>NW_027361768.1:5607500-6207500 GCF_039654945.1 Dendrobates tinctorius
TTTGACGTTTTTGGCTGGAATTGAGATCGGACACCATGTTGCGATTGGAAAACCCCTGATGTACCAAAACAGTGGAAACCCCCCACAAATGACACCATTTTGGAAACTAGACCCCCTAAGGAACTTATCTAGATGTGTGGTGAGAACTTTGAACCCCCAAGGGCTTCACAGAAGTTTATAACATAAAGCCGCACAATTAAAAAATCTTATTTTTTCCACAAAAATGATCTTTTCACCCTCAATTCTTATTTTTACAAGGGTAACAGGACCCTAAAAGTTATTGTGCAATTTGTCCTGAGTACGCTGATACCCCACATGTGGGGGTAAACCACTATTTGGGCGCATGGCAGAGGTCGGAAGGGAAGCAGCGCCATTTGACGTTTTTGGCTGGAATTGAGATCGGACACATGTCGCGAATGGAAAACCCCTCATGTACCTGAACAGTGGAAACCCCCCACAAATGACACCATTTTGTAAACTAGACCCCCCAAGGAACTTATCTAGATGTGTGGTGACCACTTTGAACCCCCCAGTGCTTCACAGAAGTTTATAACGCCCGGGCATGAAAATAAAAAATTTGTATTTTTTCCACAAACATGATCTTTTAGTCACCATTTTTTTATTTTCCCAAGGGTAACAGGAGAAATTGGACCCCAAAAGTTGTTGTCCAATTTGTCCTGAGTATGCTGATACCCCCATATGTGGGAGAAAACTACTGTATGGACACACGTCGGGGCTCGGAAGGGAAGTAGTGACGTTTTGGAATGCAGACTTTGAGGGAATGTTCTGCGGGTGTCATGTTGCCTTTGGAGAACCCCTAATGTACCTAAACAGTGGAAACCCCCCACAATTGACCCCATTTTGGACACTCGACCCCCCACGGAACTTATCTAGATGTGTGGTGAGCTTTTTGAACCCCCAAGTGCTTCACAGAAGTTTATAACGCTCGGACGTGAAAATAAAAAAATCATTTTTTTCCACAAAAATGATATTTTTGCCCCCAATTTTTTTATTTTCCTAAGGGTAACAGGAGAAATTGGACCCCAAAAATTGTTTTGCAATTTGTCCTGAGTAGGCTGATACCCTACATGTGGGGGTAAAACACTGTTTGGGCGCATGGCAGAGCTTGGAAAGGAAGGAGCACCATTTGACTTTTTCAACTCAGAATTGGCTGGAATTGAGATCAGACACCATGTTGCATTTGGAGAGCCCCTGATGCGCCCAAACAGTGGGAACACCCAATTCTAACTCCAACCCGAACCCCAACACACCCCTAACCCTAATCTCAGCCCTAGCCCTAACCCTAACCCTAACCCTAGCCCTAACCCTAACCCTAGCCCTAACCCTAACCCTAATGGAAAAATGGAAATAAATACATTTTTTTAATTTTATTATTTTTCCCTAACTAAGGGGGTGATAACGGGGGGTTTGGTTTACTATTTATGGCGGTTTTTATATTTGGCAGCTGTCGCACGCTAAAAGACGCTTTTTATTGTAAAAATAGTTTTTGCATCACCACATATTGAGAGCTATAATTTTTCCGTATTTTGACCCACCGAGTCATGTGAGGTCTTATTTTTTGCGGGACGAGTTGACGTTTTTATTGGTACCATTTTCGGGCACGTGACATTTTTTGATCGCTTTTTATTCCAATTTTTGGGACGCAGAATGAACAAAAACCAGCATTTCATGAATTTCTTTTGGGGGGGTGCGTTTACACCGTTCCACGTGCGGTAAAATTGATAAAGCGGTTTTATTCTTCGGGTCAGTACGGTTACAGAGATACCTCATTTAGGTCTTTTTTTATGTTTTGTCGGTTTTATCCAATGAAAACTATTTTATATAAAAAATAATTATTTTTGCATCGCTTTATTCTGCGAGCTATAACTTTTTTATTTTTTTGCTGATGATGCTGTATGGCGGCTCGTTTTTTTGCGGAACAAGATGATGTTTTCAGCGGTACCATGGATATTTATATGCGTCTTTTGATCACGCGTTATTACACTTTTTGTTTGGCGGTATGATAATAAATCATTATTTTTTGCTTCGCTTTTTATTTTTTAAGGGGTTTGCTAAAGGGGTTAACTAATGGGACAGTTTTATAGGCCGGGTCGTTACGGACGCGGCGATCCCTAATATGTGTACTTTTATTGTTTTTTGGTTTTTTTTATTTCCAAAAAATGGATTTATTTGGGGGAATATTTTTTTTTTTCTAATTTATTTGGCAATTTTTTTTTAATTATTTTAACACTTTTTTAAATTTTTTTTTAACTTTATTAAATAGTCCCAGGTGGGACATCACTGTCTTGTGACAGATCACTGATCTGTCACATCACAGATCACTGTGACAGATCAGCGATTTGTCACAGGCAGTGCAGAAGGCTTCCTCATGCCTGCGCCATCTTGGATTTGGGGGCCTGCAGGAAAGGAGCCCCCCGCAGCAGTGCTGCACATTGCACTGCTGTGGGGGGCTCATGGAAGCATGGAGGGAGCCCCCCTCCCTGCCGATGCTTCCCTTTAACCCCCGGTACACCGCGATCATGTTAACGTGTCGGGGGCGGTCCGTGACTGCCCCGGACACATTGTGCCGGGTGTCAGCTGTGATAATCAGCTGACACCCGGCCGCGATTAGCGGCGCTCACCACGTGGGCGCCGCTGATCGCGGTAGACGTACTATCCCGTCCATGGGCATAGGGGCCCGGGTCCCATGGACGGGATAGTACGTCGGATGTCAGGAAGGGTTAAATTTCAAAATATTAGAGCAATTTTGGCGTACTCTTAAATATTGCAGAGGGAGTAGCACCCGACCCAGACAAAGTGACTGTCATAAGAGACTGGCAGGTACCCAGCAACATCCAAGAGGTCAGACAATTCCTAAGCCTAGTTGGATACTACAGACGCTTTATCAAAGACTTTCCTAAATTGGCAGCCCCCCTTCAAGATCTCCTAGTTGGCCAACCCAAAAAGGCCAGAGGCTAGAGTCCCCTGATATAGTGGAATGCTAGGTTGGATGAGTCATTCAACAGCCTTAAGCAAGCACTTACTGGGAAGAGATCTTAGCGTACCCAGACTATAATTAGCCGTTTATCCTGCACACCGATGCCAGCAATGTTGGGTTAGGAGCTGTCCTATCTCAAGTGCAGCAGGGTAAGGAGAAAGTCATTGCTTATGCCAGTCGGAATCTTCGTGCTACTGAGAGGAACTCTGCCAACTATAGCTCTTTCAAGTTAGAATTCTTGGCTATCATTTGGGCAGTGACTCAGAGGTTCAAGCACTATTTTGCCTCATCTAAATTTACCATCTATCAGGACAACAATTCGATAACCCATCTGGAGACCGCCAGGCTCCGTGCCTTGGAACAAAGATGGATGGTTCCGGTGGTCCAATTATGTGTTTGTCATTAAATACCGACCTGGCACTAAAAACACCAATGCTGATGCTTTGTCCCATATGCCAAATGCTCCTGATCCAGCAGAAGATCTAGAAGACCTGGAAGAAATAGAGATCCCGGCATTCCTCCTGGCGGTGCC
This sequence comes from Dendrobates tinctorius, assembly GCF_039654945.1. Classification (NCBI taxonomy): domain Eukaryota; kingdom Metazoa; phylum Chordata; class Amphibia; order Anura; family Dendrobatidae; genus Dendrobates; species Dendrobates tinctorius. The sequence continues at coordinate 5,611,031 of NW_027361768.1, forward strand.
TCCCAAGAATCTAACCACGTGACAGGGAGAAGTCTTGCCGTTCACAAAGTTTCCCTTAATCCTCTACCTTACCATGGTTGGGCAGAGACGCAGAGCAGTGACCCGGCTATATGTATGGTCAAAGGACTCCTTGGTGAAGCAGATTCATCTCCAGCTCCTGATGCGCCTGCAGATGTCCAACAGTTGTGGAACAAGAGAAAGAAGCTGTTCCTTTATGAAGGCAAGTTGATCTGAAGAGCTATTAACCCACGTACGCATGAACTGGTCTGGCAGATCATGGTCCCCAAAAACGACTGAACTGGTCTGGCAGATCGTGGTCCCCAAAAAAGACGTGCTCATGGTCTTGGAAGCTTACCACAATCAAGCGGGACACTTTGGAAAAATCTGGAAGTAGTCATCCGCGACCGCTTCTTCTGGACAGGTATGAGATGGTCTATTGAACAGTGGTGTAGGGAATGCGGTCCATGTAATCTCTGATTAAAGAATTCTGCCAATCAAAGGGCCCCCTTGAAGCCCATCATCACTAAACAAGGGTCGGGATTCCTGCTGTGCTGCGACAGAAACCCGACGCCTAACAGGTCCAGCCTTCCAAGCAGAGGTCTTCCAAGAATTTTGCTCCCTCTATGGATGTAAAAAGATCAGAACTACACCATACCATCCACAAGGCAAGAGTCTTTGCGAAAAACAATCATCTGGTGAACAAGTGCTAAAGAAAAAGAAGAAACCACAAGTTAGATGACCAATGGGAGGCTCAGCCTTACACTATTCAACCATCTAGCTATGACAACAGCAAAGTGTGTACTATCTCCAAAGACGGCAGAAAAATGTGTACTACCATATCCAGAGACAATCTGAAAGTATGTCCAGAACAATTGCGAGAAAGAGTTGAGAATAAGGAAGACTCTCATCTAAAAGAAAATACTGATACAAAGAGTCGCACTGTTCTGGGTGAATTCCCTAGTTCTTGGCTACAAGTTAACAACACAATGGTAGTTCCAGTGATGGTGTCCCCACAAAGGTCTTTACCAGAGACACCAAATTGTTCTGGAAGCGACAAATCGCTAATGCCAACCACTAACACTTTGCAGGTGGAAGAATCAGAAAACTTTCCCACAGTCAGCAATGAACCTAGAGTTGAGCGAAACGGGTCGAAAAATTTCAAAAGTCGCCGACTTTTGGTAAAGTCGGGTTTCATGAAACGAAACCCGACCCTAGGGTGAGGTCGGCCACGAGCTTGGCGACTTTAGCGCCAAAGTCACGTTTCAAAAGTTTGTTTTCCGCCCTTTTTCAGCCAATCAGGATCCACGGACACTGTGGGCAACGTGATGACATAGGCAGGGGTCACCACCATCTTTGAGAAGGGCATGCAAGTGATTGGCTTGCTTTGGGGGCCATCACAGGGGGTATAAAAGGGCGTGCACGCCGACCACCATGTTACTCATGCTGATCTCAGAATAGGGAGAGCTGCTCCTGATTCTGTAGGGAGAGCGTTAGGCAGGGAAGAAGACACCAAAAACTGCTTCTGCTGCTAGCGATTTTGCCTGTACAACACACCAGTCACTGTGTGTGCAGTGCAAGTGGAGGCTATATTTTGCTGGATCAGCTGTGTTGATTGTTAGACTGCCTTATAAGGCTTCCTGATAGCTGCATTGCTGTTTTCCCACTGCTCTGCAAACTGCTTTTTTAAAAGCAATCCAAATTTTTTTCTTTTGTCCTGGTGAGGTACTGAGCGTGCATTTTTTCACAACATACAGCGGTGTACGCTCCTCACACAGTACCGTGTAACGGCTGTTATCACGGCCACAGTGAAGCTATCTGTGTGTGACTCTGTAAGGATAAGTCGAGGACATGTTCCCTTCTTACAGACATCCACCTTCTAGTTTTGTCTGGTTTTCAAACAGTTAAGTATATTTGCTGTTTGATCACATTCAAAACTATAGAGAGACAGCGTGTGTCAGTCCGTATACTTAAAAAACACGGAGTTTGACAATTTTACGGACAGCGGTGTACGTGCACGCTCCTCTCTCAGTACCGTGTAACGGCTGTTATCACGACCACAGTGAAGCTTTCTGTGTGTGACTCTGTAAGGATAAGTTGAGGACTTGTTCCGTTCTTACAGACCTACCCTCTATGGAGATTCCTATTCTGCCCAATTCTATATACACCTTGTAGTTTGTCATACACTAGCCAATTTCTGCCTGTAACATAGCGGTGTGATATTCACTGGGCCTCACACAATCCAACAGTGTCCACAAGTGTGTTCAGAAATTCTACATCTCCCCTGTCCTATAGTGACATTTTTCACACCTGCGACATTGAGACTGTGACATAGCGGTGTGATATTCACTGGACCTCACACAATCCAACAGTGTCCACAAGTGTGTTCAGAAATTCTACATCTCCCCTGTCCTATAGTGACATTTTTCACACCTGCAACATTGAGACTGTGACAAAGCGGTGTGATATTCACTGGGCCTCACACAATCCAGCAGTGTCCACAAGTGTGTTCAGAAATTCTACATCTCCCCTGTCCTATATACACCTTGTACCTTGTTTTACATTACTATATAGTTTGTGGGATTTTGTGTACATTTTTACCAAAAATGAGGAAGGCTGGTGGAAGAGGTCGTGGAATTGGGCGGGGGTTGCCAGCTGGTGATGATGGTGTTGGTGGATCTGATGTTAGTGGCAAAAGCAAAATAGGACCGAATGCAGGAGGTGTTGAGCCTGCATCATCATCTGGCTCCACAAGGCCTCAAAGGCTTAGTTTTCTAGGAGTTGGCAAACCGCTTTTAAAGCCAGAGCTTCAGGAAAAAGTTTTGGCTTACATTGCTGACTCAGCCTCCAGCTCTATCGCCTCCTCTTCTGAAGTTGTAAAAAATAAAAGCACTGAATCGTCATTGGAGGCTCATGTTCATGAACCACACCTTTCCTTGTATCCTTCACCCCAACCAAGATTGAAGGATGACGCAGGCCATACAACTGATTACTCCATGGAGCTGTTTTCACATACCATGCCTGGGTTATCAAGTGAAATGGTGAATTACCCAGGCCAAGATGAATCTGACATGGAGTGCACTGATGCACAGCCACTGATAGATGATTCTGCTGGTACATTCACACAGAGCACTACATTGTCCTCGCAGTGTAATAAGCCAGATTCTGACCCTGATGAGACTCAGGTGCCCCTTCCCGCATACTATACCACCATACACGGTGACACAGAGGAAGGTGCACATGACATTGAAGAGGAGGTGATGGATGACCCAGTTGTTGACCCAGATTGGCATCCATTGGGGGAAGAGGGTGCTGCTTCCAATAGCTCAGATGAGGAGGAGGAGCATCCACAGCAGACATCGACATCACAACAGCTGTTTTCTGGCAGGCCCGGAGCACTCCAAAGACAGGTTCCAAAAATCAAAAGAGTTGCTGGACAGCTTGTCCAGACGGTCAAAATAGCACAGCGTGCTAGGCTGCAAAATGTCTTCCAAAGTAGGAAGAGTGCAGTGTGGCACTTTTTTGAACAAAATCCTCATGATCAGGCCAAGGTTATCTGTAAGAAGTGCGCAAAGACCTTTAGCCGAGGGAAAAATCTGAAAAATTTGAATACCAGTTGCATGCTTAGACATTTAACCAGCATGCACTTGCAAGCGTGGACACAACACCAAACCTCAAGTACCACATGTGCAACTGATCACAAAGAAGGTAGTCAGCAACGCTACATTGTTTTCCCCACTGTAAGCCCACCAGTTAGCACAGCAGCAAATGTTGAGGTGTCGTTGCAAGGCCAAAGCAGTCAGGGAATCCCACTGTTATATCAACGAAAGACTGAATCTAGGCCATCAGAAAGAACACCAACTCCATCACCATCATCAACCCTCTCTCAGTCCGCCCTGTCCACCGCTAGTTCCACCATATGCAGCTCTCAAGTCCAGCTCACCCTCCCAGAGACTATGAGTAGGTCAAGAAAGTACTCAGTCTCTCATCCGCATACACTGGATTTGAACGCCCACATTGCCAAACTAATCTCGTTAGAGATGATGCCCTATCGGTTGGTGGAAAGCGCAGCTTTCCGTGAACTCATGGCCTATGCAGTACCACGCTATGACCTACCCAGTCGCCACTTCTTCTCTCGCAAAGCCATCCCAGCCCTCCACCATCATGTGAAAGACCGCATTGTCCATGCACTCAATTAGTCAGTGAGTGGAAAGGTGCACCTCACAACAGATGCATGGTCCAGCCGGCATGGCCAGGGCCGTTACTTGTCCATCACTGCGCACTGGGTTAATGTGGTGGATGCAGGGTCCACAGGGGACAGCGGTGGTGGGACAGTGCTGCCTAGCCCACGGTATAGGAAACAGTTGGCTGTAGGCGTTCGACCCTCCTCCTCCTCCTCCAGAAGCGAAAGCTTGTCCACAGAGCGCAGTCGTGCGAGCACTCCATCTGCAGCTGCCACTGTTGCACACGATGTGTCCCCCTATCGAGCAGCTAGTGAAAAGCGTCAGCAGGCTGTGTTGCAGATGATGTGTTTGGGCGACAGACAGACCGCGGAGGTGCTGGCCGAGTACTTTCAGTGACAAACTGAGTCATGGCTGGGCAGTATACATCTTGAGGCAGGCAAGGTAGTTAATGATAACGGCTGTAATTTTGTGGCAGCCATAGCCCTTTCAAAACTCAGCCACATACCTTGCTTGGCTCGCACCTTGAACCTGGTGGTGCAGTGCTTCCTCAACAATTTTCCGGAGTTAACAGCCCTGCTCCAGAAGGTGCGAAGACTGTGCGCGCACATCCGCCGGTCGCCTGTACACTCCATTCGTATGCAGAAGCTGCAGCGATTGCTCCACCTTCCCAACCACCGCCTCATTATCGACACTGCAACAAGGTGGAACTCCACCCAGCACATGGTTGAGCGGCTGTGCGAACAGAGGCAGGCCATAATGCATTTGTGGGAGGATACACGGCCAGGCACTTTGAGAGCAGACATGGAGTTGACAGGTGTGCAGTGGTCGAAACTGAAAGACCTCTGTAAAGTCCTTCAGTGTTTTGAGGAATGCACACGGCTGGTAAGCGCAGACGACGCCATCCTAAGCATGAGCATCCCACTTATGCATCTGCTCATGCAAACTTTGACGCACCTTAAGGAGCAGGCGTCTGCAGCCAATGTTGACGAGGAGGAAGAGGAGGAGGGAATCCTTGATGACATTCAGCCATTGTCTGCTCAGGGACCTCTCCTGGATGAGGTGGAGGAAGAAGAGGAGGAGGAGGATGATGATGGGGATGATTACTTAGGGGAGGAGGATGCATCTTGTGGGGCAAGTGAAAATGTTGGCGTGGCAAGGTCTGGTACAGGTTTTGTGCGTGACTGGAGGGATGTGGATTTGCCAGAAAGTGCTCCTCCAACCAGCACTCGCAGTGCATCATTGACACCGGGAACATTGGCCCACATGTCAGATTATGCCTTGCAGATCCTAAAAAGGGACCCCCGCATTGCCAAAATGATGAACGATGACGACTACTGGTTGGCCAGCATCCTGGATCCACGCTATAAAGGCAAATTACAAAACATCATGCCACAGGAGAACCTTGACCTAATATTGGCTAATAAACAAGCAATTCTGGTAAACCGGTTGGTTGAGGCATTCCCAGCACACAGCAGCAGTGATGGTTCTCACACGAGCCGTACGGGCCGGGGGCAGCTTGGCAGAGGTGTTCGTGGTGCACACAGCAGAAGTGGCATTGGAGACAGGGGTTTCATGACAATGTTGTGGACTGATTTTTCAAGTACCGCTTACACAACTGGTAATACTGCATCGATGGAAAGTGACAGGAGACAGCAGTTGTCAACTATGGTTACAAACTACTTTTCCTCCCATATCGATGTTCTCCCACACAGGTCATTCCCCTTTGACTTTTGGGCCGCTAAACTGGACACCTGGCCTGAATTGGCACAATATGCCTTACAGGAGATCGCTTGCCCAGCTGCAAGTGTGCTATCGGAAAGAGTCTTCAGTGCACCTGGATCAATCCTGACAGAAAAAAGGACCCGTCTGTCAACCCAAAATGTGGATGATCTAACCTTCATTAAAATGAACCATGCATGGGTTTCCAAGGATTTTGGCCCACCTTCCCTTGATGACACATAGGTTGCCAGAAAAATGGCTTGCTTTGGTCCTCCTCCTATTCCGCGAACTTGACCTATTTCGCCTTTTGCAGCAGCTAAATGTCCCACATCAACATATGCCACTTTGTAAACCGCCCTAACTGGGCTGCCCCCCCATGGCCGGGGTCACCACCTAGCGCACGAAACCGTGCGAGTGCCGTTGCCCTGGACAGGTGGGTAGGCCGACTCTTGGGCGCGGGCACTGGCACAGGGTCCCTCATAGTGCAATCAAGTGTCTCTGACGGTGGTGGTGCACACCCGCTGTCAGACACACCGCCGTACTATGAGGGGCCCAGTGCCAGTACCGACGCCCACGAGTGTGCCCCCCTTGCTTGGGCAGGGCCCCAGCATTTGCAATGTTTACCTCTCCCTGCTCCTCCGCTGTTTAGTCTGGGCTGTCAAATCCTTCACTGGGAGTGCCACTACAAATTGATTGAACTGAAAGATGATGGTCAAGATGTAGCTATGCCCTGTCCTGCTGGCCGGGCTCTAGCTCCAGATGATCAATGGCTTCCATTTCTTATGGATGTCGACTCACAATGACATGCAGTGGTGGTTTATCATCAGCTTTCACAGTTTTCCTACTCGCAAACGTGTGACATTCCGGCGCACATTTTAAAATGTGCCCTCTCATGCCAATCAAATAGAATCGCCTATGGCCTGTGGATTCTGTCTTTTGCACTCTAAAGTTATGTGACAGATCATGATAGCCAGTGAGCACCATGTTTACATCGCTTCCTGTGATAAAAATTTGATTGAGATGAGTAACATTGATGGAATCAATGGAAGTGCGATACAGCAAGACTTTATTCACAAAAAAATGCCTTCACTATCTCAACACACAAATTAATTGAGGGTCAGCATCGCCTATGAGAATTGTGACGGAAGTTTTTCCCGTGAATAGTAATTCCTAGATTTCTGCAATCACTAGCCTTTATGTCAGTAATTGTATGCATCTCATTTCCTATTGCGGAGAGGCTGGACTGTATTACTGAGACAGAAATATATATGAAGATTTAAAAATAGCACCAAAAGTATATAGTTGTGTACGCCTCAAATGCATTTCCTTTTTTCCACTTTTTAGATTACTGTGTAATCCATACTGAGAACACAGAGATTTTACATGTTTAAACTATGCTATATATACCTGCTATCCAGTGATAAAGTACCCTTTCTCAACTTTGTACAATCTGGTCAAATCCATACTGGGCCTGAGAACATCTGAGTCTGCCTCCTGATCTATAGACATATATTTTTAATGTGTAAATTAGGCTACATATATACGTGTTATCCGGTGAAACTGTACCCTTTATCAACTTTCTACAATGTTGTTGAATCCATACTGGGCCTTAGAACGGCTGCCGAGCTGTTAAGCAAGCTACAGCACCTGTGGTTTGGACACGTAATTTTTTCAGGAATAACGGTTAGGCCTAACTCCGGAATTGCGGTTGACCTGAACTTACTGGGAAATCATCGTTCGCGGGGAATAATCTGAATCCTAGATCCCCATCACTAACGGAGTTCAGCAAGTTATCTGCACCTGTAAGCGACAAAAGCTGGTCCTTTCAGTGTAGCGTGCATGCAGCCCTGGACATGTACGAGAATGCTAGACCTGTTATTGCTCGATCTCACGTGCCAGAGCCTCGCTTATCCCTCTAGTAAGCTTGACGCGTACTGCGGGGGCATGACGGAGTCTCGGTTGTTAAAGGAATAAAGCTGAGAAATCGCTAGCACCACTACAAACACACATACCACACCACACACAGAATCGACAAAGCTTTCAAAGTGTGCATCTTTTCTTTAGGTGGCATGGTTGTGGTTTCCCGAGTGGAGTCCAATTAAGCCACAGGCTCCACTCCTGGTGGTGCCCTTTTGGACATTCCTTTAAGGTTCAGCTTTGCAATCATACTGCCCCCGGAAACCAAAAACTTTGCCTTCATGGACGCTGTTTGGAGGTTCGTGGGAATAACGCCGCCCGATCAGCAGTCGGCATATGGGTCGCCCTCCCAGGGCTGTGGGGTACTCGGTACCGGGCCGGTGTCAGTGGGATGTGTCACAGCAGCGGTGACCCGGATGGTGGCCCTGGGCGCCCATGTAAATGGTGTGGTATAATGGTAAAGAGTTTATATAGATAGTTTGACGCCACCTGTGGTGTTCGGCAACATAGATGTTAGGCCAACGCTGCATGCAGATCCTCTGGGACTGATGGTGTTGTGCAGCAAAGATGGTGAACTCCCCACAGGTGGAGCTGGAGTCCCAGGTAAGTGTAGATGTAGTGATGGGGGAAAAGCACAGGAGGTGTAGGTGCTGGTACCCAGATGTAGCGGTGCTGGAATAACTGTAGGACACCAGAGCGTGCAGTTCCAAAGCTTTACTCACAGTCTGCAGGTTACACAGATGCCTGCCTCCGTGCTGTGTCCTCCGGGTCAGGACCTCAGCCAACCTCCGGGACCAAAATGGAAAGCTCCCTTCCAACACTCCGCCAGCATGTACCTTCCTGAACGTCTCCTTTCTAGCGCTTGTGGGGGAAGCACTCACAGGACCGTGGTTCACTGAAGCGCCTCCTGTCTAATAGATGTTCCTCAGACTTTACTTGTATGGCAGACAGCTGTAGCCTTTTCCTTCTGGCTCCCACACGTCGATGCTGGGGCCTCCGAGCCTTAGTTGGGTACAGAGCATTTATAGTTGCTACTTCCCCCGGTTTCTGCTGCAGGAACGTCGGTGTCCCTACAAACTCGGAGACCGGAATCGGCACCATGCGCTCCAGCTAGGAGTGAGCCTTAACTCTGCTCATCCTCCAGCTCCCCTTCTCATGTCCACACACTTCCCCTTCCCTGCACAGAGTGCCCTAACTTACCTCCTCCCGACCACAGAGAGCAGCTCCTCAGCAGTCAGGTTCAGAGTTCTCCCTGCTAGCCTGGAGTGGGAAATGTGTTGTGTGTTGGTTTCACTGCTAGAGAGATCCTTCGTTGCTCCCAAGCTTGACAAAACACTCCCTAGGAGGAAGGTAATGCCACAGTGGCAACCGTACTCTTGGGGATGCCACAAGTGCACTGAGGCCCAGCCACTGCTGGATGATGCTGCTGGTACATTGACCCAGACCACTAAATTCCCCTCGCACTCTACACTGCCAGAATCTGACCCAGAGGAAACTCAGGTTCCCCTTCCCACATACTATACCACCTTACACGGTGACAAAGAGGAAGGTGCAGATGAAAGTGCAAGTTCCTTGAGCAGGTGGGGGGGCATACTCATGGGCGAAGGCACTGCCACAGGGCACCACATAGTACGCAAAAGTGTCTCTGCCGGTGGGAGGGCCTAAACAGCCAAGTGCAGTGAGATGGAAGATGGGGACGACAAGGAGTTCAGAGTAGTGCAGGGATTCCCTAGCAAGGAGACTTATGTAATTGTTTTCAATGTTGGGACAGCAATTTTTGGGAGCACTATACTCTGGTGAATGATATATGGGGCCCACCATACACTGGAGCATTCCAAAGGTGGACATCAGACACTGGAACAGCATTTACAGGGCCCATTATACACTAGAGCAGTAGAAATGAGACCCATTATATATGGAGCATTATTTGGGCCCATAAGACAGTGGAGCTTCATCCATTGGGACCAACATATACTATAGCATTATGCTCATCATATACGGTTTGAAACATTATATGGGATCAATGATTCCATATGGAGAAATATATGGGCCTCATTACTCTGTATAGCGCACTAAATGCTGGCCATAATACTGTATGGAGTTATATACTGTCCGTTTTTGGAGGTATTGGAGAATTTAAAATGGATATCATTCATGAGATGTAAGAAGTGAAGTATTTTTCATTGTACTATACTGCTATTTCTCTGCCGTATTGGAGCATCATGAGTTGTGGTATGTGTTAAAGGGGCGCTCTTTGGCCCTGGGCCCACGAAAACCTGGAGCCAGCCCTACCCCCCCACAACTGTAGCCAAATAACCCCCATTTTTCAGTGCGTAACTAGTATTATGAAGTAAATTAAGGTTGACAAGCTTAAGCAATAAGAATTGATGCTTTTGGCATTCAAATGGGCACTGTAGGTGTGTTTCCTGTCCTCCTCTCACTGCCGACTTTAATTCCCCATTAACTTACATTGGGTTTCGTGTTTCGGTCGGACCCCCGACTTTTCCCTATAGTTGGCCGATTTTGCTCGACCCGACTTTTGGAAAACGAAACGAAACTCGACCCTAAAAATCCAAAAGTTGCTCAACTCTAAGTGAACCTGTTGTACCCATGGTAGCTTCAAAGTGTCGTAGGAAGTCGTCTAGTATTGCTATCTTGCGCAGATCACAGCGTAGCACACAGGGTCAAACCGCTTCTCACTATATAAATGATTTGTAAAATAGTCTAATATTAATAAATTAATAAGTTAGTTTTCAGTTGTACTATTATTGAACTTTAAATATACAAAAAAAGTTTAGTGTCTGCTCACTTCCTCCTGGAGCGCTTGGATCCTGTTGTGCGGCAAGTTTTCAGAACTTAGAAAAAATAAGTCCAGTGCTGTAAGTCCATAAAATCCATTTTTCTTTTATTCCATCACTTCCAGTAAGATAAAAGCAATTATGTCATAGTCCAGAACATTAAAATCAAATTTGATTTTAATGTTCTGGACTATGATGTAATTGCTTTTATCTTACTGGAAGTGATGGAATAAAAGAAAAATGGATTTTATGGACTTACAGCGCTGGACTTATTTTTTCTAAATTATTGAACTTTGCCTTAGGTAACGGTACTAAAAATGTTAAAGAAGTTGTGCCCACATGGACTAATGTGAGATTTCAGTAGTTACTATGCCTTATTCTACTACAAGAACTCTTGTAAAGACTTTTAAACTTGAGAAGAAAAATCTGTTCATCGTGTCTTAGCAGGAAACCATCTAAAAGAGCCAGTGCAGTGAATTTTCATATTATGGTCTGTGTGCCCTGCAGCTGCACTCAGGGACGATCCAACCAAATAGAAGTGGTTTTGGGCTGTAATCCACAACTAAACTCAGATTAAATGTTATGTCATTTTGTTATATGCTTATGTTCTGTGTGTAGCCCGAGGACGTGCTACCTTTAACAAGGGGAATGTGGCGCCCTGCATCTTTACCGCCACAAAAGGGTTAAATAGGTACTGTTTTGTATGTGTTTTGTGAGCAATGGGAGTTATGCTTTCTCTGCTAGAGACCACAACACACACACAATTTACCTCACTCCCTTACTTGTCTGAAGCTTAGAGCTTTGCAGACATACCCTAACTGGAAGGTGGAGGAGTCGAGAGTTGTTTTCAGTGGAGAAGAAGGTGCAGAAGATGGAGAACGCTCCTGGAAGCCATGACATGTGCTTCCTCCAGGAGCAAAGCTAAGAAGAATCAGGGAGTCAGTCCCTAGGCCATCCATGCTTTCAGAGCAGGGTGGTAAGCTGAGAGACTGTGTGGGTTTATACAACCAACAGCAGAGTGTTTTCCCTGGGAAGACTGCAGCAAACTAGGATCAGTGAAGGATTGTGCAAGAAGGAACTTGAGCTTCACACAGGATCCAAGCTGCAAGCTGCCAGAGGAGGAATACACAGTGAGTAGTAGCTATACTGGAAGTTCTGAACTCCGGAATCCTTGGTCCCAGAAGGGATTAGAATAGCAGGAAGCTTAAACCAAGCCACAGCAGAGTGAAGGATAACTCCCATTCTGCAGAGCAGACTGTAACCTGGTGAGAGTTGTATTATCTCCTCTGAACTGCATCTGAACTACAGTAAATGATAAAGTGACTTTCCTTGTCTCCTTCCTTATTACTCTGTGCCTTCTACTTCTATCACAATCTCTGGGAGTCAGCCCTGGTTGGAGAGGGTTAAACATCTGCAATGCCATCACCATCTACTCCCCCAGGGATCATCTGCAGTGCCGGCTATACTACAGTCAAACACACCAACTGGTATCACGAATCACTACGTAAACTTTATCCCTAATCAATACTCCCCTTTTACATGACCGCCTGGGGCCACAGACCGGGTCACTGCCACTGTAACACATCCCTTTAAGACGACCGGCCCCGTACCGAGTATCCCACGGCCTCTGGGGCGCGTCATTTGCACCTGCTGAACTAAAAAACCTCTCAGACAACACAGGGCATGGCAGCAGCTCCAAGGCGTACAAGGAAAGATCGGGCCAATTGTGCAGCTTGGACAACCAACAGTTAAAGGACACTGAGGTATCAGGAAGTATACTGGTATGGTCACTTAAGTAGTCCTTCAACATCTTGGTCAACTTCTCCCTCCACGTCATAGATACACCCACACATATCCCTTGTTGATGGGACGGTCTCATGAAGATGGCCCAGTTGGTGGATATGATGCACCCCAGGAAACGTGGGATACTCTGCACCGGGCTCTGCAGGTCACACAGACCATGATATGAAATTCACTGCATTGGCTGTTTTAGATTGCTTCTTGCCAAGGCACGATAAACAGATTTTTCTTCTCAATTTTAAGAGTCTTCACAAGAGTTCTTGTAGTAGAAGAAGGCATAGTACCTAATAAAATCTCACATTAGTCTATGTGGGCACAACTTCTTTAACATTTTTAGTAACGTTACCTAAGGCAAAGTTCAATGTAAGTACAACTCAAAACTAACTTATTAATCTTAGACTATTTTACAAATCATTTCTATTGCGAGAAGGGGTTTGGCCCTGTGTGCTACGATGTGATCTGCGCATGATAGGAATACTAGACGACTTCCTATGACTCTTTGAACTTACCATGGGTAAAACAGGTTCACTGCTGACTGTGTGCAAGTTTAATGATTCTTCAAAATGCAAAGTGTTAGTGGTTGGAATTAGCGACTCATCGCTTCCAGAACAATTTGGTATTTCTGGTAAAGACCTTTGTGGGAACACCATCACTGGAACTACCACTGCATTGTTAACTTGTAGCCAAGAACTAGGGAATTGTCATGTCCGCCATGTCTGTCATGTCTGTTTTGTCTCAAGAACACCTGGAGCGATGCGCATATCTTGTCTGCTATCCTGCTTGTTCCCTAGAGCAGTGTGCCCACTCACCTCATGTCTGCTGAGCTGCAAGATGCCTGCGTTTCTGCTTTGCCTTCTGTGATCTTCTCGTCATGTCTGAAACCTTGATCAGGTGACGTTTCCTAGGATCCTGTACTGTCTGGTTCTGCAATCATATCGTCATGTCTGAAACTCTGATCATGTGACCTTTCCTAGGATCCTGCACTGTCTGGTTCAGGGATCATCTCGTCATGTCTGAAACCCTGATCATGTGACTGTGCTCTGTGATCCTGGAGTATCTGAACTAGGAAGTTCTCCCCTGGTCCTGAACCGGAAGAGGAGGTGTTGTGCCCTATATCAGGCCGCCCTGTTGTGAGTTCATTTTCCCCTTCACCATTGAGGTCTGATGAACTCCCTCTTCTGGTGAAGGAAGGTAGTGAGGCTGATTACCAAGCACCTGTGCAGGATGATGATGACTGGGTGACTGGAATTGCTGACTGGATGTAAGGCAGCCGACTCCCTTCTGCCTTGCTGGTGATCTCTCTGAGGGATTCTAGGAGACCAGTCTGATTCCTGCTCCTCAAAAGCTAAGTTTTCTGCTCTGCTTTTTGCATTTGTGTTTTGGTTTTGTTTTGCCTTGTTTTTCTGGATTTCTGCCATTCCCTGCTGGGGTGAGCTGAATTCCTTTTTGCTCTGTCTTCAGAAAATACCTGAGTACTGATATAGTCTTTTTGAAGCCTAGCGTCTTCAGGTCTTTTTTCCCTATCAGTCTGTTGGCTCTTGTTTTGATAGGATTTTGGCGGATTGCAGACAGCAGCTTTTCTATCCTTTCCTATTTAGTTAGCTTGGGCCCCATCATTTGCTCAGCCTATCTTTCTATCTGTGTGAGTGTTTTTTCATCTTGCTTCACCGTCATTATATGTTGGGGGCTGCCTATTGCTTTGGGGTCTGCTCTGGGGCAGTTTAGATTTCCCTTTCTGTCTTTAGGCTATTTAGTTCTCCGGCTGTGATCGAGGGGTCTAGGGCACCGTAGGAACCCCCCCACGGCTACTGCTAGTTGTTGTTGATAGGTTCAGGGGTCTGCAATCCGATAGCTGCCAACTTCTCTGGTTTTCTGGACTTAGCTAGTATTTCTGTTTTTGCCTCCTATGGTGACTCATTCATAACACCGCCCCTTCCTATGCTCAGGGCCTGAGTATTGTGTTGTGTCCCTGCATGGTTGCTTGGTCTGTGGGGCGCTCCCTCTATTCTGTGCCCTTGCACCTAGCTCTGTAGTGCGTCTCTGCACACGCTCTGTGCTCGTATTCCGTCTCTTGTCTCGTGCCTTGTCTAGTGTTTGTCCTTCGTGCCATGTTTTGTCTTTGCCCTGCTTTGCCTTGCTTTGCCTTGTAGTCCTTGTTTGCGCTGACTCTGTTCCGTGTTTCTTTCCATGTTTCCTGTCTTGCTTTGCTTTGTGGCTTCAGGTACCTGTCTCTGTACCCTATCCCAGTCCCTGACGTGTCTCCTTACACGTGCAGGCCTCCGTCTCTGTCTCTGTCCTTGGCGTGTCCTTACACGTGCAGGCCTCCGTCTCTGTCCCTGTCCCTGGCGTGTCTCTACACGTGCAGGCCTCCGCTCTGAACCTCTCCCTGGCGTGTCTCTACACGTGCAGGCCTCGCTCTGTACCTTGTCTAGTCTCAAGGCCCTGCCTTTGCCCGGCTCTGGGCTTCAGCCTACGCTCCACTGCTAGACTGTCCCTGGCATGCTCTCCGCATGCGCAAGTCTCTGCCTCATTCTTTGTCTTGTCCCTGTTGTTTCGTGCGCTCTTGCACTTTTCGTACTAGGCTTTGCCGTGCGGTATCGCACGCGTCTCTGTCCTGTACCTTTACTTAGCCCTGCCTTGTGGCTCCGTGCCTCCGTGCACGTGCCTGGTCGCCTGTGCCTGCTTGGTGTGCCTCAGCCATGCCGCCTCTAGCCGTGCTCGCCTGTGTGCCCCTGCCGTGCCCCGTCCAGTGCTATAGTGGTCTGGCTGCGTGGCCCCGCAGCGGTGCCGCCTCTAGTTGTGCCCGCTTGCAACTGCCTTCGTTGGTACCACCTGCCAGTGCCCCTGCCGTGATCTCCGTGCTCTCTTACACGCACGCTGGTTCTCGCACTGTGCCTTTTCGTGCTACTCTTGCACAAAGCCTTTTGTCTCTTTTGCTCTTCTCTGACCCCTAGTTTGCCTGCCGGATTTCATAACCTGCCGACCGCTGCCAGAGGTCCAGACTTAGGTGACTGCGGCCTGATGTCCCGAGCTGATGTCCGTAGCCACACTGTCGGTCGATGCCAGCATCTGGATTCCGATGCCACCGTACCTTGTGTCTCTCCCAGGCATGCCCCTTGGCATGCACAGGCCACCGTCCTGTGAACCTGACCCGTCCCTGGCATGCCCCTCGGCATGCGCAGGTCTCTGTCCTGTGAACCTGATCCTGGCGTGTCCGTTGACACGCACCACGTCAATAACCCTGTCTTGTTTCCTTGCATGGAACCCTGGCTGACTTCTGGATGTCCGGATCCTGCCGATCACCCTCTGAGCTACAGACCCTGATGCCTTGGTTGATCGTGGACTGTTGTCCAGAGTCCGATGTCCGCGTACCATCTGTACGTTCCATGCTTGGACCTCGGCGTGCCAATGCACACACCCTGTTTCACGAACTCTGTGTGTTCACGTTTGCTCCTGTTGCACCCTGAAGAGTTCCATAAGTTTTGGACCTCGGCGTGCTCTTGCACGCACCTTGCCTTTTGTTCTGTCTGTCCACATTTTGCATCTGTTGTACCTGAAGTCTTCCTTAATGAAGTTTCTTTGAATTAACGACTCGTCTTGCCTTGTCTTGTTTCCCTGAGTCGGCCGTCTGGTCCAGCTGCCGTGGTGGCTCACCCCCTTGGTCTTGCCCCTGACACTCCCTGTATAGGGGGTGGTTCTCATTAGGTCAGCTCGCCCTAGGTGGGTGGGTGCCACGGCCCAGAGGGTCCACTCTTTCAAGAAAGAAACGACTCAGCGTAAGCTGACGCTCGTCACAGGAATTCACCTAGAACAGTGCGAATATTGGTATCAGTCTTTTCCTTTAGTTGAGGATCTTCCTTATTTTAGTCTCAACTCTTTCACGCAATTGTGCTGGACATACTTTCAGATTGTCTCTGGATACAGTGGTACACGTTTTTCCGCCGTCTTTGGAGATAGTACACACTTTGCTGTTGTCATAGCTAGATGGTTGAATAGTGTAAGGCTGAGCCTCCCATTGGTCATCTAACTTGTGGTTTCTTCTCTTTTTCTTTAGCACTTGTTCACCAGATGATTCAGTTTTTCGCATAGACCATTGCCTTTTGGATGGTATGGTGTAGTTCTGATCTTTTTACATCCATAGAGGGAGCAAAATTCTTGGAAGACCTCTGCTTCGAAGGCTGGACCTGTAAGACGTCGGGTTTCCGTCGCTGCACAGCAGGAATCCCGACCCAAGCCATCTGCGGTCTCCCATTCCTCTCCAGCCACAGAGGAGCCTGCTCAGCAGACTCGTCAATCCCTGTGCTCTGTTCAGACCAGCTTTGTGGGTTTGGTTGCTGCTGCCACCTCTGGTCCAGCTAAAGTAACACATGCTGGTCAGCAGCGAACAACTCCAGGGACTAAGTCCTCCTTTCGGTCCACTGAGCATGCCGGTGGGACGATCTCCCATTGGAGATTGGAGGTCACATGCTGAGGTCCTTCTCCAGCTCGGATTGAACCATCGGGAAGGTCCTGGAAGGACGCTGCTATAAAAGGTTCGCATGGCCGCCCCGCCATGCGTTATAATAGACATTGATTCTATGTTGTTTAGTGGTGTGTGTGATGATGGATGTATGAGACTGGTGACTGACTCATTAAGACTCCCTCCCTTTGATACGCCTGAGTTAGGGTCTTATAGTTAGAATCAGTACCTAGCACTTGCACTGCTTAGCGCAGCAGTGTACTCAGCTCTTCTTCCTGTAGCACCTGTGGGTGTCAGTCAGTACAGGCATCACATACTGCTGATATCGCAGCGTCTGCCAGAGCGGCGCCGTGCGCAGATAGTTGCGCTTTCCAGCACTGTGCTTAGGCTGGTTAGTGGCGACCTCCAGGGTAGACATAGTACCCGCTCTGAGCGGTAATTTACATCGTGATCTGTGACGCTTAACAGGTTATGCTTATACGCCGGCTAGTACAGACTCTATGAAGTAACAGAGTCTGTCCTTGCATGCATCGGGTCAGTGGTTACCGGCGGGTGTCTGGCTATCTCTTATATCCCATTCGTCATTGTCAAGCAGCAGTTTACACCTCTGCACGGTGGACCCTGGGCTGCGAATGCACCCTATGCATCTAAATTATTTGGTGCGTTCCGCTAGCCCTTAACAGGACCTCTGTCTGTCAGCACTTGATCTGAGTAGCCATGTGGTCTGCAGAAATATTCCTGGAATGCCTTTACAGCTGTTATTGCTGTTTGGTCTTTCACCGGAATGACCACTAGGAAAAGTGAATAGTGATCTACTATTGTCAAGGCACAGGTATACCCTGATCGGCTTGGGTTTAGTTGCACGTGGTCTAAGGCCACCAATTCCAAAGGTTGTTTAGTGATGATGAGCTTCAAGGGGGCCCTTTGATTGGCAGAATTCTTTCTTCTGATATTACATGGGCCGCATTCCCTACACCACTGTTCAATGGACCGTCTCATACCTGTCCAGAAGAAGCGGTCCCGGATGACTACTTCCAGCTTTTTCCGACCAAAATGTCCCGCTTGATTGTGGTAAGCTTCCAAGACCATGGGCATGTCCTTTTTGGGGACCACGATCTGCCAGACCAGTTCATGCGTACAAGGGTTAATAGCTCTTCGGATCAACTTGCCTTCAAAAAGGAACAGCTTCTTTCTCTCTTTCCACAACTGATGGACATCAGCAGGCGCATCAGGAGCTGGAGACGAATCTGCTTCACCAAGGAGCTCTTTGACCATACATATAGCCGGGTCACTGCTCTGCATCTCTGCCCAACCATGGTGAGGTAGTGGATTAAGGGAAACTTCGTGAACGGCAAGACTTCTCCCTGTCACGTGGTTAGAGTCTTAGGAGGCACCGTGGCGGTGGAATGCTGGGCATCTCTATTTCTTCCAGGTTTTCTAGATCTTCTGCTGGATCAGGAGCATTTGGCATACGGGACAAGGCATCGGCATTGGCGTTTTTAGTGCCAACTCGGTATTTAATGGCAAACTCATAATTGGACAACCGAGCCATCCATCTTTGTTCCAATGCGCCGAGCCTGGCGATCTCCAGATGGGTTAATGGATTGTTGTCCATGTAGATGGTATATTTAGATGAGGCCAAATAGTGCTTGAACTTCTCGGTCACTGCCCAAATGATAGCCAAGAATTCTAGCTTGAAGGAGCTATAGTTGGTAGGGTTCCTCTCAGTAGGACGAAGCTTCCGACTTGCTGCACTTCAGATACGACCACTCCTAACCCAACATTGCTGGCATCAGTGTGCAGGATAGACGGCTGATCATAGTCTGGATACGCTAGGATCTCTTCTCCAGTAAGTGCTTGCTTAAGGCTGTTGAATGACTCATCCAACCTAGAATTCCACTCGATCAGGGGACTTTTGCCTCTGGCCTTTTTGGGTTGGCCAACTAGGAGATCTTGAAGAGGGGCTGTCAATTTAGTCTTTGATAAAGCGTCTGTAGTATCCCACTAGGCCTAGAAATTGACCTCTTATCATAGAATCATAGAATCATAGAATCGTAGAGTTGGAAGGGACCTCCTGGGCCATCTGGTCCAACCCCCTGCTCAAAGCAGGATTCGCTAAATCATCCCAGTCAGATGTCTGTCCAGCCTCTGTTTGAAGACCTCTTGAATGTTGGTGGGTACTTGCCAGTCTCTGATGACAGTCACTTTGTCTGGGTTGGGTGCTACTCATTCTGAACGCACGACATGGCCTAAACACTGCACTTTGGGCTTTAGGAGATGACACTTAGATGGTTTTACCTTTAAGCTAAAGTTGGACAACGCCTCCAAGACCTCTGCCAGATGTTGCAGATGTTCCTCATAGGTCCTGGAATATACAATCACATCATCCAAGTACAATAGCACAGTCTCAAAGTTCATATGTCCCAGGCAACATTCCATAATTCTCTGAAAGATCCAAGGAGCACTGCTCAATCTGAACGGCATGTAATTAAATTCACATAGCCCCTCTGGAGTAGTGAACGCAGTTTTTTCTTTTTCTGCCTCAGCAACAGGAACCTGCCAGAACCCGCTGGTTAAGTCCAAAGTGGAGAAGTACCTAGATGATTTTAACGCTGCTAGAAACTCCTCTATGCGCGGTAAGGGGTATGCATCTTTGTGAGTAATTTTGTTAAGTTGTCTGTAATCTACACACATGTGCATTGTACCATCTTTCTTTTTGACTAACACCAGGCGAGCTGCCCAACGACTGTAGCTATCCCTAATTACTCCTGCTTGTTTCATTTCTCTTAGCATACCTTTTGCACAATGATAATCAGCTGGAGGTACAGGACAATACCTTTCTTTGATAGGTGGGTGATCTTCTGTGGGGTTGTTATGTTGAAACCCTTTTACCTGCTCAAAATCCAAGGGATGCTCACTGAAAACCCTCTTGTATTCTTGCACCACTCGCTGCACTCCGTTTTTTCTGATCTACAGGAGAGGAGTCGGTGCCAACCTGTATCTTTTGGAACCATTCCTCCATCTGAACAGAACAGCCATTGCCATCTGTCGCTTCTGATGGATCCAAGGGTTCTACAGCCTGATTATCATTGTTGCTGACTGTGAATAGTTTGGCTACGGTTGCATAACGGGGCAAGCAAGCTTCCTCCTCTCCACAGTTGAGAACACCTACCGGGACCCTGCCCCTTTTAACATCAACAATTCCCCTGGCCGTCAGCACAGTTGGTCTGCTATCTGATAGACTGGTTCAAGGAGAGCTTGGTAGTCCCGTCCTCTGAGGCCTATGGCTGCTTGGCACCAGATGAGAGTCTCACTCCAAGAGGGAAGCATAATGGAGTGGGAATCACTCACCCTTACGCTACCAATCTCTCCACCATATACAAAAGATATAACACGGAGGACCATGAGAATCTGCACAAGGAAAAACACAAAAAAGGTCCTCCAATGCAAATAAAGGTTTTTAAATTTTATTTAGACATATACCAAAAAATAAATAAAATGGAGTCAGCAAACCGTACTGGAAAAAATAGCAACAAAGCACAACCCCTAGGTGAAACGCATTTGGAGCAAGTAATTACATGTATCACATCCAGAACACAAGAGACTAATACATATACATGAATATACTAACAATAAAAAAATTTCTTAATACATTTCACTTGCATGAAAAAATTGTTTAACATTGCTGGTTTTTCACATTTAATGATTATCCAAACGGGAAATAATCAGCCAAAAAGATATAAACAATAATAGAAGAATTTATAAGGAAAATATAAATGTGAAAAAAATACATCACATGCACATGAAAGTTCTAAACATCATAAATTTCTCACATCTATCCATGCTCCACAGGGAAAATATCCCACAATATAATGAAATAAATAATAATACATAGGGAGAGGATCAAATGTGAAAAAAACGTGAAAAGAACGCCTCATGGTTCCATAAATAACGTGCTGATAAAAGTTGTTACCAAAGCAGAACACCCAGGGTCCCCCTGACGCGCGTTTCGATGCAAATATCTTCCTCAGAAGGGGTGCTAACCTCCCATTTCAAGCGGTCACTTTTATATAATCATTTGAGAATAAATAATGTCATTCACCTGTGGAATCCACTCCCTAGCGTCCTCATGGCTTCACAATGAGGCGGAAGTGTGTTCACTTAAAAATACACCGACGCGCAACCAGCGCGAATACCGGAAGTGCGCCTTCAAAAACAAAGTCCGGCAACAACTCACACATATACCGGAGGTACCCGTGTCACCTAAATCCCCGAAATCAGGAAGTACAATTCTGTCTCCTAGGAGACGCGACGTCACCAAACATGTCATCCTATCCACCCTCATAGCAAGGAAGGATCACAGCCGTTTCAAAGCAAGTTACATAGCGCAATGCATCCGCACTTCTCCTCATAGAGAAAGCATCACATGTTCTAAACCCAATCGGATAAAAATGTATAATAATCACTCTGCACATACCAAAATACATATCGGATAAATTCCCCCATTTGAAACAAACTCCAAAAGGGTTGAACCACCAAAATTCATTCATATAACACCTTAAAATCATACAATGTCAAACACACATACATAATGATGAATGAGTGATTGAATAGGTGGTACATGCGGGCCCTCATGCACCACCCAAATCACCCAAACAAAAACATATCTCTCATCTCAAAAAAGAGAGATTTCTAAAAATTTAAATTTTTTTTTTAAAAATTAGTGATAAAGTGAAGTTTTATTTGTATAAACAAAAATAAAATGCATAAAAGTAATGACACCAACATAAAATAATAAATTGCGTGAATAATGTGATGGTGATAAATAAATCATAAGTGAGTAAAAAATAAAAAATAATAAATAATAAAAAATAAATATAAAAAATATATTTAACCACCAAGGTGATAAATGGTGAAAGTGAATGTGGTGAAAAAAGTATTACTTAGTGATCAAATAAGACACCAACGACGTGATGAAGAATAATAAATCAATTTAATTTATTACAAATAAAGACCACCACATCATGTTTACATACAAAAACACATGAAGTAAAATTCACACATACATCTTTCATGCACAAGCACAAAAAACAAAAAATAATAAAAAATAGTAACAAGTGAATATGCCAAAATAAAAAATAAATATAAATAGTGCACATTATTGGCTCAATAAGAACCTCCTATATAAAAAGTCATCATAATTATAAAGAATTTAAAGAATTTTGAAGTGTGCCATGGACAATAGAAAAACAAAAAATGTGTGTGCCAAAAAATAAAAAATTTTGGAGAAAGGAGAAAACGGGAGAGTGGGAGAGTGCTCATTATTGGATCCGTAAGGAACCCCCATATACAAAAATGTGTGGAAGTTTATAAAAAACAAAAGTAAATATATTAATAAGAAGATGCAACACATACACACATAATACGCATGCATACATAAAACACCCAACCACAAATACCCATATATATATATATCCGACAATTGTGTTAAACCTTTATTCAGAATGAATACAGCCCCAAACTGCTATACACAAATGAATCTAAAACCCATACACACATAAATTCACCATTTATAAATAAAGGAATTTTTATGTATTAGCATAAAAATATACTCCAGCAATGTCACAAAATACAGAGCTAAATAAATATATTATTATAGCAACACCTTGCAGGATAAATCCTAAACAAAGGAACAATTCATTACAAAGAGAAGCTCAAAACATCCATCTCAAGGGAGTAGAGACTTCCAAGGGGAGGAATACGGCATTTTAAAGGCTTGGACCAAAAAAAATGCAATTCTCCAAGCATATAATTAAGTGAATTGCATCAATGGAGAAGTAAAATCCAAATGAATATCACAAAATGTTCTAAATGATAGGATCTCCAAATTGTAAGGTAATAATTTGATCCCTCAAAAAAGAACGTTTCTATTGATAGTAGCTTGAGAAGGGCCAAATTTCCATAGGTAAGACCAACAATTAATTCTTCTCTCAGAGGTGATAATATGATCCCTCGTAGAAGAACCAAAATACGTTTCCATTAATAGTTGCTTGAAAAGGACCAAATTTCCACAGGTAAGACCAAAGATTAATTCTTCTTTCAGAGGTAAGAGTGACCAAGACTAAAACTAAAAATCACAAATAAGAACAATTACACAAAAAGAATAAAAACATTTAAAACTAATTGGTTCACAAAAAGGGAGCATAGCTCAGAATTTCATTGAGACCCTTGGGGCGTACTGTCTGTAATTTCCAGATCCATCTGGATTCCATCTGCGAGAGTACCTTACCAACATCTCCTCCACGATGATCCATCGAGACATAGTCAATGCCTATTACCTTCAAAAGTTTTGAGTCACAGTTGTGCACCCTTTTAAAATGTTTAGGGATTGGTTTCAAAGATTTCCAATCCGTGATTTTTCCCGCATTGATAATATCCAACACATGTTCTCGAATCCTAATACGCAATTTCCTTGTAGTCAGTCCTACGTAAATAAGATTACACGGACACTTAGCATAATAAATAACTCCTTCCGTGTTGCATGTAATGTGTTTTCTTATTGTAAACTGTCTTTTCCCATCACTTGTATAAAAGACAGTTTCACGTTTCATATTTGGACATGCAAGGCACGTACCACAAGGAAAAAACCTTCCTTTGGATCACTAGCACCAAAATATTTTTTGGTGCATCACCAGCAAAATTACTCTTTACAAGGTGATCTTTAAGATTTTTCGATCTCCTGTAGGTAATTGAAGGATACGAAGAAATGTGTTCTTGAAGCACAGAATCTGTGGTCAATAGTGGCCAGAACTTTCCAAGTGCCAATTTCATGTCATGCCAATTATCGTTGTACTGAGATATAAATCTCACCTGTTCCTTTGTCGTTTTATTCTTCTTCTCTTTGCATGGTTATAATAGAGAACTTCTTTCTGTGTTCAAGGCTCTTCTCAAGCTCTTCCTAATAGACCTACGGCTATACCCTCTTTCAAGAAATCTCCGAGAGAGTTCACGTTACTGCAAAGAGAAGGAGTTAGCATCAGAGCAATTATGTTTTAATCGCAAAAATTGCCCCATAGGAATGTTGTTAATAAAATGACTTGGATGCGAGGAAGAGGCATGAAGCAAAGAATTCACTGCTGTATTTTTCCTATATATACTTATCTGTAGACAGTTTTTCTGATCCCTATATAACAAAATATCCAGTAATTTGATGGCGTCCTGGCTTCGCCTACTAGTTAAACGAATATTATATTTATTTCTATTAAGTTCCCCAACGAACTCCTCTAAATGGTCCTCAGATCCTTGCCACAAAAACAGAACGTCATCTATGAATCTAGTCCAAATTAAGACCTTTTCAGAGTATTTCACTGGATTCGTCAGGAAGCATTCTCTCTCCCATAGCCCCAGGAAAAGGTTAGCATAGGAGGGCGCGAACGCCGCTCCCATGGCCATTCCCTGGAGCTGTAGGTAGGGGACCCCCTTAAATAAGAAAAAATTGTGACTCAGACTAAACTCCAAAGTCTCAAGCAGGAATCCTTTGAGTGGAGCTTCCATATCCGTGGTAGAGAGAAAAAAGGAAACTGCTCCAATTCCAACCGCAAGACGGATAGATGCGTAGAGAGCCTCCACATCCATGGAGACCAACCACATATCTGACTTCAAATGTATGCCTTCGAATCTCCGAATTTAGTCAGTTGAATCTTTCAAGAATGAGGGCAAAGTCTCTACCAAAGGTTTAAAATGCCAGTCCAGAAATTTACAAGGTGGTTCACATAGACTGCCATTTCCAGAGACTATAGGTCTCCCAGGGGGATTTACCTCATTCTTGTGAACCTTAGGGAGTAGATACAGGCATGGTGTCCGAGGGTGCTCCACTGTCAGATATTCCCTCTCCTGCTTACTAATGACTCCATTCTCAAAAGCCCTCAATAAAATCTTCTGCAATGAAATACGGAAAGAGTTAGTTGGATTGTACATTAATCTTTTATAACATTCAACATCACGTAGTTGCCTAAGGGCTTCTTTTTCGTACATTGCCGTTGGCCAAACAACCACGTTACCGCCCTTATCCGCTGGTTTTATCAGGGCCCCTTTCATTTCTTTAAGCTCTTTAAGAGCTTGACGTTGGTCTTTAGTGAGATTATTGTTGTGAGTTCATTTTCCCCTTCATCACTGAGGTCTGGTGAACTCCCTATTCTGGTGAGGGAAGGTAGTGAGCCTGATTATCAGGCACCTGAGCCTAATGATGATGACTGGCTGAGTGGAGTCACTGACTGGATATAAGGCTGCCGACGCCCTTCTGCCCTGCGGGTGATTTCTCTGTGGACTTCTAGGACACCAGTCTGATTCCTGCTCCTCTAAAGCTAAGTTTTCTGCTTTGCCTTTTTGCATTTGTGTTTTGTTTTTGCCTTGCTTTTCTGGATTCTGCCATTACCTGCTGGGGTGAGCTGAATCTCCTTTTGCCTGTTACTCTGTCTTCAGAATATTCCTGAGTACTGACATAGTCTTTTTGAAGCCTAGCGTCTTCAGGGCCTTTTTCACTGTCAGTCTGTTGGCTCTTATTTTCATAGGGTTTTTCATGGATTGCAGACAGCAACCTTCCTGTCCTTTCCTATCTAGTTAGCTTGGGCCCCATCTTTGCTCAGTCTATCTTTCTGTCTGTGTTGTGTTCTTTCTTCTTGCTTCACCGTCATTATATGTGGGGGGCTGCCTTTTGCTTTGGGGTCTGCTCTGGGGCAGTTTAGATTTCCCTTTCTGTCTTTAGGCTATCTAGTCCTCCGGCTGTGATCGAGGGGTCACCCACCATACCGCAGATCCTAGGGTACTCAATAGCAGGAAAGAATTGTGTTAAAAAAAAAAGTGTGTATATTCTTTCCTCTATATCTCTGAGGCCGTAGGGGGAATTTTTTTTCTCTCAATGGAGATAAAGCAATTATCTGATCGTGTGGAGCAGCTCGCTGCGGAAGTGCGGGGAATTTCCGCCTATCTTGCTCGTTCGCATGCTGTTGAACCAAAGCTTGAATACAGGTTGAATACACCTGATGTATTTTTTGGGGATCGATCTAAATTTTTGAGTTTCAAAAATAATTGTAAATTATTTTTTGCCTTGAAGCCTAACTCGTCAGGGAGCTCCGCACAGCAGGTTAAAATTGTCATCTCTTTCCTGCGTGGCGATCCCCAGGATTGGGCATTTTCTTTGAAACCAGATGATCCTATTCTGACTAATGTGAATGCATTCTTTCAAGCCTTGGGGTTGTTGTATGACGAACCTAATACTATTGATCAGGCTGAAAAGACCCTGTTGGCATTGAACCAGGGTCGAGATTCTGCAGAGTTGTACTGTCAAAAGTTCTGAAAGTGGGCGGTCCTTACTACCTGGAATGATAATGCCTTGGCTGCTCTCTTTCGGAAGGGTTTGTCAGAAGCTGTAAAAGATACTATGGTGGGATTTCCTGTTCCCTCTGGTCTGGACGATTCTATGTCATTAGCCATTCAGGTTGATCGGCGTTTATGTGAACGCAAGATTGCACGAGAGGTGTTGCCACCGGTTGAACAGACGTCTGAACCTATGGAATGTGATAGAGTTTTGTCTAAGGCGCAACGTCAGGAGATCAGAAGGCGTAATAAGCTGTGTTTTTTCTGTGGAGATGCCTCGCATATTATTTCTGTTTGTCCTAAACGAGAGAAACGCTTTGCACACACGTTTTCTGTTGGTGGTGTTCAACCTAAGTTTCTTCTGGCAATTACTCTGATCTGCTCCCTGTCCACATTTTCCGCCAAGGCTTTTGTGGATTCGGGAGCAGCGCTAAACGTAATGGACTTGGATTTTGCTAAATGTTGTGGATTTCCGATGACACCTCTGCAGATGCCTATCCCTTTAAGGGGGATTGATGCTACTCCTTTGGCGAAAAATAAACCTCAGTTTTGGACCCAGGTGGTCATGCGGGTCGCCCCAGACCATCAAGAAAATTGCAGATTTTTGGTGTTGCATGGTCTGCATGATGCCGTTGTTCTGGGGTTTCCCTGGTTGCAAATTCATAATCCAGTTTTGGATTGGAAATCTGTGTCTGTGGTGAGTTGGGGTTGTCAGATGTTCCTGACTATTTGGTGGACTTTTATGGTGTATTTAGTGAGAATGAGTCTGCGTCCTTGCCTCCTCATAGGAGTTATGACTGTGCAATTGAACTGAGCCCGGGGTGTAAATTTCCCAAGGGTCGGCTCTTCAATTTATCTGTACCCGAGCACGAGGCTATGCGGTCCTATATTAAGGAGGCGTTGGAGAAGGGTCATATTAGACCATCCTCTTCACCCTTAGGTGCCGGTTTTTTTTTGTGGCCAAAAAGGATGGTTCTTTAAGGCCTTGTATTGATTATCGTGCCCTCAACAAAATTACTATTAAATATCAGTATCCGTTACCCCTGATTTCGGATCTATTCTCTAGAGTTAGAGGTGCTTGCTGGTTTACCAAGCTTGACCTCAGGAGGGCGTATAATCTTATCCGCATTAAGCAGGGGGATGAATGGAAGACGGCGTTTAATACTCCGGAGGGACATTTTGAGTACCTGGTGATGCCTTTTGGGCTCACTAATGCCCCTTCTGTCTTCCAGTGCTTCATGAACGATATTTTCCAAGACTTTGTCGATAAATTTTTGATTATCTATCTGGATGATATTTTGATCTTCTCCAAGGATTGGGATTCTCATGTGGAACATATTCGGACTGTGTTCCGGATCTTGAGGGAGAATTCCCTGTATGTCAAAGGATCGAAATGCCTTTTTGGGGTACAGAGGATTTCATTTTTGGGATTTATTTTGTCTCCATCAACTATTGAAATGGACCCAGCCAAGGTACAGGCCATTTATGATTGGGTTCAGCCCACTTCTTTGAAGGCCCTCCAGAAGTTTTTGGGTTTTGCTAATTTTTATCTGAAATTTATAGCAAAATTTTCTAGTATTGCCAAGCCATTGACTGATCTCACTAAGAAGGGTGCTGATGTGTTGAATTGGTCTCCGGAGGCTGTTGCTTCCTTTCAGGAGCTGAAGCGGAGATTTACCTCCGCCCCGGTTTTGCGGCAACCTGATGTCTCACTCCCGTTCCAGGTAGAGGTGGATGCTTCTGAGATTGGTGCAGGAGCTGTTTTGTCCCAAAAGGATCCTGTAACATCTAAAATAAATCCCTGTGCTTTCTTTTCCCGAAAGTTCTCTCCATCTGAACGTAACTATGATGTGGGGAATCGGGAACTGTTGGCCATGAAATGGGCATTTGAGGAGTGGAGACATTGGTTGGAGGGAGCTAAACATCAAGTTGTGGTCCTCACTGACCACAAGAATTTGATCTACCTAGAGTCGGCTAAATGCTTGAACCCTAGACAGGCTAGGTGGGCCTTGTTTTTTACACGTTTTGATTTTGTGGTCTCTTTTCTTCCTGGAACTAAGAATGTCAAGGCAGATGCCCCCTCTAGGAGCTTCTTTGCTGATTCTCCTGTGGTGACCAAGCCTGCTACCATCTTAGGCAAAGAGGTAGTTCTTTCTGCCATCTCGCCCGATTTGAGACCTGCTCTGCAAGAGTTCCAGGAGGACAAACCTGAGCGTTGTCCCAGTGGAAAGTTGTATGTTCCTGACCAGTGGAAGAAGAGAGTGATGTCTGAAGTTCATTGCTCTGCATTGGCTGGTCATCCAGGTATTTTTGGTACTAGAGATCTGGTGAGTCGCTCTTTTTGGTGGCCCACCTTGTCTCATGATGTCAGGAATTTTGTGCAGTCCTGTGGGACTTGCTCCCGGTCTAAATCTTGTACTCGCTCTAGTGGGTTGTTGATGCCTTTGCCGGTCCCCAGGAGGCCATGGACCCATATTTCAATGGATTTCATCTCTGATATGCCGGTCTCTCAAAAAATGACTGTTATTTGGGTGATTTGTGATAGGCTCTCTAAGATGGTTCATCTTGTACTACTCCCTAAGTTGCCGTCTTCCTCTGAGTTGGTGCCCCTGTTTTTGCAACAGGTGGTTCGCTTGCATGGGATTCCTGAGAACATTGTGTCTGACAGAGGAGTTCAGTTTGTGTCTAGATTTTGGAGGACTTTCTGTTCCAAGCTGGGAATTCAGTTGTCCTTCTCCTCTGCTTTTCACCCTCAGACCAATGGGCAGACAGAGAGAACAAACCAGACCTTGGAGTCGTATTTGAGATGTTTTATTTCCGCTGATCAGGATGATTGGGTTTCATTTTTGCCCTTGGACGAATTTGCTTTAAATAATAGAGCTAGTTCTGCCACTTTGATGTCACCTTTTTTTTGTAACTTTGGATTTCATCCTCGATTTTCTTCAGGGCAGGTGGAGCCTTCTGCCTGCCCAGGTGTTGACACTGTGGTGGAGAGAATGCACCAGATCTGGGACCAAGTGGTGGATAAGTTATCTCTCTCCCAGGAAAAGGCCCAGCGGTTTTCCAATCGACATAGGACCATTGGTCCCCAGTTTAAGATTGGTGATATGGTGTGGTTATCATCAAAAAATATTGCTATGAAGGTGGCTTCTCCTAAGTTTAAGCCTAGATTTATTGGACCTTACAAGATTTTGGAGATTATTAATCCTTTCTCTTTTCGTTTGGCTCTTCCTGTCACATTTAAAATCCATAGTGTGTTCCATAAGTCCTTGTTGAAGAGGTTTGTTGAACCAGTTGTTCCTGGGGTGGCACCTCCGGACCATGTATTGGTTGAAAGTAACATGGAATATGAGGTAGAGAAAATACTGGATTCCCGTCTGGCTAGACGGAGACTCCAGTATTTGGTTAAGTGGAAGGGTTATGGTCAGGAGGACAATTCCCGGGTCTCTGCCTCTGATATGCATGCCAAAAGATTGGTGCGTGCCTTTCATCGGGCTCACCCTGATCGCCCTGGTGGTGTGGTTGAGGGTTCGGTGACCCCTCCTCAAGGGGGAGGTACTGTTGTGAGTTCATTTTCCCCTTCATCACTGAGGTCTGGTGAACTCCCTATTCTGGTGAGGGAAGGTAGTGAGCCTGATTATCAGGCACCTGAGCCTAATGATGATGACTGGCTGAGTGGAGTCACTGACTGGATATAAGGCTGCCGACGCCCTTCTGCCCTGCGGGTGATTTCTCTGTGGACTTCTAGGACACCAGTCTGATTCCTGCTCCTCTAAAGCTAAGTTTTCTGCTTTGCCTTTTTGCATTTGTGTTTTGTTTTTTGCCTTGCTTTTCTGGATTCTACCATTCCCTGCTGGGGTGAGCTGAATCTCCTTTTGCCTGTTGCTCTGTCTTCAGAATATTCCTGAGTACTGACATAGTCTTTTTGAAGCCTAGGGTCTTCAGGGTCTTTTTCACTGTCAGTCTGTTGGCTCTTATTTTCATAGGGTTTTTCACGGATTGCAGACAGCAGCCTTCCTGTCCTTTCCTATCTAGTTAGCTTGGGCCCTGTCTTTGCTCAGTCTATCTTTCTGTCTGTGTTGTGTTCTTTCTTCTTGCTTCACCGTCATTATATGTGGGGGGCTGCCTTTTGCTTTGGGGTCTGCTCTGGGGCAGTTTAGATTTCCCTTTCTGTCTTTAGGCTATCTAGTCCTCAGGCTGTGGTCGAGGGGTCTAGGGCATCGTAGGAACCCCCCACGGCTACTGCTAGTTGTGTTGATAGGTTCAGGGGTCTGCAATCCGATAGCTGCCAACCTCTCTGGTTTTCTGGACTTAGCTTGCATGTCTGTTTTTGCCTCCTGCGGTGACTCAATCATAACAGATTATCTTTATTTAATCTCCCAGACATTTTAGAAAATTCATCCGATACCAATTTAACAAATAGTTCTATGTTCGGATAAAGGTTTAGTGATGGAAATTTCGTGGATTTTGGTTTAAACGGTCGTGTCATCTTACCTGAAGTTCCATGATCAACACTTTCCGATTCCAGCTCTTCCAAAGCTTCAATGGCCTGTAATTCTTGTTCAGTCCAATCATTTTCCCCTAAGTCTGATTTTCCAAATATTTTTTTAAAAAACAATTTTCTGGCAAACAAATTCAAATTGATTAATGCTGTGAATAAATCAAATTTAGAAGATGGAGAGAAAGTAAGTCCTAGATTTAAAACATCAATCTGTGCAGAAGACAATAAATTATCAGAGAGATTGATTACCTGAAGTCTATTAGTTTCCTTGAATACTCCCTGCTCCTTGCCTGTAGAATGTCTTTGCCCTTGATATGGTGCTCCTCTCCTGTTTCCTCTCAATTCATAAGGGTGTGGTTTCTCCCTATATCTTGTATCAGAAGAAATTGAAGAAACAGAAGATGATACAGATGGTGTTCGTTCCCTTCTCGCACCATCATTCCACTTGTAAACCTTAGAAGTTTGATAATCTTGTAAGTCACACTTAAACTTGTTGGTCTTCATTTCCTGTATATCTTTCTCCCATGTGGTAAATGAAAGGTCCATTTCTTTTTTGAAAATTTCTAGTTGGTTAATGGATAACGTTTCCTTTATTTTCTTTTGTATCTCCTCTATTTCAATCACAATTGCGTCCAAACTTCGCTTATCATGACTAATTAGTAACTCTATCATTGACCATGAGCAGATGTTACATGCCTCCTCCCATTTTTGACGAAAATTGCTGTCATCAACCAGAAATGCTGGTGTGATTCTGATACGTAAACCCCTTGGGATCATATTCTTTGCATGATAATTTTCAAGTGACGCTTTATTCCACCATAATTTCAACCTTTTTTTCATTAAAATCTTAGATGATTTAATCAAATCCTGAGCTAAACCAAAACTATAATTTCTTTCCGGTGCTGAATCACCTTTAAAAACAGAATTAATTTGGGATAACCAAGTGGTGTCCCTAGCATGTACATCCATAATAAGGAAAAATACTGTGAAAAAAACACAGATAACAAATGAATAAACACTCATATACAAAAGATATAACA
This sequence comes from Dendrobates tinctorius, assembly GCF_039654945.1. NCBI lineage: Eukaryota > Metazoa > Chordata > Amphibia > Anura > Dendrobatidae > Dendrobates > Dendrobates tinctorius. Next base: position 5,642,821 of record NW_027361768.1, read on the forward strand.
CGGAGGACCATGAGAATCTGCACAAGGAAAAACACAAAAAAGGTCCTCCAATGCAAATAAAGGTTTTTAAATTTTATTTAGACATATACAAAAAAATAAATAAAATGGAGTCGGCAAACCGTACTGGGAAAAATAGCAACAAAACACAACCCCTAGGTGAAACGCATTTGGAGCAAGTAATTACATGTATCACATCCAGAACACGAGACTAATACATATACATGAATGTACTAACAATAAAAAAATTTCTTAATACATTTCACTTGCATGAAAAAATTGTTTAACATTGCTGGTTTTTTACATTTAATGATTATCCAAACGGGAAATAATCCGCCAAAAAAATATAAACAATAATAGAAGAAATTATAAGGAAAATATAAATGTGAAAAAAATACATCACGTGCACATGAAAGTTCTAAACATCCTAAATTTCTCACATCTATCCATGCTCCACAGGGAAAATATGCCACAATATAATGAAATAAATAATAATACATAGGGAGAGGATCAAATGTGAAAAAAACGTGAAAAGAATGACTCATGGTACCATAAATAACGTGCTGATAAAAGTTGTTACCAAAGCAGAACACCCAGGATCCCCCTGACGCGCGTTTCGATGCAAATATCTTCCTCAGAAGGGGTGCTAACCTCCCATTTCAAGCGGTCACTTTTATATAATCATTTGAGAATAAATAATGTCATTCACCTGTGGAATCCACTCCCTAGCGTCCTCATGGCTTCACAATGAGGCGGAAGTGTGTTCACATAAAAATACACCGACGCGCAACCAGCGCGAATACCGGAAGTGCGCCTTCAAAAACAAAGTCCGGCAACAACTCACACATATACCGGAGGTACCCGTGTCACCTAAATCCCCGAAATCAGGAAGTACAATTCTGTCTCCTAGGAGACGCGACGTCACCAAACACATCATCCTATCCATCTGACGCGCCCCAGGGGCCGTGGGATACTCAGTACTGGGCTGGTCATCTTAACCCCTTCATGACCCAGCCTATTTTGACCTTAATGACCTGGCCATTTTTTGCAATTCTGACCAGTGTCCCTTTATGAGGTAATAACTCTGGAACGCTTCAACGCATCCCAGCGATTCTGAGAATGTGTCTTCGTGACATATTGGGCTTCATGTTAGTGGTAAATTTAGGTTGATAATTTTTGCGTTTATTTGTGAAAAAATCAGAAATTTGGCAAAAATTTTGAAAATTTCGCAATTTTCAAATTTTGAATTTTTATTCTGTTAAACTAGAGAGTTATGTGACACAAAATAGTTACTAAATAACATTTCCCACATGTCTACTTTACATCAGCACAATTTTGGAAGCAAAATATTTTTTTGTTAGGAAGTTATAAGGGTTAAAAGTTGACCAGTGATTTCTCATTTTTACAACAAAATTTACAAAACCATTTTTTTTAGGGACCACCTCACATTAGAAGTCACTTTGAGGGGTCTATATGGCAGAAAATACCCAAAAGTGACACCATTCTAAAAACTGCACCCCTCAAGCTACTCAAAACCACATTCAAGAAGATTATTAACCCTTCAGGTGTTTCACAGCAGCTAAAGCAATGTGGAAGGAAAAAATGGACATTTTAATTTTTCCAATACAAATTTCCTTTCAGCATCAATTTTTTCATTTTCACATGGGCAACAGGATAAAATGGATCTTAAAATTTGTTGGGCAATTTCCCCTGAGTACATCGATACCTCATATGTGGTCATAAACCACTGTTTGGGCGCACGGCAGGGCTCAGAATGGAAGGAGCGCCATTTGACTTTTTGAATGGAAAATATGCTGGAATATTTAGCGCTTGCCATGTCGCGTTTGGAGAGTCGCTGTGTGCCTAAACACTGGAGCTCCCCCACAAGTGACCCCATTTTGGAAACTAGACTCCCCAAGGAACTTATCTAGATGCATAGTGATCACTTTGAACCCCCAGGTGCTTCTCAAATTAATCCGTAAAAAAAAAAAAGTACTTTTTTTTTCACAAAAATTATCTTTTAGCCTCAGTTTTTTCATTTTCACATGGGCAACAGGATAAAATGGATCCTAAAATTTATTGGGCAATTTCTCCTGAGCACACCAATACCTCATATGTGGTCATAAACCACTGTTTGGGTGCACGGCAGGGCCCGGAAGGGAAGGAGCGCCATTTGACTTTTTGAATGGAAAATTAGCTCCAATCGTTATCGGACACCATGTCGCGTTTGGAGAGCCCCTGTGTGCCTAAACATTGGAGCTCCCCCACAAGTGACACCATTTTGGAAACTAGACCCCTCAAGGAACTTATCTAGATGTGTAGTGAGCACTTTGATCCCCCAAGTGCCTCACAAAAGTTTATAACATAGAGCAGTGAAAATAAAAAATCATTTTTTTTTCCTCAAAAATGATTTTTTAGCACGCTATTTTTTATTTTCACAAGGGTAACAGGAGAAATTGGACCACAAAAGTTGTTGTCCAGATTGTCCTGAGTACGCTGGCACCCCATATGTGGGGGGGTCACTGTTTGGGTGCACGGCAGGGCGCGGAAGGGAATGAGCGCCATTTGACTTTTTGAAATGAAAATTAGCTCCAATCGTTAGCGGACACCATGTCGTGTTTGGAGATCCCCTGTGTGCCTAAACTTTGGAGCTCCCCCACAAATGACCCCATTTTGGAAACTAGACCCCCTAAGGAACTTATCTAGATGCATAGTGAGCACTTTGAACCCCCAGGTGATTCACAGAAGTTTATAATGCAGAGCAGTGAAAATAAAAAATCTTTTTTTTTCCTAAAAAAAATTTTTTTAGTTGGCAATTTTTTATTTTCACAAGGGTACCAGGATAAATTGGACCCCAAAAGTTGTTGTCTAGTTTGTCCTGAGTATGCTGATACCCCATATGTGGGGGATGACCACTGTATGGGCACACGTCAGGGCTCGGAAGGGAAGTAGTGACGTTTTGTATGCAGACTTTGATGGAATAGTCTGCGGTCGTCATTACGTTTGCAGAGCCCCTGATGTGCCTAAACAGTGGAAACCCCCCACAAGTGACCCCATTTTGGAAACTAGACCCCATAAGGAACTTGCCTAGATGTGTGGTGAGCACCTTGAACCCCGAAGTGCTTCACAGAAGATTGTAACACAGAGCCATGAAAATAAAAAATCTTTTTTTTCCTCAAAAAATGAATTTTTAGCTCACACTTTTTTATTTTCACAAGGGTAACAGGAGAAATTGGACCCCAAAAGTTGTTGTCCAGTTTGTCCTGAGTACGCTGGCACCCCATATGTTGGGGGGGGAACCACTGTTTGGGCACACGTTGGGTCTCAGCAGGGAAGTAGTGACATTTTGAAATGCTGACTTTGATGGAATGGTCTGCGGGCATCATGTTACATTTGCTGAGCCCCTGTGTGCCTAAACAGTAGAAACCCCCCACAAGTGACCCCATTTTGGAAACTAGACCCCCCAAGGAACTTATCTAGATGTGTGGTGAGCACCTTGAAACCCCCAAGTGCTTCACAGAAGTTTATAACGCAGAGCCGTGAAAATAAAAAATCATTTTTTTCCCTCAAAAAAAAATGATTTTTAGCCCGCAATTTTTTTTTCACAAGGGTAGCAGGATAAATTGGACCCCAAAAGTTGTTGTCCAGTTTGACCTGAGTACGCTGATACCCCATATGTGTGGGGGAACCATTGTTTGGGCACACGTCAGGGCTCGGAATGGAAGTAGTGACGTTTTGAAATGCAGACTTTGATGGAATAGTCTGCGGTCGTCATTACGTTTGCAGAGCCCCTGATGTGCCTAAACAGTGGAAACCCCCCACAAGTGAACCCATTTTGGAAACTAGACCTTCCAAGGAACTGATGTAGATGTATGGTGAGCACTTTCAACCCCCAAGTGCTTCACAGAAGTTTATAATGCAGAGACGTGAAAATGAAAAAAACATTTTTTTTCCACAAAAATAATTTTTTAGCCCCCAATTTTTTATTTTCCCAAGGGTAACAGGAGAAATTAGACCCCAAAAGTTGTTGTGCAATTTGTCCTGAGTACGCTGGTACCCTATATGTGGGGGTATACCACTGTTTGGGCACACGTCGGGGCTTGGAAGGGAGGGAGCACCGTTTGACTTTTTGAACGCAAAATTGGCTGGAATCAAAGGTTGCACCATATCGCGTTTGGAGACCCCCTGATGTGCCTAAACAGTGGAAACCCCTCAATTCTAACTCCAACCCTAACCCCAACATACCCCTAACCACAACCCTAACCCCAACACATCCCTAACCCTAATCCCAACCCTAACCATAAACCTAACCCCAACACACCCCTAACCCCAACACTAACCATAACACTAACCACAAGCCTAACCCTAATTCCAACCCTAACCCTAATTCCAACCCTAACCCTCTTTTCAACCCTAACCCTAATTCCAACCCTAACCCTCTTTCCAACCCTAACCCTCTTTCCAACCCTAACCCTAACCCTCTTTCCAACCCTAACCCTAACCCTCTTTCCAACCCTAACCCTAACCCTGATGGAAAAATAAAAATATTTTCTTTATTTTATTAGTTATGCCTACCTATGGGGGTGATAATCGGGGGGTTCATTTACTTTTTATTTCATTTTGATCACTGTGAGAGTGATCAAAATGAAATAATGGAATCTGCAGCCGGCAGATTCGGGCGGGCGCACTGCGCATGCGCCCGCCATTTTCTAAGATGGCGGCGCCCATGAACCGGACCCGCCGGACACCGGGAGCGACAGGGGGACTTAGAAGGTGCCGGGGGCAGTGAGAGTGGGTGAGGGGGTTATCGGAACCTGGCGGGGAGCAGAGGGAATGGGAGGGGGGGCAGATGATGACAGCGGCGGCAGATCGCCGCTGTCATTCAGTGGCGGGGGGGCGATCGCCGTTAGGGGGGGTCGAATCGGTGTCTCCAGCCATGTCCGATGCTACTGCAGCATCGGCCATGGCTGGATTGTAATATTTCATCAATTTTCATTGATGAAATATTACTATCGCTCTGATTGGCTGTTTGGCTGTTAAAAGTGAATCAGAGCGATCGTAGCCACGTGGGGGCGAAGCGACGCCCCCTGTGGTGAATTACAAAGCAGGGGGGCTTTGAATTCATGACACAGGGTATGCGTCATAGGTCGGATTGGCACCGACTTTCATGAAGCATACGCTGTGTCACAGGTCGGGAAGGGTTTAAAGGGATGTGTCACACTGGCAGTGACCCAGTCCGTGGCCCCAGGCGGTCATGTAAAAGGGGAGTATTGATTAGGGATAAAGTTTATGTAGTGATTCGTGGCGCCAGTTGGAGTGTTCGACTGTAGTATAGCCGGCACTGCAGATGTTCCCTGGGGAAGTAGCTGGTGATGGCAGTGCAGTTGTTTAACCCTCTCCAACCAGGGCTGACCCCCAGAGATTGTGATGGAAGTAGAAGGCAGGAGACAAGGAAAGTCACTTTATCATTCACTGTAGTTCAGGTGCAGTTCAGAGGAGGTATTACAACTCACCCCAGGTTACAGTCTGCTCTGGAGAATAGGAGTTATCTTTCCCTGCTGTGACTCAGTGTAACTTCCTGCTATTCTAATCCCTTCTGGGACCAAGGCTTCCCGGAGTCTAGAACTTCCAGTATAGCCCCTACTCACTGCATATTCCTCCTCTAGCAACTTGCAGCTTGGATCCTGTGTGAAGCTCGAGTTCCTTCTTGCACAATCCTTCACTGATCCTAGTTTGCTGCTGTCTTCCCAGGGAAAACACTCTGCTGTGTTCTTCTTCTCCACCTTCTTCTTCACTGAAAACAACAACTTTCGACTCCTTCCCCTCCCAGTTATGGCACGTCTGCAAAGCTCTAAGCTTCAGACAAGTAAGGGAGTGAGGTAAATTTTGTGTGTGTGTTGTAGTCTCTAGCAGAGAAAGCATAGCTCCCATTGCTCACAAAACACATAGAAAACAGTACATATTTAACCTTTTGTGGCGGTAAAGACGTAGGGCACTACAGATACCCCCCCCCGAGTTGCACCTGATATTTGTGGCACTCCCCTGTAATACTTGTGGGCGAAAAGAGCTGGTACCGCTCCCACCAGCATTGTCTGAGGGTAATCTTTTGAGCAAGTCTTCCACTATGGCCCTCCAGCATGCAGGCACTGAAAATGGCACGTCTGCCTCCGACATTAGAGAAGCAAATTTCTCCTTGTACCATGGATCAAGAAAGGTGCACAGCCAGTATTTCATGGTGGACAAAATGTCTTTCACACGAGGGTCTTAGGAAAGGCATCTGGACATGAACTCTGCCATGTGTGGCAGACCACAAAGATTCAAACGTTCATTTTCTTCACCAGGGAGAACACTAACCATCCTCTCTTCCTCACGATGCATACCCTCCTCCTCTTCATGTCATCCATGCTGTACAGGCATGAAGATGGGATTGGGAGTCCCATCAGTAGTGCAGAGCAAAAAATCCTGTTCCACCTCCTCTTCATCCTCCTCCTCCTCCTAATCCTCATCATCACCCAATGTGTCCTGAGAATCATGTGTGAGGTTGGGCTGTGTGGTATGAGCCACTGTGCAATCTTGCTCCAAAGCCACCTGCTTGGCATTCAAAGCTTTCTCTTTCAGATTCTGCAGTGAGCGTTTTAATAGACAGAGCAGTAGGATGGTAACACTCATAATAGCATCATCAATGCTCACCATCTTGGTGCAGTACTGAAAATTTTGAAGAACCTCACATAGGTCAGCGATCCACACCCACTTGGCTGTTGTTATGTATGGGGTCTGAGTGTTACTCTGATGGGCATTGAAAAGCTGGAATTCAGAGACTGCCCTCTGCTGCTCACTAAGCCTTGCCAAGATACTGAAGGTTGAATTCCAGCTTGTGGGCAGGTCACAAATCAGTCAGTGACGTGGCAAATAAAAGTGCTGCTGCAGCAAAGCTAGAGCCGCGAAAAACCTGAGATAACTTTCGGAAATGTGCGCTGACAAGGCGAACCTTGGAAAGTAGGTCAGGCAAGTCAGAGAATCTTTTTAAAAACCGCTGTACAACCAAGTTCAGCATGTGGACCCATGCATGGAATGTGTAACAGCTTGCCAAGCTTTAAAGCCGCTAACAAATCACGCCCATTATCGCACACAACCAGACCTGGTTGGAGGTTCAGTGGGGAGAGCCACTGATCGGTCTGTTCATTTATTCCTTTCAACAGCTCGGCTGCATTGTTAGCTTTATCACCTAAACAGATGAGCTTCAGCAGAGCATGCTGCTGCTTTGCCAAGGTGGTGCTGCAGATTTCCCAGCTGGGAAGTGATGTAGAGGCTTGTTCTGCTGAGGATGAGGAGGAAGAGGAGGAGAGACAGTAATTGGAATGAGAGGAGACTGAAACCCTGATGGAAGTTGGGCCACTTATTCTTGGTGTGGGTAAGGTGTGTGATGTCCCAGCCTCTGACTCTGTCCCAGACTCCACCAAGTTAACCCAGTGTGCCATCTTGGAAATGTATCATCCCTGTCCACAAGAACTTGTCAACTACTGCCAAGAGGTCGCGGAAAGACTCACTTTCCACAAGTCGAAGCGGCAACATTTCCAGGGCTAGCAATCAGGCATTGTGGGTGTTTAGCATTTGGGCCTCTGGGTGGGTGGCTGGATATTTCTGCTTTCTAGTAAATGTCTGGGGCAGGGACACCTGAACGCTGTGCTGGGACAACAAAGTGGGCGTGGTTGCTGACTGTTGTATGTGTGCAACTGCTGGTTGTGGGCAGGAGGCATCAGTGCCTGCCTTATGGTCAGTAGATTGGGAAGGCTGTAACCTAGGGGAAGGGGCAGTGGTTTCACCCTCAGACACAGATTTTGTACCCAGGCATTCCGCCCACCTATTGCGGTGCTTGGCTGCCATGTGCATTTGCATGCTGTGGTGCTCAGGTTGGCAGTGTTCTTGCCTCATCTTAGCTTGGTTTGGTAGATGCTTTAAATTACAGTTGTTTTATTTGAAGGACTTTCAGAACAAAACTGACATACAGGGGAACAATGCACCCTTGGCCTGTTATATATCCGAGTGGTGGGGGCTTACAGTCGACCGAGTTCCATTTCTGGGCAAACCATTACCACTTCTTGCCTGTTTTCTTGCTACAGATCCATTCCTCTATGCAATGCTGTGCTCGCTGGGTGGGCCATCATACCAAGTTGGATCACTGGCCTCATCATCAACCACGTCATCTTCCAATTCCTCAATATGATCCTCCTTCTGAGCTGTGATTTGAGGCTGACCTGATGGCAACTGTGCCTCATGATTATCCTCCACCTCTTCAGACATCAATTGACCTTCCCCAACGTGCCTTTCTCATGGTCATGGATTCTCAAATGTTTGGGCATCCCTGCACTCCACCTCCTCATGACACTCTTTAATGGTGCTCGTTGAAAGGCCTGACAAACTGCAAGGGAATGTAAACCGTTCCTCAGAGTGGCCAGCGTTGGGGTCATATGTGTCCTGGGACTCAATGTTGGGAGGAAGAAGGGCCAGAGAGAGGATTTAGAGGCCAAGCCTCTGGGCCACTGAGACTGGACTGTGTGGAAGACTTTGTGATGCTGCTTGTTAGCACACTGGTGCCTTTGTCTGCCAAATTTTGACAGGAACCTAGACCGAGTTCCAGTTACCTTCAGATCTGTAACACCACCTTGGCGGGCACCACCACATCCACGTCCTTTAACGTCACCCTTTCTCATCTTGATTGTGTTATGCTTATGAAACCTAAAAATACTGGCTTTATTTTTCACAAGTACCCTTACAAAGGTGTTATGTACAGATTCACTGTATCTAGCAATGTGTGGCCTTTTTTTGGAGATTGCAGCTTGATTATACATGGCAACAGCAGACTGATGTAAATTACAGGTAAATAGTCAAGTTTGCGTATCTCTGCAGGCTTTGCGCCAGCCGCACAACTACTAGATAAAGAAACACTATTTTTTAAACCAATAGAAAGTTATGATTTTTTTTCAATCGTCTTGCTGACACACTCCAAATACGGAGTAATGAAGATTATTGCCCCTGCTAAATTGTAACAGATGATTATCTCTACCCAGATTGCATCAGTCGCACAACTGCTAGACAAATATTAGGTATTTTAAGCAATAGACGAGGAATATTATTTAGCAATTAGATTTTAAAATGGATGTTACTACTGTTAGGTGTCGGGTTCCTGTCGCTGCACAGCAGGAATCCCGAGCCTTGCATTCGGCAGTCTCCCATTCCTCTCCGGCCGCAGAGGAGGCTGTTCAACAGACTCATCGATCCCGGCGCTCTGCTCAGACCAGCTCTGTGGGTTTGGTTGATACTGCCACCTCTGGTCCAGCTATAGCAATGCATGCTGGTCAGCAGCTAGCTACTCCAGGGACTAAGTCCTCCTTTCGGTCCACTGAGCATGCCCGTGGTACGATCTCTCATTGGGGATCAGGGGTCACATGCTCAGGTCCTTCTCCAGCTCCGATTGGTCAGGAAGGTCCCGGAAGGACGCTGCTATAAAAGGTTTGCATGGCTGCTTGACCATGCGCTAGTATAGACTGCATTACCAGACTATGAGGAGTGAGTGTTGTATGCATGTATGAATGTGTCTGGTGAATGACTCATTAAGAAACTCCTACCCTTGGAATTTGTTGTCTCCAGCGGGGGTGGGATTCTTCTTCATCCAGAAGAAGAATGGAGAATTACGTCCCTGCATCGATTACAGGGGTCTTAATGCCATCACCGTTAAGAATAAGTATCCTCTGCCCCTGATATCGGAACTGTTTGATAGGCTACAGGGAGCGAGAGTGTTTACTAAGCTTGATCTGAGGGGGGCTTATAACCTGATTTGCATCCGTGAGGGGGACGGATGGAAGACAGCTTTTAACACCAGGGATGGGCACTATGGATACCAGGTGATGCCCTTCGGGCTCTGTAACGCTTCAGCTGTCTTCCAAGACTTTGTAAACAACATCTTCTGAGGTATGCTCACCACCTCAGTTGTGGTCTATCTGGATGATATCCTCATCTACTCTCCAGATATGGACTCTCACCGAAGAGATGTTTGCAAAATTTTCGACCTCCTACAGGCAAACTTCCTCTACGCCAAGTTGGAGAAGTGTGTGTTTGAGCAGGAGTCCTTGCCTTTCCTGGGCTATATCATCTCCGCCCAGGAATTGGCCATGGATCCTGCCAAGCTACAGGCGATGATGGATTGGCAGGAGCCCCATTCTCTCAAAGTGGTGCAGCGCTTTATGGGGTTCATAAATTATTACCACCAATTCATCCCCCACTTCTTGACGTTGGTAGCCCCCTTGGTGGCCCTCACCAAGAAGGGTGCAAATCCCAAGTTGTGGTCGGAATCTGTCTCCAAGGAGTTTTCCTCCATTAAGTCCCATTTCGCTAGCACTGCCATTCTACATCGCCCCGATGTAGATAAACCCTTCATTCTGGAAGTGGAAGCCTCTTCCGTCCGTGCTGGAGTGGTCCTGTTTCAGAAGGACACGCAAGGTCGGAAGCACCCATGCTTCTTTTTCTCCAAGACCTTCACACTGGCGGAGAGGAATTATTCCATTGGGGACAGGGAGTTGCTAGTGATGAAGTTGGCCTTCTAGGAGTGGAGACACCTCTTGGAGGGGGCTCGCCACCCTTTCCAGGTGTTCACCGACCACAAGAACTTGGTGTATTTGCAAACAGCAAACAGCCCAGCGGCTAAATTCTTGCCAAGACAGATGGTCCTTGTTCTTCTCCCGGTTCCACTTCACCCTCCATTTTCTCTCCAGGGAACAGAACATCCGGGCCGATGCTCTCTCCTGATCCGTGGTGTCAACGGAGGAAGAGGAGGAGGAGCCTCTGCTGATCGTCCCATCCGAGAGCCTGAGGACTGTGGCTCCGGTCGCCCTTGAGTCAGTACCTCTGGGCAAGACATTTATCCCTGCATGTCTGCGACCGGAGGTCCTCTCTTAGGCTCAATTGTCCAGGGTGGGTGGACATTTTGGGATAAAACGGACGTCTGAGCTTCTGGCGAGGACGTACTGGTGGCCGCATATGGCCCGTGACATCAAGGACTATATTCAGGCGTGCGTCTCTTGCGCCCAGAATAGATCCTCTCGGCAGTGGGCTGGCTGGGCTACTTTACCCTCTGCCTGTAGCGGACAGACCCTGGGAGATGGTCGATATGGACTTTGTGGTGGGGCTACCCAAGTACAGTGGCAGCACGGTCATTTGGGTTGTCACCGACCATTTTTTCCAAGATGGTGCACCTGGTATCTCTCTCCCGGTTACCTTCTGCACGGTGCCTGGCAGCGTTGTTCATTAAGCACGTTTTCCGCCTGCACGGCATGCCGGACAAGATTGTCAGCAACCGGGGTCCCCAGTTTACGTCTCGGTTTAGGAGAGAGCTCTGCAGCCTGCTCAGCACTGAGCTAAATTTCTCCTCGGCCTATCATCCTGAGACGAAAGGGTTGGTAGAGAGAGCCAACCAGACCCTGGTCACATATCTACGACATTTTGTCTTGGCCAGGCAGGATGACTGGGCATCCTTGCTGCCATGGGCGGAGTTCGCTTTGAACAACGCTGTGGCCGACTCCACCAGCCAGACCCCATTCCTCCTAAATTACGGCCAGCATCCACACGTCCCTGTGCCCATGCCTGTGTTGTCCACTGATTCCAGGGTGACAGACTGGGTGGTGGAGGCAAGTGACATTTGGGATCGCACTCAGGATGCTATCTGGGCCTCCAAGGAGAGAATGAGGGCCTCCGCCGACATGCACCGGGTCCCGCTCTGACCTTTGCTCCTGGCGACTTGGTGTGGCTCTCTGCCCGTAACATCAGGCTGCGGGTCGAGTCCACAAAATTCGCACCTTGCTACATTGGCCCCTTCAAGGTCATTGAGCAGATCAACCCTGTGGTCTACCGTCTGGCCCTTCCACCACATCTGACTATCTCTGACACCTTCATCGTGTCCCTTCTTAAGCCTGTCCTCATGTCCCAGTTCTCCGAGTCATCTGCCGGGACATCTGACCTGTCCTCGGACGAGTTTGAGGTTAATGCCATTGTGGGATGCAGGGTGGTCTGTTATCAATGAGTCACCGTAGGAGGCAAAAACAGAAACACTAGCTAAGTCCGGAAACCCAGAGAAGTTGGCAGTTATCGGATTACAGACCCCTGAACCTATCAACAACAACTAGCAGTAGCCGTGGGGGGTTCCTACGGTGCCCTAGACCCCTTGATCACAGCCAGAGAACTACATAGCCTAAAGACAGGAAGGGAAATCTAAACTGCCCCAGAGCAGACCCCAAAGCAATAGGCAGCCCCCAACATATAATGACGGTGAAGAAAGATGAAAAAACACTCACACAGATAGAAAGATAGGCTGAGCAAGCGATGGGGCCCAAGCTAACTACAAAGGACAGGATAGAAAAGCTGCTGTCTGTAATCCGCCAAAACCCTATCAAAAGAGCCAACAGCTGAAAGGGAAAAAAGCCCTGAAGACGCTAGGCTTCAAAAAGACTATATCAGTACTCAGGTATTTTCTGAAGACAGAGCAAAAAGGAATTCAGCACACCCCAGCAGGGAATGGCAGAAATCCAGAAAAACAAGGAAAAACAAAACCAAAACACAAATGCAAAAAACAGAGCAGCGAACTTAGCTTTTGAGGAGCAGGAATCAGACTGGTCTCCTAGAATCCCTCAGAGAGATCACCAGCAAGGCAGAAGGGCGTCGGCTGCCTTATATCCAGTCAGAAATTCCCATCACCCAGTCATCATCATCCAGCTCAGGTGCTTGGTAATCAGCCTCACTACGTTCCTTCACCAGAAGAGGGAGTTCATCAGACCTCAATGGTGAAGGGGAAAATGAACTCACAACAGTGGTGTGTGGTAAAAAATTTTATTTGGTGGACTGGAAGGGTCATGGTCCAGAGGCTTGGACCTGGGAGCCAGTGGAGAATATCCACTCTCCATTTCTCATTGCGGCATTTGAGCGTAGCGAGACTCAGAGAGGAGGGGGCCCTAGGAGGGGGGGTAATGTTAGGCATCGGGTTCCTGTCACTGCTGTCATGATACCAGTGTTGGGTGACTGGCATTTCTGGGGTTAATGTTCTGATCTCAGTGCAGACTCTCACCTGCACACCTGGGACCTATTATGGTAACATAGTAACATAGTTATTAAGGTTGAAGGGAGACTTTAATTCCATCTAGTTCAACCCATATCCTATCCTAACCTGCCCTAACATGTTGATCCAGAGGAAGGCAAAAAAAACCCATGTGGCAAACAGTAAGCTTCACATTGGGGAAAAAAATTCCTTCCCGACTCCACATACGGCAATCAGACTAGCTCCCTGGATCAACGCAATATTAAGGAAACTAGTGTATATACCCTGTAATATTATACTTTTCAAGAAAGGCATCCAGTCCCTTCTTAAATTTTAGTAGGGAATCATTCATTACAACATCATATGGCAGAGAGTTCCATAGTCTCACTGCTCTTATAGTAAAGAATCCGCATCTGTGAGTATGCTTAAACCTTCTTTCCTCCAGACGTAGAGGATGCCCCCTTGTCCCCGTCACAGGTCTAAGAGTAAAAAGATCATTAGAAAGGTCTTTGTATTGTCCCCGCATATATTTATACATTGTAATAAGATCACCCCTAAACCTTTGATTCTCCAAACTAAATAACCCCATGTGTAATAACCTGTCTTGGTATTGCAGACCCCCTAGTTCCCTAATAACCTTGGTCGCTCTTCTCTGGACCCGCTCCAGTTCAGCTATGTCTTTCTTATACACCGGAGACCAGAACTGTACACAGTATTCTAAGTGTGGTCGTACTAGTGACTTATATTATATAGAGGTAAAATTATGTTCTCCTCATGAGCATCTATGCCTCTTTTAATGCATCCCATTATTTTATTTGCCTTTGCAGCAGCTGCCTGACACTGGCCGCTAAATGTGAGCTTGTCGTCCACCCATACACCCAGGTCTTTTTCAGTGACTGTTTTGCCCAATGTTTTACAATTAAGCACATAATTATACATCTTGTTCGTTCTACCCAAGTGCATGACCTTACATTTATCCCCATTAAAGCTCATTTGCCATTTATCAGCCCAAGCTTCTAGTTTACATAAATCCTCCTGTAATATAAAATTGTCCTCCTCTGTATTGATTACCCTGCAGAGTTTAGTGTCATCTGCAAATATTGAAATTCTACTCTCTATGCCCCCTACAAGGTCATTAATAAATGTTAAAAAGAAGCGGGCCCAAAACTGACCCCTGTGGTACCCCACTGCTAACCGTGACCCAGTCTGAGTGTGCTCCATTAATAACCACCCTTTGTTTCCTATCCCTGGGCCAGCTCTTAACCACCTACACATATTTTCCCCTATCCCCATTGTTCTCATTTTATGTATCAACCTTTTGTGTGGCACCGTATCAAAAGCTTTTGAAAAGTCCATGTACACCACGTCCACTGCATTCCCTTGGTCCAGTCCGGAACTTACCTCTTCATAAAAGCTTATCAGATTAGTCTGAGAGGAACGGTCCCTTGTAAACCCATGTTGATATTGGGTCATAAGGTTATTCTTCTCCAGATACTCCAGTACAGTATCTCTTAGAAAACCCTCCAGGATTTTACCCACAGTTGAGGTTAAACTTACTGGCCTATAATTTCCAAGTTCAGTTTTTGTCCCCTTTTTGAATATTGGCACCACATTTGCTATATGCCAGTCCTGTGGTACAGACCCTGTTATTATGGAATCTTTAAAGATTAAAAATAATGGTCTATCTATGACTGTGCTTAATTCCTGCAGTACTCGGGGGTGTATCCCATCCGGGCCCGGGGATTTGTCAATTTTAGTGATTTTTAGACGCCGCCGTACTCCCTGCTGGGTTAAGCAGGTGACATTTAACGGAGAATTTTTTATCCCTGATCATGTTATCCGTCATGGGATTTTCTTGTGTAAATACTGATGAAAAAAAGTCATTTAGCATATTGGCTTTTTCCTCATCCTCATCCACCATTTCACCCAGACTATTTTTAAGGGGGCCAACACTATCATTTTTTAGTTTCTTACTATTTATGTAGTTAAAGAATATTTTGGGATTATTTTTACTTTCTCTGGCAATGAGTCTCTCTGTCTCAATCTTTGCTGTCTTGATTTGCTTTTTACAGAATTTATTTAATCTTCTGTATTTAGTTAATGCCTCATCACTACCTACTTGCTTTAATTCTTTAAATGCTTTATTTTTATCTCTTATTGCACCCCTTACAGCTCTATTTAGCCATAGTGGTTTCCTCCTATTTCTTGCATGTTTATTCCCATACGGTATATATTGTGCACAGGTCCTATTCAGGATGCTAATAAACATTTTCTTTGTGTATTTTTATGTCTCAGGATATCATCCCAGTTAATTGCACCAAGATCATCTCTCATCCGTTGGAAATTTGCCTTCCTGAAGCTTAGTGTCCTTGTAACCCCTCTACTACACACCTTATTAAAGGATACATGAAAACTTATTAATTTGTGATCACTATTACCCAAGTGACCCTCAACCCTTACATTTGATATGCGGTCTGGCCTGTTGGTTAATATTAGGTCCAGCAGTGCCCCCCTTCTTGTTGGGTCCTGAACCAGTTGTGAAACGTAATTGTCTCTCATAGTAGTCAAAAACCTATTACCTTTGCTGGAACTGCAGGTTTCGGTTCCCCAATGTATTTCAGGGTAGTTGAAGTCCCCCATAATAATGACTTCTCCTTGAGTCGCAGCTTCATCTATTTGCTTTATGAGGATATTCTCTGTTGCTTCCATTATTTTTGGAGACTTATAACAAACCCCTATCAGTAATTTATTATTTTTCCCCCCTCCCCTTATCTCTACCCACAGGGACTCTACATTTTCATTAGATTCATATATATTATCACGAAGGATGGGTTTTAAGGATGATTTTACATATAAACACACGCCTCCCCCTTGCTTATTTGTACGGTCATTTCTGAACAGACTATAGCCCTGTAAATTAACGCCCAGTCATGGCTCTCATCCAGCCATGTCTCAGATATCCCCACCATGTCATAATTATGTTCCAACAACATTAACTCCAATTCCTTCATTTTGTTGGCGAGGCTTCTGGCATTAGTATACATGCACTTTATGTATCTCTCTGTACCTCTATTCTTTCTTAAATTATTAACTGTTCTAACCCCACCCCCCATGCCACCCCCACCCCCAATGTCATTATTTGTGCCCAGGTCTCTATCTGCACTGTCTTCCCCTCCTATAAAAGGAATACCCTCCCCCCCGTCCCTAGTTTAAACACTCCTCCAACCTTCTAGCCATTTTCTCCCCCAGCACAGCTGCACCCTCCCCATTGAGGTGCAGCCCGTCCCTAGCGTAGAACCTGTAGCCAACTGAGAAGTCAGCCCAGTTCTGCAGGAACCCAAACCCCTCCTTCCTACACCAATTCCTGAGCCACTTATTAACCTCCCTAATCTCCCGTTGCCTCTCTGGCGTGGCACGTGGTACAGGAAGTATTTCCGAAAATACCACCTTGGAGGTCCTTGCTTTAAGCTTACATCCTAATTCCCTGAAATCATCTTTAAGGACCTTCCACCTACCTCTAACTTTGACTTTGTCATTTGTGCCAATGTGCACCATGACCGCTGGATCCTCACCAGCCCCTCCCAGTAATCTGTCAACCCGATCAGCGATGTCGGACTCGAGCGCCAGGTAGGCAGCACACCGTTCGACGATCCCTGTCTTTGTGACAGATTGCCCTATCTGTTCCCCTAATAATTGAGTCTCCCACTACCAGAACCTGTCTGACCTGCCCTGCTCTCCTATTTCCCCCCTTACTGGAGCAGACACTCCTCCGGCTTTCAGAGGACATGCCTTGCTGCAGCAGTGCTACTCCTGCACTAACACTCCCCTCATCTGCCAACTTAGCACACTTATTGGGGTGTGCCAGATCAGGACTAGCCTCCCTGGTGCTCTTCCCTCTACCCCGCCTTCTAACTGTCACCCAGCTAGCTGCTTCATTGTCTTGCAGCTCCAACCTAGCATGCCCCCCCTCATCTATCCCATTGAGCGTCTGCTCAGTGAGCAGAAGACTCCTTTCCATATTGTCGATGGATCTCAGTGTTGCCAGCTGCACAGTTAGATCCAGTATCTGGTCTTCCAAATACACAACGTGCTCACATCTTGCACAGCAGTATGCACCTCGACCGGCTGTTCAAGGATTTCATACATGCGGCAAGACGTGCACTGGATGGCATTGGCAATAGTGGAGCACATCCTAATGGGGATTGCACCAGACAATAAGATAAGCAAAAATAAATAAATAAAAAAAAAGTATTAATATAATATAACAGCAATTTAGTAAGACCTCCCTTGGAAACTCCCTGAATCCAAAGTCACTGAATCTCAAGTCACACACTTACCACAGTTCGCACTTACGCTCAGGTCACACTCAGCTCGTTCACACTCGCTCAGGCAGAAGATTTAAAAGAGGTTTTTTTTCCCCTTTTACCAGCACACCACCTTGCTGCTCAATGGCCTCTCATTGGTTCTGTGGAGGCTTCTTATAGCCTCAGGAAGCTCCCATCCCCCGTCAGTTATACTTTCGCCCTTGGCATTGTGTGGTGACCCCTGAGTGTGTTAGTGCTCTGTTCTGGTTGCTTGATTCTCTGTGTATGACTCGGTCTGTTCTCTGGATATTGCTTTGGATTCTGCTTGGTACTTTCTACGTCTGTTTGGTTTTTGATCTCTGCTTGGCCCTGACTATCTGTTCTGTCTCATCCCTGGTACTGTACTGATATCTTGTGTATGACCTTTGGCTTTGACTGACCTTCCGTCTGTTTATCCCTCCTGTACCTCGCTTGCCTGTATTGTGCTTGACCTCTGCTTTGCCTGACTGAGTTTTCTACCTTCTCTGAAAGCAGGACGCTAAGCCCCGCCCCCTTGCAATCACATGACCGTAGGTCCTGTGCCAGCTTGCTAAACTTCTACATTCAGGGCCTGTGCATCTTTATTTTCCAGCTGTTCTTGTCCCCAGGGGTTCCTTCGGTGCGGGTGAGTCCCTGCTTAGTGGAGGCTGTATGCCGGCGCTGTCAGGACCCTGACAACTGCATGCAGGAATCCTGAGCCTTGCATTTGGCAATCTCCCATTCCTCTCTGGCCACAGAAGAGGCTGCACAGCAGACTCGTCGATCCCGACGCTGTGCTCAGACCAGCTCTATGGGTTTGGTTGCTGCTGCCATCTCTGGTTCAGCTATAGCAACACATGCTGGTCAGCAGCGAGCTACTCCAGGGACAAAGTCCTCCTTTCGGTCCACTGAGCATGCCCGTGGGATGACCTTTCATTGGAGATCGGAGGTCACATGCTCAGGTCCTTCTCCAGCTCGGATTGGACCATCAGAAAGGTCAGGAAGGTCCCGGAAGGACGCTGCTTTAAAAGGTTCGCATGGCCGCTTGGCCATGCGCTAGTATAGACTGCATTACCAGACTATGAGGAGTGAGTATTGCATGCATGTATGAATGTGTCTGGTGAATGACTCATTAAGAAACCCTACCCTTGGTATGCATGTGTTGTGCAGCCTAGCCTGTTAAGCGCCCAGGCTTAGGTGTAGGTAGATGCAGAGTCTGAGACTGGCATCAGTGTCCACCGATGGCTCTGCACGCCACGGTGCATGTGCTTGACACTCCACCATAGTCAGCGTCTATGGTGGCATCCGCAGGTGCGACGCCACGAGCCCAGAAGGTCTAGAGGGACTCTGACCCCGTGTCCTTGGGGCAGAGTTCTGTGACCGCATTCTATGCGCTCCCTTGCCGAGCTCTGTGACCTTTAAACAGGCTTCGGCATTTATGTTCTGCGGTAGTGTGGCTCTGTGAAGCACAGAGTCCGCCCCTGTACACACCGGGTGACGTTAACCCACACGTGTTTTTCTAGTTTTTCTATTATACCGCCATATAGTGTCTGACATTACTGAGCAGCAGTTTACCACCCCTGCACGGTGGACCCTGGGCTGCGAACACACCTTATTACCATCTTTTAATATTTGGTGTGTTCCGCCAGCCCTAACAACTACAGTGCCTTGCAAAAGTATTCGGCCCCCTGGAACTTTTCAACATTTTCCCACATATCATGCTTCAAACATAAAGATAACAAATGTAAATTTTTGTTGAAGAATCAGTAACAAGTGGGACACAATTGTGAAGTTGATCGAAATTTATTGGTTATTTTAAATGTTTGTGGAATTTCAAAAACTGAAAAAGTGGGGCATGCAATATTATTCGGCCCCTTTAACTTGATACTTTGTTGTGCCACCTTTTGCTGCAATTACAGCTGCAAGTCGCTTGGGGTATGTCTCTATCAATTTTCTACATCTGACTGAAATTCTTGGCCATTCTTCCTTGGCAAACAGCTCAAGCTCAGTGAGGTTTGAAGGTGATCGTTTACGAACAGCAGTTTTCAGCTCTTTCCACAGATTCTCGATTGGATTCAGGTCTGGACTTTGACTTGGCCATTCTAACACCTGGATATGTTTATTTGTGAACCATTTGATTGTAGATTTTGCTTTATGTTTGGGACCATTGTCTTGTTGGAAGACAAATCTCCGTCCCAGTCTCAGGTCTTTTGCAGACTCCAACAGGTTTTCTTCTAGAATGGTCCTGTATTTGGCTCCATCCATCTTCCCATCAATTTTAACCATCTTCCCTGTCCCTGCTGAAGAAAAGCAAGCCCAAACTATGATGCTGCCACCACCATGTTTGACATTGGGGATGGTGTGTTCAGGGTGATGAGCTGTGTTGCCTTTACGCCAAACATTTCATTTGGCATTGTTGCCAAAAAGTTCAATTTTGGTTTCATCTGACCAGAGCACCTTCTTCCACATGTTTGGTGTGTCTCCCAAGTGGCTTTTTGCAAACTTTAAACTACACTTTTTATGGATATCTTTGAGAAATGACATTCTTCTTGCCACTCTTCCATAAAGGCCAGATTTGTGCAGTGTACAACTGATTGTTGTCCTATGGACAGACTGTCCCACCTCAGCTGTAGATCTCTGCAGTTCATCCAGAGTGATCATGTGCCTCTTGGCTGCATCTCTGATCAGTCTTCTCCTTGTTTGAGATGAAAGTTTAGAGGGACGGACAGGTCTTGGTAGATTTGCATTGGTATGATACTCCTTCCATTTCAATATGATCGTTTGCACAGTGCTCCTTGGGATGTTTAAAGTTTTAGAAATCATTTTGTATCCAACCTCTCCTCAACAGTACCACGGACCTGCCTGTTGTGTTCCTTGGTCTTCATGATGCTCTCTGTGCATCAAACAGAACCCTGAGACTATCACAGAGCAGGTGCATTTATATGGAGACTTGATTACACATAGGTGTATTATATTTATCATCATTAGTCATTTAGGATAACATTGGATCATTCAGAGATCCACAATAAACTTCTGGAGTGAGTTTGCTGCACTGAAAGTAAAGGGGCCGAATAATATTGCACGCCCCACTTTTCAGTTTTTGAATTCTACAAAAATTAAAATAACCAATAAATTTCGTTCAACTTTACAATTGTGTCCCACTTGTTGTTGATTCTTCACCAAAAATTTACATTTGGTATCTTTGTTTGAAGCATGATACGTGGGAAAAGGTTGAAAAGTTCCAGGCGCCTGAATACTTTCACAAGGCACTGTATATGATGCCACTGAGGAATGTTATTTTGTGGTAAAAAAAAAAATTATAGTCTGCTACACAGGAATATTATGTAGCTTCTAAAAAATGGTTTTGTATATCCTGGTACTACCTAATATTATTTCCCTCTACAAATAGCTGATTTTTATATTTTTTTAGTAGTTGAAACCTTCCTTATTTCACCCTAATCCCACAGTCTGTTCCTAATACTAACTACTACTGCTCATGAAGGATATAATGGAACTAGAGCAAGTACAAAGGAGGACAACACAATTAATAAAGGGGATGGAGAAACTGCAATACCCAGAGAGATTAGCAAAATTAGGATTACTTAGTCTAGAAAAAAGATGACTGAGGGGTGATCTAATATCCATATATACCCTATATACTTGTGTATAAGCCGACCTAAGTATAAGCAGAGGTACCTAATTTTACCTAAAAAAACTGGGAAAACTTATTGACTCGAGTATAAGCTGGGGGGAGTTGCAGCAGCTACTGGGTCCGTGAGTCTCCCCTCTCCCCGCCAGTTCATGAGTCTCCCACGGGGGTGTTTCTTACCCCCTCCTTCACAGCAACAGTGGCGGCTGAGCAGTGCAATCCGGGCATGTATTGAGTCCCTGAGGTAGCGGCGTGGAGCAAGCAGTAGCCAGAGGATACTAGAAGGAGGGTAAGGGAGAAGGGAAAGTGAATATAGGCTGTAATAATATTAAATGCCGGTAATTTCCTCATCATTGAATATTACTTATAGGAAGCACATCGGCAATGCAGCCATATTATTGTAGCATAGCTACTATTTGTAGTGCAAACTGCCCTAAACAAGAACACTGCATATATAAATCACTGCCAGAGGTCTGATCAGCTCTTAGATAAAGATCAAGGAGACCATCAGGTAATGTGTCTAGGAGAGCTATGTCAGTTGTGCTAACACACTGAAGCGGTTCATAGAATCATAGAATCGTAGAGTTGGAAGGGACCTCCTGGGCCATCTGGTCCAACCCCCTGCTCAAAGCAGGATTCGCTAAATCATCCCAGTCAGATGTCTGTCCAGCCTCTGTTTGAAGACTTCCATTGAAGGAGAACTCACCACTTCTCGTGGCAGCCTGTTCCACTCATTGATCACTCTAACTGTCAAAAAGTTTTTTCTAATATCTAATCTGTGTCTCCTCCCATTCAGTTTCATCCCATTGCTTCTAGTCTTTCCTTGTGCAAATGAGAATAAAGTTGATCCTTCTACAATGTGACAGCCCTTTAGATATTTGTAGACAGCTATTAAGTCTCCTCTCAGTCTTCTCTTTTGCAAACTAAACATTCCCAAATCCTGCAACCTTTCCTCATAAGACAGGGTTTGCAGACCGGTCACCATTCTGGTCGCTCTTTTCTGAACTTGCTCCAGTTTGTGTTCAATATTAGTGGGTTTCATTAGAAGCAGGGTGTGCTGACATTCCACACTGAAGTCTGTTCCTTGTGTAGGGGAAGTGGAGTGACCTATGGACCTGTCTGCAGCAGGATCGTAATGTACAGTGTGCTTGACGTGGACTGCTGGATATGAAGGTGGGAGACAGCTAGAAAGAGGAGGATGGTGAAGTACTGGGGTTGGCCACTAGGGGAAGACCAAAGACAGCAGAAACAGAAGGAGGTGTAATACTGTAGTTTGGCCACAAGATAGTAGTAGAGAGCAATGAGAAAATGGCTTTACATCAGCTTAAGGCTACGAAACCGCAGAGTCATGGGTGGGGTTACAGGAGCTCTAGAGGGGAATTCCTAGAGAGAGGGACTATAAGAAGGGGTAGAGAGTTCCAGAAGGAGTCAGTCCAGGGAGAGGAGCTCAGGAGAGGAGAAGACTGAAGGGAGAGAAAGACTGAGAAGTAGCTCCAGAAGGGACAGATAACAGAGACGGTCAGGGGAGTGGCCCTGACAGGAGAAGCCGCAGAACAGAGGAGGCCCGGGGGTACCTGACAGACTCAGACAGGTGAAGCGCTGTGGTGGTAGGCCTAGGGCAGCCACAGTGAAAGAGCCGCGAAGGACGTCAATTAAGAAAAGGAAGGAAGTGAAGGTACCCAGGCCTGTGTGCGGAGTCGAGCAGCTGCTGTGTGGTGCTGCGGATCATGGAGCGGATGGCTAATAAACAGGACTTGTTGAACACACATCGGTGTCTGTCTTGAGTCTGTTTGCGGCGGAAGAAGGACCACCCCCCAGTCAGCACACCTACCTACATTTGGCGAAGTCGGCAGGATCATCACCGCCAATACACCATCTTCAGCGGTAAGCCTGCACTGAAGATCCAAAGCTAAACGGGTTGAAGATTTCCACTGTGGATTACAAAATTGGACTGTGTTCAGAATCGTTGGCTTTCATCAGGCGGTTCCGGAGCGGATAAGGACTTTGCAGGATGGCTGTGGCATACAAGTGCCTGAAAGAATCACAGGAGTTTGCTGCCAAATTGGACTGTCAGGGGCAGCTAAGCCGAGCTCACTCCTGGAACACTGCTGGGGAAGCTGGGTGCCGCTGCTGGAAAGCTGGGTACCCTCCCGCTTCAAAGGACTACAGCAAGAGCTGGGAGCAGTTGCCAGCACAGCAAGCATTCAACTGTCCTGGAGATCTGCAGCAGATGTAGTCCTCGATAGCCGGACCCGCGGAGCTGGAGCCGGAGGAGAAAATGGAGGAGCGCTCGCCCGCAGCCTAGGCTGTCGGAGCAGCCACCGGAGGAACTGCTGCCGTCTCCCCGCAGAACCATTGGGCCTGGAGGCTGGCCCTGACAGACGGCGGGGTGAAGAACATCGGCTGCTGGAGGAGATCAGTGAATAACGGCGATCATGTGACAGGGGACTATAAAAAAACAGTCCTGATCATGTTTTCCTGGGTCTCGGCTACCCGCAGCGCTATACCCTTATTTCTCAGCATTGTTAAAATGCATCTATCAGCCCTCTGTGTCTGTACTGTTACACACTTAACATTATGGCTGGTCCATACGCCCAAAAAGTGGTTTACCCCCACATATGGGGTATCAGCGTACTCAGGCACTGCAAAACTCTTCTTAGGGTCTGTAAGTTCCAGTATGTCGGTAGATGCTCTGACAGTTCCCTGTGCAGGTGTTATGCGGGATGGTCTGTTGGAAGTCATGGCGCTGGGGAAGGTGAGAGTTCCCCCGGCCCAGCCGGCAGCACCGCAGGCAGGTCCCGTCCCCACGCCCTGTGCACGAGACATGCCCCAGGGCCCCGACACCAGCCCTCAGCCTCCTCACCTGGCCTCCTCTCGTCCCATGTTTCCGGCTCCCAATGGATCAGCGGCCCGTGCAGGGCCGATCGCTGACCGCACAATCGACCCCAAGCCGCTCTGCCCGGCGCCGCCTAATCCCGCATCTCTGGTGCGGAGTGGGTCCGCGGCCTGTTATTTGAGACCGGTGGCTACCTCTGCCATGCCCCATACCACGGCTGCCGCCTGTCCATCAAGGCGCACGGCCACTCCGGCCCCAGTCCAGATCACGGCTGTGGCCGGGTCACCAGGCCCCACGACCTAAGCGGGGCCGTCCGATGTCCGCATCACCAGGCCCCAGCCTTCCCGCTCTGCTTTCCACCGGTCAACGTCCCCGGCCTCCTGCCTGCAGACGTACCTGCAGGAGCTGAGGGCCGGGCGGAGCCTCAATATCGACGGAGATGAGCGCACCCCTGCCGTGACCTGTGGTGGACTGCTGGGCCCCGACACTGTCCCTCGGTGGAGACGCGAGGCCTGGGGTCCCTGTTGCCGGGCGCCCGCACTCCCGCCGGGCATCCCCTGGGGCCGCCAGGCCCTCCAGAGAAAGTATTGATCCACGCGCAGGGGTGGCTGTGGACTCCTCTGTCCCCGAGACTTTTCCGCTGTTTGGAGATGCTGTGGCGGCGGAGTACTCTTCGGCCCTTGCCAGGGCCTGGTGCCAAAGTGAAGATGTGGCGCAGGATGCACACCACGGAACTATCCTTGGCCCCTTGGCGTACTCAATAGAAATTGCACTACAAATTGTAAGGTGCAATTTCTCCTATTACCCTTATGAAAATGCAAAATTTGGGGCTAAAATATAATTTTTCATTTTAGTAAGGAAAATGTGATTTTATTATTTTCATGGCTAAATCATATAAACTTATGTGAAGCACTTGGGGGTTCAAGGTGCTCACCATGCATCAAAATACATTCCTTGAGGGTTTTAACTTCAAAAATGGTGTCACTTTTGGGGTTTTCCATTTTTAGACACATCAGAGGCTCCTCAAATAGGATATGATGTCCACTAATGATTCTAGGAAATTTTACATTCAAAAAGTCAAATGATGCTCCTTCCCTTCTGAGTCCTGCCTTGCACCCAAACAGTAGTTTTTTCCCTCATATTGGGTATCAGCATACTCAGGAGAATTTGCACAACAAATTATATGCTGCAATTTCTCCTGTTACCCTTATGAAAATGTAATATTTTGTGCTAAAACCATATTTTTGGGGAAAATGTTATTGTTTTTATTTTTACTCCTCAATGTTATAAACTTCTGTGAAGCACCCGAGGGTTCAATGTGCTCAGCATACATCTAGATCAGTTCCCTGAGGGGTCTAGTTTCCAAAATGGTGTCACTTGTGGGGGATTTTCATTGTTTAGTCACATCAGGGGTTCTCCATACGCGACATGGCATCCGCCAATTGCTCCAGCAAATTTTGCATTCAAAAAGTCAAATGGCGCTCCTTCCCTTCTGAACTCTTCTGTTCGCCCAAACAGTAGTTTTCTTTCTCATATGGGGTATTGGCATGTTCAGGAGAAATTACTCAACAAACTTTGGAGTCTATTTTTCCTGTTACCCTTGTTAAAATAAAAAAATTTGGACCTGAAGTCAATTTTTTGTGAAAAAAGTTAAAGGTTTTTTTTCCAAAGAATTCCTGTGAAGCACCTGAAGGGTTAATAAACTATTTTGTGTCATATATTTCTGTGATATATAAATGCATAAAAATTCCGTAATTTTTCAAATTTTTGCCAAATTTCCATTTTTTTTCACAAATAAATGCAAATCATATTGCAGAAATTTTACAACTTTCATGAAGTAGAATGTCACAAAAAAAACCATCTCAGAATCACCAGGATCCAATCAATTGCAGCGTTCCGGAGTAATTACCTCATAAAGTGACAGTGGTCAGAATTGTAAAAATTGGCCCAGTCATTAACATGCAACCCTCCTTCGGGGGGTAAAGGGGTTAAAGAAAAATATACCAAAAAATAGTATTGGCTATTTAGGAAATATTTAACCCCCTTCATGACCTGGCCTATTTTGACCTTAATGACCTGGCCATTTTTTGCAATTCTGAGCAGTGTCCCTTTATGAGATAATAACTCAGGAACGCTTCAGAGGATCCTAGCGATTCTGAGATTTTTTTTTAGTGACATATTGGGATTCTTGTTAGTGGTAAATTTAGGTCGATAATTTTTGTGTTTAATTTGTGAAAAAAATCGGAAATTTGGCGAAAATATTGAAAATTTCGCAATTTTCCAACTTTGAATTATAATTCCCTTAAATCACACAGATATGTCACACCACAAAATACTTAATAAATAACATTTCCCACATGTTTACTTTACATCAGCATAATTTTGGAACCAATTTTTTTTTGTTTGTTTGGAAGTTATGAGTTAAAAGTTGACCAACGATTTCTCATTTTTACAGCACCATTTTTTTAGGGACCACATAACATTTGAAGTCACTTTGAGGGGTCTATATGATAGAAAATACCAAAAAGTGACACTATTCTAAAAACTGCACCCCTCAAGGTGCTCAAAATCACATTCAAGAGGTTTATTAACCCTTAAGGTGCTTCACATGAATTTTTTGAATGTCTAAAAAAATGAACATTTAACTTTTTTTCACCAAAAAATAAATTCAGGTCCAATTTTTTTCATTTTCCCAAGAATAACAGGAGAAAATGGACCCCAGAAGTTGTTGTGCAATTTGTCCTCAGTACGCCAATACTCCATATATGGGGGGAAACCAGTGTTTCGGCACATGGCAGAGCATGGAAGGGAAGGAGCATCGTTTGACTTTTTCAACGCAAAATTAGCTAGAATTGAGATCGGACGCCATGTCACATTTGGAGAGCACCTGATGTGCCTAAACAGTGAAAAAAACACAAGTGATTCCCTAAGGCTATTTTCACACTTGCGTTTTTTGGCGCTGCTCACTGTGCGCAGTGCAAACGCACATAAAAAACGCATCATGCGTTTGTGTGTGTTTTTTTGCGAGTTTGGGTGCGTTTTTTTTTAAAAAACGCATGCTTTTTTTGCGCATACGTGCGCATTTTTATTTTCCCAAGGGTAACAGGAGAAATTAGACCTCACAAGTTGTTGTCCAATTAGTCCTGAGTACTCTGATACCCCATATGTGGGAGAAACCTACTTTATGGACACATGTCGGGGCCTGGAAGGGAAGTAGTGACGTTTTGGAATGCAGACTTTGATGGAATAGTCGGCGGGCGTCATGTCGCGATTGGAGAGCCCCTGATGTGCCTAAACAGTGGAAACCCCCACAAATGACCCCATTTTGGAAACTAGATTTGTCCAAGGAACTTGTCTAGATGTGTGGTGAGCATGTTGAACCCCCAAGTGCTTCACAGAAGTTTATAACGCCCTGGCATGAAAATAAAAAAATCATATTTTTTCCACAAACATGATTTTTGAGTCCCCAATTTTTTATTTTCTCAAGTGTAAAAGGAGAAATTGGACCACAAAAGTTGCTGTCCAATTTGTCCTGAGTACGCTGATACCCCATACGTGTGAGAAGACTACTGTATGGGCACATGTCGGGGCTCGGAAGAGAAGTAGTGACGTTTTGGAATGCCAACTTTGGGGTCTATGTTGTCTCCTAGTTTATTGACCAGCGATTCCAAAACATCTTCTCATTCAAAAACTTGGCTCAACACTAAAGGTTTTTCAAATGTGGACCAAATTGCTGTAAAGCATGTAAACATGCACAAAAAAATAATAATTTTCATTCTACCTGTAATTCTTCAACCTAACTTATACGTAATTCATTAATTGTACCACTTCTTATGTTGTATATCTATTAGAATGCTCGGAATGCAAATTACAATATGTTGGTTGCACAACTTGCCCATTAAAGATCTGCATTCGATGGCACCTTTCAGCTCGGATTAACCCCACAGCTACTGGAATATCAGCAGCATCAAAACATTTTTCAAGTATACACAAGGACAATACAACATATTTTAAATTTACTGGAATGGAGAGAGTATATAAACCATTAAGGGGAGGGAACCATAAAAGAAAGTTACTAAATATAGAATTATACTGGATGTTCATGTTAGATACTCATGTTCCGAACGGTCTTAATGTAAGACATGATTTATTTACACAATATTGAATTTATTTTGAAATGATTTCACTCCTCTTTTTTGTATATATGTGATTGAGTAGTTGATTTTAATTGTTTTTCTGTGTTTTTATATATATATATATATATATATATATATATATGTGTGTGTATATATATATATATATATATATATATTCTATTTTCACCACATATGTATGCATAAAGACCCTTGATGAATATGTCATCCTGCATGTTAACCACCTGAGGAAACAGACTAATGAGGGTTTCTGGAAAGACTATATAATTAAGAACAGTCTATTTTTCAGCTAGATCATGAATAAGACGAAATGTCAAAACACGTTGATCGCTGATTTTCCCTGCTAGTGTGTTTAAATGCTGGATGCCATATGTTGGTCCATTTTATTCACAAGAAATAAAAGTTAATTTTTAGTCACCTTTGCCACTCACTGGATTTTTTCCCTGCTTGGAGTATGCTGTACTATAATGCACATTGCATTACCTATTCCCGAAACACGGTGATTTACTGTAATTTGCAGTCATTTTACTGTAACACACTTTTACAGGTTGTGTGTTCTAGTCACATACTGCATCAGGTATCCTATAGTAGGCACAGTTGTCAGAATTTACACAGCATAATTAATTGTAAATATTGTATTTATTTAAGAGTTTTGAGACTTTTCCATGGACATTTCTTTAATACCTGTATTTAATGTTTTAGGACATGTAACAATCACAAACTATTTATTGAATTATTATCCTGGTTTGGACCTGGAGAAGAGAAATATTCATGGATTTACAGCATTAATGAAAGCATCAATTCAAGGCAGAACCGACTGTGTTCGAGCATTAATGTTAGCAGGTAAGTTTTATTATATTTTAAAAATTAATGACCAAAATTACTGACTAAAAAAGTCCCTTGCAGTATTTCTGCATAACTACAGTGTACAGGAAAATGCAACACGGTCCATTCATTCTGAATATCGTGGGGGACCAACAGATAGACTTTAATTGATTTTTATGACAATATTAACAATATG
This sequence comes from Dendrobates tinctorius, assembly GCF_039654945.1. Lineage (NCBI taxonomy): Eukaryota > Metazoa > Chordata > Amphibia > Anura > Dendrobatidae > Dendrobates > Dendrobates tinctorius. Next base: position 5,671,881 of record NW_027361768.1, read on the forward strand.
CTATCTATAATAGTAAATGCGCTAAGCAGCTTCCGTCTGGTTGTAACGCAGCTTCTGTCCGGTTGTAACTTGATGACATCACATCCAGACAGAAGCTGCCTTTGGCGGTAGCACTGTGCCTCTTCTGCCCCCCGCACACTCCCCGACACCATATACCTTCCTAACACACACCTTCCTCACCATGCCAGCTGTCATCACACACCTCTTGCCATGTTAACCCTCAAAATACACTCCTCCTCAACACACACACCTCCTCAACACACACTCCTCTCACATTTCACCATCTCCACTCACGTCCCCCCCTCTCGCTCCACATACGACCCTTTCTCTCACTCCATCTCTCATACTCACGCCGTCATCACCGCTGCTCCATGATCGCCGTCGGCATCGGCACGATCCCCGACATCTTCTTCCGCCGGCGCCATCATGGATCCAGACTTTGTCCACGCCGGCGATATGTTCTTGCGGCGACGCCATCTTGGATCGGCGAAATCCCGCGATACTCAAGATTTTGCCTACGCCATCTTGAGGATCGCGGTATTTTGCTGATCCAAGATGGCGTCGCCACAAGAACATGTCGCCGGCGTGGATGACGTCAGGATCCAAGATGGCGTCGGCGAAATCTCGTGAGATTTCGCCGACGCCATCTTGGATCCCGCAAAATTTTGTCATTTACCTCACGCCGACTTGCTGTGCGGACGTGTTGCCTTGCTCCTCTGCCTGTTCACTGCCGGTGTCTAATTACAGGGCCAATTTGCCTCTACCACTTCATAACTACTGCTGGGCAATTACAGGGCCAATTTTGCCTCGACTAAGAGGACACCAGTTTCTTCAAACGTTAAGCATAACTACAGGAGGACCCCAGTTTAAGTCTTCTGCATAATTACACCAGTTAATAAGTCATTTATCTCACACCATTTATATGCCCTGTTTTGCTGTACCCCACTTCTATAAGAAGACTATAAGTACTTTAAGTATCTGTTTACACTACAATACTCCAGGATGCCTTCTTCACTGCCAGATAACTGCCTTTACCTGTGCCAACATGAGTCATACCAAAAAGTATGCCAATGCCAGTGAAAGGAAAGCAACTTTAGCACTACGTCAAAAACAACGCCTTGCTAATGAGACTCCTGAGGAAAAACACCATCGCCTTGACAAGATTAAGGCTTATAAACGCTGTTGTCTCACACACGAATCCCCTATCTCTAAATCCATTAGATTGGCTGAAGAAGCCTCTGCATGCCGTCACCGCCGACAACAGATGGCTTCTTCCTCATCATTATTATTAGACTCACAACAGGATGCTTCCACATCAGCATGTGGAACAAGTTACTACCACACTTCATCCTATATGCCGTTCACTGACATAACTAATCAGCAATCTGTTTCTGCCCTATCAATACCACCATTAGTCAATACCGACGCACAGTTTCTTCACATACAAGCTGCAACAGTTAGCCCGCAGAAAGTGCAACCAAGACAAATATACGTTGGTCTCAAAACTAGGCGCAACCCCCCATTTGGACATGCACTTCTACTACAACCTCACATTTTCACTAATGATGAAAATAGTATTACTGAACACAGCTGTGGTGACATGACCCATGTATGTGAGCATTGCCAAGCTTTGCATTTTGTAGCAGAGATACCTTCTGATAACAACTTTACGCTCTGCTGTGAGAAGGGTAAAGTCCATGTACCAATACTACAATATCCTGATGTCTTTACACGTTTGCTGAAAGGGCAAAGTGAATTTAGCAAAAATTTTGTGGATAATATTCAAAGTATTAACAGTTCCTTTGCTTTTGCCTCAATGGGTGCAAATATTTCACCACCTCCTGGATATGGCCCATACTGTTTCCGCATACATGGCCAGATCTATCATAGAACTGGAACACTACATCCCTCAGATGACCAACAACGCGTATTTGCCCAACTTTACATTCTCGATACCGCTACCGCAAACAAGCAACGCGTACAATGTAAAGAAAATCAAAAATGTCATCCTACATTGATGAACATTATTGCCCTTCAAATCCAAACTATTAATCCTTTTGTGGCAACTTATCAAATGTTACGTGATGTGGAAGAACAAGAAAAAATTAAATCTCTACAAAACGGAACTGTCATGCCAAACATCACTATGGCTATTAAACAAGATTGTACTCAAGACCCTCGACGCTACAATAATCCCACTGTCAGTGAAGTAGCAGTCGTGTTTCAAAATGACAATGGTGAGCCACCTTTCAATAGAGACATATTAATTCATTTAAAACCTGATCCCTACAACTCTTTAGCTCCAAAAACACAACAAATTAGCATTCTCCATAGCAATTTGGATGCCCTCCTCTATCCAATATTTTTCCCTCATGGAGACCAAGGATGGCATGATGGACTCAAACAGCAAGGCAAAAGTCCGCAGAGGATCACACAACTCCAATACTATTGCTATATGTTATCTGTCAGAAATTACTTTAATCCACTACTCAATGGTGGTAAGCTAGCACAGCAATATTTATTAGATGCTTATGTCAAAATCGAAGCTAATCGCCTACATTACATCTGCAACCACCAAAAAGATTTAAAAGTGGAGGATTACTGCCTCCTTCAAGAACATCTACTCAAAAAATCAATTCAAAAGTGCATCCCAATTGGAAAAACTGTCATTTTACCATCTTCTTTTGAAGGCAGTCCAAGAAACATGCAGCAGCGCAACCAGGATGCTATGGCTATTGTTACGAAGTATGGTCGACCAGATCTATTTATCACCATGACATGTAATCCTAAGTGGAGTGAGATTACTACACATTTAGAACCGTGGCAGCGTGTTGAACACAGACCAGACTTGGTTGCACGCATCTTTAAAATTAAACTGGAATCCCTCTTAAAAGACATTAGCAGTGGATTATTTGGAAACGTCACCGCAATGGCCCATGTCATTGAATTTCAGAAGCATGGTCTCCCACACGCTCATATTTTAATTATTCTTGACAGCCTGTCTAAATTACGGACTGAGGCGGACATAGACAATATAGTCTGGGCTAAAATACCTGATGAAACAATCTACCCTCAGCTCCATAACATTGTTCTTCAACACATGATTCATGGTCCCTGTGGAGAACACAATCCTAATTCTCCCTGTATGGATCTTGGAAAGTGTAGCAAAGGTTTCCCTAAGCAATACCAACCATATACCATCAAAGAAAAGGACGGCTATCCCACTTACCGCTGACCCATTGGCAAAGCATATGAACACGATTCTAAGACGATTGACAATTCATGGGTAGTTCCATATAACCCATTTTTACTCACCAAATACAAGGGCCATATTAATGTAGAAATATGTGCCTCCATTCAAAGTGTAAAATATTTATTTAAATACGTTTACAAAGGACATGACAAAGCCAACCTTGAAATTTCCCAAAATAACATCCAACATGATGAAACACACCAATTTAGGGATTTCAGATATGTTAGTGCACCTGAGGCTGCATGGCGGATATTTGCTTTTCCTATGCATAAACAATCTCATGCCATCATTTGCCTAGCCGTACATCTGCCTAATTCTCAACCACTCTATTTTCATGAGAATGACTCTGCAGACAACATCCATCAAAAGCTCAATTCCAATTCTACACTTATGGCGCATTTCAACCTTAATAAGATCGACGACAATGCACATAACTATTTCTACCGCAAAATTCCAGAACACTACGTTTGGAAACAAGGCATATGGGAACAAAGAAAACGAGGGGGTCTCACAGTTATTGGAAGAATGTATACTGTTAGTGTGAAAGACCAAGAACACTATTATTTACATTTGTTGTTACTGCATGTAAAAGCTGCTACCAGTTTTGACAGCATTAAAACCGTCAATGGAGTTATGCATGAAACCTTTAAGGATGCTGCGTTAGCACTCGGATTATTATTCGATGATAGCATCTGGAGACATACTTTAAGAGATGCTTCCATTCTTAACATGCCTTCCCAACTTAGAGACATGTTTGCTTATATCTGTATTTTTGGCCCCCCAGTAATCCACTTGAATTGTGGAAAGAATTTAAGGACCATTTTTTATAAGACTACTGTCATACCACAGCGACACTGAAGAGTGTATCGATTGTGAAGGATATGCTATGAAAGATATCCTCATAGTCCATGGAAAAACTTTTGCTGATTTCAATTTACCACGCCCAGCAAAAAATATTAAACACCTCCTTAAACAATATGATGCCTACGATGTCATTACTGAAGCTTTACAAAATAGCAGTTTAACACCAAAGTGCTTTTTTCTTGATGGACCTGTAGGCAGTGGAAAGACCTACATATACCATCTACTTACACATCATTTAAGAGGACAAAGAGAAATTGTCTCACCTGCAGCGACTACAGGAATAGCAGCTAACTTGATACAAGGAGGCTGAACAATCCACTCTCTATATGGCATACCTATACCGATCAACGAAACATCCGTTTCCAGGAGTAAAAATTATACAAATGCAGGAAAACATTTACAGAGTACAAAACTTTTTATTATTGATGAGTGCACTATGGTCCAAAAACATACATTGAATGTGATAGATAGACTTCTACGTGACATCATGACAACAAATGTTGCTGAAAAAAATAAAACACCGTTTGGAGGTAAAGTTATTGTTCTTGGAGGAGACTTCAGACAATGTCTTCCCGTCATCGCTTATGGAACAAGAACAGACATTGTAGATTCCTGCATTAAATATTCACAACACTGGCAACATTTTACCAGTCTACCGCTAATCAACAACATGCGCTCCACTGATCCTGAATACAGCACTTGGTTGCTTAAACTTGGAAATGGTGAGCTGTCTAATGAACATAACCTTGGAGAGGATGTCACTGAAATTCCTCCAGACATGCTTTGCACTGGCTCTATAGTAACCGAGATCTTTGGAGACTATATTTGCATTGATGTTAATGACAAATAAAGCCGCAACACTGCTGCATCACACGCTATACTATGTCCAAAAAATGATGACATAGATTGTCTGAACTGTAAAGTGATGGATCGCATCAGTGGTGATTATACTGTATATACAAGTGATGATTCTGTCGATGCTGATGAGGCAGAGGAATGTGAAAACTACCCAGTTGAATTTTTAAACTATCTGACACTATCAGGAATGCCATCACATCTCTTAAAACTTAAAATTGGCACCATTGTGATGCTATTAAGAAACCTAAACACCAAGAAAGGTCTCTGCAATGGCACTCGCCTCATTGTCACTGCCTTACTCTGCAACATCATACAGGCTAAAGTGATTACTGGCTCAGATGAAGGAGACATTGTATTTATTTCACGCATCGATTTGAGTCCTTCAGAAACTGGGTTACCTTTTAAATTAAAACGTCGACAGTTTCCTCTAAAACCTGCTTTTGCTATGACCATTAACAAATCCCAAGGACAGACCCTCAATCGAGTTGGCATTTTTTTGCCCGAACCTGTATTTGCCCATGGACAATTGTATGTTGCATTCTCCTGAGTAAAGCAACGCAGCAACGTTAGGGTCAAACTGGTGGATACACCACTTCAAGGACAATTGCTACCCAATAGCCCAAAAATCTTCACTAGAAATGTCGTTTACAAAAATGTCTTACTTTAAACTATTTAAGTTGGTCCTGGAATGGATAGATATATAGATATATAAATGATAGTTACATTCTAAATAGATATAGATAATGGACTTCTAAGACTTCTATACATAGCTTGATATATGTTATATATATAGATATTCTAAGCAGATAGATATATCATACACTAATTATCTCTTTCACATATATGTCATAGACACATTTAAATCCATAGAAACATACATACATATAGGTATATATAGATTAAAAAAAATAAAAATACAAAAACAAAAACATGAAAAATTTAGGCACACATATGTAGATTTCAACTACATAGCTACCTACATAACTTAGGTAATAATAATTAATTTTTTATTTATTTATAGAGTACTATTATTTCAATAGCACTTTACATACATCAGTAATACTGTCCCTCTTGAGGCTCACTATGTAAATATCCTATCCACATAAAAACATAGATGTGATACATTTACACATAATTCTCAATATTACGGTAACACACATTAAGTATAAGAGGGGAGATGTGTATCATCAAAATTCTTTCATTTGGTGATATGAACCAGGATGTCAAGGTCCAGCATCATATTTGCTGCTGAGATATGTTATTTCCTCTTTTAACAGGGCTGGGTTTTTGTGAACAGCTAAAGAGATAGGTGGGATGGCTGTTCACCACATCTCCTTCTCAAGGTGTGCTGCTCACAGTGCTGCACAACACATGGTCAACGCTACATCACTATCCTCCCGATGGGATAGCATCGGGCCTTAATCTAGTAACTTAATAAAGGAGTAAAAATTTTGTAATTAAAGTGAGCAATATTACTTTATTTATTTGTAGATAATATATACTGCTAAAAATATACATTTAGTGACATGGCTGTTGTGTGGGATCACCTTTCCCAGGGTAAAAAATATGGCACTGTCTTCTTCTGGCACAACGCGTTCCACCCATTAAGGACCAAGCCACTTTGTAGGTTAATCACCAGGCCTTATTTTTTACATCTGTATAAGCTAACTTGGCACACACACGTGAATGATTGCAAGTGAAAAAGGATGTTTAATAAGATGCAGTACATACAGTAAATGTTTTGGTCACAGCGACCTTCGTCAATGTACTATGTAATGTACTGACTGCACTTGTATATAGGGCACACCATGGGAGACAAGCGGTGGAAACCGCGTCCAGGCCACTACCCATTCCACGCCACCATTACCGGCTCTTTGATTCAGCAGACAATTAACTCTCCATGCTCTGACATTATTCTCTATGAACAGGTTGCCCTATATACAAGTGCAGTCAGTACATTACATAGTACATTGACGAAGGTCGCTGTGACCGAAATGTTTACTGTATGTACTGCATCTTATTAAACATCCTTTTTCACTTGCAATCATTCACGTGTGTGTGCCAAGTTAGTTTATACAAGTATACGGATTGGGATCCTACTTGTGCACCACCACCTTAGAAGTTGTGCCAAACCTCTTTACATATTATTTTTTACATCTGACCAGCGTCACTTTATGAGGTTATAACTCTGGAACACTTCAATGGATTTCAGTGATTCTGAGACTGTTTTCCCGTGACTTATTGTACATGATAGTGGTAAAATTTGTTCGCTAGGACTTGCGCTTATTTGTGAAAATATTGTAAATTTTGCTAAAAATTTTGAAAATGTAACAATTTTCTAATTTCATTCTTATTAGAGATGAGCAAATATGTTGAGAAAACGATTGTCAAACATAAATTTGGCACAAATATGGCACATTTGGATTTGTGACTGAAAACACAAGCATTTTTCTTAAAATTTGAAAAAGTCGGTAAAATTATGTAAAACAGTGGGAAAATAATTACCTGCCCCTTACCAGCCTGAGTATACCAGCCCCCAGCTCTCAGCTTTAGTAAGACTGGTTTTCAAAAATGGGTGGGACCCCATGCTGTTTTTTTAAATTATTTATTTAAATAATTTAAAAAAACAGCATGGGGACCCCTCTATTCTTGATAACCAGCCTTGCTGAAGCTGACAGCTGAGGGTTGCAGCCCCCAGTAGGGATGGGCGAATCCTGAAATACTCGGAATCGCTAGACTCTAACGAGTCCGACTCGGAAAATCGCTATTCGTTTCGAGTCTAGAGAGTCCAATGTTAATGAATGGGGATGCGAGTATTGCAGCGATTCCTGTGCTGCCATTTTTTTTACTCTTTACTCTCGCAAGTGGCCCCTAGCTTAGCGATTTAGAATTCATCCCTAAAGCACAGAAAATCGTTTCTACATCACACTAGAAGCTAAACAGGAAGTCGCCTGTGCTAACCGATTTACTGCACAGGCTGATCTGATATTCTGCACACACAGGCAGATCTGATCTGCACACACAGGGCGATCTGATCTGCACACACAGGGCGATCAGATCTGCACACACAGGCCCACCAAAGATGTGCAGCAGACGTGATACAGAGAGGCTGATCGGCCTGGTTGAAGAGTGGCCCCAGCTGTGGCAGCCCACCCACCCTGGCTATGGTGATGAAAGACAGCGAAATATGGCTTGGAGGTCCATCGCCAGAAGTATGTTCCCGTCATTTGATCACGCTGGAGAAGATGGGCAGGCAAATATGGGTAAGAGTTATGTGATGTCATTTCTTCTATTTTCTTTTACTGTACCCTTTTTTGGATTAGGAGAGAGTGAGATTTCTTGTGTCACCATTGGCGTCTGTGACGCACTGAAACCGTGGTACCCAGCACTGGGCCGGGGTCTGCTTCACTGGGGGATGTGATGTGACCCGTGCTGTAGTCTCAGGGGATGCACAGTGCAAAGGGGATAACTACAGGGGATGTTTTAATTAAACGTTTTTAGGAGTTATTGTTGGGACGCCACCCAGAATAAATGTGGCTATTTACTGCCACCGTTGCCTATGACTGGCTGGGGATGATGGTGAGGGGCAGCTGAGGTGGAGAAGCCCTTTCTGGGTAGGGCTGGGATCCCCAGGCAGGTGGTAGTAGATGGATCTTGATGTTGGTGATGGGGAGGCTGATGCAGGTCTATGCTTGCACTTAATTGGTCTTGCAACACTTGTCTTCACACTGGATCCTGCTGCAGCTACTTTATTAAAAGCGACTCACACACTGGTCAGTGTTTACCGGATGTAACTCAGCTCTGACTTTCTGGGTCTTTTACAATCACAGATGTTACAATTCTTTTAACCTTCCTGTTACAGAGGTTCAATTCTTTACACTTCTCAATTACACCTCTTTACTCTTCAACGGGGACACTCTCCTTTCCCTCAGGGACTCTCCTAAACTGCAGACAGGTTCCTTCTCTTGCCAGACCCCTCTCTCTAAATGGTCCTTCCATGTTTCTCCTTCTTCTCTCCCTTCTTTGTACGTGTACGGTATACTTAACCATGGGTACAAAGAGGGCAAGAAGTGCATGTCTATTGTATGTTTGGGCCTATTGTTTGATACCTGACAATGTGTGATCAAATCTGATGTCTGTATTTTATTTATCTGCTTGCAGTTAAAATGATAATCAAGAGATGGAGGAGCTGCCGTGACCAGCATAAGAAGGAGTACGAGCGGCAGTTATGCCGGGGCCCACAAGCTGCACCACCGTTGCGGGTTTATGACCACTATCACAGATTGGCATTCCTTCGTCCATTTGTGCGCCTTAGAAGGTAGGATATGTCAGATTTTTATTTGCCCATAACTTTAACATTTGTAAGATTAGACACTATGTCTGATGTCCCTAATTTAAAAATGTTACTTGGCCCATTACCTTAATCAGGGCTGGCAAAGTTATATTTGTTTATGTTGGACACACAAGGGTAAATGTAAGTGTAGGTTTGCATTAATGTTGGTAATTTTTACCTTGTGTTTTTCCTATCTCAATCCAGCAAATGTGGGCTGACATTTTTTTTTGTGCTTACAAATAGACCTCGCTGGCAAAATCCCCAAGATGTGGAGGTTCCCCAAGGCCAAGGCGCAGATGAGGAGGCCGGTGTTGCACCTTTGCAACAACGAGACAGACCAGCCCAGCAACAGCCTGTGGAGGAAGCACGGGAGGGTATGCAGGCAGATGACAACCAACCCGTGGCTGATCAGCTTCCACCACCTTCACCACCACGGGCTGCAGAAGAACATGCTGTGAGTGGTATGGCTCTGGCAGCTCCACCAGTTCATGGGCCATCCGGTTTTCAAGATGCTGTGGTCCCCTCTAGCTCTGGCCATGATCTTGAGAACTCCAACAGTGGTCCTGGTCCAGTTCCCTCCTGCACTGCCCCAGCTAGTTTTCTGGTTAGCTCCACCCCAGCTCCATTAACTTGCTCCTCTGTCCCTGCTCTGGCTCCCTGCCACTATGTTCCTTTGCCGCTTGTGTCCACCTCTGGCCTCACTGCTCCATCCTCGTCATGTGGTCTGGATTCTGTGGCCTCCTCCAGCTTGCCCACAGTTTCCTTCACCCCCAGCTTGGCACCTTTCCCCAGTTATGTAGCCCCTGAGGTTGAGGAGAATTTCTTTGCTCCCTGGGAAGGGGGGGGCTGGCCATCCAATGCAGAGACCAACGCAGTACAGTGGGCGGCTGCCTTTGCACACAGTCTCATTGGTAGTCTCACACATATTCCACGTGAGCGGAGACGGCATGCAAGGGCAGCCTTCCAAATACTACTTGAAGCAAATGTGCCCCCCAACAGCCCCACATGGGTATTAAATATGCTTGAGGATTGGCAGCGTTCACCACACAACCTCATGGCTACTTCAACCCACCAGCAGCCAGGGCAACCAAGAGCCGTGCAGGGCTACCAGAGTCAGGACGGACACCCTGTGGAACATAACATATGGCGTCCAGCCATTACTTAATGTGCCCAATGTTGGAGGTTTGCCAGAGTATCACAGACCCTTGGCTGAGGAGATACAACAGGCACTCAACGTGATCAATGTTCCTGTAGATGAGGGTGACCTGGATGTCAATGTGGAACAGAGTGGTGGGCCAAGTTACCATGTACTCTAATTGCATATGGACATATGGAATTTTCTGCCCAAAACTTTTGTTTTTTTTTGACAATTAAACGTTTAATTGTCTATGTTTGAGATACTGTAACATTCTTTATTTTTTGGTTTGTTTTATTTTTTTCTTTTTCTTATCCCCTTTCTGTAATTTTTTTTTGTCTTTTACGGTTAAGAAATGTGGCTTTTTGTGGCATTGTGATACATATGTGGAAAGAAGGAAAGAGCAAGACAAAAAATTTAAGTAAAAGAAAGCCAACAGGCATGAAAGTGAACCACAGAAATAAAAAAAGGGTTTTGCCAGCCACACAACAGTTGTATGTGTCATGTGTTCAGTACACCACTCAAAACATGTTTTTTGAACTATCACACACTTTTCACATGAGCACTTAAGCAAGACAGTTTAAGTAATACACGGAAGGTGGGATTTCGGCTGTGGTTACATTTGCATTTGGAATTGGCGATCATGATCTATTATTTGGGGCCACACCACGAGGAACTCCAAAAATCAGATCCGGGTAGATTCTCCAAATTATACTTTTTCTCCAATAGGTCAACACCGGTGTTTTCTCAAAAAAACATGAACGGCATCTGCAATTGTAAACGCAAATGTAACCGTAGCATTAGCCATTTTTGAGACCCAACACGAAGCGCTTTGACAGAGGCACAACGCTTGAGTCAACAAGTAAAGTGTAAGGCTGGCCAGGCCATACGGGTGCATATTCGGGCCAATGACTTAGAGATACAGTGTAAGAAGAATGCTGAGGGCCTAGCTGCATTTGGTGACATGTTGCCAGTCCAACACCACAACATGTCCACATAGCCAAACTGATGTATGTATTTCCCCAGATTATGTACTTCTCCAATGTGCAGATGGTTTGTCAAATTTTGTACGTCAGAGTAAAGTGTTTGGCACCCCTGCCGAAATGCACATGCGAGTTCATGGTGAAAGACATAATTTGGGCGGACATGTGTGTGCCTTTTTTCCAACCAAAATCAAAACAGTTAGTTGTGGTTTGGCAACTGTTGAGCAACTAATTTGATGATGTGTATTGTTTACATTGCCACATGGAGTATTACCCCCCCAAAACCATTGATGATCAGGAGGACCATGTTGTGTGATGTTTGCTAAGGTTAGCAGATATAGAATTTATGGCAACACTGGTTATCCATGAACATTCCATTAGGTGGGTTCGCCCAGGGAAATGCCCCCTCTGGGCTATTGAAATAATGTATAAAACATTCACGGACATGCAGTCCCTAGTGCTCATACAATATACTTGCTTGTACTGGGAGCATAGTACATGCAATACCCACTATGCAGGCATAGGCTTGGTGCCTGGAAAAATTAGCCCAAGGGGCTTTCGAAAAAATGTATTAAAGAATAAAGGGCGCGTGGCCCATACAATATACTGGCTTGCAGTAAGAGAAATGCCCACTATGTAGGCATAGGCTTGGTGCCTCCAAAAATTGGCTCAAGGGGCTTGAGGAAAATTTTTTAAATAAAGCAGGGCGCGTGGCCCATACTAAATACTGGCTTGCAGTAAGAGAAATGCCCACTGTGTAGGCATAGGCTTGGTGCCTCCAAAAATTGGCTCAAGGGGCTTGAGGAAATTTTTTTAAATAAAGCAGGGCGCGTGGCCCATACTAAATACTGGCTTGCAGTAAGAGAAATGCCCACTGTGTAGGCATAGGCTTGGTGCCTCCAAAAATTGGCTCAAGGGGCTTGAGGAAAATTGTTTAAATAAAGCAGGGCATGTGGCCCATACTAAATACTGGCTTGCAGTAAGAGAAATTCCCACTGTGTAGGCATAGGCTTGGTGCCTCCAAAAATTGGCTCAAGGGGCTTGAGGAAAATTTTTTAAATAAAGCAGGGCGCGTGGCCCATACTAAATACTGGCTTGCAGAAAGAGAAATGCCCACTGTGTAGGCATAGGCTTGGTGCCTCCAAAAATTGGCTCAAGGGGCTTGAGGAAAATTTTTTAAATAAAGCAGGGCGCGTGGCCCATACTAAATACTGGCTTGCAGTAAGAGAAATGCCCACTGTGTAGGCATAGGCTTGGTGCCTGGAAAAATTAGCCCAAGGGGCTGTATGGAATTGGATGCAAATACACAACTCTGAAAAATTCTCACAAGTGGATGCACTTGTAAAGTAAAATGAATCAAACTGATTGTGTATTTGTGTTATAATGCAGCAAATGTTGCATGAACATTACTAATCAAAGCGACTGAGATGAGGGACATAGAGATATTTCAAGTTAGAAAAGGGCATAATGTTAAAAGCGCAATCTCACAATCCTAATAATCATGATTATGTTACCCTAGGTTTGGGTACTGTCGTCTGGAGGACTTAGGAACTGTGATGATATCCAGTCCTTGTTGAACTTTATGAGAGTCAGCCTGTCGGCATTTTCTGTAGTAAGGCGTGACCTTGTCTCAGTGACTATACCCCCAGCGGCACTGAAAACACGCTCTGATGTCACGCTAGCAGCTGGGCAGGCCAGCACCTCCAAGGCATACAAAGACAGCTCTGTCCAAGTGTGAAGCTTCGAAACCCAGTAATTAAAGGGTACAGACGGGTCGGTAAGGAAGCTGGTACTGTCACTGACATACTCGTTCACCATGTTTGACAATGTTTGTCTCCTACTCAAGGTGACCGCATGCACACTGCGTTGCTGATTGGAAGGTCTGTTGAACATCGCCCAGTTGGGGGACATCTTACCCCCACCTCTTCTTGACATTTTGGGCGATTGTGTCCCAACTAGAGTTGAGCGACTTTTGGTTTTTTAGGGTCGCGTTTCGTTTCGTGAAACCCGACTTTTCCAAAAGTCGGGTCGAGCAAGATCGTCCGATTATAGGGAAAAGTCGGGGTCGTCCCGAAACACGAAACCCAATGTAAGTCAATGGGGAATAAAAGTCGGCAGTGAGAGGAGGACAGGAAACACACCTACAGTGCCCATTTGAATGCCAAAAGCATCAATTCTTCTTACTTAAGCTTGTCAACCTTAATTAACTTCATAATATAAGTTACGCACTGAAAAATGGGGGTTATTTGGCTAAAGTTGTGGGGGGGGAGGGCTGGCTGCAGGTTTTCATGTGCCCTGGGCGAAAGAGCGCTCCTTTAACACATTGTCACGAGGGCTTAGTTCAACTAAGGCTGAAATACCCGGGGCCCCTGTGGTGTCCCTTTTACTAGGGGAAACCCTGTCTGACCCTCAACCCAGGGTTTTTGCTGAAGGTGCAAATGCCTGAGCCTCCGACCTTTCCTTATCTCCTGCTCAGCCCTGCACTTAACCCTCCACCCTCCACCCAGTGAGGAGACACACCACCAAAGCTCCCACACAAATAATGACAGACAGGGAGAACTTAAACTGCACTGCGCCACACACACACAGGAATAAACAGTAATGTGAACAGGGCACAACTAAACACAAATATGGGAAGGAGAAAGGATAACGACGGATCATACGACACCAGATATGAATCTCTCTCTCTTGAACACCTCCACTCCAGACCGGAACCACTTGGTATGAAACACAAGCTATAATCGGCGACGCCCATATGCCAGTATGACTATTTAAAGACCGTGGGCGTGACTAACCTTCCAACCTGGTCTCCAGCAGGATTAACTCCCGAGAGCCTGAAGATCAAGCCGGCGCCACTGAGGCTATAGTGGCTGGAGGTGGAACTACCTCTGCCTGCCGGACGCTGTGGTGTGAACAGCGTCCGACATGACAGTACCCCGTCTTCTACGAGGGACCCCAGGGCCCTCAAGACTCATAGGACCCGGCTTGTCCGGATGACGACGGTGAAAAGAACTGACCAGCCGATCCGCATGTATGTCTGAGGCTGGAACCCAAGACCTCTCCTCCGGACCATACCCCCGCCAGTGCACCAAATACTGAAGAGTACGGCGTACTACTCGAGAGTCCACTACCTTGGCGACCTCGAACTCTAAATCGCCATCCACCATGACTGGAGGTGGCCTCGGCGTCGTGTCCACCAAGCCTACCACCTTTTTCAATAAAGCCCTGTGAAAAACGTTATGTATTCTGTACACCGCAGGAAGTTCCAACCGATAAGCCACTGGGTTAATGATGGCAGAAATCCTAAAAGGCCCAATAAACCTTGGACCCAGTTTTAAAGATGGGATTTTGAGTTTTATGTTCTTCGTAGCTAACCACACCCATTCGCCCACACACAGGTCCGGACCTAGCACGCGTCTACTGTCAGCCACCCGTTTGTACCTGGCACTCATGCTCAACAAACGCTGTTTCACCCGCCTCCAGACTGATGACAATTGGGCTCCTAGCTGATCCTCCTCCGGGACACCCCCGGAGTCACCCTGACGTAAGGTACAAAACTGAGGATGTTGACCGTACACACAAAAGAATGGAGACTCTCCTGATGACTCTTGGCGGTGATTATTTAACGCGAATTCGGCCAGAGGAAGGAAAGTAGACCACTCCTCCTGGTTGTCGGACACAAAGCATCGTAAATACTGTTCTAGATTTTGGTTCATGCGCTCAGTTTGTCCATTAGACTGTGGATGAAACGCCGATGAATGTGACAACTTGATCCCCAACCTTGAGCAAAAAGCTTTCCAAAACCTCGCCACAAATTGCGTACCCCTATCAGATACTATGTCAGACGGTACTCCGTGGAGTCTGACCACCTCCTTCACAAATACCTGAGCCAACGTCTTAGCATTGGGCAAAGAAGACAACGCCACAAAATGCGCCATCTTTGAAAAACGGTCAACCACCACCAGGATGACCGTGTTCCCTGCCGAGGCTGGCAAGTCAGTGATAAAATCCATGGAGATTTCTGTCCATGGCCTATTGGGTACCCCCAGAGGCTGTAGCGTGCCAGCAGGACGGGTTCGGGGTGACTTAGCCCTAGCGCACGTGATGCAAGCTGCCACGTACGAGACCACGTCCTGCCGGATTTTGGGCCACCAGAAACGACGCGATACCAGCTCTAAGGTGCCCTTCACCCCTGGGTGACCAGCCAGTACCGAATCGTGGTGTTCCTTCAACACCTTAAGCCGAAGATGCAGGGGTACAAATGATTTGTTGGCGGGAAGACCTGGTGGTACCTCCTCTTGGGCCTCGGCAATCTCCGCCTCTACCTCAGTCGTGAGAGCCGAGACCACTACCCCTTTCTGGAGGATGGGTACCGGCTCTTCCCGAGGTTCTCCCCCCGGAAAACACCTAGACAAAGCATCCGCCTTGGTGTTTTTAGCCCCGGGACGGTACGTCACAAGAAAATTGAAACGAGTAAAAAACAATGCCCAGCGAGCCTGCCTAGGAGACAGACGCTTGGCCGACTCCAGGTAGAGCAGATTCTTATGGTCAGTGATAACTGTGACCTGGTGAGCCGCCCCCTCCAAGAAGTGTCGCCATTCCTCAAAAGCCAGTTTGATGGCCAACAACTCCCTGTTGCCGATATCATAATTCCGTTCGGCCGGCGACAGCTTCTTGGAGAAGTAGGCGCATGGATGCATCTCGCTCAAGGACGAGCCTTGAGACAGTACTGCCCCCACTCCCACCTCCGACGCATCAACCTCTACCACAAAAGGTTTAGACACGTCTGGTTGCACCAGAATGGGGGCTGAAGCAAAACTATTCTTCAGACGCTCAAATGCACGTATAGCCACCTCAGGCCAGTTCGCCAGATCGGCACCCTTTTTTGTCATGTCCGTGAGCGGTTTGGCGACAGTCGAAAAGTGTTTTATAAATTTCCTATAATAATTCGCAAACCCAAGGAACCGCTGGAGTGCTTTCAGACTCTCCGGCCTCTCCCATTGCAGCACTGCTTGCACCTTAGCGGTGTCCATTTTAAAACCGGCTGCGGACACAATATATCCCAAAAAGGGCAACTCCTGGACAAAAAATAAACATTTTTCCAGCTTAGCATAGAGCTGGTTCTCCCGGAGCAACTGTAACACCTGCCTAACATGCTCCAAATGAGTGTCCCGATCGCTAGAATAAATGAGGATATCATCCAGGTATACAATCACAAATCTCCCCAGGACATGAGCAAATACATCATTAATAAAATGTTGGAAAACGGCAGGCGCGGTGGTCAACCCAAACGGCATAACCAGACTCTCAAAATGACCCTCAGGAGTGTTAAACGCCGTCTTCCACTCATCCCCCTGACGGACCCTTATGAGGTTATACGCCCCCCTGAGGTCCAGCTTGGAAAACCATTTCGCCCCCGCTATCTGGTTGAACAAATCCGGGATCAACGGCATTGGGTAGGGATCACGGATAGTAATCTGGTTTAACTCGGAAATCCAGACACGGGCGTAACCCCCCATCTTTCTTCTTAATGAAGAAAAACCCCGCGGCTACAGGCGAGGACGAAGGCCGGATGTGACCTTTGCTCAGACTCTCCGCGATGTAGTCTTTCAGAGCTTGTCTCTCAGGACCAGAAATATTAAACATCCTGGCCTTAGCTAATTTGGCCCCGGGTTTTAACCTAATCGCACAGTCATAGGCTCTATGTGGAGGCAGTTCTGAACAACCCTTCTCAGAGAAAACATCTGCGAAATCCTGCAAAGCCTCCGGCAGGCTGGGCGTCACGGCGGACACACATGTGGCCAAGCAATTGTCTTGGCAGAAACCACTCCATTGTACTATGTCCTGAGTTTTCCAATCAATTACCGGGTTGTGCCTGGACAGCCATGGAAAACCCAGGACCATTTGAGCTGGGAGATTACGGAGGACCCTACATGTAACCGACTCAGAATGTAGGACCCCAATGTGGAGTTTCACCTCTGCCACAAACTCAGTAATCTCCCCTTGAGGGAGGGGAACAGCATTAATGGTCACCACCTGTATGGGGTGAGGAAGTTTTTCGGTCTTAAACCCGGCGGTGTGTGCAAACTCCTCATCTATGAGATTGGTGGCGGAACCGCTATCCACAAACACTGATATAGGTAGCTCTCTGCCGGCGATAATAACCTTGGCAGGGAGCATACATTGAGATACCATCATGGAGGATATGCATACGCTCAGTTGGGTCTCCTCCATACCCTCTGAGCTTAACAGTTTTCCGCCGGTGTGACCCTCTTAGGTAGTACCGGGCAAACGTTAACATAATGACCTCCTTTACCACAGTAGAAACATGCTCCGGGCTTCCGGAATCCCGGAGCGCGAGGCTGAACCTGTGCCACGCCAGCAATCTGCATAAGTTCAGGGGACTCATCTACTTCAACCACACCTGCACCTCTGTTTTCCCCCAGAGGTAGCGTCTCCTGTGCCCCCTGACGAAAACGGCGATCAATACGTATCACCAAACTCATGGCAGACTCCAATGATGCCGGAGTCTCATACATCAGGAGGGCTTGTTTCACCCTCCCTGATACCCCATGAATAAACTGGCTCTGCAGTGCTGGGTCATTCCACTGTGTGTCTACAGCCCAGCGGCGAAATTCCGAACAATAGTCTTCTGCCAAGCGCTCCCCCTGGCGGAGGGCACGGATTTTAGATTCCGCTAGAGCCAGTCGGTCAGGGTCATCGTAAATGAGCCCGAGGGCAGAAAAAACATTATCGACCGAATGAAATGTAGCAGAGTCAGCTGGTAAGGAAAATGCCCATGCTTGGGGGTCACCACTCAGTAATGACAACACCAGCCCTACTCGCTGGGCCTCATTACCTGAGGATATTGGCCGCATGCGGAAGTATAATTTGCAGGCCTCCCGAAATATGACAAATTTGCTGCGATCGCCTGAAAATCGTTCTGGCAGCGGAAACTTTGGCTCTGCACCGATACCTGCAGATGCCGTTTGCACCTTAGCTACTACCAGGCCCTGCTGCTGAACTGCCCCTTTCAACTCGGAGACCTGTATGGACAGCGCCGCCAACTGGCGGGTTATGGAATCTAATGGATCCATGGACTCCTGAAAAAATGAGGGCCGATTATAATGTCACGAGGGCTTAGTTCAACTAAGGCTGAAATACCCGGGGCCCCTGTGGTGTCCCTTTTACTAGGGGAAACCCTGTCTGACCCTCAACCCAGGGTTTTTGCTGAAGGTGCAAATGCCTGAGCCTCCGACCTTTCCTTATCTCCTGCTCAGCCCTGCACTTAACCCTCCACCCTCCACCCAGTGAGGAGACACACCACCAAAGCTCCCACACAAATAATGACAGACAGGGAGAACTTAAACTGCACTGCGCCACACACACACAGGAATAAACAGTAATGTGAACAGGGCACAACTAAACACAAATATGGGAAGGAGAAAGGATAACGACGGATCATACGACACCAGATATGAATCTCTCTCTCTTGAACACCTCCACTCCAGACCGGAACCACTTGGTATGAAACACAAGCTATAATCGGCGACGCCCATATGCCAGTATGACTATTTAAAGACCGTGGGCGTGACTAACCTTCCAACCTGGTCTCCAGCAGGATTAACCCCCGAGAGCCTGAAGATCAAGCCGGCGCCACTGAGGCTATAGTGGCTGGAGGTGGAACTACCTCTGCCTGCCGGACGCTGTGGTGTGAACAGCGTCCGACATGACACACATACCACAACTCATCATGCTCCGATACGGCAGATAAATAGCGGTATAGTACAATGAAAAATACCTCACTTTTTACATCTCATGACGAGGCCCATCTATTTCTCCATACAGAATCATTGGTCCCATATAATGTTTGAAACAGTATATGATGAGCTCCACATAATGCTACAGTATATGTTGGTCCCCATGGATGAAGCTCCACTGTCTTATGGGCCCAAATAATGCTCCAAACATAATGGGCCCCATTTCTAATGCTCTAGTGTATAATGGGCCCTGTAAATGCTGCTCCAGTGTCTGATGTCCACCTTTGGAATGTTCCAGTGTATGGTGGGCCCCATCTATCATTCTCCAGAGTATAGTGCTCCCCAAAAATTGCTGTCCCAACATTGAAAACAATTAAATAAGTCTCCTCACTAGGGAATCCCTGTACTTGTCTGGACAGGTGCTGTAGCTTGCTTAACAGCTCGCCAGCCGTTCTCACGCCCAGTATGGATTGCACGTGATTGCACAAAGGTTAGAAAGGGTACCGTATCCCCGGATAACATGTATGGATAGCGTACACATTCAAAATATATGTCTCAGGAGGCAGGCTCAGACGGTGTTAGGCCCAGTATGGATTGCACGTGATTGCACAAAGGTTAGAAAGGGTACCGTATCCCCGGATAACATGTATGGATAGCGTACACATTCAAAATATATGTCTCAGGAGGCAGGCTCAGACGGTGTTAGGCCCAGTATGGATTGCACGTGATTGCACAAAGGTTAGAAAGGGTACCGTATCCCCGGATAACATGTATGGATAGCGTACACATTCAAAATATATATCTCAGGAGGCAGGCTCAGACGGTGTCAGGCACAGTATGGATTGCACGTGATTGCACAAAGGTTAGAAAGGGTACCGTATCCCCGGATAACATGTATGGATAGCGTACACATTCAAAATATATGTCTCAGGAGGCAGGCTCAGACGGTGTTAGGCCCAGTATGGATTGCACGTGATTGCACAAAGGTTAGAAAGGGTACCGTATCCCCGGATAACATGTATGGATAGCGTACACATTCAAAATATATGTCTCAGGAGGCAGGCTCAGACGGTGTTAGGCCCAGTATGGATTGCACGTGATTGCACAAAGGTTAGAAAGGGTACCGTATCCCCGGATAACATGTATGGATAGCGTACACATTCAAAATATATGTCTCAGGAGGCAGGCTCAGACGGTGTTAGGCCCAGTATGGATTGCACGTGATTGCACAAAGGTTAGAAAGGGTACCGTATCCCCGGATAACATGTATGGATAGCGTACACATTCAAAATATATGTCTCAGGAGGCAGGCTCAGACGGTGTCAGGCACAGTGTGGATTGCACGTGATTGCACAAAGGTTAGAAAGGGTACCGTATCCCCGGATAACATGTATGGATAGCGTACACATTCAAAATATATGTCTCAGGAGGCAGGCTCAGACGGTGTTAGGCCCAGTATGGATTGCACGTGATTGCACAAAGGTTAGAAAGGGTACCGTATCCCCGGATAACATGTATGGATAGCGTACACATTCAAAATATATGTCTCAGGAGGCAGGCTCAGACGGTGTTAGGCCCAGTATGGATTGCACGTGATTGCACAAAGGTTAGAAAGGGTACCGTATCCCCGGATAACATGTATGGATAGCGTACACATTCAAAATATATGTCTCAGGAGGCAGGCTCAGACGGTGTCAGGCCCAGTATGGATTGCACGTGATTGCACAAAGGTTAGAAAGGGTACTGTATCCCCGGATAACATGTATGGATAGCGTACACATTCAAAATATATGTCTCAGGAGGCAGGCTCAGACAGTGTTAGGCCCAGTATGGATTGCACGTGATTGCACAAAGGTTAGAAAGGGTACCGTATCCCCGGATAACATGTATGGATAGCGTACACATTCAAAATATATGTCTCAGGAGGCAGGCTCAGACGGTGTTAGGCCCAGTATGGATTGCACGTGATTGCACAAAGGTTAGAAAGGGTACCGTATCCCCGGATAACATGTATGGATAGCGTACACATTCAAAATATATGTCTCAGGAGGCAGGCTCAGACGATGTCAGGCACAGTATGGATTGCATGTGATTGCACAAAGGTTAGAAAGGGTTCCGTATCCCCGGATAACATGTATGGATAGCGTACACATTCAAAATATATGTCTCAGGAGGCAGGCTCAGACGGTGTCAGGCACAGTATGGATTTGACAGCCCAGATTACACAGCGGAGGAGCAGGGAGAGGTAAAGATTACAAATGCTGGGGCCCTGCCCAAGCAAGGGGGGCCCACTCGTGGGCGTCGGTACTGGCACTGGGCCCCTCATAGTACAGCGGTGTGTCTGACGGCGGGTGTGCACCACCACCGTCAGAGACACTTGATTGCACTATGAGGGACCCTGTGCCAGTGCCCGCGCCCAAGAGTCGGCCTACCCACCTGTCCAGGGCAACGGCACTCGCACGGTGTCGTGCGGTAGGTGTTGACCCCGGCCATGGGGGGGGAGGCAGCACAGTTAGGGAGTTTTAGAAAGTGGCATATGTTGATGTTGGACATTCAGCTGATGCAAAAGGCGAAATAGGTGAAGTACCAGGAAGAGGTGGACCAAAGCAAGCCATTTTTCTGTCACCCTATGTGTCATCAGGGGAAGGTGGGACAAAATCCTTGGAAACCCATACGTGGTTCATTTTAATGAAGGTTAGATCATCCACATTTTGGGTTGACAGACGGGTCCTTTTTTCTGTCAGGATTGATCCAGCTGCACTGAAGACTCTTTCCGATAGCACACTTGCAGCTGGGCAAGCAAGCTCCTGTAAGGCATATTGGGCCAATTCAGGCCAGGTGTCCAGTTTAGCGGCCCAATAGTCAAAGGGGAATGACCTGTGTGGGAGAACATCGATATGGGAGGAAAAGTAGTTTCTAACCATAGTTGACAACTGCTGTCTCCTGTCACTTTCCATCGATGCAGTATTACCAGTTGTGTGAGCGGTATTTGAAAAATCAGTCCACAACATTGTCATGAAACCCCTGTCTCCAACGCCACTTCTGCTGTGTGCACCACGAACACCTCTGCCAAGCTGCCCCCGGCCCGTACGGCTTGTGTGAGAACCATCACCGCTGCTGTGTGCTGGGAATGCCTCAAGCAACCGATTTACCAGAGTTGCTTGTTTATTAGCCAATATTAGGTCAAGGTTCTCCTGTGGCATGATGTTTTGTAATTTGCCTTTATAGCGTGGATCCAGGATGCTGGCCAACCAGTAGTCGTCATCGTTCATCATTTTGGCAATGCGGGGGTCCCTTTTTAGGATCCGCAAGGCATAATCTGACATGTGGGCCAATGTTCCCGGTGTCAATGATGCACTGCGAGTGCTGGGTGGAGGAGCACTTTCTGGCAAATCCACATCCCTCCAGTCACGCACAAACCCTGTACCAGACCTTGCCACGCCAACATTTTCACTTGCCCCACGAGATGCATCCTCCTCCCCTAAGTAATCATCCCCATCATCCTCCTCCTCCTCCTCTTCTTCCTCCACCTCGTCCAGGAGAGGTCCCTGAGCAGACAATGGCTGAATGTCATCAAGGATTCCCTCCTCCTCTTCCTCCTCATCAACATTGGCTGCAGACGCCTGCTCCTTAAGGTGCGTCAAAGTTTGCATGAGCAGACGCATAAGTGGGATGCTCATGCTTAGGATGGCGTCGTCTGCGCTTACCAGCCGTGTGCATTCCTCAAAACACTGAAGGACTTTACAAAGGTCTTTCAGCTTCGACCACTGCACGCCTGTCAACTCCATGTCTGCTCTCAAAGTGCCTGGCCGTGTATCCTCCCACAAATGCATTATGGCCTGCCTCTGCTCGCACAGCCACTCCACCATGTGCAGGGTGGAGTTCCACCTTGTTGCAATGTCGATAATGAGGCGGTGGTTGGGAAGGTGGAGCAATCGCTGCAGCTTCTGCATACGAACGGAGTGTACAGGCGACCGGCGGATGTGCGCGCACAGTCTTCGCACCTTCTGGAGCAGGGCTGTTAACTCCAGATAATTTTTGAGGAAGCACTGCACCACCAGGTTCAAGGTGTGAGCCAAGCAAGGTATGTGGCTGAGTTTTGAAAGGGCTATGGCTGCCACAAAATTACGCCCGTTTTCACTAACTACCTTGCCTGCCTCAAGATGTACACTGCCCAGCCATGACTCAGTTTGTCGCTTCAAGTACTCGGCCAGCACCTCGGCGGTGTGTCTGTCGCCCAAACACATCATCTGCAACACAGCCTGCTGACGCTTTCCACTAGCTGCTCGATAGGGGGACACATCGTGTGCAACAGTGGCAGCTGCAGATGGAGTGCTCGTACGACTGCGCTCTGTGGACGAGCTTTCGCTTCTGGAGGAGGAGGGTCGAACGCCTACAGCCAACTGTTTCCTATACCGTGGGCTAGGCAGCACTGTCCCACCACCGCTGTCCCCTGTGGACCCTGCATCCACCACATTAACCCAGTGCGCAGTGATGGACACGTAACGGCCCTGGCCATGCTGACTGGACTATGCATCAGTTGTGAGGTGCACCTTTCCGCTCACTGACTGCTTGAGTGCATGGACAATGCGGTCTTTCACATGATGGTGGAGGGCTGGGATGGCTTTGCGAGAGAAGAAGTGGCGACTGGGTAGGTCATAGCGTGGTACTGCATAGGCCATGAGTTCGCGGAAAGCTGTGCTTTCCACCAACCGAAAGGGCATCATCTCAAACGAGATTAGTTTGGCAATGTGGGCGTTCAAACCCAGTGTACGCGGATGAGAGACTGAGTACTTTCTTGACCTACTCATAGTGTCTGGGAGGGTGAGCTGGACTTGAGAGCTGCATATGGTGGAAGTAGCGGTGGACAGGGCGGACTGAGAGAGGGTTGATGATGGTGATGGAGTTGGTGTTCTTTCTGATGGCCTAGAATCAGTCTTTCGTTGATATAACAGTGGGATTCCCTGACTGCTGTGGCCTTGCAACGACACCTCAACATTTGCTGCTGTGCTAACCGGTGGGCTTACAGTGGGGGAAACAATGTAGCGTTGCTGACTACCTTCGTTGTGATCAGTTGCACATGTGGCACTTGAGGTTTGGTGTTGTGTCCACGCTTGCAAGTGCATGCTGGTTAAATGTCTAAGCATGCAACTGGTATTCAAATTTTTCAGATTTTTCCCACGGCTAAAGGTCTTTGCGCACTTCTTACAGATAACCTTGGCCTGATCATGAGGATTTTGTTCAAAAAAGTGCCACACTGCACTCTTCCTACTTTGGCAGACATTTTGCGGCCTAGCACGCTGTGATCTTTTGACCCTCTGGACAAGCTGTCCAGCAACTCTTTTGATGTTTGGAACCTGTCTTTGGAGTGCTCCGGGCCTGCCAGATAACAGCTGTTGCGATGTCGATGTCTGCTGTGGATGCTCCTCATCTGAGCTATTGGAAGCAGCACCCTCTTCCCCCAATGGATGCCAATCTGGGTTAACAACTGGGTCATCCATCACCTCCTCTTCTATGTCATGTGCACCTTTCTCTGTGTCACCGTGTATGGTGGTATAGTGTGCGGGAAGGGGCACCTGAGTCTCATCAGGGTCAAAATCTGGCTCTGTACACAGCGAGGACAATGTAGTGCTCTGAGTGAATGTACCAGCAGAATCATCCATCAGCGGCTGTGCATCAGTGCACTCCATGTCAGATTCATCTTGGCCTGGGTAATTCACCATTTGACTTGATAATCCAGGCATGGTATGTGAAAACAGCTCCATGGAGTAATCAGTAGTATGGCCTGCGTCATCCTTCAATCTTGGTTGGGGTGAAGGACACAAGGAAAGATGTGGTTCATGAACATGAGCCTCCAATGACGACTCAGTGCTTTTACTTTTTACAACTGAAGAAGAGGAGGCGATAGAGCTGGAGGCTGAGTCAGCAATGTAAGACAAAACTTTTTCCTGATGCTCTGCCTTTAAAAGCGGTTTGCCAACTCCTAGAAAACTAAGCGTTCGAGGCCTTATGTAGACAGACGATGACGCAGGGTCAGCACCTCCTGCATTCGGTCCTATTTTGCTCTTGCCACTACCATCAGATCCACCACCAACACCATCATTACCAGCTGCCAACCCGCGCCCAATTCCATGGCCTCTTCCACCAGCCTTCCTCATTTTTGGTAGAAATGTAGACAAAATCCAACAAACTATATAGTAATGTAAAACAAGGTACAAGGTGTCTATAGGACAGGGGAGATTTAGAATTTCTGCACACACTTGTGGACAGTGGACACTTTTGGATTGTGTGAGGCCCACTGATATCTGAGCGCTATGTGACACGCTCGATGGCACAGCTGCCTGTGACCAAAGTGACGAGAGGATAATGGAGATTTTGAATCTCTGCGCACACTTTTGGACACTGGACACTTGTGGATTGTGTGAGGCCCACTGATATCTGAGCGCTATGTGACAGGCTCGATGGCACAGCTGCCTGTGACCAAAGTGACGAGAGGATAATGGAGATTTTGAATCTCTGCGCACACTTTTGGACACTGGACACTTGTGGATTGTGTGAGGCCCACTGATATCTGAGCGCTATGTGACACGCTCGATGGCACAGCTGCCTGTGACCAAAGTGACGAGAGGATAATGGAGATTTTGAATCTCTGTGCACACTTTTGGACACTGGACACTTGTGGATTGTGTGAGGCCCACTGATATCTGAGCGCTATGTGACACGCTCGATGGCACAGCTGCCTGTGACCAAAGTGACGAGAGGATAATGGAGATTTTGAATCTCTGCGCATACTTTTGGACACTGGACACTTGTGGATTGTGTGAGGCCCACTGATATCTGAGCGCTATGTGACACGCTCGATGGCACAGCTGCCTGTGACCAAAGTGACGAGAGGATAATGGAGATTTTGAATCTCTGCGCACACTTTTGGACACTGGACACTTGTGGATTGTGTGAGGCCCACTGATATCTGAGCGCTATGTGACACGCTCGATGGCACAGCTGCCTGTGACCAAAGTGACGAGAGGATAATGGAGATTTTGAATCTCTGCGCACACTTTTGGACACTGGACACTTGTGGATTGTGTGAGGCCCACTGATATCTGAGCACTATGTGACACGCTCGATGGCACAGCTGCCTGTGACCAAAGTGACGAGAGGATAATGGAGATTTTGAATCTCTGCGCACACTTTTGGACACTGGACACTTGTGGATTGTGTGAGGCCCACT
Source organism: Dendrobates tinctorius (assembly GCF_039654945.1). Classification (NCBI taxonomy): domain Eukaryota; kingdom Metazoa; phylum Chordata; class Amphibia; order Anura; family Dendrobatidae; genus Dendrobates; species Dendrobates tinctorius. The sequence continues at coordinate 5,698,298 of NW_027361768.1, forward strand.
GATATCTGAGCGCTATGTGACAGGCTCGATGGCACAGCTGCCTGTGACCAAAGTGACGAGAGGATAATGGAGATTTTGAATCTCTGCGCACACTTTTGGACACTGGACACTTGTGGATTGTGTGAGGCCCACTGATATCTGAGCGCTATGTGACACGCTCGATGGCACAGCTGCCTGTGACCAAAGTGACGAGAGGATAATGGAGATTTTGAATCTCTGCGCACACTTTTGGACACTGGACACTTGTGGATTGTGTGAGGCCCACTGATATCTGAGCGCTATGTGACACACTCGATGGCACAGCTGCCTGTGACCAAAGTGACGAGAGGATAATGGAGATTTTGAATCTCTGCGCACACTTTTGGACACTGGACACTTGTGGATTGTGTGAGGCCCACTGATATCTGAGCGCTATGTGACACGCTCGATGGCACAGCTGTGACAAAAGTGACTAGAGGATAAGGGAGATTGGATTGCTTTTAAAAAAGCAGTTTGCGGAGCAGTGGGTAAACAGCAATGCCAGCGTGTCAGGAAGCCTTAAAAGGCAGCCCAACAACAAACACCACTGATACACCACTATATAGCCTCCCCTTGCACTGCACACACAGTGACTGGTGTGTTGTGCAGGCCAAATCGCTACCAGCAGAAGCAGTTTTTTTGTCTTCTTCCCTGCCTAACGCTCTCCCTACAGAATCAGCAGCAACCTCTCCCTATACTAAGATCGGCAGAAGTAAGATGGCGGTCGGCGTGCACGCCCATTTATACCCCCTGTGACGCCCAACAAAGCAAGCCAATCACTTGCATGCCCTTCTGAAAGATGGTGGTGACCCGTGCCTAGGTCATCACGTTGCCCACAGTGTCCGTGGATCCTGATTGGCTGAAAAAGAGCGCAAAACAAACTTTTGAAACGCGACTTTGGCGCGTAAGTCGCCGACCTCGTGGCCGACCTCATCCTAGGGTCGGGTTTCGTTTCATGAAACCCGACTTTGCCAAAAGTCGGCGACTTTTGAATTTTTTCGACCCGTTTCGCTCAACTCTAGTCCCAACCAATTGCTGCTGTTGCAAACTGCTGCTACTTCGGTGTATAGCGGAGTCAGACGGTGATATTGTCATCAAATTCTCTACAACAAGACTCTTGAAATGATCCATAGTTAAGCCCCTTGGTGACTGCAACAGCAGCGACGGAAATTTATCTTTGTAGCGTGGGTCCAGAAATGTTGACAACCAGTAGAGGTTGCTGTCATAGATGTTAATGACGCGTGGATCTTGGGACAGACATTGAGACATGAAGTCAGCCATGTGTGCTAAGCTGTAAAGACTCATCTCTTCGGTTTCACCAGAATGATGGGCACTACGCATCATGGCCTCTAAATCTGTCTCCGCCTCCTCCTCCTCTTCAGCCCACCCATGCTGTACTGACATAAAGCTGGGGTTGGGAGTACCATCAGGGTTCACATCAGTGCCACGGAACAAGAAATCTTCATCCTCATCACCCTCATCGCATTCTTCTTCCGGACCCAATGTTGCCTGCTGATGTTGGCTTGGCTGCCTAGGATCAGCGATGTTCAAATCTGGCTCCATAGCCATCCGCTGGGCCCTCAAAGCTTCTGTTTTCAGATTCATGAGGGATTCTTTGAGCAGACAGAGCATGGGGATGGTGAGACTGATAATCGACTGATCACCGCTGACAAGTTTGGTGCAGTAATCAAAGTTCTCCAGCACCTCACAAATGTCAGCGATCCAGACCCACTCCAGACCACTAAGGTGTCTTGTCTGACTTCCGGTGTGACGGGCATGTTGCAGCTGATATTCCGCTATTGCCCTCTGCTGCTCATTCAACCTTGCTATCATATGGAATGTAGAGTTCCAGCGTGTGGGCATGTCGCAAATTAGTCGGTGTTTGGGCAAATTCAATTGGTTTTGAAGGGCAGAAAGACTTCCAACCGCCGTGGAGGAATGTCGGAAATGGGCGCAAATTCTCCTCACCTTCTCTAGTAGGTCAGATAACTCGGGGTATGTTTTAAGGAATTTCTGAACTACTAGGTTCAGCACGTGAGCCATGCAAGGTACGTGTACAATGTTCCCAAGCTTCAGTGCCGCCACAAGGTTTCGACCGTTATCGCTGACAACAAGACCTGTTTGGAGTTGCAGTGGGACCAGCCACTCATCAGTCTGTTGCTTAAGACCTTTCCACAGCTCTGTTGCAGTGTGAGGTATGTGACCTAGACAGATGAGCTTCAGAAGAGCCTGTTGTCTCCTTGCTGAAGCGCTACTGCAAAGCTCCCAACTTGGACGTGATATTGCGGGCAAGTCAGCAGTGGCAGAGGAAGTTGAAGAAGCCGATTGGGTAGTGGACGTATATGATGAGGCGGACACCCGGAATGATGTTGTGCCCACTATTCGTGGAGTTGGTAGGATCTCACATGGTCCACTTATAGAATTTGGGACACTCTCCACCAGGTTGATCCAGTGAGCCGTTAGTGATATGTATCTGCCCTGTCCACAAGTACTTGTCCACGTGTCCGTAGTTAAATGGACTTTGCCGGTTACAGCATTTGTTAGTGCATGCTTTAAGTTGTTTGCCACGTGCTGGTGTAACGCGGGGACGGCACAACGTGAGAAAAAGTACCGGCTGGGAACGGAGTATCGTGGTGCTGCCACAGCCAACAACTCCCGAAAAGACTCTGTTCCCACAAGCCTAAACGGCAACATTTCGACAGCTAACAACTTAGCAATTTGAGCCGTCATTTGTTGAGAAAATGGGTGCGTCGATTGGAACTTCCGCTGCCTCTCATACAGCTGTGGCACAGACAACTGCACGTTTGGCGCAGACTGACAAGTGGCTTGACTACTGTCATGTCTGTCTTGTAACGCAGCTTCGGAGGAGTACATCTGAGCATGACCTGCTACATGAACACTAGATGGTGAAGGATGGATCTGAGGTGGAGTGGAAGTGTTGGGATCAGAAGCCACTGATTTTGAAACCTGACGGGCCGACCACTGAGTTGGGTGCTTAACAGACATGTGCTTACGCATACTGCTGGTGCTCAAGTTTCCTTTTCCCTGGCCTCTGCTTAGCCTTGCATAGCAGATGTTACAGATCACTACATTTGGTACTGATGGGCTATCTTTAAAAAATTCCCACACAAGGGCTTTTCGTCCTTTATGTTGTATTGGAGGCACAGGAGGATACCTCTGTCCAAAACCAACTGTTGATACAGTTTGGGCAACAGTTGGTCCAGTTTGGGCAACAGTTGACACAATTTGGGCAACTGTTGTCACAGTTTGCCTTCTGGAGAAAGGAGTAAGCCTTGGTGCTTTTGGCGGTGGTACATAGCCACTTTCCTCCTCCGGGCTGCTCTGTAGGCTATGCATTCCAACAGTCCATGTTGGATCTGTGGTCTCATCATCAACCCCTTCCTCTTCAAAGTCTTCAGGATAACGTGACTGTTCAGGCTGGCCAGATGAGATGAGTGTCTCATCATCATCATCATCGTTGGCAACCTCCTGAGACGCTGTATGCCTTTGGTGAAAGTGGCTTTCTACAGTAAGAGGTGATTCCAAACTTTGTCCATGAATAGACCTTACGTCTTCTTCAAGTATCTCGTCAGGCAGTGACAAAGAAACTCCAGATTCAATCAGGGGCTGGTAAGAAGCAAATAAATCATCAGAGTGACCAAATTCGCGGTCACAATATTCCTCTGTCTGCCGATGGGTTGAGGAACTAGGAAGAGTTTGAGGATTGGATGACTCTGCGTTGTCTGTAGCGACACTAGACCTAGTTGTCAAGGACGATTGTGTGCTGCAAGAACCAGTGGTTGAGGTCTTCTCAGCCATCCAAGATGTAATCTGGTCTTGCTCTTCCGGCCTTAAGAGACGTTTTGGTTGAGTACTGGGAAATTTAGACAGAAGAAAGGTCGATCTATCAATCTTCTTCTGTCTACCTGTACCAGTGCCTTGTTGTGCATGACTGCCAAGACCACGACCTCCTCCCTGTCCCTTTGCAACCTCTTTTTTGGGAACTTGTTTTTTTTGGGACATTGTTGAGAAATGCAGATGTTAGCTGTAATAATCTAAACAATAATTAGCAGTTAATACTTGCTAATAGGTGGACAATCAAGGCTAGTGATGCGTATTGGCACAGCAGGAAGGTAACGTGCGTGCTATTAGCTGGTAGCAGAGAAGCCCTGCACTCTCCCTGAAAAAATTGTTCAGTGCGCAAAGGCAGTCACCTAGGTGGACTGTGGTGCTGTCTGCGTCACCGCTCTGGGGTGAAGTGCGTGCTGTAACTTAGCAGAGAAGCGACGCACTCTCCCTGAAAAAATTGTTTAGTGCGCAAAGGCAGTCACCTAGGTGGACTGTGGTGCTGTCTGCATCACCGCTCTTGGGTGAAGTGCGTGCTGTAACTTAGCAGAGAAGCGACGCACTCTCCCTGAAAAAATTGTTTAGTGCGCAAAGGCAGTCACCTAGGTGGACTGTGGTGCTGTCTGCGTCACCGCTCTGGGGTGAAGTGCGTGCTGTAACTTAGCAGAGAAGCGACGCACTCTCCCTGAAAAAATTGTTTAGTGCGCAAAGGCAGTCACCTAGGTGGACTGTGGTGCTGTCTGCGTCACCGCTCTGTGGTGAAGTGCGTGCTGTAACTTAGCAGAGAAGCGACGCACTCTCCCTGAAAAAATTGTTTAGTGCGCAAAGGCAGTCACCTAGGTGGACTGTGGTGCTGTCTGCGTCACCGCTCTTGGGTGAAGTGCGTGCTGTAACTTAGCAGAGAAGCGACGCACTCTCCCTGAAAAAATTGTTTAGTGCGCAAAGGCAGTCACCTAGGTGGACTGTGGTGCTGTCTGCGTCACCGCTCTGGGGTGAAGTGTGTGCTGTAACTTAGCAGGGAAGCGACGCACTCTCCCTGAAAAAATTGTTTAGTGCGCAAAGGCAGTTACCTAGGTGGACTGTGGTGCTGTCTGCGTCACCGCTCTGGGGTGAAGTGCGTGCTGTAACTTAGCAGAGAAGCGACGCACTCTCCCTGAAAAAATTGTTTAGTGCGCAAAGGCAGTCACCTAGGTGGACTGTGGTGCTGTCTGCGTCACCGCTCTGGGGTGAAGTGTGTGCTGTAACTTAGCAGAGAAGCGACGCACTCTCCCTGAAAAAATTGTTTAGTGCGCAAAGGCAGTCACCTAGGTGGACTGTGGTGCTGTCTGCGTCACCGCTCTTGGGTGAAGTGCGTGCTGTAACTTAGCAGAGAAGCGACGCACTCTCCCTGAAAAAATTGTTTAGTGCGCAAAGGCAGTCACCTAGGTGGACTGTGGTGCTGTCTGCGTCACCGCTCTGGGGTGAAGTGCGTGCTGTAACTTAGCAGAGAAGCGACGCACTCTCCCTGAAAAAATTGTTTAGTGCGCAAAGGCAGTTACCTAGGTGGACTGTGGTGCTGTCTGCGTCACCGCTCTGGGGTGAAGTGCGTGCTGTAACTTAGCAGAGAAGCGACGCACTCTCCCCGAAAAAATTGTTTAGTGCGCAAAGGCAGTCACCTAGGTGGACTGTGGTGCTGTCTGCGTCACCGCTCTGGGGTGAAGTACGTGCTTTAACTTAGCAGAGAAGCAACGCACTCTCCCTGAAAAAATTGTTTAGTGCACACAAGCAGGCAGCGTGCGTGCTATTAGCTGGTGGGATAGATAGCAGCAACGCACTGGTCTGCCACAGAAACAATAACGCTGCAGGGGTAAATATGACCCCAATAATATATGGTGGAAAAAAAAAAGAAAATCTGCTCAGCTATGCTTCTGATTTCAGCTCTGATGGAAGCTGAGTGAGTAAGCTAAGCTCTGAGGATGGTGCTGTATGCACTGTAAGGCTGCTCCTGCCTTTCTCCCTGCCTACAGTCCTCTACAGTACTACTCCGTCCTGGTAGTTCTGAAAAGAACTTTTGTGTTATATGTGAGGAATCTTGAGGTCCTACACTGACTAACAGTCCCTAGATCTGCTCTATGTCTCCAACTCGCCCTGCACTAGCTCAGATCGTCACAGGAATGTGCCCAAAATGGCGGGGGCAGGGTTTATATACAGCCTTGCCTGTGATACATGACATAGGCATCACGACGGACAGCAGCCAATCATAGTAGTGCTCTTCACAGTTTTCTCACCTAACAAACTAGGCTGTCTCTGAAAATTAACATATTCTGTATTCTGCGAGTCCCGAATACATTATATAGGAGTCCTAGAATCGCTAAGACTCGCTGCTGACAGCGGTACACAAAATCGCTAAGAAACTAGGATTGCTTGTATTAAACTCTGAAAAAACTAGGATTGCCATTGATTTGCATTGGACTCGTTACTGTGCGAGTAATCGCTTGGAAACTCGTAGAGTACCGACTCCTACGAGTCCCCTACTACTCGCAGAGTAACGAGTCCTAACGAGTAGATTCGCCCATCCCTAGCCCCCAGCTGTCAGTTTTTCCTGGCTGGTTAAAAAATACAGGGGAACCCAAGCTGTTTTTTTCATTTATTTATTTGTTTATAGCGCGGTTGAGGAATACTTCCATCAGCACTCCTGCTGTCACTATTATTAGCAGCAGCAGGTGTAGGCTGATGGGAGTAATAGTCCCAAAAGCTGCCACCTGCTGTCATTGTTTTCACTTGAATACAAATCTCATCATTCTCCACTGCTCGTGCTGATTGCCAGCAGAGTAGGGGAAAATGATTAGAGTCGTCTTCAGCCTTTGGTTCTTGGGAACAGCACTTACTGTACCTCTGCTTCCCTCGCACATGTTGTGTGGTACTGATGTGGCAAATGGACGGCATGTGGTTGCCACATATGTGCCACACGTATTACACACACAGACACTGACATCTCTGGTACCGTTTTCTTCCGGTATCAGAAATATCAGAATGTGTGAAACCAGACTTAGGCTGTAAATCGGATGCTAAGTATTAAAAATTGGATTGTACTCTCATGAAAACGTATGACACTTGTATTACACTCATCCGATTTTGCAGGAACAAAATTTAACCAATTTTAAAATTGCTAGTGTGACTCCTGCCTAAGGCTATATGCGCACGTTGAGTATTTGCTTGCAGACTTTTCTGCAAGGTTTCTGCATATCTTGGCAACAAAAACGCTGCAGCAAAAATGCACGTTTTGCCGTTTTTTGGGGGTGTTTTTGCTGTGATTTTGTATACTTTTTTTACACCAATGAAGGCTTTTTAAGCTAAATAAAGATATTTAAAAAAACTTGTGATATAATTTTTTGGTTCAACGCCTTCTTTTTCATTCTGATGTAGTAGCATAAGGGTAATGGGATTAGGGCTTGGTGTCAGCAGCTGTCATTGACACCAAGCCTTAGATTTAGGAGTGAAAAGGTGTCAGCCAGACACCCTCATTGCTAAGCTGGTAAGTAAACACACACGTGCACACACACATGCGCACACATGCATGCACACACTTTAGCCAGCCTATGTAGGAGTGTTAATAGAATGTACCTTCATAGGCTTTAACCAAACAGCAACTGTTAATTTTTAAAAAAAAAATTGTAAAAAATTGCGTGGGGTTCCGCGTAATTTTCATAACTAAGAGAGGAAAAGGAAGGAGCCAGTAGCATGGGAAACATAGGCATTTGTGTTATGTATGTTTTTGCATCCCATTGACTCTAATGGCGTTTGTCTATAATCGGCAAATATTGCAAATTCAGCGATCGTGAGCTGAACCGAATATTGAAATATTCACTCATCTCAAATTTTTATACCCTTAAACCAAACCAGAGAGTTATGTCACATAGAAAAGTTTAAAAGAATAACATTTCCCACTACTTTACATCAGCACAATTTTTGAAACATAATTTTTTTGTTAGGAAGTTAGTAAGGTTAAAAGTTGAACAGCAATTTCTCCCAAAAAACATTTTTTATGGACCACATCCCATTTGAAGTGACTTTGGGTGGTCTAATGCAGAAAATACCCAAAAATTACACCATCCTAAAAACTGCACCCGTAACGGTCCTCAAAACCACATTCAAGAAGTTTATTAACCCTTCAGTTGCTTCACAGTAATTAATGCAATGTGGAAGGAAAAAATGAACATTTTACTTTTTTTTCACAAAATTTAGCTTTAGCCCCCCAATTTTTTATTTAAAAAAGGGTAACAGGAGAAAATGGACCCCAACAATTATTATATTATGCAATTTCTCCTGAGTATGCCAATACCCCATATGTGGAGGAAAACTACTCTTTGTGTGCATGGCATGGCTCAGAAGGGATTGAGAACCATTTGACTTTTTGAATATAAAAATGGCATGTGGCATTTTGAGAGTCCTTGATGTGCCTAAACTGAGAAGACTTCTTACAAGTTCCCACATTTTGGAAACTAGACCCCTGAAGAAATGTATATAGATGTGTGCTGAGCACCTTGAACCCCCAATTGCTTCATAGGAGTTTTTAACATAAAGCCGTGAAAAAAAAAGTCATCACAATTTTCCCACAAAAATGTTCTTTTAACCCCCAATTTTTTTTCACAAAGATAATGTTGCAGGGATACCACGACAGAGAGTAATTGGAAGATAGCGGGGTTTGGTTTCACAAACTCCTGTACTGGTTAGAAGTACTTCACCTTGTTATTAAACAGTGCACGTTTCTTCCTTGCTCTCAGTGCAAGGATTAATCTGTTCGGTTGGGGAAGATCTACCAGGATTGTCTCAGCTGTTCTGTGTTGGCCACTCCCTTCTGCTATATATATATATATGCATGTGAAGCGCCCCAGGGGCCGTGGGTTACTCGGTGCCAGGCCGGTGTCTTAAAGGGATGTGTCACGGTGACAGTGACCCTGTCCGTGGCCCCAAGCATTCATGTAAAATTAAGGGAATTGAATAGGAATAAAGTTTGTGTATAAGTCGCGACGCCACCTGTGGTTTCTGGTCAGAGTTGACCATCGCTGCAGTAAGATGCAGCATAGTCGGTAAAGCTCTCCACAGGGAGAGCAGTAGTCCCAGGTCAGCTGAGAGTAATTTAGAGATGATGTTATAGTGTGGAGTAAGCAATGTAGCAGTGCTGGGTTGGTGACGCAGGAAGAAAGCAGATGACACAGTTGAGTGCTGTTTCAAGACTTTACTTACAGTTCTGGTGCACACAGATGCCCACTTCAGTGCTGTGTTCGCCAGGTGATGGGTCCAGCCAACTTCCAGGCAAAATAGAGTACACCCAGCACTCCCTGTCAGTATGTACCTTCCCTGGTCATCTCCACAATGCAGCTTTTCCACTTTCCTTCCTTCCCAGCCCTTCACAGTCAGTGCTCCAGGCCAGCAGCTGCAAATCCTGTCAGACAACGGGTACAATCCACTTCTTTGATCCTATATAGCTGCCATTCTGGTGAGAATAACTGTGGTAAGTTGCTGTGGCCTATAAAGTGACCACAACTGTCAGCTTGCTAGTCGAGTTTGATGTACACTCCGCTAGGCTAGGGGCTGAGTCCCTTTTGCGACCTGGTTCCTTCCTCCACCTGACGTCGGTCAGCGTGGAACAAGACCCACGGGGATCATGCTTTACCCGTTGCCTCTGGAAGAACCACTTTCCCTTCAGGGAGTTTTCTGTCCAAGCCGATCCATCCAGCAGCTTCTAATGACAAGACCTGCTCCAGACCTGTCCTTCTCCTTTCCTCCCTCTGAGGGAACTCAGCTCACATCCTACAATTCTCCCTGTCTCCAACTACACTCCGCACACCTCCCCTACACTCTTCGTGTACCAAGCAGGGGCCATAAAGGGTGCTCTGCTATTCTATGTGTGTGTGGGATGCGGGTGTGGAATGTGGTCAGGTGTCTCCATCCTACCTTGTCGTGGGATACCACACCTCTGGGTGAGGTGCAGTATCTCTGTGGTGACTGGACCCTCAGGGGCCCCACATTCCCCCCCCATTGAACCCAGCATGTCCGAAGGCTGAAATAAAATACAAGATGTTACAGGAACATACAAAAAAATATTTTTGAAACATTACTACCAGTAGTTATGGTATAACAAAGTGCTTTCAATAAACGGTAATAATCATTGGTAAATGGTGGATACTGGTCCAGCCGGAGTATCTTCAAATGTCCTTTTTGCTGGTAGAGGACATGCTCCAAACCTCCAACGGTGGTCCTGGGTTGGCTACAGGACATAACTGGTCTTCTTCTTTATACCCTGTCTTCGGCCACACCCAACAGGTTTTTGTTCAGGTCTGTCATAGTTGTGCAATGATGAGTCCTTATTTTCCTAAAAGGTTTAGGTAAAACTAAGCGGGAGCAAGTAAAGAGGTGCGGAACTATTTACAGAAAAAGTTTTTGGATCACACATTGTTCATTATCTGTCAGGTTTTTTTTACTTTAAGGAAAATCAACAGAGAAAACTGGAAACTTGCATAGAACTTGAAACTTGCATAAGGAAATTGTGCAAAACCCTCCTGGGTTAACTATTTATAACTTGTGAAAAGTTCTGTTCACATTTCATTGTAGCTTGTCACTTCCTGGTGCATGGGAAGTGCTTTGTCCTCCTTGCTTCCAAGGTAAATGATCTGGATGCCCACTACAGGGAGGCATGAGGAATTGAGTGCTGTCATCTGGCTGAGCCCCTCCTGGTGGAGCTGGAATAGTGGCTGCTTGCTGGGGTGGAACTACAGCCTGTTGTCTTATTGAAGCTGGTGTCAATGCTGCTGTAACTATTGGAGCTGTTGCGGCGGCTATTGGGGCTGCTGTTGTTGCTGTCACCCCCTGGAGTTCGTACACAGCTGCCAGTTCTGCAGGGATTCTCCTGACATTCAGGGTATACCAGCCACGGGCTCCCAGATGGCGGGTGAAGGACACGTTATTCACCAGGGAACAAATCACGCCCTGGGTGACCCCAGATAAGGTGCGCCTCCACGTCCCACCTGCTGACAAGCAGATCTGCAATTTCCTAAGAGTCCTGGATGAAGCCATACCCCTTATCATTTTCAAAATTGAGGACTTTGCCCCAGCCCAGAGGATCGCGTTGATCCACGCGTTCACCGCGGACCTGCCTCTTTGTCCTGAGATCCCGGTCTATCAGGGCCAGTCTCTGCTGGTGTCTCTCTTTTTTTTCTTTATCAAATTGTAGAAGCTGCCTGTGGCAGAACTCTTCGGTGGATAAGGGGAATCCCCTTGCTCTTGCCTCCAGCATACCTCCAGCAGGATTTTTCCACTTGTCACTGCCTGCGGGAGATGGCTGCGGTATGGGGACTGGTTGGAACATTCCAACAACAATATTGGAATATTCCCCCCTGGGTGTTGTTTACCGGTCCCATGTGATATCCATCACCACCTGCCAGACTTCGGGGTAGGTGGCAACCCGATGGGGCCTAACAGGCCCTCCCATGACTCAGGGGTGACGTGCGTACCTGTATCTTCAAGACCACAATATTCTTCCGCAGACGCCAGCAGCGCAGACACTGATGAGATGGCAGGGTCCGGTGAGGGTGGTATTAAGGGACAGGTCTCTGGTGCTGGTGACGGGGTACCTGAGCAGTGGCAGTGGGTACCGGTGGCGGTGATAGCCCGAGGGCAGACCCCTCCTGGGTTTGCTGCTTCGTTCACTGCAGCTGAGCCTGTCTCAGCTGCAAGCTTCGGTTCAGCTGCGCAATTTCATCTTCCAGCTGCACCAAGTCAAGTTCTTCCAGAGGGCCGGAACTTGGTACTATGGAGCCAGGTGAGAGGTGTATTTCCTCACCATGCTCTGCAGGTCTCCTTCCACTCTCCATGATTGCTGCCTGGTGTTGTGGCTTCTTCCTGGCTCTTTTTCCCGCTGTGGAGCCTCTCTCCTCCTCTTGGGGGTGGTGTCTTTTCCCTTTGCCACCATACCAGGCTAGTACCCGGACTCCTCTGGGCGTTGGCCATGATGCTGTTGCATAGAAATACAGGCAAGAGAGATTCATGATGTTTTGCACCTTTTCCTGAGTGCCACCCACGATGACACGCCTCACTGCACTGCTGTGGCGGCCATTTTCATTCACAGTTCAATTCACAGTCTAATAAATTCATTCTTTTGCACATTTTTCTCAAATCCATCAAATCTTCAGCACACAGGACGCAGTGACACCGGGCTTCATCATCCTGTTCGTGATGCCAAAATGAAGCGCCCCAGGGGCTGTGGGTTACTCGGTGCAGGGACGGTGTCTTAAAGGGATGTGTCATGGTGGCAGTGACCCGGTTCGTGGCCCCAAGCGTTCATGTAAAATTAAGGGAATTGAATAACAACTAAGTTTGTGTATAAGCCGTGACGCCACCTGTGGTTTCTGGTCAGTTGACCATCGCTTCAGCACAGATCCTCTGGGACAGATGGTAAGATGCAGCAGAGTTGGTAAAGCTCTCCACAGGGAGAGCTGTAGTCCCAGGGCAGCTGAGAGTAATTTAGAGGTGGTGATGTAGTGTGGAGTGAAGGATGTAGCAGTGCCGGGTTGGTGATGCAGGAAGAAGGCAGATGACACAGATGAGTGCTGTTCCAAGACTTTACTTACAGTTCTGGTACACATAAATGCCCACTTCAGTGCTGTGTTCTCCAGGTGAGGGGTCCAGCCAACTTCCAAGCAAAATGGAGTACACCCTTCCAGCACTCCCTGTCAGTATGCACCTTCCCTGGCCATCTCCACAATGCTGCTTTTCCACTTTCCTTCCTTCCCAGCACTTCACAGTCAGTGCTCCAGGCCAGCAGCTGCGAATCCTGTCAGACAATGGGTACAATCCGCTTCTTTGATCCTATATAGCTGCCTTTCTGGTGAGAATAACTGTGGTAAGTTGCTGTGGCCCATAAAGTGACCACAACTGTCAGCTTGCTAGTCGAGTTCGATGTACACTCCGCTAGGCTAGGGGCTGAGTCTCTTTTGCGACCTGGTTCCTTCCTCCACCTGACGTCACTCAGTGTGGAACGAGACCCACGTGGAGTATGTTTTACCCGTTGCCTCTGAAAGAACTACTTTCCCTTCAGGGAGCTTTCTGCCCAAGCCGATCCGTCCAGCAACTTCTAATGACAAGAGCTGCTCCAGACCCGTCCTTCTCCTTCCCTCCCTCTGAGGGAACTAAGCTCACATCCTACAATTCTCCCTCTCTCCAAGTACACTTCGCCCACCTCCCAACACTCTTCTTGTACCAAGCAGAGGCCATAAAGGGTGCTCTGCTATTCTATGTGTGTGTGGGATGCGGGTGTGGAATGTGGTCAGGTGTCTCCATCCTACCTGGTCATAGGATACCTGTTATGAATGGGTCACCGAAGAGGAAAAAAACAACAAGCTAAGTCTCAGAAAACCAGAGAAGTTGGTAACTATGCAGATTTCAGATCCCTGATCTTAACCACACAACTAGCAGCAGTCGTGGAGCATTCCTACGATGGTCGTAGATGCATCATCACAACCAGAGAGCTACATAAGCCTAAAGCAGGAAAAGAGGAAAACTAACTGCCCCAGAGCAGACCCCAAAGGAAAGACAGCCCCCCACATGTATTGACGGTGAAACAAGATGAAAATACAAACAAAGGCAGGAAAATAGGCTGTGCAAACGATGGGGCCCGACTAACTAGAAAGGACAGGAAAGGAAAGACACTGTCTGCAATCTGCCAAAAAAAAACTACCAAAATAATGTCCAACACTTCTGATAGCAAAATTAACCCTGAAGTCACTAGACTTCTCCCACTATATCAGCACTCTGAAATATTCTGAGACAGAGCAAAAAGAGGCCAATCTAATAAGGGACAAAAAAGGCAGATTGGCAAATACAGATAAATAGGAGTGGAAATTCAGCATAGCCCCAGCAGGGGCTGGCTGACCACACAAGAAACTGAATTGACCAACAAGCGCAAGTGTGAACATTAGCAAAAAAACAAACTTAACTTGAGAAGACTGGAAGAGAGCTGAAGTCCAAGACCTGAGAAGCAGACTGAATCACCAGCACCAGGATAGGGCGTCGGCTGTCTTATATCCAGTCTGATACTCCAGAGATCCAATTGTTATCCTCCTCATCAGGTGGCAGATCACTACTACTTAAACCAACCTCACTACCTGTCACCACCAGAGGGAGAACGGAAGGAGAACTCTCAACTGGTGGAGCAGAAAATGAGCTCATAATAGATACCACACCTCTGGGTGAGGTGCAGTATCTATGTGGCGACTGGACCCCCAGGGGTGCCACACATGCCTCTGGAACTTAGTAATTGACAGTGTCAGTTCTTACTGCCTGGTTAGAAGTTGGATATAAACTTCATGGTTTAAATTGGCATTTGGACCTTTGTTCAGGAGATTGTTGTTTGGAGTTTTTTGTGTGCACGTTCTCATTCATTCCTATTTGGTTTCTTCCTTCCTTTAACTCCACTATATTCCACTTTCTTTGGTGAGTGTATTTTGTATTATTGTTATTTTCATTTATCCCTGTCCGTCTTACCTTTTTTGTCTAGTTAGTGTCATGCTATACACTTCATTTTCCCAGCTCCCTGGTTGGGGGAGGGCACAGATACAGCTTGATATAGGAGCATAGGAAGGTACGTGAATTCAGCGTCTCCACATTCAGAAGTAATCCAGAGGACAGGGATAGACTAGGGTACCCCTAGTTCTAGAAACATGTTTAGTACCCACAGTCCCAAGGCACTGCATGACAGATTACAGGAGAAAATGCACAGAGCAATTTTTTGCGCAATTTCTCCTGAGTGCGCCAATACCCCATATGTGGATAAAAACTACTTTCGAGGCCCAATGCAAAACTCAGAAGGGAATAAAAGCCATATTGGGGTTCAAATCTTGCTAGAATGGATTGTGCCATGTCACATTGGCAGAGCCTCTGAGGTGCCAAAACAGCAGAAATCCCCCATATGTGACTGCATTTTACAGATTACACCTCTCAATGAATTCATCTAGGAGTGCAGTGAGCATGTTGACACCATATGTGCCTCACAGAAATTTATACCATTGGATGGTGAAGAAAGAATAATTAAATATTTGGGGCAGAAGCAACATTTTAGGCATAAAAACATAATTTTGATAAGGTGTAAAATAATAATAATCACACACTAAAAGATGCTTTTTTTTGCAAAAAATAGTTTCTACATCACCATATTTTGCAAGCTATAATTTTCCTATATTTCTGCCGACAGAGTCTTGTGAGGACTTGCCTTTTGCGAGTCGAGTTCATGTTTTTATTGGTACCATATCCGGGCATATATAATTTTTTTTATCTCTTTCTATTCCGATTTTTAGAAGGCAGAATGAAACGGCAATTCAGGAATTGTTTTTTTTTTTATACTGTTCTGTGTGTGGTAAAATTGACAGGCAGCTTTATTCTTCGGGTTAGTACAATTACAGCTATAGCTCTTTTATGACTTATTTATGTTTTGGTGCTTTTACTCAAACAAAACTTTGATAAAAAAATTATTTTTACATTGCCATATTCTGAGATCTACAACTTTTTAATTCTTCAAGCCTTATGGCAGCATGTTTTTTGCGGGACAACATAACGTTTTCAGCGAAACCCCTTTTATTTACATTCATCATGAAATAAATTATTTTTGCATCATTATCTGGAGTGCCAAATTTCTTATACTATATTTACATTCATCTTTTTGATCACATTTTATTCCACTTGTTTCAGGGACATAATGAAAAACCATAGTTTGCCACTTTTTTTAAGGTGTTCACTGAAGAGGTTAACTATTGAGTGACAGTTTTATAGATCTGGTCTTTCCTGACTTGGCGATACCAAGTGTGTACTTTTTTATATAAAATGTGTATTTACTGGTGTAATATTTTTTATTATTTTGTAATTCTTTGTTAATTTTACTATTTACTTTTTACTTTAATGTTTTTACTTTGCAGTAAGTAATAATGCCTTAAAACATTCTCTCTCTCATTATTCTGGCATTTGGCAAATATTAATAATTATGGTAATCCTAACTGACCTAAAATGCAAATGATTTATTCTGATTTCGTGTCAGATATTGAAAAAAACATGCATGTGTCTCTTTTTATATAGCGTATGGTAAACTTCTGCTTTCAGCTGTATATAAACTTTCTTCTCATCCCCATTGGGGTGGTCTTTTTTGTCCTTTCTCATTTTCGGGTCCTCTACCAGAGGGCTGGAAGTTTGATGGTTCTGCGCAGGACCTTAGTTGTTCCTAGTATTGTGCTTTTCTGGATAGAGGTCAGATGTTGCTCCTGGGATCTGTTGTAGCTATTTTCCCAACCTAGGGGGTCACTGCTCCAAGTATTCCTGGAATCACTGTTACCTTCCCCTACCACATCTTTTCCAGTTCTCCTTTGAGGCCCTGGTATTTCTCCAGCTTCTCATATTACTTCTTTCTGATGTTGCTGTCACTTGGCAAGCCGGGAAAAGAGGGAAAGTCGGCGACCGGGGGCAGATGTTTGTAGCCCGGGAAGGGGGTAATACCAACGGCGCTTCCCAGGCTATTACTATCAGCTCACAATTGTACATTTAGCTTTACTGGCTATTAAAATGGGGGCCTGTAAAAAAAATGAAGTAGGGTCCCCCTATAATTAATAACCAGCAAAGGCTATGCAAACAGCTGTGGGCTGATATTAATAGCCATGGATATTGGCCCTCCCAGGCTAAAAATTTCAGCTCTCAGCCACCCCAGAAAAGGAGCATCTCTAAGAAGTGCCAATTCGGGCATGTAGCCTCATTCTTCCCACTTGCCCTGTAGCGGTGGCAAGTGGGATGATGGTTGGGGGGGTTGATATCACTTTTGTAATATCAGGCGACATCAAGCCCCCATTACTAACCCCATAGTCACATTGTATAAAAGCACACACAACAAGAATAAAGTCCTTTAAGTGAAAAAATAATACAGACTCCTTTAATAATCTTAATTAAACTATACTTACAAGCTCGCCTAATTCCACCGAACCCCTCGTTCTCCTGTAATAAACCAAAAATAATAAACCACAATATTACTCACCTGTCTGCCGTCCTGTCCCACTATGTAATCCATATCTGGGGGAGAAATAGTTTTCAACCTGGACAGTGCCAAGATGCGACCAACCATGGCTGAGAACCACTGGTGAATGAGATGCTGCGAGCGCAGCCTCAGAGATTGGTGGTGATGTCCCCCATTTTAATAGCCAGTAAAGGCTAAGTATACAATTGTGAGCTTATATTAATAGCCTAGGAAGCTCCATGGGTATTACCCCCTTCCCAGGCTATAAACATCTGCCCCAGTCGCCTGCTTTCCCACTGCTGTTTCTGAAAATTGTGAGGGCGCCCACGCCATTTATTCCCAAAAAATAATCTTTTAATAATTAAATACATGTACAGTAAGCTGCACACACACTGCACTAATTGTATTTGTCACAGACATCTATATATCTACCTATTCTATTTATATTTACTGTATGTAATCCATCTCTTCTATCCTGTCAGCTCCTGCAGTGATTTTACACGACACGGCTGCTGAATTACCGGCTTTTCTTCTATGTATCTATGTAATATAAATATATATACATATGTGTGTGTCACTGACATTTATATGAATATATGTATTCTATGTTTATATATCTGTTCTATTCATTCTATTCTAACCTGTCAGTGTGATTTTACTGTACGCGGTGTTGTGAGTTCATTTTTCCCTTCACCATTGAGGTCTGATGAACTCCCTCCTCTGGTGAAGGAAGGTAGTGAGGCTGATTACCAAACACATGGGCAGCTAGATGATGACTGGGTGGCTGGAATTGAGGACTGGATATAAGGCTGCCGACGCCCTTCTTCCTGGCTGGTGATTTTCCTGCTGGATTCTTGGAGACCAGTCTGATTCCTGCATCTCAAAGCTAAGTTTTTCTGCTCTGCTTTGTACTCTTCAGTTTTGTTTTTGTTTTGCCTTGTTTTTTGGGAGTTCTGCCATCCCCGGCCGGGGGTGAGCTGAATTCCATTTTTGTCTCTGATCTGTTGATCTTTTGCTCTGTCTTCAGAATATACCTGAGTGCTGATATAGTCTTTTGAAGCCTAGCGACTTCAGGGCCTGTTTTTCCTATCAGTCTGTTGGCTCATTTTCATAGGGTTTTTGCGGATGGCAGACAGCAGCTTTCTTATCCTGTCCTATGTAGTTAGCTTGGGCCCCATCATTTGCTCAACCTATCTTTCTATCTGTGTTAGTGTTTTCATCTTGCTTCACCATCATTATATGTTGGGGGCTGCCTATTGCTTTGGGGTCTGCTCTGGGGCAGTTTAGTTTTTCCCCTTTCTGTCTTTAGGCTATATAGTTCTCAGGCTGTGATCGAGGGGTCTAGGGCACCGTAGGAACCCCCACGGCTACTGCTAGTTGTTGTGGATAGGTTCAGGGGTCTGCAATCCGATAGCTGCCAACCTCTCTGGTTTTTCTGGACTTAGCTTGTATTTTGTTTTTTCCTCCTTCGGTGACTCATCATAACAACGCGGCACATGAATTGCCGGCTTTTCAAATGCGATTGATGTGTGAAAATCAGACAGCACTCGGATGGTTCGAGTGCTGTGTGATTTTTTTCACACCCATTGACTTCTATAGCGGGATGCGATCCGATTTCCGATTACAATCTCAGCATGCTGCGACTTTTTTCCAGTCCGATTGTGATCCGATCCACCTGGAAAAAAAAACGCAAATGAACACACAATCATAGAATAATACTGGTCCAAATTCAATTCAATTTTTTATCGGATTGCACTTGTCCAATTTTATCGCAAGTGTGAATGAGCCCTTAGGCTGGAGTCACACTTGCGAGTGTGAAGCGAGAAACTCGCGCAAGTCTCTGGCATCAATACCACACTCAGACACAGTGCTTTTCTCTTGGGAGCAATATAAGGCATCACAGGAAGCATTTCTATTTAACCCCTTCACTCACGGGCCTGTTTTCACCTTCATGACTGGCCAAATTTTACAATTTGACCAGTGTCAATTTATGTGGTAATAACTCTGTAACGCTTCAATGGATCCCACTTATTCGAAAACTGTTTTCTTGTGACATATTATATTTCATTATAGTCGCAAAATTTATTTGATATGACTTTTTCGTATTTGCGAAAAAAATGGAAATTTGTCAAAAATTTTGCAACTTTCAAATTTATATTTTTGTGCACCTTAATCAGAGAGTTATATCACACAAAATACTTATTATTACTTAACAACTTATTAATAAGTTATAAGAATAACTTATAACAAGTAATTATAACAAGTATTATAACAACAACTTGTTATATCTTATAACAAGTAATTCTTATAATAACTTATTATTTCCTAACAAATAAGTAATTATTATAAAGGTAACAGGAAAAAATTGACCCAAAAGTATGTAGTGAAATTTCTCCTGACGATACCCCATATGTGGGGGTAAATCACTGTTTTGGTATATGGCAGGGCTCGGAAAGGAAGGAGCGCCATTTGACTTTTTGAATGTAAAATTTGCTGGATTAATTAGCTGACGCCATGTTGCATTTGGAGAGCCACAGATGTGCCTAAACTGTAGAAAACCCCCACAAGTGACACCATTTTGGAAACTAGACCTGTCAAGAAACTTATCTAGATGTGTGGTGAGCACCTTCAACCCCCAGGTGCTTCACAGAATTTTATAACATTAAGCCATGAAAATAAAAACAATAACATTTTCAGTACAAAAATATTTTTTCCAGGACTTCCACCTGACAGCACCATGGAGGACGTCCCCCTCCTCCTTACAGGGACAGGAAAAGCACACGAGAGGTTAAAAGGTCATGTCCCACCCCCTCTCCCTCAGTGTTTTCCTGTCCCTGCACGGAGGGACACACGAGAGACCGCTGTGAACTTACCGGAGGGGCTCAGGGGATCGTGCGGCCAGTCCAATCCTTCCCCTGTCAAGAGGTCCCAGGGCCGAAACTCCCCGAGGGGGAGTCCCTCTGCTCCAAAGGCCAGGAGCAGGATGACACTCCTGGAGGGAGCCGTTCCTCCCTGTTGGAGGCTCTCTGCTCCATGATACTCCACCATAGCAGGCGAAGGTCGGCTCCCCGTAGGCGGCTGGCCGGGCGGGCGGGCACCAACAGAGAAACAGCGCAGTTGGCGCAGGCTGCGGCTCCAGCAGTCCGCCATAGCAGGCGGAGGTCGGCTCCCCGCAGGCAGCTGGCCGAGCGGGCACCGGCGGCAGATCAGCGCGGTTGGGCGCAGGCGCAGCCCGGGCAGGAAGTGGAAGGAGGCGGCCTATCGAGAAAGTTCGTGTTATGTCCGGTGACGTCGCACGCCGGGTTTGAATTCCAGCGTGCGCTCCAGAGGCCCACATCGCTCTGGAAGCACAGATCGCGCAGGATGGAAGGAAACGCTCCGGCAGGTGGAGGGGTAAGTGCGCCTGGCGCAGACCACCCTCCCCACACCCATTTCCGTAGCCCGGGACTGAGACGGTTACCCCATCTTGTATTATTAGGATAAGGGAACCCCAGCAGAATCCCCCTCTGGGGTGAAGGACCCGGCTAAAGCCACCTCCAAGTCGGTCCGATGCCCCGTATGCAGGATAAAGCTGCCAGACACCTATAACAAGACCCTATGCGGGCCCTGTACCTCTAAGGTCATAGTCGAGGAACAACCATCCCTCCTTTCCGAGATGAGATCATTGATAAGGGAGGAAGTCCAGGCCTCTAGAGCCAGCCTCGCACGACGTCAGTCCCCCAGCCCAGGGCCGAGCCGCAAGCACCCAAGGTGGGAAGCAGATCCAGTTTCGGAAGCAAGCCCTAGCGAGGAGTCCGACTTCCGTGATTCAGATCAGGGGGAAGAAGGCGAGATCCCGGGGGATAGACAGGACCAGGGCAGGAAGTACCTGTTCAGACTGGAGGACATGGACGAGTTGGTCCAAGCAGTCAGAAATACTATGCAAATGGAGGAAATCCCTAAACCGCAGTCCAGACAGGACTTAATGTTTGGAGGACTGGTGGCTTGGAGACAGGTCGTGTTCCCCGTAAGTGAGCACATCAAGACGATGGTCCAGGAGGAGTGGAAAGAGGCAGAACGTTGGTTGATTCTCTCCCGAGACTTTAAGAATAGACTGCCTTTTGATCCCGAGGAAACACGGGCATGGGACGAAGTCCCTAAAATAGACGTTCCAGTAGCCAAGGTTACCAAGAAGACGGCCATCCCATTTGAGGACTCGTCAAGTCTCCAAGACCCAATGGATAGGAAGGCGGACGTCTTGTTAAAAAGAACATGGGAGACGTCGGCGGCTCTTATTAGGGCCAATATAGCAGCCACCTCGGTGGCCAGGTCTATGTTTTTGTGGATGGGGCAGTTGGAGGAGCACCTAACCAACAAGACCCCTAGATCAGAGATCCTAGCATCACTTCCCCTTATGAAATCGGCCACGGCGTTCCTATCGGATACGTCGGCGGAGTCAGTGAGGTTTGCAGCCAGAAACAGCTCCCTCACTAATGCAGCCCGAAGAGCAGTCTGGCTTAAATCCTGGTCGGGAGATAACGCCTCTAAAACAAAGCTATGCGCTATCCCCTTCTCGGGCCTGAGGGTATTTGGTCAAGCCCTAGATAACATTCTAGAGCAAGTGTCCGATAAAAATAAAGGGTTCCCAGAGGAAAAACCCAAGCGGCCCCAGTCCTTTCGGAGAGTCTCCTTCTCTAGAAGACAGACGGACTTCAGGGGTCGGGCTAGGTCCAATAGAGGCTTCTATAGGAGCTCCTACAGCCAGGGTGGGAGGAACAAGGGTTCCCTGTTCACATCAACATCCAGATCTAGGAGGCAATTACGCCATAGGTATTGGGGGAGACTGCCCCACTTCGCAGCAAACTGGTCCCGAATCACCCACAATCAGTGGGTCCTCAGAACCATCGCAGAGGGCTACAGTATAGAGCTCTAGTCTCCTCCCCCCGACAGATATGTTGCCCCCACCGTTGTCCTGGCGGACTCCGCAATGTGGACGGATCTTCAGGACATGGTCAACTCAAAAGTTATAGTACCAGTTCCCCCGACGGAAAGAGGAAGAGGGCATTACTCTTCCCTGTTCTCGATCGCAAAACCATCCGGCGAGGCCCGTACCATCATAAACCTGAAACCACTAAATGCCTGGGTCAGGTACAAGAGATTCTGAATGGAATCAATCCAATCCGCAATACTCCTAATAGACAGGGACGCAGTTATGTGCACCCTAGACCTAAAGAAGGCATACTATCAGGTCCCTTTCCATCCCTCATCCCAGAGGCTACTAAGGTTTGCGGTCAGTTTGCCAGCCCGGACATGCCACTTCCAGTTTCAGTGCCTTCCATTTGGGTTAGCTTCAGCTCCCAGAATCTTTACAAAACTGGTGGTGGAGATGGTAGCCTACCTGAGGGATCAAGGTATCGTGATCATTCCATATCTAGACGACTTCCTACTGGTGGTAAGGTCAGAAGAAGCGCTCATTCGAGACAGAAACAGAGCAACGACCGTAATGGAGTCCCTTGGCTGGGTGATCAATTGGACGAAGTCGGACCTCAGGCCAGACACAAAGAAAGTATTCCTCGGAGTCCTTCTAGACTCGGCCAGCAGAATATCCCGGCTACCCGAGAGGAAGCAGAAAACTATTCAGGCCAGGGTCAGAGATCTGTTGGAGCGACAAGGCTCCATAAGAGAGGCAATGGAAGTTTTGGGCCTCATGACGGCCTGCATCCCATGTGTCCGATGGGTGCAGTTCCACTCGAGATCATTACAGAGGGAGATCCTCGCAAAGTGGGACAGAAGGCAGACGTTGCTCGACAAACCCCTATGGCTTCCAGAACGGGTGAAAGAGTCCTTACGGTGGTGGACACAGCCCAGAAACCTTCAGGTGGGCGTACTATGGATAAACTCTCCATACGTGATAGTCACCACGGACGCCAGTATGTGGAGATGGGGAGCCCACATAGAAGGGAAGATCTCCCAGGGAAGACGGCCAGTAGACATCAGGACCAGATCATCCAATTTCATATAGCTCTACGCGGTCTGGGAAGCGCTGCGGCAAAACCAGGCGGTACTAAGGAATCGTCACGTTCGCATATTATCCAACAATGTAACGGCAGTGGCATTCCTGAAACACCAGGGAGGGTCCAGACATCAACCACTGCAGGCCCTGGCGGGAAGAATATTTGCTTGGGCAGAACGAACAGTCCAATCAGTAACCGCAGTGCACTTAGAAGTTTCCCAGAACGAAGTAGCAGACTACTTGAGCAGACAACAGATCCACCTGACAGAGTGGGAACTGAACGGGGAAATCTTCAACATCTCTGTCAGCGTTGGGGGACCCCCAGTATAGATCTATTTGCACGCTGAAAGATTGCAAAGGTTCCCAGATTCTGCTCCATGAATGCGGCGGACCATTCGGAGGCCGTAGATGCCCTGAGCCAGACTTGGGGAGAGCCCCTCTCTTATGCATTACCACCACTGGCTCTCATACCGGCAGTGCTCAGGAAGATACGTGAGGACCACGCAAGAGTGATGTTGATCGTCCCATACTGGACAAGGAGAAGCTGGTTTTCCCTGCTAGGAGCCATGGCAGTAGGAAATCCAGTTGAACTACCCCGGTGGAAGGACATCATTCACCAGGGCCCGATCCACCATCCGAACCCAGCAAGACTCCACCTATCAGCTTGGATCCTGAGAGGGACATCCTGAAGGCAAAGGGGTTGTCGGATCAGGTCATTTCCACCCTACAGGCCAGTAGGAAGCCGGTGACATCCGCAATCTATCGAAGGATATGGAAAAGATTCTGTCTGGAGGGTGGCAGGTCCGATCTTGTGGCAGGCACCCCTGACCTCCCTAGCATACTAAACTTTTTGCAGTCAGGGTTTAATAAAGGCCTTAAGCCCAGCACTCTAAAAGTCCAGATTTCGGCCTTGAGTGCCTTCTTCAATTACCAGTTAGCTTCCCATCCCTGGGTAACAAGATTCATAAGAGCCACGTAGCGCCTGCACCCCACGATTAGGCAGCTCACCCCACCTTGGGACCTGTGCCTGGTACTCAGGTTTCTCTGTACAGACCCCTACGCCCCCAGCGAGAAAATAACAATCTATTCTCTTACTCATAAGACGGCCTTCCTGGTAGCCATTACTACGGCCTAAAGAATAGGGGAGATCCATGCCCTGTCCACTAAGGACCCATATCTCCAGATAAGAGACAACTGTATAATCTTAAGATTGGACCCGGCATTTATCCCAAAGGTAGCCTCTTCTAAAAACATAAACCAGGAGATAGTGTTGCCATCTTTCTGCGATAATCCCCGTAATAAAAAGGAAGAGCGTCTTCACTCACTGGATGTGAGGCGCGCAGTCCAAGACTATCTTAAGGCCACCAATAGTTGGCGCATTGACCCAAATCTGTTCATCCTTTTTGGGGGTAAAAATAAGGGGAAAAAAGCCTCTAAGGCGTCCATCACACAATGGATTACCTCAGTAATCTCTGACGCCTACCAAGCCGAAGGCGCCAGTCCACCAAATTCCTTAAAGGCCCACTCTACGAGGGCAGTATCGGCCTCAAGGGCCGAACGGGCGGGGGCCTCGGTCGATCAAATCTGTAGAGCAGCAACCTGGGCCAATCTTAATACATTCTGTAAGCACTCTAAGCTTGATGTGTTATCTGGTCAACAGACCACATTTGGGAGAAAAGTTCTCCAGGCGGTAATCCTACCCTGAGGAGGTGCTTTGGTACTCTCCATGGTGCTGTCAGGTGGACATCCTGGAAAATAGGTATTAGACCTACCGGTAATGATGTTTCCAGGAGTCCATCCTGACAGCACGGGTAGTTCCTGACCTATTTATGTTATCTTATGATTATTTCTTGTCATATGCTGTAATATGATTGTTTCATTAAAGTGTAACTTGCATTATCCACGTTGTGGTACTTGTTAAATCACTGAGGGAGAGGGGGTGGGACATGACCTTTTAACCTCTCGTGTGCTTTTCCTGTCCCTGTAAGGAGGAGGGGGACATCCTCCCTGGTGCTGTCAGGATGGACTCCTGGAAACATCATTACCGATAGGTCTAATACCTATTTTTATCCCAAATTTTGCATTTTCACAAAGGTAACAGGAGAAATTGCATTCCATACAATTTGTTGAGCAATTTCTCCTGAGTATGCAGATACCCCATATGTAGGGGTAAAATGTTCTTTAGGTTCACGACTTGGCTCAGGATAGAAGGAGTGATATTTTGGAATGCAGACTTTGATGGAATGGTCTGGTCATGTCTTATTTTGAGGGCCTCTGATGTACCTAAGCAGTGGAAAACCCCACAAGTGATCCCATTTTGGAAGCTAGACCCCTTAAGGAATGTTTCCAGATGTGTGGTGAGCACCTTGAACTCCCAGCTGCTTCACAGAAGTTTATAACGTAGAGCAGTGAAAATAAAAAACACATTTTTCCCACAAAGATATTATTTTAGCCCCAATGTATTTAGTTTCACAAGAATAGCAGGAGAAAATTTATTGTGCAGTTTTTCCAGAGTACATTTATACCACATATGTGATCGAAAAACTACTTTTGAGTAGAGATGAGCGAATTTGTTCAGATTTTGGTCTCAAATTTGATTTTGACATATTCGACCCATATTCGAGCACTATTCGTGCTGAATGTATGTCTTATGATCGATTCTGAACATATTCTGTAATTTCTACTCCCATTGACTCTAATGGTGTTCGGCTGTGTTCGACGAATAATGAAAAATCAAAATTCGAATCCGATCATATTTGGACCCGAATCCAAGCAAATTCGCTCATCTCCACTTTTGAGGCACAGTGCAAAGCTCAGAAGGGAAGAAGCGCCATGTTTGAGTTCACATTTTGCTGGACTGGTTTGAGGATGCCATGTCACACCTGAGGTGCCAAAACAGCAGAACTCCCCCATAAGAGACCCCATTTTACAAGCTACACCTCTCAATGAATTTATCTAGAAGTTCAGTGATCATATTAACACCACAGGTGAGTAACATAATTTTATACCTTTGGGCAATGAAGAAAAAATTAATTATATTTTTGAAACCAAAACTTTGTTTTATCCCCAGATTTTACATGTTCACATGGTAAAATGGGCAAAAATGGAACTAAAATGTGTCCCACAATTTTTGCTGAATGTAGAAATGCTACAAATGTGTCTGTACCGTACTGCGTAGCCATACAGTGAGACTCAGGATGGAATGGAGCGCTCTTGGCAAATAGCGCTCCATCCTTCCCGAGTCTCGCCATATGGCTAAGCAGTGCTGTTATACAAGAGGCATGCTGGAGCGCAGAATTTTCTATAACAGCTTGCAGACTCAATGTACAGAGCCCCTAAATTCTAGAAGAGCAAAACACCCCTCAAATGACATAATTTTGACACACTGTGGGACTCAGAAGGGAGGAAGCATTTGGATTTGGGAGCACAGAATTTGGTGAACTTCTTTTTGGGGGACAAGGGCCATTTCACTTTTCAAGAGCCTTTGTGCTAGTAGTAAAGTGGAAACCCCCTATCTTTCCATTAACAAATGATGGACCTGAGTGAGGACTTGCTTTTTTGTGGATTGAATTGAAGCTTTTATTGGGAACATTTTACATAATGATTTGAATTACATTTATCCGGCGCTCTACACTGAGCACTTACATCAGGGTTTCCCTTTAAATCTTCAAGTAATGCAATTCAGATGAAACCCCCAAGGGAGCCACTCATTATAATGAGACAACAGGCTTACTCTGGACTGGATAGCTTTTTGGTCCTCATTGCAATCTCTAGGCTGCAGCCCAGTGCATCACGTGTCTCTGACTTCACACAGGTCCTGTGCTGACAAGCATAGTGTGAAGTTCAGGCACCTAGTTCAGTGTGTTTTCCCACCCAGCCTGCCATTAGAGCGACTGCTGCCACCGGCCGGGGTAGCATCGCTAACAGGATTACTGCAGTTCTTAAGCAGGAAGCATTTAATCGGCAACCCACTGGAGGAGTGTTATTATTTACAGAAGGACTTTTGGGACCTCCAAACACAGAATCAGTGTTCACTTGTGAGACTGAGCCCGCCCTCCCCCTCTGTGGCTGTTAACCCCTACTGCTTTACAAGGTAATCTTGGTTTCTTGCACTACAATTGGCATTAGCATCCAAAGGGATATATATTACTTTTTTAGTGTTACTTATTGTTGTTCTCTGCCCAAACCTGGTTCTTTTATTGTGCTCCAGACTTTGATTTTTTTTTTTTCCTCTTCAAATTCATTTGAGTAAGACAATAGATACCAGTGACTCTAAGCACAGTAGTAATTCATTTATCTATACAGATTTTCCCTTTGACATCTATGGTGACTGGTGTCTTTCTACTTTTGCTGCTGGAGTCCCTATACATACTTGAGCGACACTGAGGTTTTTATATTATATTACTCTGGAATTTGTCTGGCCACTGTTTTTTTCAGAGGTGCAGAAAACTCTGGCTCACTGCATTTTTATGCACTCCTAATAAAAAGACTGCCTCTCTCTGCCTCATTATAGGGAATCTTCTATGGGGGTCCATCTGAATCATGTATTTCAGAGATTTACACCAAAATCACGATGTATGCACTCAGGGCATAGTCAGGTAACGTTTCGAGGTCAGAATACCAGGAGGATAACAGATCAGTGCAGAAAGGGTTAAACATACGGATGGTCAGAATGAGGTCCAAGGTCAGGCAACAAAAGATCAACATACAGAACGCAAGGCACAGAGGAACAAACCACACTTAGCTGAATGTACATCTGACAGAGGTCTTGGAGAAACAGCTCAGTTAAGTAGCATGGCAATCACCTGGGATAATGAACACTTGGAGTCAGTCAGCAGCCCCCAGTCTCAGATTGGATTGTCAAGCTGCTGATCAAAGCACCGACAGCTTCAGCACACCCCTGTACCAAATTGAATGTCCGAGCTGTTAATAACTGTATTTCAGACACACTGAGGGGTAGAACTGTGACAATAACACCAACACATTTTTAAACAAGACTTTTGAGGGTTATATACCACCAAAATGTACCAAATAGCAATAATACTTTATGGATAAGCAATATAATATTGAAAAATTTTTGAGCAATTGTTTGGTGGGTTAGAGACCACCAAAATACACCAAAGAAGATGTAATACCCTATGGATGAACAATATAATAACATTTTTTACCAAGTTTTATGAAGGATATATAGCTATGAAATGTACCTTAGAACTCGTTATATTGTATGGATGAGCAATATAATATTGATATATTTTTTAACAATTTTGAAGGGTTATTTACCACTAAAATGTACCCACCAATATGTTAAAATATATGTGTAAGCAATATAAAACCAATACATTTTTGAACAATTTTTTTGAGGGTTATATAGCAACTAGTGATGAGCAAGCATAGTCGGTAATGCTCAGTACTGTCCCAAGCATCACTGTACTCGCCGTGCTCAATTTCCAGGATTATTTGTCAGAAGCTTGGCTCCCTGCCCTGCATGTTTGATGCTCTTTAGAGCACCAATCAATATGTAGGGATTGTCTGCCATGCACTGTAATGTCACAGTGATCTTTGTTTTGGTATACAGTGATTGGCTGGCCACACAGCGTCATCCGATCTATAAGAGACCTGGTGCCACCATGCTCGTCACGTCACCTCCGGAATCGGCAAGTGTAGGGAGAGCTGCTGCCGAGATAGGGTCAGATTTAGGGGTTTATAAATTAGTGTGGGTATACCTTAATAGAATACACAAATCCAGCTAAATCAAAAGTCCTTCTAAGGACTAATTACGGGGTATATAGATTGTAGTGATAGGTAGGCAGGGAGTGTATATGGGTATATACATATCAGTATAAGGCATGGATGCACTGTGTGTGGGTATATAGATATCACTGCTAGTCAGGCAGGCATTGTATATGGCATACTTCATACATCAAGAAGGCCCATTCCATTACAGTCTGCTGCTGCCTATTACATATATTGAACATATATACATAGCCCCAGGTATCAGTGGCCAGGAATAATTTTCTTGCATCTTAATCCTGATTATTTTATTCAAATGAAATCCAGAGCACACTTTTTTCTCCATTTGCTTGTTGACACTGCAGAACACAGCCAGATCCCTTAAATAATAATCTTTATTTTTATATATCGCTAACCATATTCCGCAGTGCTTTACAGTTTGCACACATTATCATCACTGTTCCCGATGGGGCTCTATATTCCCTATCAGTATGTCTTTTTGGAAAGTGGGAGGAAATCAGAGTACTCAGAGGAAACCCACACAAACAGAGGAAGAACATACAAACTTCTTGCAGATGTTGTCCTTGGTGGGATTTGAACCCAGGAGATTTGAACCCAGGACTCCAGCACTGCAAGGCTGCAGTGCTAACCACTGAGCCACCATGCTAAGTGTATACAGTGTGAAAATCCAGCTATTTTAAATGGGATTGCCCGTCCCAGTGATCACATCTGAGTGCGCAGAAAATTCTGACATTTTTGTGATACTGTAAAAATTTTTTGGAGTGCCTTATACAATTTCTTGATACCATTTTGCAGCCAAAAATTATTTAGCTGCCAAAAACATATTTAGCTACAGAACAGATATTTTCCATGGGGTTTGGTCCACCACACGGATCGCATATCATTGCGGTCAAAATTGTGCCATTTCAGGCCTCCATAGAATTGTTTTTGTTGTGTCTCAGCCTACTTATTGACACAATTTTACTGGCCAAAAAAAAATATAGGTCAGATATTTGAAAGTAAATCAAGAGCCGCGGAGACACCATCACATGTTTCTCAACGCAAGCAATGACTAGCCAGGTCTTTCACCGGGAAGGAACAACTATGGGAAGGGCAGTCTCCAATGAAGGAAACCACCTATGCCAAAACATGGTATCCATCCACAGACAGCTGTTTCGGGGTATTGCCCCTCATCAGTGTGGAGTAGGAAACTGGCTAGCAGGATCAATGCCTAGTAAAAGACTGTGAAAAATGAGGATGAATGAACTCATGGAGATCAACATCCAACACTGCGGAGACACCATCACATATTTCTCAACGCAGTGATGCTAGAGCATTGCCTCCATCCCTTATGGGAAATATGCAAAAACATGTAAATCAAGAGCCACGGAGACACCATCACATGTTTCTCAACGCAAGCAATGACTAGCCTGGTCTTTCACCGGGAAGGAACAACCACGGGAAGGGCAGTCTCCAATGAAGGAAACCACCTATGCCAAAACATGGTATCCATCCACAGACAGCTGGAAAATACCCTGAAACAGTCTGTAGATGGATACCATGTTTTGGCATAGGAAAATACTCAGGTATTTTCTGAAGACAGAGCAAAAAGGAATTCAGCACACCCCAGCAGGGAATGGCAGAAATCAAGGAAAACAATGCAAAACAAAACCAAAACACAAATGCAAAAGTAGAGCAGAAAACTTAGCCTTTGAGGAGCAGGAATCAGACTGGTCTCCTAGAATCCCTCAGAGAGATCACCAGCAAGGCAGAAGGGCGTCGGCTGCCTTATATCCAGTCAGTAATTCCCGTCACCCAGTCATCATCATCAATCACTACCTTCCTTCACCAGAAGATGGAGTTCATCAGACCTCAATGGTGAAGGGGAAAATGAACTCACAACACTACGGATTGTCATTTGAGGCCTCCATTCAACTGTTTTTGCTGTGTGTTACCCTAGTAAAAAAATAAAAATACAAGCCACATATTTTACAGTGTGGTATCAACGTCACACGCCTCACCTATCTGTGGGCTAAAAATGTGGGCGATGACGCCATAATTAGAGTCACCAGGCCACTTATCTGTGTTCTGAAATGCTCTCTGCTCACAATCATAGAGGATGCATTGCAGGTGGAAATTGATGAGACGGAGCAAGGTGATTACACACAGCCCAGCCTCATCTCATCCCAACGTGGATTCGGTGACAATGAGAAAGAGGAGGAGGAAGAAGAACAGGAGTTACTTTCATGCGCTCTAGATGGTACTACAAGCACAACTGTCATACTGTCTGTTCAGTGTGGATGGCCTGAAGACAGGGAGGAGCAGGAGTAGGAGGAGGAGTAAGAGAGCATAGTCAGTCATCCTCTTGGTGAGGACACAGAAGTCTTGCCTATTAGAAGTCTGGCACACATGGCTGAGTTTGTTACGCTGCCCTTCCCATGACCCTCGTGTTCTCAAAATTTTGGGTGTTAGTCATTACTGGATGGTGACACTTCTAGACCTGAGCTACAAGGAGAACTTTCTATCTCTTATTCCAGAGGCAGAAAGGTCTACTAAAATGGTGCAGTACCAGAGGGCCCTTGTTGTGGAATTATTAAAAAAATTCCCATCTGAAAACATTGGCGGCAGAGGTCACAGATCGTTGGACAACCAAGGAGTACAGGCGAGAGAAACACAACTCCAATCCAGCAGAGGCAGGGGAACACTGGCAAAGTTCTGGGAGTGTTTTCTCAGACCCTCCCATTGCAGTGGACCTGAGGCATGGGGTACTCTCACAAGGAGTGTGTTCTGCCTTCTTCCACATATGACGCTGTGTGGATTCCAGCATACGGTTTAACTTTTCATCCACTCCCAGAAACAAGACTGTATGGGTGCTTAAGTCTATATTTATTGGGATGACATGGACAACAATGGGAGATGATAACAGATGGTAAAGTAGAACAGTAGTAGATATCATCAGAGGTTGTTGAACACAGATATGTATGATTTAGTAGATTGATGTACAAAATGTGAATGATTCAGGTAAAAACGACAAGAGACAGATAATACAGCATGTCAGTACTGGTAGACAGTATACAATACACAAATACTGGCAGTTAATAACAATGCAACACACTCATTTTCAAGCTAATTATAGCTAAAAAGACCTCCAGTTTTTTTAGGAAAATATAAACAATTTTATTGAAACATATTAAAATTACATCAATAAACAGAGTTTCCCACTAAGCAGGCATGTAACACTGGGTAAATCCAAAATTAATACAATAGATATCACAATTTTACACGGCTATAAAAAATAACTACCATCCTGCAAGTGTCCCAAATAGAGTATATTACATATCAATGCTAACATATAGATTACTAATATTTCATCTCATAAGTCAGGCTCACTGCAAATCTGTGTACTTAGTGATTGTAGTGCTAAAGTGCTAGATAATATAAATCAGGCTCATTATAAACTACAAAATATGTCCTATGAGTCTATATCAAGATCCAGTGCTAGCAATAAATGCAATACTAACTAGATACTATATATAAAATTCACTACATGTGAAGTTATTTTATATTTCACTATTCGTGTATAACGAGAATCTAAGCAGAAATTCCATATTGGAGCTTGGCACCATACTTACAGAGGATGCTTAACTAGAGGATATTTATAACAAACATGCAGTGAAATAACATCACAGGAGCTGAGCATGCATTGCAAGCATCATGGGGGGCTGCATTATGGCCAGCTAACAGAGATGCATAACTAATAATTGCATTATCCTTACCAGAATCCACTTGTTATAGCAATGGTTTTGCAAAGAGCTGAGCAGGTGCAAGCTACTTAGTGTTAGGGCTGGCGGAACGCACCAAATTATAAAATAATAGTAGGTGCGTTCGCAGCCCAGGGTCCATCGTGCAGAGGTGGTACACTGTTGCTAGGTAATGGAGGATGCTCTATATGGCGGTACAATGGCGGAACACACGCGGGTTAAACGTCACCGGTGTGCACAGGGCGAAATCTGTTGCTCCACAGAGCAGCACTACCGCTAAACACAAATACCGAGCCTGTTAAAGCTCACAGAGCTCGAGGAGATAAAACTCAGTATATGGTCACAGGACTTGTGCCCAAGAACACAGGGCCAGCGTCCATCTAGACCTACAGAGCGTGCGTCTTCGCGACCGCAAATGCCGCTAACTGAGGCTGACTGCAGCGTAGCGACACTGACTGCCGTGGTACGATAGTGCCCTATAGTAGGCGACACCATCGAACGCTAGTGCTGTGGACTGATGTGCATTGTGGCCTATAGCTTAGCCACTGACTCTCATACTATTGCCCTAACCACATGCGTAATATCCAAGGGAGGGGAATCTTAATAAGTCATTCACCAGACTTTAAAGGGGCCAATGTAGCGAGGAGCAAACTTAGTGGACTCGACTCACAGCCTGATGTTACGGGCGGAGAGCCACACTAAGTTGCCAGGGGAGAAGGTTGGAGCAGGATGCCGATGTGCGTCCGCGGAGGACCTCATTCTCTCCTTAGAGGCCAGAATGGCAACCTGGGTGTGGTCCCAAATATCACTTGCCTCCACCGCCCAGTCTGCCACCCTAGAGACAGTGGATGACACGGGCATGGGCACAGGAACACGAGGATGCTGGCCGTAGTTAAGGAGGAATGGTGTCTGGCCAGTGGAATCAGCCACAGTGTTGTTCAAGGCAAACTCTGCCCACAGCAACAAAGATGCCCAGTCATCATGCCTGGCCGAGACAAAATGTCGGAGATATGTGACCAGTGTCTGGTTGGCCCTCTCTACCAACCTGTTCGTCTCGGGATGATAGGCCGAGGAGAGATTCAGTTCAATACTGAGCAAGCGACAGAGCTTTCTCCAGAAGCGATACGCAAACTGGGGGCCCCGGTCACTGACAATCTTGTCAGGCATGCCGTGTAAGCGGAAACCATGCTTGATGAACAGCACTGCTAAACCCCGTGCGGAAGGTAGCTGAGAGAGAGGCACCAAATTTTAGAAAAATGGTCGGTGACGACCCACATAACTGTGTTGCCACTGGACTTGGGTAGGCCCACCACAAAGTCCATGCACCATCTCCCAGGGCCTGTCCGCAACCGGTAAGTGGTAGAGTAACCCAGCAGGTCGTTGCTGGGAAGGCTTATTCTTGGCGCAGGAGACGCATGCCTGTATGTAGTCTTTGATGTCACAAGCCATATGCGGCCACCAGTATGTCCTTGCCAGAAGCTCAACTGTCCACTTAGTACCAAAGTGTCCACCCACCCTGGACGCGTGAGCCCAAGAGAGGACCTCTGGATGCAAACGGGCAGGAACAAAAGTCTTGCCAGGGGGGTACAGACTCAAGGGCGACTGGAGCCACTGTCCTCAGACTCTCCGATGGTTCGATTAACCGAGGCTCCTCCTTTTCCGCTGATGCCACGGAGCGAGAGAGCGCATCGGCTCAGACATTTCTTCTCACCAGAAAGGAAATGTAGGGTGCAGTGGAACCGGGAGAAGAAGAGAGACCATCGAGCTTGGCGAGAATTTAACCGC
The DNA here is from genome assembly GCF_039654945.1 of Dendrobates tinctorius. Lineage (NCBI taxonomy): Eukaryota > Metazoa > Chordata > Amphibia > Anura > Dendrobatidae > Dendrobates > Dendrobates tinctorius. Next base: position 5,732,454 of record NW_027361768.1, read on the forward strand.
TGGGCGGTTTGGAGATAGACCAAATTTTTGTGGTCAGTGTAAACTTGGAAGGGATATCGAGCCCCCTCCAGGAGGTGTCTCCATTTAGAGAAGGCCAATTTCATGGCTATCAAATTCCTGTCCCCAATGGAATAGTTCCTCTCCACCAGAGAGAAGGTATTGGAAAAGAAGAAGCAAGGATGCTTTCGACCTTGAGCATCGTTTTGGAACAGGACTGCTCCAGCACCAACGGACGAGGCATCCACCTCTAAAATAAATGGCTTATCCACATTGGGGCGATGTAAAATGGGAGCACTAGCGAAGTGAGACTTGATGGAGAGGAAGGCCTTAGATACCTCCTCAGACCACAATTTAGGATTCGCTCCCTTCTTGGTGAGGGCAACCAAGGGAGCTACCAAGTCGAGAAGTGCGGGATGAATTGGCGGTAATAGTTAATAAATCCCATAAAGCGCTGCACTGCTTTAAGGGAGTGAGGCTCCTGCAATCCATTACCGGCTGCAGTTTGGCAGGATCCATGGCCAACCCTTAGGCCAAGATGATATAGCCCAGGAAAGGCAACGATTCCTGCTCAAACACGCACTTCTCCAACTTGGCATATAGGACGTTTGCCCATAGGAGATCGAAGACTTTGCAAACCTCTCTCCAGTGGGACTCCAAATCTCGAGAGAAGATGAGAATATTTGTGGCTATGCCTGCCGATGCCCCTCCAGCAGCAGCGCACGCCGCAACGTCTCCTTACCTACGCGCCCCCGTCCAGGCGCGCGCCCGTCCTGCGTTCCTCCTCACAGCTGCTCCTGGCACCCGCTCCCTGTTGCGCGCGCGCCCCCTCCCGCTCTCTCCCTCCAGCGGTGGGCGGCGCTGAGGGGCAGGACAGGGGGACGCACTTCCGGGTGCTGGGATACTTCAGGCGTCCTCGCTATGTGGAGGACGCCTGATGATCGTGTAGTCTCCTGCACCCTCTGGCCGCTACAGTCCTCTGTAGTTCCTCTTGTCCCTTCTCTGCCCCCCTGCCGTGCCCTCTGTCACAGTCCTCTGTTGTTCCTCCAGTCCATGCCCTGCCTCCCTACCGTGCCCTGTGTCACAGTCCTCTGTTGTTCCTCCAGTCCATGCCCTGCCTCCCTGCCGTGCCCTGTGTCACAGTCCTCTGTTGTTCCTCCAGTCCATGCCCTGCCTCCCTGCCGTACCCTGTGTTACAGTCCTCTGTAGTTCCTCTTGTCCACTCTCTATCTCACTGCCTTGTCCTGTGTCTCATTCCTCCGTCCGTCAGTCCCGGGTTCGTATCAAAGCCATCCTTCTCCCTAGTCCTTATTTGTCTGTGGAGCCGTCCCTCTTGGTTCCGGCTGTTGCGCTTCCGCCCCCTGTGGTCCTGCCCCAAACGATCCCTGTATAGGGCTCAGTCTTCACCTGGAGTCCTCGGCCCAGGGGCTCCGGATCCGTGATCCAGAGGGTCCACTCTCCGACGTAGCTCTTACCTAAGAAACGTCACAGTATCATCAGGACATGGACCCCGCCGGTGCCGCGGCTGCCACTCAAAAGGAACTACTGTTCTTAAGGGAAAATCAGACCCGGATTATGTCCTTCATGAAATCCAAGGACACCCGGCTTTCCGCCCTGCAAACCGCTGACCCTGGGCACGCCCCCCTCTTAGCCAGTCTCCATCAGGAGCTCGCACAGCAGCGTGACGCTCAATCTCACATTCTGGGGTACATGGCGTTCGTAGATGATCGGCTGCTTGCCCTGCAGTCCTCCGCGGCCGCCTCTACCCAACCCCGGGACGCTGTCCCAGCTCCCCCTCCCCGCCTTGGAAAGCCGCCCAGGTATGATGGGGACCCGAAGTTGTGTGGGGGATTTTTAAACCAGTGCAGACTGCACTTTGAGCTCCTGCCCCAACAATATCCCACGGACCGCGCTAAGGTGGCCTTTATTGTGTCCCATCTTGAGGGAGAGGCACTGGCTTGGGTGAATCCCTTATGGGAGAGAGATGACCCGGTGGTCACCAGTATCCAGAGTTTTTTGGAAACATTTTGCAAGGTATTTGATGAGCCCGGGCGCCTTGCTTCCACTACGGAGGCCCTCTTTAACCTTCGCCAGGGATCCCTGACGGTAAGGCAGTACGCCATCCATTTCCGGACCCTGTCCTCGGAGCTAGGGTGGAATAATGAAGCTCTTGTAGGTGCCTTTTGGAGAGGTCTTTCTAGTAAAATCAAGGATGAGCTGGCCTGGCGTGACTCTCCAACCACCCTGGAAGATCTCATCTCTCTGGCTACTCGTATTGATCTGCGCTTTCAGGAACGCGCCAGAGAGTCAGCCAGGGAGAGAAGGCCCTTTAGGTTATACCAAGCCCCCATTCCGCGCGCTGTTGCACCCTCTAGTAACTCCGCTCCTGAGCCTATGCAGGTGGATCGCGTCAGGCTGTCCGAACAACGGCACAGGGAGAGGATGACTAATGGACTCTGTTTATATTGTGGAGGGGCCAACCACTTCGTACGCACTTGTCCTGAGAGACCGGGAAACGCATCCACCTAGGCCAGGTAGGAGAGGGCTCCCTAGGTGATCAGACCCCCTCTCTTCCACTTACTCTTTCAGCTCTGCTTATTACAGGTCGGGGGCGTGGCTCCATGGAGGCGTATGTGGACTCGGGCGCAGCGGGCAACTTCATCCACCAAGAAGAAGTGGACAAACTCCAGATTCCCGTGGTTGTCCTAAGAAATCCGCGAGCAATCACCTCTGTCAATGGCAAACCTCTGCCCGGACTCGTCACCATGGTTACCACCGAAGTTGAGTTACAAATTGGTGCACTTCACTTCGAGAAGATTGCCTTTTATGTCCTGCCTCAACTATCCCACGCCATTCTCTTAGGGTTACCCTGGCTCAGGCGGCATGAGCCAGTTGTCGACTGGCGCTCCGGGGAGATCTTGCGCTGGGGCACGCCTGCCATGCACGCTGTTTGCGGGCCTTTGTTCGTCCCCATTCTCTGCCTAGGCCAACCGATCTCCCGGGCCTTCCTGTTCCATACCACGCCTACGCTGATGTTTTCTGCAAGAAGGAAGCGGTTTCCCTGCCTCCACATCGGTCCTATGATTGCCCTATCGACCTGATTCCCGGAGCTGTCCCTCCCAGAGGAAGAACGTACCCTCTTTCGCCAGCCGAGACCTCTGCCATGACGGAATACATTCAGGAAAACCTGACCAAGGGGTTTATCCGGAAGTCCTCTTCCCCTGCGGGCGCAGGTTTTTTCTTCGTCCGGAAGAAGGACGGATCCCTGCGGCCTTGTATAGATTACCGGGGCCTAAACAATATCACCGTTAAAAACCGATATCCCCTTCCGTTGATTCCTGAGCTCTTTGACCGGCTGAGGGGAGCTCGGATCTTCACAAAGTTAGATCTGCGGCGGAGCTTACAATTTGATCCGGATCCGTGCAGGGGATGAGTGGAAAACGGCCTTCAATACCCGTGACGGGCATTATGAATACTTAGTCATGCCATTTGGTCTTTGCAACGCACCAGCTGTATTTCAAGAAATTATCAACGAGGTGTTCCGTGATCTGCTCTATTCCTGTGTGGTGGTGTATTTAGACGACATTCTCGTTTTCTCGCCCGATCTGTCCTCCCATCGCAGGAGCGTACGCTTGGTCTTGCATTGCCTTCGAGAGAATCGACTCTACGCCAAGATTGAGAAATGCCTTTTTTAGCAGACGTCATTGCCCTTCTTGGGATATATCGTCACCGATTCCGGTCTGAAGATGGATCCCGAAAAACTCAGTGCGGTACTCAAGTGGCCCCGTCCAGTGGGGATAAAGGCCATCCAGCGGTTCCTTGGGTTCGCAAACTATTACCGTCAATTCGTGCCTTATTTTTCTACGGTTACCAAACCCATCACGGCCTTGACCCGTAAGGGAGCAAAACCCAACATCTGGTCCCCCGAAGCTGAAGACGCCTTCCTGGCTCTGAAACGTTCTTTTGCATCTGCACCCATCTTGCACCGGCCAGTGACCAGCAGGCCCTTCGTCCTAGAGGTGGACGCCTCCTCCACTGGAGCAGGGGCGGTCCTGTCCCAGCAGGCTTCATCTGGGCGCCTGGTTCCCTGCGGTTTTTTTTCTAAAACCTTTTCGCCTGCGGAGTGCAACTACTCCATTGGAGACCGGGAATTACTTGCCATTAAGATGGCCTTGGCTGAATGGCGATATTTACTCGAGGGGGCTGTACATCCTTTCACCATCCTTACGGACCACAAAAATCTGGCTTACCTGCAGTCTGCCCAAAGACTCAATGCCCAGCAAGCCAGGTGGGCCCTGTATTTCTCCCGCTTTGACTTTCAACTTCACTTTCGACCTGGTAATAGGAACATCAAGGCCGATGCCCTTTCCAGGTCGTTACAGTCACCGGAGAGGGATGAAGACCCATCCTATATTATCGAGCCTGCTAAGATGATCACCGTGGCTCCTGTGAATTTCTCCACTCCCCCGCCAGGTAAAACTTTCGTCCCTCAAGGCAGACGTTCAGAGGTGCTGCGCTGGGGGCATTCCTCCAAAGTTGCTGGGCACATTGGGACTAAGAAGACTCTCTTTCTGCTTTCCCGGTATTACTGGTGGCCCACGCTTCACCAGGATGTGATGGACTATGTAGCCTCGTGCACAACCTGTGCCCAGAACAAGGTGGCTAGGGCTTTGCCCTCCGGTCTTCTTCACCCATTACCAGTTCCTGAGGCTCCTTGGCAGCAAATTGCTATGGATTTGGTGACTGATTTACCCTGCTCAGCTGGATGTACCACCATCTTAGTCATAGCAGATCGTTTTTCCAAGATGGCCCACTTTGTTCCCTTACCGGGACTGCCGTCCGCCCCGAAGTTGGCCGAGATCTTCATCCACCAGATCTTCAGGCTGCATGGTCTTCCTCAGCGGATTGTGTCAGATCGGGGGGTCCAGTTTACCTCTCGCTTCTGGAGGGCTCTCTGTCGGCTTATGGGTACATCTCTCGACTTCTCCTCTGCATACCATCCTCAGACCAACGGGCAAGTGGAGCGAATTAATCAGGTGTTAACTACCTTCTTACATCACTTCTCCAACGCCCATCAGGACAATTGGGTCGCGCTCCTACCTTGGGCTGAATTCTCGCACAATAACCATCCCAGCAAATCTACCGCCAAGTCACCATTCTTTGTGGTAACCGGCCAAAATTCAGGTGTTCCGCTACCCTTCTCCACGTCTACGGGAGTGCCCGCAGCAGATTCACTCGCAATGGAATTCTCGCAGATTTGGAGGGAGACCAGGGAAGCGCTCAAGAGTGCCAATAACCGAATCAAGAAACATGCGGACAAAAGACGAAAGGAAGTGCCTCCGTACCATCCGGGTGACAAAGTCTGGCTTTCAACTCGACATATCCGTCTGAGAGTTCCCTCTTACAAGTTGAGCCCTCGGTACATTGGACCGTTTGAAGTGATCGGACGCATTAATGAGGTGGCTTATAAGCTGAGGTTGCCTGCTTCGCTCCGGGTTCCCAACGCCTTCCATGTCTCGCTCTTGAAACCCGTAGTCCTGAACCGGTTCCAACCAGTTTCCATCACCCCTCCATCACCAGTTGCTTCGGACGACGTCTTTGAGGTCAAAGACATCTTGGCTATGAAAAAAGTCAAGGGAAAGACCCTTTTCCTTATCGATTGGAGGGGTTTTGGCCCTGAGGAAAGGTCCTGGGAGCCCCGAGAGAATATCAATGCCCCCCGGATTCTGAAAACGTTTTTGGCCAATCTCAGTAGGGGAGGACGTAAGGAGGGGGGTACTTGGTCAGGTTTTCCTGAATGTATTCCGTCATGGCAGAGGTCTCGGCTGGCGAAAGAGGGTACGTTCTTCCTCTGGGAGGGACAGCTCCGGGAATCAGGTCGATAGGGCAATCATAGGACCGATGTGGAGGCAGGGAATCTGCTTCCTTCTTGCAGAAAACATCAGCGTAGGCGTGGTATGGAACAGGAAGGCCCGGGAGATCGGTTGGCCTAGGCAGAGAATGGGGACGAACAAAGGCCCACAAACAGCGTGCATGGCAGGCGTGCCCTCAGCGCAAGATCTCCCCGGAGCGCCAGTCGACAACTGGCTCATGCCGCCTGAGCCAGGGTAACCCTAAGAGAATGGCGTGGGATAGTTGAGGCAGGACATAAAAGGCAATCTTCTCGAAGTGAAGTGCACCAATTTGTAACTCAACTTCGGTGGTAACCGTGGTGACGAGTCCGGGCAGAGGTTTGCCATTGACAGAGGTGATTGCTCGCGGATTTCTTAGAACAACCACGGGAATCTGGAGTTTGTCCACTTCTTCTTGGCGGATGAAGTTGCCCGCTGCGCCCGAGTCCACATACGCCTCCACGGAGCCACGCCCCTGACCTGTAATAAGCAGAGCTGAAAGAGTAAGTGGAAGAGAGGGGGTCTGATCACCTAGGGGGCCCTCTCCTACCTGGCCTAGGTGGATGCGTTTCCCGGTCTCTCAGGACAAGTGCGTACGAAGTGGTTGGCCCCTCCACAATATAAACAGAGTCCATTAGTCATCCTCTCCCTGTGCCGTTGTTCGGACAGCCTGACGCGATCCACCTGCATAGGCTCAGGAGCGGAGTTACTAGAGGGTGCAACAGCGCACGGAATGGGGGCTTGGTATAACCTAAAGGGCCTTCTCTCCCTGGCTGACTCTCTGGCACGTTCCTGAAAGCGCAGATCAATACGAGTAGCCAGAGAGATGAGATCTTCCAGGGTGGTTGGAGAGTCACGCCCGGCTAGCTCATCCTTGATTTTACTAGAAAGACCTCTCCAAAAGGCACCTACAAGAGCTTCATTATTCCACCCTAGCTCCGAGGACAGGGTCCGGAAACGGATGGCGTACTGCCCTACCGTCAGGGATCCCTGGCGAAGGTTAAAGAGGGCCTCCGTAGTGGAAGCAAGGCTCCCGGGCTCATCAAATACCTTGCGAAATGTTTCCTAAAAACTCTGGATACTGGTGACCACCGGGTCATCTCTCTCCCATAAGGGATTCACCCAAGCCAGTGCCTCTCCCTCAAGATGGGACACAATAAAGGCCACCATAGCGCGGTCCGTGGGATATTGTTGGGGCAGGAGCTCAAAGTGCAGTCTGCACTGGTTTAAAAATCCCCCACACAACTTCGGGTCCCTACCATACCTGGGCGGCTTTCCAAGGCGGGGAGGTGGAGCTGGGACAGCGTCCCGGGGTTGGGTAGAGGCGGCCGCGGAGGACTGCAGGGCAAGCAGCCGATCATCTACGGACGCCATGTACCCCAGAATGTGAGATTGGATTTCATGAAGGACATAATCCGGGTCTGATTTTCCCTTAAGAACAGTAGTTCCTTTTGAGTGGCAGCCGCGGCACCGGCGGGGTCCATGTCCTGATGATACTGTGACGTTTCTTAGGTAAGAGCTACGTCGGAGAGTGGACCCTCTGGATCGCGGATCCGGAGCCCCTGGGCCGAGCACTCCAGGTGAAGACCGACCCCTATACAGGGATCGTTTGGGGCAGGACCACAGGGGGCGGAAGCGCAACAGCCGGAACCAAGAGGGACGGCTCCACAGACAAATAAGGACTAGGGAAAAGGATGGCTTTGATACGAACCCGGGACTGACGGACGGAGGAATGAGACACAGGACAAGGCAGTGAGATAGAGGGTGGACAAGAGGAACTACAGAGGACTGTAACACAGGGTACGGCAGGGAGGCAGGGCATGGACTGGAGGAACAACAGAGGACTGTGACACAGGGCACGGCAGGGAGGCAGGGCATGGACTGGAGGAACAACAGAGGACTGTGACACAGGGCACAGCAGGGCATGGACTGGAGGAACAACAGAGGACTGTGACAGAGGGCACGGCAGGGGGGCAGAGAAGGGACAAGAGGAACTACAGAGGACTGTAGCGGCCAGAGGGTGCAGGAGACTACACGATCATCAGGCGTCCTCCACATAGCGAGGACGCCTGAAGTATCCCAGCACCCGGAAGTGCGTCCCCCTGTCCTGCTCCTCAGCGCCGCCCACCGCTGGAGGGAGAGAGCGGGAGGGGGCGCGCGCGCGACAGGGAGCGGGTGCCAGGAGCAGCTGTGAGGAGGAACGCAGGACGGGCGCATGCCTGGACGGGGGCACGTAGGTAAGGAGACGCTGCGGCGTGCGCTGCTGATGGAGGGGCATCGGCGGGCACAGCCGCCGATGTCACAATATCATCCAGATAGACAACCACCGAAGAGGAAAGCATATCTCGAAAGATATCGTTTACAAAGTCTTGAAAGATGGCTGGGGCATTACATAGGTCAAAGTGCATGACCAGACACTCATAATGGCCATCCCTGGTATTAAAAGCCGTCTTCCACTCGTCTCCCTCATGTATGTGTATCAGGTTGTAGGCTCCCCGCAGATCGAGTTTGGTAAATACTCTTGCTCCTCACAACCTATCGAACAGCTCCGATATCAGGGGCAGAGGGTACTTTTTCTTAACGGTGATGGCATTAAGACCCCTGTAATCGATGCAAGGTCGCAATTCACCGCTCTTCTTCTGCACAAAGAAGAATCCCGCCCCTGCTGGTGACACCGACTTCCTAATATATATCCTGGTCAGATTCTCCTTGATGTACTGTGACATGGCCTCCGTCTCCGGGAGAGACAGGGGATACACATGACCCCGGGGAGGCTCTGCACCAGGCAAGAGGTCTATAGGACAGTCGTAGGGGCAGTGCGGCGGGAGAGTCTCTGCCGCTTTCTTGGAGAACACATCTGCGTACTGCTGATAGTGTTTAGGGAGCGAAGAGAGATCTGCAGGAGCCGCAGTGGCGGCAACCTGAACGCACTTGCTCAGACATCTACCCTCACAGGACTTACTCCAACTAAGAATTTTCCCCGAGGACCATTCAATATGGGGAGAGTGGCAATGCAACCAGGGAACTCCCAAGAGAACCTGATCGATACCCTCGGGCATAATAAGGAGGGACACTGTCTCGTGATGGGACGAAGACAATGATAGTCTTAATGGAGCAGTCTGATGGGTAATCTGCGAGGGTAATGTCGAGCCGTTCACCACTCTGATGGTGACCGGCTGAGGTAGCATAACCAAGGGGATTGCGTGCTGGAGAACGAAGGCTGAGGACATAATATTACCCTCCGCTCCGCAAGCCTCCACCACCAGAGTGGAGGAGCTGAACTCCAGCACCCCCTTGAAGGTTAGCTTGGAGGAAAATGGTGTGGTGTCTCGTAACCCTCCTGCTGTTGCCACTAGACACAAGCGTTTCTCCGAGCGCTGTGGGCACCTATTGGCAAAGTGACCAGACTGTCGGCAGTGGGAATGAGGTATGGGAGTTCGAGCAGGACGGAACTTAGAGCATGTGCGAGGCACCTCCATAACCACCGATCACTTGGACGCTCGATCGGGTGGCTCCAGATGTTTAGAGAAAGTTGGAGCCAACCTAAACCTCTGTCTGGACTGGAAGTGCTCCAACCCTCGCTCTAAGAAGCAGAGATTAATGAAGGTGGAGATGGTAATAAGCTCCTCCAGAGTACCGGGAACCTCCCGAGTGGCCAGAGCATCCTTATCGTGGTCAGCCAAACCCCTCCAAAAGATTGGTATTAGGGCCTTATCTGACCATTCCAACTCGGAAGCCAGTGTCTGAAAACGAATGGCATACTGGCTGACCGGAGTACGAACCCTGTGTCAGGGCCAACATCTGGAGCGCGGTATCGAGTGTGACCCTTGGTCCCAGAAAGACCTGCTTCAGATAATCTAGGAATGGAGAGGCTCTCTGAACCGCAGGGTCACCACGCTCCCACAGTGGGGTGGCCCACTCCAGAGCCCTGCCAGCCAGAAGGGAAATGATTAATCCGACCTTAGCCCGCTCAGAGGAGAATCGTGCGGCCAGCAGCTCTAACTGAATAGCACACTGGCTCATGAATCCCCTACAGGAGGCACTATCGCCCGAGAACTTCTCGGGCAGCGGGAGGTGGGATAACATCGGTGCAGGGATGGAAGTGGAAATACGGGAAACAACCTCCGTGGCTGCCTGAGCAGCGGCCGCAGTAAAATTCACAGATGAGGTTGAACGCTCGAGAGCCGCCAACCTGACTCCCAGCTGCCGAATGTGCTACAGTAGCGGCTGTTTATCCGCCATTACTAGCCAGACCCTGGCGCTAGTATAATGTTAGGGCTGGCGGAATGCACCAAATTATAAAATAATAGTAGGTGCGTTCGCAGCCCGGGGTCCACCATGCAGAGGTGGTACACTGCTGCTAGGTAATGGCGGACACTCTATATGGCGGTACAATGGCGGAACACACATGGGTTAAACGTCACCCGGTGTGCAGAGGGCGAACTCTGTTGCTCCACAGAGCCGCACTACCGCTAAACACAAATACTGAGCCTGTTAAAGCTCACAGAGCTCAAGGAGATAAACGCTCAGTATATGGTCACAGAACTCGGGCCCAAGGACACAGGGCCAGCGTTCCTCTAGACCTACTGAGCGTGTGGCATCGCAACCGCGAACGCCACTAACTGAGGCTGACTGCAGTGGAGCGACAGTGACTGCCGCGGTGCGATAGTGCCCTATAGTAGGCAACACGATCAGTGCTGTGGACTGATGTGCATTGTGGCCTATAGCTTAGCCACTGACTGGCGCTGACTCTCATACTATTACCCTAACCACATGCGTAATATGCATAATATCCAAGGGAGGGGAATCTTAATAAGTCATTCACCAGGTAGATGCATCCATCATCATCCACACATATAGCAACTAGAGTCTATACTAGCGCATGGCCGAGCGGCCATGCGAGTCTTTTAAGGCCAAGATCTCCCGGAACCTTCCAGATCCCCCTGATGGACCAATCAGAACTGGAGAAGGACCTGAGCATGTGACTCCCGATCCCCAATGGGGAATCGTCCTATGAGCATGCTCAGTGGAGCAACGGAAGGACTTAGATTCTGGAGTCTTTTGCTGCTGGCCAGGCTGCATGTCATGATCCCAGTGCAGGTTTTTGAGCTGCACACCTGGGGTTAATGTCTGGAGCTCGGTGCAGGTTTTGACCTGCACACCTGGGGTCAATAATTGTGGCCTCTTTCTGGTTCTGGGAGAGCTTCTTAAACCCCTGGGAAGCTTCAATCCCCGCCAGTTAAACTTTTGCCTTTGGCCTAGTGTGCTGACCCCCGTGTGCCTGTTTGTTGTTATAGCTTGTTGCTAGTATCTCTGTGTATGACTCATTGCCTGTGACCTGACTACTCTCTGCTCGCCCCTCCTGTACCTATGCAGCTATCTCTGTGTGTGACTCATTGGCTATGTCTTGACTATTCTCCCTGTCTATGCCCCCTGGTTACTTTGTCTCGCAGTTACCCTGCTAGGAGTTATCTTGCAGCTCCTAGCTCTGTGGAGTTTAGGCCATGCCCCTAGCAGTCACGTGCTTCAGGTCCTTTGGCTCTGAAGTAAGCATCTACTCGGCTGCTGCCCGCTCCACAGGTATCTTTGAGCACTGTTCGCTTTACTCAGGACCCGCGCACTGGCTCAGTGATCAAGTTCAGTGCGGTGTTCCTGACATAACTGGTCTACAATTTTTTTTTTTTCTTCTCTCCTCACTTCTGCAGCATGGACCCAATGTGTGCTTTATCTGAGCAGGTGAAATGCTTGACTCAGTCACTGCAGAAGCTTAGTTTGGAACACCAAGCTCTGGCCCAGTCCCAAGGGCGGGTTGAGGACTCAGTTCAGGGGGTACTTTCCGCAGGCTTCCAGCAGGTGGGGAATAGAGATATCATTTTAGTCCCACCCGAATCCCCGGTTAAATTGCCAGATAAATTTTCTGGTAACAAGGATGATTTCAGGGCATTTACGGAGGGCTGTAAGCTCTTTTTCTCTTTGAGACCCCGCTCCTCTGGGGATGAGAAACAGAGGGTGGGGGTGGTGATGTCCCTACTTTGAGGGTCCCCACAAGCCTGGGCATTTTCGCTTTCCTCTTCTGCCCCTGAGAGAATGTCTGTGGATGCGTTTTTTGAAGCCTTAGCACATATTTATGATGAGCCTGATAGAGTGCGGTTGGCTGAGGACAAGGTGATGAGTGTCTGTCAGGGGGAGCACTCGGCCAAATGGTTCTGTACTGAATTCAGACATTGGGCAGCCGAGATTTCCTGGAGTGATGCCGCCCTTCGGGGGCTGTTCCACAGAGGCCTGTGTGAACGTCTGAAGGATGCTTTGGCACTTCATCCTCCACCTGACTCCCTGGAGGATGCCATGATCCAAGCAGTTCGCATGGATCGCAGGCTGCGGGCTAGAGGCACTATGCAATGGGAAACACCATTATTCTTCAGTGGAGATGAGACCCGGACACTTCCTATGGCTATGGAGGTGAGCGCTGTCACCTGTGAGGGAAAGGAAAGAAGACGCCGCCGGGAAAAGCAGTTGTGCTTCTATTGTGGGAAATCTGGACATTGGAAGAAGGACTGTCCCTCCTGTCCGTCATCCTCCAAGATGGCGGGAAACGACTAAGCCTGGGTAGTAGTCGAGGAGGCTACCCAGACCTTCAGGTACAATTTTCCTCATGTGCAAAAATGGTGCTGCAGATGGAACTGGAACTTGGTTATGGTCCTGTTCAGACTACTGCTTTTATTGACTGCAGTTCTGCTGTGAACCTGATTGATACCAAGGTTAGGACTCTTAATAAGATAGGGACAGTCAGGCTTCACGATCCTGTTAAACTTGTGGCAATTGACTCGTCTCCTCTTACCCAAGACGGTATCTGTTGCAGGTCTGAACTTTTTTCTCTCAAAGTGGGTTCCACTCATGTGGAAAAACTAAGTTGTCTTAGATAACTTGCCTGCAGTCCTGGTACTGGGGATGCCTTGGCTTCAATGCCATAATCCTACCATTGATTGGGTTACAGGGGAAATCACTCAATGGGGATGCAATAATAAATGTGGTAACCTAGGACATCTTGTTAACGCTGTTAAATCCGTGTCTGTGTCATCTGTCGGTCTGGAAGGTATTCCGGAGTACCTGAAGGATTTCAAAGATGTTTTTTCTGAAAGTGAGGCTGAGGCACTGCCACCACATAGACCCTACAATTGTGCCATTGATTTAGTACCCAGAGCCAAGTTACCTAAGGCTCGATTGTTCAATTTGTCTGGGCCTGAGCGCCAAGCCATGAAGGAGTACATAGCTGAGAGCCTCCACAAAGGGCATATCAGGCCTTCTGTGTCACCTGTGGCAGCAGGGTTCTTCTTTGAAGAAAAAAGATGGTGGTTTGCGGCCGTGCCTCGACTTTCGGGAGCTGAACAAGATAACGGTTAGGAACTCATACCCGCTTCCCATCATCCCAGATTTATGTAACCAGTTAGCGGGGGCCCAATGGTTCTCCAAGTTAGATCTGCAGGGGGCCTACAATCTGATAAGGGTTCGGGAAGGGGACAAGTGGAAAACGGCATTCCTCACATTAGAAGGACTCTATGAGAACCTGGTAATGCTGTTAGGGTTAACTAATGCACCCGCTATTTTTCAAAATTTCATCAATGTTGTGTTTTCTGATCTGATAGGCCATTTTGTTATTGTTTATTTGGATGACATTTTGGTGTATTCTCCGGACAGTCAATCTCACTTGCAACATCTTAAGACAGTTCTCCAGAGACTCAGGGAGAACCAATTGTTCGCTAAATTGGAAAAATGTTTGTTTTTTGTACAGGAGCTGTCTTTTTTGGGGTTGAATGTGTCCTGTGAGGGGTTTCGTATGGATCCTAAGAAGGTGCTAGCGATCGCTGACTGGGTTCAGCCTCGAGATCTCAAGGGACTCCAGCACCTCTTAGGATTTGCAAACTATTACCGGAGATTCATTAAAGGTTTCTCACAAGTGGTTAAACCACTCACAGATCTTACCCAGAAGGGCGCTGATGTAAAAAATTGGTCTGTACTCGCTAAGGAATCCCTCTCAGCAATTAAGAAATGTTTCATGTCTGCCCTGGTGTTGGTACAACCTGACCCGTCCAAACCATTCATTATGGAGGTGGATGCTTCTGAAGTGGAGGTGGGGGCTGTGCTGTCCCAGGGTCCGGCCACCCTTACCAATCTCAAACCCTGTGCCTTCTTCTCCAAGAAGTTCTCTTCAGCTGAGAAAAACTATGATGTAGGCAATAGGGAACTTCTTGCGGTCAAGCAGGCGTTTGAGGAATGGAGGCACTTTTTGGAAGGTGCGGCTCACCCTATCACGGTTGTCACGGATCACAAAAATTTGGCATACCTTGAATCTGCTAAGAGGCTTACTCCTAGACAAGCCCATTGGTCACTTTTTTTTTCGCGATTTCAGTTCTCCATTACTTTTTGACCGGGGTCCAAAAATGTTAAAGCAGATGCCCTGTCCAGAAGTTTTGATCCAGTGTCTCCCCCTGAGCCACCATCCTCCATTCTTCCCCCAGGGGTGGTAGTGGCGGGGGTCTCAACTGAGTTGGAACAAGAAATTCTAAGGGCTCAGGCCCTAGCTCTGGCAACCAGGCCAGGGGATAAACTGTTTGTTCCAGATTCATTGCGGCCTAGACTTCGGCAGGAGTTTCATGAGTCTAGGCTGAGTGTTCATCCAGGTATCACGGCCACTAGAGAGGCAGTAGCCAGGGGTTTTTGGTGGCCTTCATTAAGGTCCGATGTCAAGGAATTTGTTTCTGCTTGTGGCATGTGTGCCCGTTCCAAAAGCTCGCATAACCGACCAGCTGGGGAACTCATACCTTTACCGGTTCCTGATAGGCCATGGACTCATCTTTCCATGGATTTTATTACTGGCCTTCCACCTTCCAGGGGCAATACCGTGATCTGGGTGGTGGTGGATAGGTTTTGTAAACAGGCCCATTTCATTCCCTTGGCAGCATTACCCTCAGCGGAAGCATTGGTTGTTTGTGCAGCATGTGGTCCGATTGCATGGGGTACCCCTGAATGTTGTGTCTGACAGAGGTGTGCAGTTTGTGGCCAAATTTTGGAGGGCATTCTGTATGAAATTGGGCATCTCACTCTCCTTCTCGTCGGCATATCACCCGGAGAGTAATGGTCAGACTGAACGCACCAATCAATCCCTGGAACAAATTCTCAGGTGTCTGACCTCCGCCAGACAGGAGGATTGGTGTGATGCGTTACCGTTGGCTGAATTCGCTTTTAACAACCGGGTGAGTCAGTCCACTGACATGTCCCCATTCCTGATTAACTATGGGTTTAGTCCGCATTTTGGGGAGTTTTCTCGGGTGGATTCCGGTTGTCCAGGGGCAGAGGGGTCCGTTCAACGGTTAAAAAACCTCTTGGCTGAAGTCCGGCATAATATCTCTCGGCCCCAGGGGAGATACAAATATTTTGCTGACAAAAAGAGAGCCTCGGGAGACATGTTTAAGGTGGGAGAGAAGGTTTGGCTCTCCACAAGTAACATCAACTTAAAGGTACCATCAGCTAAGTTGGGACCAAAGTTCATTGGGCCGTATGAGATTATGGAGTTAGTCAACCCAGTGGCATATAGGTTGCGTCTCCCCGCCTCCTTAAAAATATCCAATGTGTTCCATAAATCTCTGTTGAAACCCGCAGGATCTGTCAAAGAGAACTCTGAGTCTGTTGTTCCTCCAGTGCTGGTGGAGGGTCAATTGGAGTATGAGGTCGGACATATTGTGGACTCTCGGCGGGTGCGCCGCTCTTTACAGTACCTGGTCCACTGGAAGGGATATGGACCAGAGGAGCTCTCATGGGTCCCCGCTCGCTCGGTACATGCAGATCGCCTGGTTTGGGCTTTCCATGCCAAGTACAAGGGGAAGCCTGGGGGTCCAGAGGCCCCCCATTGAGAGGGGGGTACTGTCATGATCCCAGTGCAGGTTTTTGAGCTGCACACCTGGGGTTAATGTCTGGAGCTCGGTGCAGGTTTTGACCTGCACACCTGGGGTTAATAATTGTGGCCTCTTTCTGGTTCTGGGAGAGCTTCTTAAACCCCTGGGAAGCTTCAATCCCTGCCAGTTATACTTTTGCCTTTGGCCTAGTGTGCTGACCCCCGTGTGCCTGTTTGTTGTTATAGCTTGTTTATATGGTTCTGACCCGGTTCTGTTTCCCGTTGTGAGTTTGACTGTTGATTTTGTACTGTGTTAGTATCTCTGTGTATGACTCATTGCCTGTGACCTGACTACTCTCTGCCTGCCCCTCTTGTACCTTTGCAGCTATCTCTGTGTGTGACTCATTGGCTATGTCTTGACTATTCTCCCAGTCTATGCCCCCTACTCGGCTGCTGCTTGCTCCACAGGTATCTTTGAGCACTGTTCGCTTTACTCATGACACGCGCACTGGCTCAGTGAGCAAGTTCAGTGCGGTGTTCCTGACACTGCATTGTCATACCTGAACCAGAGGTGGCAGTTGCATCCGTTCCCTCACTGCTGGTCTGGACAGAGCACTGGGACCGATGAGTCTGCTGAGCAGGCTCCACTGCAGCCTAAGGAGAATGGGGCATCGCCGAGTGCAAGGCTCTGGATTCCTGCTGTGCAGTGGCAGGAACCTGACACTTAGGAGATGGCTGGAGAATGGTTACATGTTGTTGACCTGGGCAGAAAGAAGGGGCGGTTCTGAACAATTAACCATTTGTGAGAACAGAAGATTCCAAAGACATGAATAAAAGAGAAGGGCAACTTATGACACCTAATGGCCATAGCTGTAACAGCACTTAAAAATATCTAGCTACACAGAATGGGCAGAACAGAGTGCAAAGGTTTGAAAGATGCTGAGGTAGTACCTTGTTGACCTTACCAACGTCCTCCTTGATTCCTCTGTGCCTTATAATTATTAGAAATCCAAGCTGGACATGTGGCATGAACTGGCTCTCTGCGCCTTGGAGGTCCTGGCCTGCCCTGCCGCTAGTGTTTTGTCAGAGTGGGTTTTTAGTGCCGCTGGTGGAATTATAACTGATAAGCGCATCCGCTTGTCAACTGAAAATGCTGACTCTCTTACAAAAAATGAACAAGGGCTGGCTGGATTGGGCCAGACTTCTCTACACCATCGCATGATCACAGCGAATCATAACTTCAAATACAGTATCTTTTTTTGGGAGGTATATTCCCATGCACTTCTTCACATCCACAAATAGGTATACGCTTGCTGATTTTTGGCTACTTGCTGTTATCCACCTCCTTCTCCTCATCTTCATCATCCACCACCATTAGATCATCAGGGTGAACGTGTTCCGTGATGCAACAGCCACGTTATTGTTTTCAAGGGTGTTTATGATGCCAGTACAAAAAATGTTTACATAGTATGTTGAAGTGTACCCCCCAGGGGGAAATTTTGTCAGCCAATACACTTTGTGTATGGGCATTACAAGTATAGGAAACCGGCTCCTTTAAACTGGGAAAACATTTTTCAGAGGTCATCCTCCACATTTATTCCAAGGGGGATTGGGATGTGTGCAAATTTGGGGCAGGTCTTGCATTCACTTCATGTGCAAACTTTATGGGAGCACCAAATGACTAATATTGGGAACTTTGGTTTCATGTGACCAAGACGTCATTTCAAAGGCTTATTGGGATGCATGTAACTTTTGTGCAGGGCAGGTCTTGTATTCAATGCACAGGCAAACAGTATGGGAGTACCAAATGAATAAAGGGAACTTTGTTTTCATATGGCCATCCAGTACCTCAGATGCACTTTTTATCATATCATTTTTCGCAGGATACAGCTAGGCCTCTTTTTATTGGCTTGGTTTACTGTGGCGTCTGTCCCTATGTGTTGCATACTATAGTGCTGGTACAGCCCGCCTGAAAATACTATGGGCTTCATTAATAGGCTGCAAGCCAGACACTTTGCATCACACTTATCTGTGTGACTGGCATCATATGCAAGCCATATCAATGTGCAATTTTTTCTATTAGGCAGCCAACCCCTCCATAGTCTGGTAGGTGTGGCTGTTTTTATCAGTAGTTTGCACCTGTGCTGCCCCTTGACTTTATTAATGGAGGCCTGCTGCATCCTGCTAGATGTGCATTAGTCATCAGACAGGGTTTTGGGATTGCCATATCACATGGTATGTTTTTTTTAATTTTTTCTATGTTAGCCAACTTTGGTGCAGGGCAAGCTTTGCATTCAATACATAAGCAAAAAGTATGGGAGTACCAAATATATAATGGGAACTTTGGTTTCATGTGGACATCCAGGACGTTGGTTCAAAGGGTTATTGGGGTGTGTTACTTTGGGGTAAGTTAGGCCTTGCATTTAATGCATAGGCAAACAGTATGCGAGTACAAAATGAATAATGGGAACTTTGGTTTCATGTGGACATCCAGGACATCGGTTCAAAGGCTTATTGGGGTGCATGTAACTTTGGTGCAGGGCAGGCCTTGCATTCAATGCATAAGCAAACAGTATGGGAGTACCAAATTAATAATTGGAACTTTGGTTTCATGTGGTCATCCAGGACGTCTGTTCAATGGGTTATTGGGGTGTGTCCAAATTTTGGGCAGCCCTGCCACTCGTACACAGTAACAGTATAAGAGACCCACTGTTTAATAATGAGATCAACAAAGCTTAGCCGGCTGATGACTCTCTAAGAATACTGAGGGCCGACTGCTGGCTTTATAGAAATAGGCTTTGTGACTTTCAGAGTCCCTCTTTCATAAATGAAACAAGATGTGTTTGATGATGTATCACACACCACATGGCCAGACAAGGTTGGAATATGTTCAAATGACATTTCTCAGTGAATGCATTTCTTTTGTTTGAAAGCAATGCTATTGTTGAAAAACGCATCAAAAACACTATGTGTGAACATAGCCCAAGTGGAGGAACATTTTTGTTTAGTGTTATTTATTTTGCCTTACATACCAATCATTACCCTGGAAAGGAAGTTCCTTAACATATTTCCAAGGAAAATCCATTTTGGATTCGTTTTTGTATGTTTTAGTGTGCGCCTCTAAAAGCATCATAACCCTCTGACAACGTTTTTCACAGCAGTAACCTAGGAGTCATAAATGCTTCCAGGGGTCTTCCACATGATGTTTCCATATCATTTGAGCACTGTTCCCATTGATTTCAATTGTTTTTAGACCTTAAAAGAACCCCAGGGTGGTCGCGGCAAACATGCTCGGTTTTCCCATAGACTTACATTGGGCTCGTTGCTCGTATCGAGCACCCGAGCATTGCAATTTGCTCGACCCGAGTAACGAGCACCCAAGCATTTTAATGCTCACTCATCATTAATAGCAATGACATGTACCCAAGACCAAGTTATATTGTATGAATGAGCAATATAATACAGATAAATTTATGAAATTTTTTGGATGACCAGTATAATACTGAAAGCATTTTGAACAATATTTTGGAGGGTTAGATACCACTGAAATGCACCCAAGAAGATGTAATACCCTTTGAATTAGCAATTTGATGAGGGTTTGTTAAGGGTTATATAGCAAAGAAACATACCCAAGAAGACGTTGCACTGTATGGATGAGCAATATAACACCGATACATGTTTGAACAATTTTTAAAGGATTATATACCATCAAAATGTACCTAAGAACACGTTATAATATATGGGTTAGCAATATAACACAAATATGCTTTTAAACAACTTTGAGGATTATATACCACGTAAATGTACCCAAGAGCACATAGAATCGTAGAGTTGGAAGGGACCTCCTGGTCCAACCCCCTGCTCAAAGCAGGATTTGCTAAATCATCCCAGTCAGATGTCTGTCCAGCCTCTGTTTGAAGACTTCCATTGAAGGAGAACTCACCACTTCTCGTGGCAGCCTGTTCCACTCATTGATCACTCTGTCAAAAAGTTTTTTCTAATATCTAATCTGTGTCTCCTCCCATTCAGTTTCATCCCATTGCTTCTAGTCTTTCCTTGTGCAAATGAGAATAAAGATGATCCTTCTACAATGTGACAGCCCTTTAGATATTTGTAGACAGCTATTAAGTCTCCTCTCAGTCTTCTGTTTTGCAAACTAAACATTCCCAAATCCTGCAAACTTTCCTCACAAGACAGGGTTTGCAGACCGGTCACCATTCTGGTCGCTCTTTTCTGAACTTGCTCCAGTTTGTTGATGTCTTTTTTAAAATGTGGTGCCCAAAACTGGACACAATATTCCAGATGAGGTCTGACCAAAGAGGAGTAGAGGGAAATAATGACTTCACGTGATCTAGACTGTATGCTTCTGTTAATACATCCTAGAATTGCATTTGCCTTTTTTGCTGCTGCATCACACTGTTGACTCATATTCAGTCTGTGATCTATTAGTATACCCAAGTCTTTTTCACATGTGCTGTTGCTTAGCCCCATTCCTCCCATTCTGTATATGCTTTTTCATTTTTATTGCCCAGATGTAGTACTTTGCATTTTTCCCTGTTAAAAACCATTCTGTTAGTTGCTGCCCACTGCTCCAGTTTATTTATATCTTTTTGAATCCTCTCTCTCTCTTCTCTAGTATTAGCTATCCCTCCTAGCTTTGTGTCATCAGCAAATTTAATCAGTTTACCCTCAATTCCTTCATCTAAATCGTTGATAAAGATGTTGAACAATTAGCATATCAAAAACCAGGCTCATCATAAGCTGCAGCAGGTGTTCACACACCTAATAAGTGCATTTAACCACTCCACTGAAGGATCAGGAAAAGCAAGAGAACAACAGGAGTTTTTAAGATAAAAGCATGAACAATCTTTATTGTTGTATACAAAGATAAAAGGACATTACAAAAATAGATAATGCATAGAAATTGACACCAAAAAGACCAGAATATAAACCGCCAGGCTGTAAAGTAATACTAGGTAATACAGATGGTTAGCACTCGGCCAGGGGGTTCCAGTTCGCGGTGCCAGTGAGAAGGAACGGATAGTCCCAGAATCGCATAAACAATGTATAGTCACTGCACACACTGATTGTACTTAATGTGAAGTAAATTTATTGCTTGACAGTGAGGAAGCGACATCAAACGACGTTTCGGCCACATCAGCCTTTATCACAAAGTCGCTGTAATAAAATACATACATAAAAATATCCAAAAATTGTAAACTTTATACAAAATATATACACATAGTATCCAGAGAGCATGGAATATAAGCACTAGAATTATTTAGAAAGATGTGGAGACATCAAACACGTGAAACTGAGAGATAACGCGGTAGATAAGAAACATGAAGGAGCGTGGTCATACCCTTTTCAATTGAATGTAGGGTCTGTTTTCACCAAATCGATAGTGTCACTGCTAGGCATAAATGAGTTGATAGCATATTCTGTAAGTAGGGATAGATGAACATATCGTTAGGGTGACAAATAAAGAAAAAAAATAAAAAAATAAATAAAAAATAAAGAGTAAAAAATCAAGTACTGAACTGGGTGTCTGGAGGACAGATGGATAAAACAGATTAACCAGCATAAGTGGCGTAGCTAGGTGTATACAAAAAAGACAGTGAGGGACTGTAAAAATATGCCCAGGTATCTAGCTGTCCAGACAAAAGCTGTATTCTATTTAGGGAAAACAAAGAAATATACCAAAGTTGCCGCTAAATCCTGTTCCTTGAAGAGGTGGTGGACTGGTAAATATGCCACTGCTAAACAAAGAAAAAGGGGGTACATTAGAGATGTGGCAGGATTGGTGGTCCTGGATTGGGACCATACAAAAGTTGGTGATGCAGCGGTGGTCCTGGGTAGGGACCATGGTAAGGTTGGTGGTACAGCAGTGGTCCCAATGGGACAGTACTTACTATTATTGGTGGCTCAGTGGAGTGTGAAGTCTGCACAATGGTGCCAGAGCAGTGAGTGAGCGCTGGATCACAGGCTGTGCTGTGCTTTTTATCCTGTCTGGTCCGGTCATGTGACCGGAAGTGACATCAGACGCCGGGGCGTGTGCATTGGAGCACGGCCGTAGTGTCTCACAGTGATCCCCACCAAAAAGATGGCGCTGGCTGTTCACACATGCGCAGTAGAGCGCAATCAAAGAAAACCTAATGAGGCCATGCAGAGACTGCTGTAGCTCTGAGTGGGACACACGCATCAGGGGGGGAGGTGCAGTGTGCTATATATAAAGAGACTGGGCAATTAACATATGGAAACAAATATAAACGAACAGTATTATTGCAAATCATGCATGTAAATATACAGCATTTGAATTGCGTAGGAGTCCAAACTTAAACAAACATAAAAAATAAAAGAAATGAAAAGAGTGATGTCAGACCTAGGGGAGAGAATGGAGAAGGTTATGAACTCAAATCAAATGAATTATGAAGATTAGAAAGAAGGAAAAATAATAAAGGGAAAAATAAAGATATAAAATGAGAATAGTAGAAAATAAAAAATAAAAATAAACAAAAAATAAAAAATAAAAAGTAAAAAATAAAAAATAAAAAATAAGAAAATAAAAAATAAAGAGAAAAAGGAACAAGGGGGGAAAAAAAAGAAAAGAAGAAAAAAAGGAAAAAAAAGGGGGGGAAAAAAAACCTGCAAGGAACAAAATATAAGGGGAAAAAATTTTTTATGAAAAGTAAATAAAAAGACCAAATTTGTAAAGAAAAGGTGAAAATAAATTGTACGGCAAAATGCCTTCAAACAGAGGAAGGGAAAAAAAAGGGGGGGGGTTGTGGAAAACTTTTTTGCAAACTTGAAAAAGAAAAAGAAAAAACAAACAAAAACAAAAAAGAAAAAGAAAAAACAAAAAACAAAAACACATTATGTTTCATTATCTTACCGCTTGGGTTAGATGTAAAAAGGGGAGACTCAAGAAGGCAACCAATCAATGGGTCTAGGGAAAGAGGAAGAGAAAAAAAGGAATTTTTATAAAAATTATTAGATTAGCCAATCGATTTCTCGATTGAGACCCCTCGGATGTAAGGTGTCTAGTGTGTGGATCCAGAATGTCTCCCGTTGCTTTAAAAGGCGAACATGGTTCCCACCTCTTTTGGGTCTAGGGACTTTTTCAATAATTTGGAACCGTAGTTGTGATACGTTGTGTCGGGCTTCCTTGAAATGGGCAGGAAGTGGGAGCCATGTTTTCCCGCATCTAATCGTAGACTTGTGACTGGATATTCTGTCCCTGATTGCCTGGACAGCTAGATACCTGGGCATATTTTTACAGTCCCTCACTGTCTTTTTTGTATACAACTAGCTACGCCACTTATGCTGGTTAATCTGTTTTATCCATCTGTCCTCCAGACACCCAGTTCAGTACTTGATTTTTTACTCTTTATTTTTTATTTTTTTATTTTTTTTCTTTATTTATGTCACCCTAACGATATGTTCATCTATCCCTACTTACAGAATATGCTATCAACTCATTTATGCCTAGCAGTGACACTATCGATTTGGTGAAAACAGACCCTACATTCAATTGAAAAGGGTATGACCACGCTCCTTCATGTTTCTTATCTACCGCGTTATCTCTCAGTTTCACGTGTTTGATGTCTCCACATCTTTCTAAATAATTCTAGTGCTTATATTCCATGCTCTCTGGATACTATGTGTATATATTTTGTATAAAGTTTACAATTTTTTGATATTTTTATGTATGTATTTTATTACAGCGACTTTGTGATAAAGGCCGATGTGGCCGAAACGTCGTTTGATGTCGCTTCCTCACTGTCAAGCAATAAATTTACTTCACATTAAGTACAATCAGCGTGTGCAGTGACTATGCATTGTTTAGGCTGTAAAGTAAGGCAAAGAAAGCCTCCAATAAATGGTACACCTCCCATAAAAACAAGGAATGTAAAGCCTCATTCATTACCAATAGAGCGCCCCATAGCAATATACTGAAGGTCAAACAGCCATATAGTCCTGCTCTATATTATTTATCCATAATCACTGAGGGACAAGTAGCAAGCCCTTGATAAAGGAGGAAAGGAGGAAGAGTAAATCCTCTTAAGAGCGTTTGACCTTGGGATTATTAGTAAGAAAGTGTTGGAGGGACTAATTGTTTCTTTTCCAAAGGTACCAACATTTTATCTACTTCCTAAAGTCCACAAAGACTCCGTCAACCCCCCAGGATGTCCGATTGTCTCAGGAATTGATGGGTTATGTGATCCCATTTGCAAATTTATAGATCACTATCTCAAGGGACTGGTGGAGACCCTGCCGTCCTTTGTGAAAGACACAATGGACATCCTAGCTAGGGTTGACAGAGTCTGTTTTGATGCAGGAACACTTATGGTCACCGCCGACGTAGAGGCATTGTATACCTGCATCAAACATGAAGACGGTATACGGGCAGCATTATAATTGTGTTTTCTGTGTTTTTCACAGTTTATTCCAGCAATACTTCTATGGATTTTAGAGCCCGCGACGGTGCATGGCGCTCCCAATTAGATAATGTATTTAAAGACACCAATGATATGAATGTGGAGGAAAATAATAAAGATTTGCAGGAGGTGATCCTCAATTTTAAGGATCTCCTCAGAAAAAGAACGAAAATATTGTGGAATCACGCTTTTCTTGACAGATATCTGCAGAAGGGGTTAATACCTAGGGGTTTAAGGGTTCAGGTTTTTCCCTCATTCCCGGTTGAAAGTCTCGAAACTAAGGAAAATTGGGAGGGACATGCTAATACCTGTTCCTATGGCTTCACGGAGATACTTAAAGGCATGAATGCAGAATCCCTCAAGAAAATTGAAGGAGAGATTGAAACCCTTCAAAGTTTGATTAAGAAGGACATGTCTAATGAGGCTTTAAAGAAATGTAATTCTGAGATTGAGGACTTAACACAAACATGGGCTGACGAAATACAGCAGATTAAGTCCAAAAAATTCCAATGTGATGTGAATGACAAACAACAAAACAAGATGTACAGATGGAGACATTAAAGTCCACAAAGACTCCGTCAACCCCCCGGGGCGTCCGATTGTCTCAGGGATTTATGGGTTATGTGATCCCATTTGCAAATTTATAGATCACTATCTCAAGGGACTGGTGGAGACCCTGCCGTCCTTTGTGAAAGACACAACGGACGTCCTAGCTAGGGTTGACGGAGTCTGTTGTGATGCAGGAACACTTCTGGTCACCGCCGACTTAGAGGCATTGTATACCTGCATCAAACATGAAGACGGTATACTGGCAGCACGCTTTTTTCTTGAGGCCTCCGACCTGGACGGCCCTCTATGTGAACTAGTCCTTGAACTGCTGCACTTTGTCCTAACACACAATTTTTTTGTTTTTAAAGATGATTTTTACCAGCAGAAACGTGGCGCGGCCATGGGGGCGGCCTGTGCACCAACGCCAACCTCTTCTTGGGGTATTGGGAGAGGTTGGTGTTTGGGGATGCGGGTGTGGAGGCCACTGACCATGTGCTGCACTGGCTACGTTATATTGATGATATTTTGTTATTTTGGGGAGGGACGGTGCAGCAGTTGGAGGACTTTATGGCTATTTAAACACCAATTCTTTTAATATACATCTTACATATAAGTATGATGTTGCTAAAATTTATTTTCTGGACATCAGTCTGGAGGTGGACTCTTCGTTTTTGGTCCAGACTGATGTTTTCTGCAAGACAACATCTGTTAATTCATTATTATATGCAAAATCTGCACATAGCCATGCCACGGTGAGGGCCGTCCCAGTCGGACAGTTTCTGAGGATACGGCGCATCTGCTCCACTGACCAAAAATTTGAAAGGCAAGCTTTGGATATGAGGGAGAGATTTATACAACGCGGCTATAGTAAGAGAACCATTAAGAATTGGTATAATAGGGCAAAATCCACAACACGTGACCAGCTGTTGTATTCTAAAAAAAGGCCAAAGAAGGAAGATGGAACTGTACGTTTTATTTCTGAGTACAATCATGAATGGGATAACATGAGGGACATTCTCCAGAGATATTGGCCTATTCTTTATACTGAGCCCTCCCTGAAATCTTTCTTAACCGTCCGACCACAGATGACACCTCGGAGGTCCAAAAGTTTAAAAGATATACTCACTAAAAGTCACTATGTGCCACCTAAAGAAAGTCTTTTTGGACATACGAGGCATGTGAGGGGATGTTTTAAATGTGGGCATTGTTTGGCATGCAACAATATCCTCTGCACTGCCTCATTTTCCTCTGCTGATGGCTCAAAAAGCTATACGATCAATGAGTAGATCTCTTGTAACAGTGTCAACGTTATTTATTACGCCACATGCGGGTGTTCTTTGATATATATAGGCCTAACTTCAAGGGAACTGCGAGTGCGTGTTAGGGAGCACGTCAGAGACATCGTAGCGGCAAAAAAAGTTGAGAATGATTTGGACCTCAAAACGATCCCCCGACATTTTCGAGCAGTACATAATTGTGACCCATCTGGGTT
Source organism: Dendrobates tinctorius (assembly GCF_039654945.1). NCBI lineage: Eukaryota > Metazoa > Chordata > Amphibia > Anura > Dendrobatidae > Dendrobates > Dendrobates tinctorius. Next base: position 5,758,710 of record NW_027361768.1, read on the forward strand.
TTTGGTAAGGGGGATTGAGATTGTACATATGGGGATAAGAGGTGGTAATATAAAAAGACTGCTCGCGCAGTGAGAATTAAAATGGATTGTGTTGTTGGGTACTATGAAACCTGCTGGCCTGAACGATTCTCTTAATTTTGGCCCCTTCCTGTAATGTTCTGTGGCATAATTTGTTTAAATCCAATGCTTTTAATGTTTTTAGTTGTGTGTGTGGAGTTATTTGTTTTCACGTTTTTAACTATTTTGTGTGCTTTCTTTTTTATTTAGTTTTTTGTCATTTATGTCTTCATTCGTGAGCAAAATTATATGGCACTATGAGATGACGTATTCTTGAGCAGGATTAAAACAACTGGAGACCACTGGAAATGACCATTTCGACACATTAATTTGAGATTATTATGATACACTCATTGTGTGGATTGGAAATTATCGGCAAAAACCCTTACAACTTGTCAATGAGACTGTGGTAGCACCTGCATTAGAGATAACAGCAATGAATTATTATGATATGTTTTGGTGTCTGAGTTATGACACATATATATAGTACTGACTGGGGACTATTCGAAATAATTATTATAAATTGTTAAGGGGATTTCGTTATGACCAACCTTCTGTATGGACCACAGATTACTGAAATGATTGTTATAATGTGTCTGTGGGATCCAACTATTATCCATCTGTTGTATATTCTGGAGGTCATCTCTAATTATTATTAGAATATGTTTGTATAGTCTTGCCATGATCTGTTCATCTCATTTTTCTGTATGCACTACTGCTTTGTATTCTTTATGGACCGGGTATCGTCATTATGTTTCTGTGCCCGGCGCTGCTGTGGTGCGCCTGCGTCGCTCGCCCGGCTTCCTCTGGCCTGGATCATCCGGTACGGCCCGGGCTGGCATGTGACTGGGGATATTTTGTCCCCGCTCGCCTGCCGGCAGGGCGCCGCCGGGTTGTCGGGGCTTGTGGACGCCGGGGACCGGCGCATGAGCCGATTATACACAAGCGCTACAAGTATGGGCCAGCTGATGGTCACATGACCTTTCATCATGAGGATATAAGGTCCTGTGCACTGACTTACCACACTTCCCCTGGATAAAGCTACCTGTGAGTAGCGAAATGCGCGTCGGGGTGTCCCGGGTAGACGCCGCTGTGCTGTCTATGTGAGTATTTACTCTTCCTCCTTTCCTCCTTTATCAAGGGCTTGCTACTTGTCCCTTGGTGATTATGGATAAATAATATAGAGCAGGACTATATGGCTGTTTGACCTTCAGTATATTGCTATGGGGCGCTCTATTGGTAATGAATGAGGCTTTACATCCCTTGTTTTTATGGGAGGTGTACCATTTAGGGGAGGCTTTCTTTGCCTTACTTTACAGCCTGGCGGTTTATATTCCAGTCTTTTTGGTGTCTATTTCTATGCATTATCTATTTTTGTAATGTCCTTTTATCTTTGTATACAACAATAAAGATTGTTCATGCTTTTATCTTAAAAACTCCTGTTGTTCTCTTGCTTTTCCAGATGTTGAACAATACAGGGCCCAGGACAGAGCCCTGTGGTACCCCACTTGAGACATTCTTCCAACTGGATGTGCAGCCATTTACGACCACTCTTTCGGTCCGATCACTAAGCCAGTTATGAATCCACCTAACAGTTGCCTTGTCCATTCCATACTTAATCATTTTTTCAATAAGGATTGTATTAGATACTTTGTCAAATGCTTTGCTGAAGTCAAGATATACTATATCTACAGCATTTCCTTGATCCACCCAATCAGTGATTCCGTCATAGAAGGAAATTAAGTTAGTCTGACATGACTTATTAGTTACAAACCCATGCTGACTCTGTTTAATCACTTCATTCTTATCCAGGTACTGACATACATGTTGTTTAATAATTTGTTCAAAGATCTTTCCTGGTATAGAAGTCAGACTCACTGGCCTATAGTTGCCTGGGTCCACCTTCTTCCACTTTTTGAAGATAGGATCAACATTTGCTCTTCTCCAGTCTTCTGGGATTTCTCCTGTTCTCCAAGAATTTTCAAAGATTTTGGAGAGGGGTTCAAAAATTTCTTCTGCTATCTCCTTCCGTACTCTGGGATGCAATTCATCTGGACCTGGAGACTTGAATTCATTTAGGTTAGCTAAATACATACAGTGTATTGCCCATCCATAATATTGTATGGATGGGCAATACAATACAGATAAATTTATGACATTTCTTTTGAGGGTTATATACCACCAAATGTACCCAATAACATGTAATACTCTATGATTGAGCAATATAATTCTGAAAAAAATATGAATTTTTTTTGAAGAGTTAGATACCACAGAAATGCACACAAGGAGATGTAATACCCTATGGATGAGCTATATAATTGTCATGGCTCTCTTGTCGGGTGTCCCGGGACCAGTAGCTCCTTCCCTGTCCCTAATGCTAGGGGTGCCCTAGCTCACCCTGCCCCTGGATTACTTCTGATGATGAAGACGCCGGGGCCACATACCTTGCCTTAGCTCCTGAATACACCCTCAGTCTGTACCCTTCCCTCACCCAGGGAAAAGGGAAGTAGTAGTGCACCATAGTATACCAACCAGATTAACAATGTAATATGAACGGGGTGACAAAAAATACCAAACATATAAATATACTCACACATACAGTGGGGAAAAAAAGTATTTAGTCAGTCAGCAATAGTGCAAGTTCCACCACTTAAAAAGATGAGAGGCGTCTGTAATTTATATCATAGGTAGACCTCAACTATGGGAGACAAACTGAGAAAAAAAAATCCAGAAAATCACATTGTCTGTTTTTTTTTCATTTTATTTGCATATTATGGTGGAAAATAAGTATTTGGTCAGAAACAAGCAATCAAGGTTTCTGGCTCTCACAGACCTGTAACTTCTTCTTTAAGAGTCTCCTCTTTCCTCCACTCATTACCTGTAGTAATGGCACCTGTTTAAACTTGTTATCAGTATAAAAAGACACCTGTGCACACCCTCAAACAGTCTGACTCCAAACTCCACTATGGTGAAGACCAAAGAGCTGTCAAAGGACACCAGAAACAAAATTGTAGCCCTGCACCAGGCTGGGAAGACTGAATCTGCAATAGCCAACCAGCTTGGAGTGAAGAAATCAACTGTGGGAGCAATAATTAGAAAATGGAAGACATACAAGACCACTGATAATCTCCCTCGATCTGGTGCTCCACGCAAAATCCCACCCCGTGGGGTCAGAATGATCACAAGAACGGTGAGCAAAAATCCCAGAACCACGCGGGGGGACCTAGTGAATGAACTGCAGAGAGCTGGGACCAATGTAACAAGGCCTACCATAAGTAACACACTACGCCACCATGGACTCAGATCCTGCAGTGCCAGACGTGTCCCACTGCTTAAGCCTGTACATGTCCGGGCCCGTCTGAAGTTTGCTAGAGAGCATTTGGATGATCCAGAGGAGTTTTGGGAGAATGTCCTATGGTCTGATGAAAACAAACTGGAACTGTTTGGTAGAAACACAACTTGTCGTGTTTGGAGGAAAAAGAATATTGAGTTGCATCCATCAAACACCATACCTACTGTAAAGCATGGTGGTGGAAACATCATGCTTTGGGGCTGTTTCTCTGCAAAGGGGCCAGGACGACTGATCCGGGTACATGAAAGAATGAATGGGGCCATGTATCGTGAGATTTTGAGTGCAAACCTCCTTCCATCAGCAAGGGCATTGAAGATGAAACGTGGCTGGGTCTTTCAACATGACAATGATCCAAAGCACACCGCCAGGGCAACGAAGGAGTGGCTTCGTAAGAAGCATTTCAAGGTCCTGGAGTGGCCTAGCCAGTCTCCAGATCTCAACCCTATAGAAAACCTTTGGAGGGAGTTGAAAGTCCGCGTTGCCAAGCGAAAAGCCAAAAACATCACTGCTCTAGAGGAGATCTGCATGGAGGAATGGGCCAACATACCAACAACAGTGTGTGGCAACCTTGTGAAGACTTACAGAAAACGTTTGACCTCTGTCATTGCCAACAAACGATATATCACAAAGTATTGAGATGAAATTTTGTTTCTGACCAAATACTTATTTTCCACCATAATATGCAAATAAAATGAAAAAAAAACAGACAATGTGATTTTCTGGATTTTTTTTTCTCAGTTTGTCTCCCATAGTTGAGGTCTACCTATGATGTAAATTACAGACGCCTCTCAACTTTTTAAGTGGTGGAACTTGCACTATTGCTGACTGACTAAATACTTTTTTTCCCCACTGTATAACAGAGGAATGCTCTGGGAGTGGAAGATGGGGTTAAACCAAAGCTGAAGAAGTAAGGGAATTATCACACACTGAAAACCTAGAAACAGTCACAGATCATTCCACCAAATGCCTTCTCCAATAATAACCAACAACAATCTCCAGCCATACAGCATAAGCTTGCTCTGACAATGTATGGAAGCCAGGACTCCGTTTATATAGGAGGTGGGAGTGAACAGCTGAAAGACTTAATGCTTTAGGAGCTCTCAACTGAGCACATTAACCTCTGCACTGCTAAAAGAAATTTACACCATTTAATATGAAGATAAAGTGCTTTTAATCAGTGAAAGAGTAGGAGAAATCAGACTCTGAGGTCTTCTGGTTCCTCTCTGTCGCGGTAAATCCACGACAGTACCCCTCCTTCTATGATGGACCTCCGGAACCTCAGAAATGGGTTTATCAGGGTGTGTCACGTGAAAAGACCAGATCAGCCTGGCCACATGAATGTCAGATGCTAAGTACCCACATCCTCTCTTCAGGAACATATCCCTTCTAGTGTACCAGATACTGAAGCGACCGACGAACTAAGCAAGTGGGTCGCCCTCCCAGGGCCGTTGGGTACTCGGTACCGGGCCGGTATCCGCGGGATGTGTCACAGCAGCGGTGACCCGGACCTTGGCCCTGGGCGCTCAAGTAATTGGGGGAATTGATCTGGTGGTGGAATGTAGTTAGATGAATAGTTTGTGACGCCACCTGTGGTGTTCGGCAAGTGAGGTGTTAGTCCGACACTGCATGCAGATCCTCTGGGACTGATGGTGTGTTGCAGCCAAGATGGTGAAGCTCCCCACAGGTGGAGCTGTAGTCCTAGGGCAGTGTAGATGTGGAATTAGAGGAGAGGCACCAGCGATGTAGAAGCTGGTACCCAGATGTAGCGGTGTTGGCGCAAGAATGAATGGAGGACACTAGGGCTTGTAGTTCCAAGCTTTACTCAGTCTGTAGTACATACAGGTGCCTGCCTCCGTGCCGTGTCCTCCGGGTCAGGGACTCAGCCAACCTCCAGGCAAGATGGAATGCTCCCTTCCAACGCTCCGCCAACATGTGCCTTTCTGAACGTCTCCTCTATAGTGCCTTTAAGTGTGAAGTACTCCCAGTACTGAGTTACACTGGAGTGCATCCTGACAGATGTTCCCAAGAACTCTACTTGTACGGCAGACAGCTGTAGCCTGCTTCGGGGACTCCTTACTCCTGAGTCCCGGCTCACTATCCGAGTTGCTGTTGTGCCCCCAAGTCTTAGATGGGAGTAGTGCATTAACAGCCCACTACTCCACCAGTGTCTACTGCAGAACCATTAGTGTCCATACAACCTCGGGGACCGGGCCCCGGCCATGCGCTTAGAACTTCTAGGCAGGGTTCGTCCTCTAACCCACATCCTCTCTGTTCCCTTTTACTCCTACGTTCCGTACTATTCTTTCCTTCTTATGGAAGATCAGGTTTCAGTTCAATGTCTTTCTCCTTTCCTTTCCCATGCCAGCAGACCCGGGTCACTCAGGTCTGCTGCAGCACCTCCTTCCTCCATCACTCTCTCAGGGATCTTCTTTCCTCACTCCTCTCTGAGTGGCTTTCTCTCTCAGACTGACCTTTAATCCTAAGCCTTCCAGCTCTTTCATGTATTCTCAACTCCACCCGCCTCCCAGCACGTTTAGTGTTCCAAGCAGGGAACCACCAAAGGTGCTTTGCTACTCTCGAAGCAAAGAGCCGCAATGTGACTTTGCTGAACTACTCTGTTGTGTGGCGTGCGAGTGTTGGAGCGTGGTCAGGAGCCTCCAACTAACCTGGATGGTGGGGCACCACACCTCAGGAGGAGGTGCAGTACCTCTGTGGCGACAGAGCCTCAGGGGCGCCACACAAGAAAGTGAGTAGAAAAGCAAAGTGGAATGCTATGGGATTAATAACGGACACAATCTTATAAGGACTCATAAGCCTGGGACCAAGTTTCCAAGAGAGAACCTTCAACTTATTGTTCCTTGAGGACAACTGCACCAAGCCATGAACACACAGGTCCAGGCCCACCAAACATCTCCAATCAGCCAGACTCAAAAATGCAATTGACTGCAGGTTCTTCAGCTTCAATATTGCAATTCTCCACTGCAGAGTCTTTAACCTCAAAACAACGATTGACTGCATGTTCTTCAGCTTCAATATTGTAATTCTCCACTGCCGAGTTTTCAGCCTCAACACTGCGATTGACTGCATGTTCTTCAGCTTCAATATTGTAATTGTCCTCTGCCATGCCTTCAGCCTCAACACGGCAATTGACTGCAGGTTCTTTAGCTTCAATATTGCAATTCTCTACTACCAAAACTTCAGCCTTAACACTGCAATTGAATGCAGGTTTTTTAGCTTCAATATTGCAATACTCCCCTGCCGGGTCTTCAGCCTCAACAATGCAATTGACTGCAAATTCTTCAGCTTCATTATTGCAATTCTCCACTGCTGGGGCTTCAGCCTCAACACTACAATTGACAGCAGGTTCTTCAGCTTCAATATTGCAATTCTTCACTGCCGGGTCTACATCCTCAACACTTCAATTGGCTGCAAGTTCTTCAGCTTCAAAATTGCAATTCTCCACTGCCGAGTCTTCAGCCTCAACACTGCAATTGACTGCAGGTTCTTCAGCTTCAATTGTGCAACTCTTCACTGCTGGGTCTTTAACCTCAACAATGCAATTGACTGCAGGTTCTTCAGCTTCAATTGTGCAATTCTTCACTGCCGGGTCTTTAACCTCAACACTGCAATTGACTGCAGATTCTTCAGCTTCAATATTGCAATTCTCCACTGCCGAGTCTTCAATCTCAACACTGCGATTGACTGCATGTTCTTCAGCTTCAATATTGTAATTCTCCACTGCCGAGTCTTCAGCAATTCTCCACTGCCATGTCTTCAGCCTCAATATTGCAATTAGCTGCAAGTTTTTCAGCTTCAATATTGCAATTCTCCATGGTCTGGTCTTCAGCCTCAAGACTGCAATTGACTACAGGTTCTTTAGCTTCAATATTGCAATTCTCCACTGCCGGATCTTCAGCCTCAACATTTCAATTGACAGCAGGTTCTTCAGCTTCAATATTGCAATTCTCCACTGCCAGGTCTTCAGCCTCAACAATGCAATTGACTGCAGGTTATTCAGCTTCAAAATTGCAATTCTCCACTGCCGGGTCCTCAGCCTCAACACTGCTATTGAATGCAGGTTCTTTAGCTTCAATATTGCAATTCTCCACTTCTGGGACTTCAGTCTCAATATGACAATTGACTGCAGGTTCCTTAGCTTCAATATTGCAATTCTCCATTGCTGGTTCTTCAGCCTCAACACTGCAATTGACTGTAGGTTCTTCAGCTTCAATATTGCAATTCTCTACTGCTGGGATTTCAGCCTCAACACTGCAATTGGCTGCAGGTTTTTCAGCTTTAATATTGCTATTCTGCACTGCTGGGTCTTCAGCCTCAACACTGCAATTGACTGCAGGTTCTTCAGCTTCAAAATTGCAATTCTCCACTGCCTTGTCTTCAGCCTCAACACTGCAATTGGCTGCAGGTTCTTCAGCTTTAATGTTGTAATTCACTACTGCCTGTACTTCAGCTTCAACACTGCAATTGACTGCAAGTTCTTCAGCTTCAATAGTGCAATTCTTCACTGCCGGGTCTTCAGCCTCAACACTGCAATTGACTGCAGGTTCTTCAGCTTCAATATTGCAATTCTCCACTGCCGAGTCATCAACCTCAACACTGCGATTGACTGCATGTTCTTCAGCTCCAATATTGTAATTCTCCACTGCCATGCCTTCAGCCTCAACACTGCAATTAGCTGCAAGTTTTTCAGCTTCAAAAATGAAATTCTCCCCTGCCGGGTCTTCAGCCTCAACACTGCAATTGACTGTACTTTCTTCAGCTTCAATATTGCAATTCTCCACTGTCGGATCTTCAGCCTCAACACTGCAATTGACTGCAGGTTCTTCAGCCTCAATATTGTAAATCTCCACTGCCGGGTCTTCAGCCTCCACACTGCAATTGACTGCAGGTTCTTCAGCTTCAATATTGCAATTCTCCAAAGCCAGATCTTCAGCCTCAACACTGCAATTGACTGCAGGTTCTTCAGCATCAATATTGCAATTCTCCACTGCCGGTTCTTCAACCTCAACACTGCAATTGACTGTAGGTTCTTATCTTCAATATTGCAATTCTCCACTGCTGGGTCTTCAGCCTCCACACTGTGACTGACTGCAGTTTCTTCAGCTTCAAAATTGCAATTTTTCACTGCTGGCTCTTCAGCCTCAACACTGCGATTGACTGCAGGTTCTTCAGCTTCATTATTGCAATTCTGCACAGCTGGTTCTTCAGCCTCAACACTGCAATTGACTGCAGGTTCTTCAGCTTCAATATTGCAATTTTGCACTGCCGAGTCTTCAACCTCAACACTGCAATTGACTGCAGGTTCTTCAGCTTTAGTATTGCAATTCTCCACAGTAGGGTCATCAGCCTCAACACTGCAATTGACTGCAGGCTCTTGAACTTCAGTTTTGCATTTCTTCTCTGCCGGTGCTTCACCCTCAATACTGGAGTTGACTGCAGGCTCTTCAGCTTCAATATTGCAATTTTGTACTGCCGGGATTTTTGCCTCAACACTGCAATTGACTGCAGGTTCTTTAGCTTCAAAATTACAATTCTCCACTGCCGGGTCTTCAGCCTCAACACTCCAATTGACTGCAGGTTCTTCAGCTTCAATATTGCAATTCTCCACTGCCGAGTCTTCAGCCTCAGCACTCCAATTGACAGCAGGTTCTTCAGCTTTAGTATTGCAATTCTTCACTGCTGTGTCTTCAGCCTCAACACTGCAATTGACTGCAGGTTCTTCAGCTTCAATATTGCTATTCTCCACTGCCGGGTCTTCAGCCTCCACACTGCAATTGATTGCAGGATCTTCAGATTCAATATTGCAATTCTCCACTGTCAGGTCCTTAGCCTCAACACTGCTATTGACTGCAGGTTCTTTAACTACAAAATTGCAATTCTCCACTTCCAGGACTTCAGTCTCAATATGGCAATTGACTGCAGGTTCTTTAGCTTCAATATTGCAATTCTCCACTGCTGGTTCTTCAGCATCAACACTGCAATTGACTGCAGGTTCTTTAGCTTCAATATTGCAATTCTCTACTATCAAAACTTCAACCTCAACACTCCATTTGACTGCAGGTTCTTCAGCTTCAGTATTGCAATTCTCCACTGTAGGGTCTTCAGCCTCAACACTGCAATTGACTGCAGGCTCTTGAACTTCAGTTTTGCATTTCTTCTCTGCCATTGCTTCAGCCTCAATACTGGAGTTGACTGCAGGCTCTTCAGCTTCAATATAGCAATTTTGTACTGCCGGGATTTTTGCCTCAACACTGCAATTGACTGCATGTTCTTTAGCTTCAAAATTGCAATTCTCCACTGCCGGGTCTTCAGCCTCAACACTCCAATTGACTGCAGGTTCTTCAGCTTCAATATTGCAATTCTTGACTGCTGTGTCTTCAACCTCAACACTGCAATTGACTGCAGGTTCTTTAGCTTCAAAATTGCAATTTTCCACTGCCGGGTCTTCAGCCTCAAAATTGCAATAGACTGCAGGTTTTTCAGCTTCAATATTGCAATTCTCCACTGCCGATTCTTCAGCCTCAACACTCCAATTGACAGCAGGTTCTTCAGCTTCAATATTGCAATCCTTCACTGCTGTGTCTTCAGCCTCAACACTGCAATTGACTGCAGGTTCTTCAGCTTCAATATTGCTATTCTCCACTGCCGGGTCTTCAGCCTCCACACTGCAATTGATTGCAGGATCTTCAGCTTCAATATTGCAATTCTCCACTGTCGGGTCCTTAGCCTCAACACTGCTATTGACTGCAGGTTCTTTAACTACAAAATTGCAATTCTTCACTTCCAGGACTTCAGTCTCATTATGGCAATTGACTGCAGGTTCTTTAGCTTCAATATTGCAATTCTTCACTGCTGAGTCTTCAACCTCAACACGGCAATTGACTGCAGGTTCTTCAGCTTCAGTATTGCAATTCTCCACTGTAGGGTCTTCAGCCTCAACACTGCAATTGACTGCATGCTCTTGAACTTCAGTATTGCATTTCTTCTCTGCCGGTGCTTCAGCCTCAATACTGGAGTTGACTGCAGGTTCTTCAGCTTCAATATTGCAATTTTGCACTGCCAGGATTTTTGCCTCAACACTGCAATTGACTGCTGGTTCCTTAGCTTCAAAATTGCAATTCTCCACTGCCAGGTCTTCAGCCTCAACAATCCAATTGACTGCAGGTTCTTCAGCTTCAATATTGCAATTCTTCACTGCTGGGTCTTCAGCCTCAACACTGCAATTGACTGCAGATTCTTCAGCTTCAATATTGCAATTTTGACTGCTGGCTCTTCAGCCTCAATACTGCAATTGACTGCAGGTTCTTCAGCTTCAATATTGCAATTCTCCACTGTAAGGTCTTCAGCCTCAACACTGCAATTGACTGCAGGTTCTTGAACTTCAATATTGCATTTCTCCTCTGCCGGTGCTTCATCCTCAATACTGCAATTGACTGCAAATTCTTCAGCTTCATTATTGCAATACTCCACTGCCGAGTCTTCAGCCTCAACACTCCAATTGACAATATTGCAATTCTTCACTGCTGGGTCTTCAACCTCAGCACTGCAATTGACTTCATGTTCTTTAGCTTCAATATTGCAATTTTCACTGCCATCTCTTCTGCTTCAATACTGCAAATGACTGCAGGTTCTTCAGCTTCAATATTGCAATTCTCCACTGCTGGTTCTTGATCCTCAACACTGCAATTGACTGCAGGTTCTTCAGCTTCAGTATTGCAATTCTCCACTGCCGGGTCTTCAGCCTCAGCATTGCAATTGACTGCAGGTTCTTTAGCTTCAATATTGCAATTCTCCACTGCCAGGTTTTGAGCCTCAACACTGCAATTGACTACAGGTTCATCAGCTTCAATATTGCAGTTCTCTACTGCCGTATCTTCAGCCTCAATACTGCAATTGACTGCAGGTTTTTCAGCTTCAATATTGCAATTCTTGAATACTGGGTCTTCAGCCTCAACTGTTATGAATGAGTCACCTAAGGAGGAAAAAACAAAAATACAAGCTAAGTCCAGAAAACCGGAGAGGTTGGTAGTTATTGGATTGCAGACCCCTGATCATATCCACAACAACTAACAGTAGCCGTGGGGGGTTCCTACGATGCCCTAGACCCCTCGAACACATCCTGAGAAGTTAATTGGCCTAAAGAAAAAAATGGGAAATCTAAACTGCCCCAGAGCAGACCCCAAAGCAATAGGCAGCCCCCAACATATAATGACGGTGAAGCAAGATGAAAACACTAATGCAGATAGAAAGATAGGTTGAGCAAACGATGGGGCCCAAGCTAACTAAAAAGGACAGGATAGAAAAGCTGCTGTCTGCAATCCGTAAAAAACCCTACCAAAAAATGTCCCAACCGTCTGATAGCAAAAACAGGCCCTGAAGTCGCTAGGACTTCAAAAAGACTATATCAGCACTCAGGTAAATTCTGAAGACAGAGCAAAGAGACAAACTGATCAGAGACAAAAATGGAACTCAGCACACCCCCAACCGGGGATGGCTGAACTCCAAAAAACAAGGTAAACAAAACTAATAAGTTCAATAGCAGAGCAAAAACTTATCTTTGGGAAGCAGGAATCAGACTGGTCTCCAAGAATCCAGCAGAGAAATCACCAGCGACTCAGAAGGGCGTCGGCTGCCTTATATCCAGTCAGAATTTCCTGTTACCCAGTCATCATCTACCAGATCAGGTGTTTGGTAATCAGCCTCACTACCTTCCTTCACCAGAAGAGGGAGTTCATCAGACATCGACGGTGAAGGGGAAAATGAACTCACAACACTCAACACTGCAATTGACTGCAGCTTCAATATTGCAATTCACCACTGCAGTTTCTTCAGCCTCAACACTGCAATTCACTGCATATGCAAACAATATCGTAGCACAAACTTCCTAATAATAGAAACATTGCTTTCAGGTGGCCCAGCTGTTTAGCTCTTCAAAGGAGTAATGGGTACATCTAAATTTGGTGCAGGGCATGCCTTGCATTCAATGCATAGGCAAACAGTATGGGAATACCAACTTCCTAATAATGGGAGCATTGCTTTTAGTTGTCCCTCCTGTACTGCTCTTCAAAGAGTTATTGTTGTGCGTCCAAATTTGAGGAAGGTATTGCATCCACTGCATAGGCAAACAGTGTGAGAGTAGCAACTTCCTAATAAAAGGAACATTACTTTCAGGTGGCCCTCCTGTATAGCTCTTCAAAGGATAATGGGGTGCGTCTAAATTTGGTGCAGGGCAGGCCTTGCTTTTAATGCATAGTAAAACATTATGGAAGTACCAACTTCCTAATAATGGAAACATTTCTTTCAGGTGGACCTCCTGTACAGCTTTTCAAAGGGGTATTTGGTGCATCTAAATTTTGTGCAGGGCAGGACTTGCTTTCAACGCATAGGCCAACAGTATGGGAGTAGATATACACCATGTTCCAAATTATTATGCAAATGATATTTTTCTCTGATTTTCCTAAGTGGTAGGTGCAAATGACAGTCAGTCTAATAAAGTCAACACCCATTAGAGTATACATCGAATTTTATTGAAGAAACCTCCCAATGATAACAGTATAATCTCCAAAATGAATAAAAACTCAAAATGCAATGTTCCAAATTATTCGGCACAGTAGAATTTCAAAACATTTCATATGTTTTAAAGAACTGAAAATGCTCATTTGCAACACACCCTGCTTCCCACAACTTTCTGAAGGTTTTTCCACGTGCGAGTGGTTGGTGGAGGTCCTGCAGCAGCTGATTCTGTGATATGCTCTCAAGCCAGTTGTGGGTTACACAACTGGAATAGGTGCGTGAAACTGTATTATACCGATCATACTTCAAGTGTCACTAGTGATAGGGCACTATTGCGCCTCTTGTTCCCCCCACCATTTTTTGTATTGATGCCTTCAAATGAGACTGCCATCAGTCTTCTCAGGAGAGCCCAAGAGATGCTTGTTTGCTCCAGCCTCAGGCTTCACAAAATAGCGTCAAACAGCCAAGAACTCATGAAAGCATTCCCTTCACAAGACTTGTGTAACGGTCTCAGAGATCTGGACTTGGGGTCAGACCCCACACCAATGCAACGCAGCCTCTGGCTTCTATGTAATCTACAGTCAGACACTTTTACCTTTCAGGTCAGCCAGGAAGGAAAGCCTTTCACACACAGAGGTGTCCTGTCTACCATCAACAGCCTGTATGATCCGTTGGGTTTTGCAGCTCCTGAGGAAGGTGCCAGGAAGGGCGCCGAAACGCGTAGGAGGAAATAAAGGAGTACACTGCTACAACATCTTGCATCCCAGGTGATTTGTTAATATCGGCAGCTCATTTGAAGGCATGGCTTTCAGACAGTCATCAACATAAGTCTTTTTCTATGAATTTTCTGACATCTGATCCGTATTCTGTTTTTCCTTTCGCCGGAGATGTGCACTCTCATGAGATACTCTGTGACCTCTTTAGTAGGATCATTGTCTCTGTACCAGAAGAATCTTAGGAAGTTCCTGTCTCTCTCTCTCACAAGGAAACAATGGAACATTTGCTGGATGTCAGCGATGAAGGCAATAGAATCCTTACGGAAGAACATAAGTACTCCCAGCAGTTTGTAATTGAGGTCTGGTCCTGTCAGCAGAACATCATTCAGGGAGACATCATCAAACTTAGCACTGGAGTCAAACACCACTCTAATCTGGCCCAGTTTCTTAGGGTGGTATACGCCAAACATGGGTAGGAACCAGCACTCTTCAGAGTCTTTGAGAGTGGGAGCTAGTTCTGCATGGTAGAAAAGTGATCTTTCATTTCTGGTTTCTTCTGAAGATTATGTTTAAGAGCGTAGAAACATTTTAGTGCCTGATTTCTGTTGTTTGGTAGATGTGGTCTGTGGGTTCTGAAGGGGATAGGTGCGACCCAGCTGTTGGTCTCATCTTTTACGAGTCCCTTGTCCATTACCTCTAAGAACAACTTGTCCTCTACCGACATTGCTACTTGGTTGTCTTGCTTAGTTCTCTGGAAGACTGTGCACCCTAACTGATCCTCATAGCTTCCTGACACCATACTGCTGTCATGAGTAAAGTCTATTAAATGATTAGGTAGTTGGATGCTGTGTGGTAGTTCCTTGACATGGAACTCATTGTTGCAAGGTTGAAACAGATGGGCGTCCTTTCTCCAATGTATTTGTTAGCATACTTGTCGCAGAAGACGGGGCTTGCATGTGTCCCAAGCATACATTTCCTATTATGACCCTTCCTGGGTCTAGCTTTTGGGAGCATTGTGGAGTCCATTGATATGACTTCTCACTTTATGAACCTGTAGGATATTTCTTCCCAACAGCAGTATTATCTGTGCCTGAGGGTCGAGTTCCGGTATAAGGTGTGCTATGCGTTTCAAGTGAGTATGATGAATTTCCACATCTGGTGTAGGGAATTCAGATCTGTCCACCTGTCCCCCCGCTATTCCCCAGCTTCTCCCCTCTGTCAATCCCTTCACTGGCTCCCAATTGCCCAGAGACTCCATTACAAAACCCTAACCATGACATACAAAGCCATCCACAACTTGTCTCCTCCATACATCTGTGACCTCGTCTCCCGGTACTTTCCTGCACGCAGCCTCCGATCCTCACAAGATCTCCTTCTCTACTCCCCTCTTATCTCCTCTTCCCACAATCGCATACAAGATTTCTCTCGCGCATCACCCCTACTCTGGAACTCTCTACCACAACATATCAGACTCTCACCTACCATCGAAACCTTCAAAAAGAGCCTGAAGACCCACCTCTTCCGACAAGCCTATAACCTGCAGTAACCACCGATCGACCAAACCGCTGCACGACCAGCTCTACCCTCGCCTACTGTATTATCACCCATCCCTTGAAGATTGTGAGCCCTCGCGGGCAGGGTCCTCTCTCCTCCTGTACCAGTTATGACTTGTATTGTTTAAGATTATTGTACTTGTTTTTATGTATACCCCCCTCACATGTAAAGCGCCATGGAATAAATGGCGCTATAACAATAAATAATAATAATAATAATAATCTGTTGTCTGGGATCTGATTACACTTTATGATTGTAGGTAGTGGTAGGCAGAATTGTCCGTCTAAGGACTCAATTTGGTATTCAGTGGCTTTCCTGCCCGCTGTTGTCACCGTATCTGCACATGTCTTTAGTGAGTAGGGAGTGCTTGGCCCTTTGATGTTGAATAGGTCAAAGAATGTTGATCTAGCCAGGGATTGATTACTTTGATCATCCAAGATAGCATACAGTCTCACAGCTTTGTCTCTATGACTCTTTGGGTACACTCTGGCGAGGCACATTTTAGAACAAGACCTAATGTCTATGGTCCCTTTACAGACTTCAGTACATTGTGACGTGATCTCTGGCGTAGCTGCATCAGTGCTCCTTTCCTCCCTGCCATGCTCACTGTCAGCTGGCGAGTTTTGTGCTCTCTATGGAGCAGGGCCAGGGTGTAGGGCAGTGTAATGATCTGTGGTGCCACAATCTGTGCATTTTAAACTGACCTTACAATCCTTGGCGAGATGAGTAGTGGATAAGCAGCACTTGAAGCGATACCGTTCTCTTTCAGGAAGCTTCTGCGATCTGGCATAGATTTTCCTCTGAAGGCTGTGCATTTCAGGAGAGGATGAGGCTTCTGATGAAGCGGGCACTGCTTGTCAGGGTCCTGCACCTTTGTCTCTGATTGAGAGTTGCAAGCAGACCTGTAATTGGAACTTGGAGAAGAAACATAAGTCTTGTGCACTGCCACAGATGTTCTGCGTGGGTTTGCAGCTGGTGACGGTGCAGCATATGACATTGCAAAGTCAAAGCTGGGATCATTACTGATTGTCGCTTGTTCGTGTATAACGTCTACAAAAACAGCAAAGGGAGGGAATGAAACACTGTGTTTGTATTTGTATGTGGAACCACGTGTGAGCCACCTCTCCTGTAGATTGCAGGGCAACTTTTGGACTATAGGGTTAACACCTTTGGCTGTGTCAATGTATGCAAGTCCTTGTAGGTCACCTTCACATTTGGCAACTAGGACCTCTTGTAGCAGGTCACATAGCTCTCTAAGTTTTGGGAGATCTTTGTTAGATATCTTAGGAAAGTCATCGATTCTTTTGAACAAGACTCTCTCTATGACCTGTGCTGAGCCGTAACACTCGTCCAGCCTCTTCCAGATCTGTTTGAGGCTGATTTTAGGGTGGTTTATGTTAATGTCTCTGATCCTTACTGCGTGTTTGACTGACTCTTCTCCTAGGTATTTGACTAAGAGGTCTATCTCTTCCCTGTGTTGTAGCCCCAAGTCTCTAGTGACATTTTGGAAGGAAGCTTTCCATGCTCTGTAACCTTCAGCATGGTCAGTGAATTTCATGAGTCCCTTGTTAACCAGACCACGTCGTGTGATGAGCTTAGCAAATTCTGATGTGAACCGGTTGTCAGCAGAGTATACTGATGATGGGTCACCCTGATAGTGATGTGAAGTGCGTTCATACCTGTTAGTATCCTCAGGGTGGCGCCAGTGTCATATTGCTTCAGTCTCACATGTGGTGTGTCAGCAAGGTGATTCACATTGGTTACCTGGTGAGGGGCAAGATAGTCATTAGCAGATTTATTTTGCTCCACGTTTTCCTGGAGCTGAGCCTCATGATGACTCTCACTCGTTTCACTGGATGTGTCGTGATCTTGGTTATAGTTTGGATCAGGAAGTTCATTTACATACTGAGATGTGCGTTGTGGTGAATCTTGCAGTGGCAACTTCAGACTTGACGCTCTTCTACGGCTATGCAGCTCAGGGTTGTGCGTGGTGTTGTGAGTTCATTTTCACCAGTTGTGAGTTCCCCTTCTGGACTCCCTCTGGTGGTGACGGGAGGTGTGCGGCTGGTTTGATCGGTGGAGATCTGCCACCTGGGAATGAGGATGACAATTGGATCTCAGGATTCTCAGATTGGATTTAAGACAGCCGACGCCCTATTCAGTTGCTGGTGATTCCTTCTGGCTTGTCAGCTCTTGGTTTTCAGCTCTGTTCCAGTCATCTAAAGCTAAGTTTTTCTGCTAATGTTCACACTTGATTTTGTTGGTCTGTTCAGTTTTTTGTGTGGTCTGCCAGCCCCGGCTGGGGGCTGAGCTGAATTTCCACTCTTATTTATCAGTATTTTGCCAATTGGCTTTTTGTCCCTTACTAGTTCGGTCTCTTTTTGCTCTGTCTCAGAATATTCCAGAGTGCTGATATAGTGGGAGAAGTCTAGTGACTTCAGGGTTAATTTTGCTATCAGAAGTGTTGGACATTATTTTTGTAGGGTTTTTTGCAGGTTGCAGACATTGACTTGCCTTTCCTTTCCTGTCTAGTTAGTTTGGGCCCCATCATTTGCTCAGCCTATTTTCCTGCCTGTGTTTGTGCCTTCATCTTGTTTCACCGTCAATACATGTGTGGGGGCTATCTATTCCTTTGGGGTCTGCTCTGGGGCAGTTAGTTTTCCCTTTTCTTGCTTTAGGCTTATGTAGTGTTCCGGCCGTGACGAGGCATCTAGGAACATCGTAGGCACGCTCCACGGCTACTGCTAGTTGTGTGGTAAGATCAGGGATCTGCAATCTGCATAGTTACCAACTTCTCTGGTTTTCTGTGGCTTAGCTTGTTTTGTTTTTTTTCTCCTCGGTGACCCATTCAAAACAGCGCGGCTTCTAGTGCTTCTGCCTCTGCTAGTGCTGCAGCAGCCTCTCTTTTTACTGCTAGGCTCTCCAAGGCGGCATCCACACCCGCTTTCTCATTATCTATGCGTGCTTTCTCTAACTTAAGTTGCATCTCTTCTTCAGCATAGCGTGCTCGCATTTTGGCGGCTTCCGCATTTGCGTGGGCAATGGCAACCGCGCTGCTGATGGATACAGTCTTTGAGGAGACAGATGTAGCAGATTTTGTCCTGTGTGATTTGTGGGACATGGTGTCTTGGAGGAATGCTTGGCTGTGCAGAGATTGCTGTAGCTGTATTAGTCTCTGCGTAGCCGGTGACTTGAATCTCACTAAATGGATTTCTGCAGTTTCACTAGTTCCTGCAAGCTGGATGAAGGAATGTCTTTTCCCTGAATTGCACTAGCTGGATGGCTCTATGTAACTGGCCTCTGCAGGATGGAAGACTCTTCTATCTCTGAGTTCTCACTAGCTGGATGGCCGTTGTTCACTGTGGTCCTGCAAGATGGAAGGCTCTTCTCTCTGTATTTGCACTAGCTGGGGAGCCGCTGTTTCACTGTCATGTCCTCACTAAATGAACGGGGATTCTTGTAGCTTAACAGGCAGCTAAACTACTATACCGGGGTCCAATAAGGGAGACTGTAGTTGAATCTGTGCTTTATTGAGCGTAGGGTATATTGATGTGGTGTATATACATAACAAAAAGATCTGCACCACTAGCTGACCAAGGGAGCTAACTAAGCTGGCTAATATGAGATAGGGATTATATACAGGGAGCATGTTACATACCAGCGATGCAGACGCAAGGGAAGTAGAGAAATGAGATGTTCATAAAATGCAGCGTGATAGAAAATGGAGAACTGGAGGGAAAAATGGGGGCTAGATTTAACCATGATGCTTTGCAACTTACCAGGGTGCTTTGCAAACCTGCCCAAAATGCATTGCGAAGAGAGGGAAATAGAATTCAGGAAGTACAGTGTATAATAACATGCAGTTATGACTCTGGTCACTAGATGGAGCCAAAAACAATGAACACATTAAATCTGTGGCTGAAACTGAATACTATGGATATTCAGAGCAAATCAATGTGTATATTATCAAAATGGACAGTTAAAGGTTGTGAATTATGTCGGATACAGAACAATGATACTCCAAAGGTTCTCTATAGGGTTGAGGTCAGGGGAAGATGGTGGCCACACCATGAGTTTATCTCCTTTTATGCCCATAGCAGCCAATGACTCACAGGTATTCTTTGCAGCATGAGATGGTGCATTGTTATGCATGAAGATGATTTTGCTCTTGAAGGCACGTTTCTGCTTTTTATACCATGGAAGAAAGTTGTCAATCAGAAGCTCTATATACTTTGCAGAGGTCATTTTCACACCTTCAGGAACCTTAAAGGGCCCTACCAGCTGTTTCCCCATGATTCAGGCCCAAAACATGACTCCTCCACCTCCTTGCTGAGGTCGCAGCTTTGTTGGGACATGGTGGCCATCCACCAACCATCCACTACTCCATCCATCTGAACCATCCAGGGTTGCTCGACACTCATCAGTAAACAAGACTGTTTGAAAATTAGTCTTCAGGTATGTCTGGGTCCACTGCAACCATTTCTGCTTGTGAGCACTGTTTAAGGGTGGCCGAATAGTAGGTTTATGCACCACAGCAAGCCTTTGAAGGATCTTACATCTTGAGGTTCGAGGGACTCCAGAGGCACCCTCAGCTTCAAATATCTGTTTGCTGGTTTGTAATGACTTTTTAGCAGCTGCTAAACCTTCCTCATTCTGCCTTTATCAGCACGAACACGTTTGTGCTCAGAATCAGCCACAAATCTCTTAACAGTATGGTGATCACGCTTAAGTTTTCGAGAAATATCTGTTTTCATCCCTTGACCAAGCCATTGCACTATTTGATGCTTTTCAGCAGCAGAGAGATCCTTTTTCTTTCCCATGTTACATGAAAACTCTGGCCTGCTTAATAGTGTGGAACATCCAGTTTTCCTTTTATTGGGCTCACATGGCAAACTAATTATCACAGGTATCAATGGGTTTCATTGGAAAAAAAAAGCTCTATGACACTTAAAACCAACCTGCATAATAATTTGGAACATGGTGTATAGCTGGAGAGATATCAGAATAGATCTCCTTCACCATTTCTACCACAAAAACATCAAGATTGCTAGCAAAAATAAGAGTGGTTTTTAAAACATAACTTTTACTTGTTAGTTCCTAAAAAGGAGGTCAATGACCCCTATTAAAATGTAAATAATTAGCCATCACATAAATTGCACACACACATAAATATGGATTCCAACTCCCTGTTTAGGAATATATAGTTAATATCTTAGCTCCATAAAAAGAGCAGTATACATCCAAGTAGAACCTTTTCACATTTTCAATAATTATCTGACAATATTAAAGCTCAAAAACCCTATCATGGGCAATCCAAAAGAGCCAATTTTATATATTGTTCACATATGTTTCATAAAGACAAACTATCAAAGGTTATGGAGAGTAGAAAAAGGAGCAATCTCACCAATCTTCTTCTAGATTTCTCCTTTAACCATTAATCATGGCACCTGGGTTCCAGCTTAAAGTCCCTGTCAGTCCCTGTTATGTACTGATCCTGGTACCCCAGAGCTTCCGCCCTTACAAGGGCAGTCAACAGCTAACCCTTTCACTAGTCAGCCCTGGACTGACCCTATATGCTTACCGACGCGTTTATTCATTGTAATGATTCATCAGGGGATTTGGCACAAACAGTCCTTATCAAAAGAAATGGGCAGCATATCCCTCCACCTGGACAACAATGAGGCAATGGTGGGGGGTTTGCCGGCTGTTGTTCTTTCGGAACGTCATAAATTGGAAGGATTAGTGGAGTCCCCCTGAGTGGTCGAGTCAGGTTGCATAGGGGAGACCAATGGTGTATCAGTTCCTCCTGTTCTACTTGTCCATCCTCAGGGAGTTGTTCAGAAGTTTCTTCTTCTTCCTCTTCCCCTACTGTGGGAGCTTTCTTGAGAGTTTCTGGTGCTTCTCCCACTTGAACAGGATCTTTAGATAAAGAAGGCCGAAGCATATTCTAGTGAACTATCCGAGTAGGAGAGCTTCCTCCTCCCACCGATTTTCCAATTTATCCCGAGGATGTCCCTGGCCTGGAGATCTGTCTCCCGTGGTGGAGTTTTCTCAGCATGCTCCAACTCCCGAAGTCTGGTCTGTACCAGGCGATGCAAAGTCTGCAGATGATGGCGATGTTTTCGTACCCAGGAAGACACCCCAGTCCGTGGGTAGTTCTCATTTGGATCCAACTCTAGCTCAGTGATACCTTTCCCTGCACGGCCGAATAAAAGGGTATAGGTAGTATAACCAGTGGTTCGTGCACTCGATTGTTGTATACCCATACTAATTCTGATGCATACTTAGGGCATCGGGCTTTCTGGTCCTCCTCCAGGGTCCTCAGCTTTTATATTAGTGTCCGATTGAGTCGTTCACAGGCATCATTACCCTGAGGGCTATATGGCGTGGTGCTGGACTACTCAGTTTTGTACATACGATGTAACTTCACCATCAGTTTTCCTAAAAAACAGGCTCCCTGGTCAGAATGGATTTGTTTTGGACAGCCATAAACTTGAATTAAATTTTTACAGATGGCATATGCAGCCTACTCCGCGGTTTAATCTCGGGTTGGAGTTCACGACGGCGAACTTCGTGAAGTGATCCACCATTACAAAACAATATTCATACCCCTGATGGGCCAACCCGTTGGACAGATAGTCTATCATTAGCAGTTCTAGGTGACCGGACGTCACAAAAGTTTGTGTGGGGGCTCTCTGCTCTGGTGGTTTAGCCAATTCACATGTCCGGCATAGCCTACAAGCCTCCTCCACCACAGCCTTCAGGCGGGAATGAAAGACAATCCGCTGTAACAACTGAAATGTCTTTTCCTGACAGAAGTGAGACCCTTTTTTGTGTACCTCGTTGGCTTTCTCTAGCAGCAGCGTTTCTGGAACTAAGACCTGCCAGGTGGCGCCCAGCTCTTTCTGAAGCTGCACTTTCCGATACAGCAATCCATTCTTTATCTGTAGGCATTCCCATTGTCGAAGAATCTGCAGCGTTTCTGAAGATCAAATATCTCTCTCTTGAACTAGGAAGTCTCTTTGATGTTATCCACTGCCTCAGTAGAGCAAGTTCTCTATCTTTTTGCTGCAACCGGATCCACTCATCTCGGGATCACCCCAAGATGCATTCCCAAGTCAAAGCTTGCGTAGCCACTACCATCCTGGAGGGGTCTAGGAACCTGGGGATCTCCTCATCTTCTAACTCTTCACCTCTATTTCGCCCAGGTTTAGCATGTTTCAATCTGGATAAGGTATCAGCATGAGTGTTTTCAACTCCTCTTTTATAAGGAATCTTATACCAAAATTTTGCCATTCTGGCCACCCATCGTTGCTCCAGAGCTCCCAGCTTTGCATTCTCCAGGTGAGACAATGGGTTGTTGTCGGCGTGCACTAATACTTCGGACCCAGACAAATATTCCATGAACCTCTCCGTCATAGCCCACACCAACGCCAGCAGCTCTAACTTGAAGGAACTGTAATTGTCCTGATTATGTTCGGAATCATGAAGGGACCGACTTGCATGATCGATCACCTTCTCTCTCCCATCCTGTATCTGCAACAACACAGCCCCAAGTCCATGCAAACACCCATCAGTGTGGAGAATAAATGGTTGAGAAAAGTCTGCATAGACCAACATAGGAGCTTCCGTCAATGCCTTCTTTAGGTTCTGAAAAACTTTTTCCTGATGCTCCTTCCACCGAATAGTCCAGTCCTTTGCACTCCCTTCAGCAGTTCTAGCAGCGGTTTCACTATGCGTGCAAAATTCTTCACAAAACGGCGGTAATACCCTGTCAATTCCAGAAATGCCTGAACATCTTTTACCTTCTCTGGAGTGGGTCAATCCTGTATCACAGCAATTTTCTTTCACGATAGTTTCACTCCTTCAGCAGATACCACATGGCCCAAGTACTCAATCTGGGTGTGGAACAAATGGCATT
Organism: Dendrobates tinctorius; assembly: GCF_039654945.1. Taxonomy (NCBI): domain Eukaryota; kingdom Metazoa; phylum Chordata; class Amphibia; order Anura; family Dendrobatidae; genus Dendrobates; species Dendrobates tinctorius. The sequence continues at coordinate 5,781,841 of NW_027361768.1, forward strand.
TTTGGGGCTTCTCCTTTAGCCCGTGTCCTTGAAGGTGACTTAACACCTGTTCTAGTCTTTGGAGATGATCCTCAAATGAAGCAGCATAGATTATGATGTCTAAATAGATGATCACCTAAACACCTCTCCATAAGACTCTGAAAAGTTCCTGGAGCATTAGCTAGGCCAAACGGCATTCAATTGAATTCAAACAAGCCCATGGGTAGTATAAAGGCGGTCTTTGCCCGGTCTTGTTCCGACATCGGCACTTGCCAATAGCCACTGTCGAGGTCTAATGTTGAGAAGAATTTAGTGTTTCCTAATGCAGACAAGGATTCTTCGATCCTGGTTAATGAGTATGAATCTCTCACAGTGCAGGCATTGATAGTCCACACAAAAACAGGGTGCCGTCCTTTCGCACTAGGACTATAGTGGCAGCCCATAGACTCTGACTCTCTCTAATGACATCTTAATGACACCTTTCTGTAACATCTGACTCAGCATGTTCTTCACTTCTTGATATAGCTCTGGGGGAATTTGCCAATAACGCTCTTGGAACACCCCCAGTGCAAGTGGGGGTCTTACTCGGTGTCGGGCCGGTGTCTTAAAGGGAATGTGTTGCGGTGGCAGTGACCCGGTCCGTGGCCCTGGATGTTCATGTAAAATAGGTGGAATAAAGTTTGTTTAGATAAGTTCGTGGCGCCACCTGTGGTATATGGTCAGAGGTGACCAGAGCTGCAGTGCAGATCCTCTGGGACAGATGGTGGGATGCAGCAGAGGTGTAATAGCTCTCCACAGGCAGAGCTGTAGTCCCATGGCAGGTGTAATAGGTGTTGAGGTAGATGGTGTGGTGTTTAGGCACAGAGATGTAGCAGTACTGAAGGGGCTAGCGCAGAAAGAAGGCAATGACACAGCTGAATGCAGTTCCAATCCTTTACTCACATTTCTGGCATAGACAGGTGCCATGTCCTCCAGGTGAGGGGCTCAGCCAACTCCCAGGCAAGAGGAGTACACCCTTCCAGCACTCCCTTCCATGTGCCTTTTCTGAACATCTCCTTACTAGCGCTTATCTGAAGTACTTGCAGTTATGAATTACACTCAAGTTCCCCTTTCTTGCTGTTACTTAGAACTCCACTCACATGACAGGCAGCTGTAGCCTACTTCAGGGACGCCTTGCAATAATGTCCTGGCTCACACACATTGCTACTGTGTCATCGAGTTTTAGGTTTGAATATAGTGGTCACAACTTCTATTCCTCTGGTTTCTGCTGTAAGATCATTAGTATCACGCACAGCCTCGGATACTGGCGCCGGGCCTTTGGAGCCTAAACTTAGGAATGAGTTCTGCTCTAGCTCCAATCCCAGTTCTCTCCTCCTCACATTTCATTCTTTTCTATCTTCCTTCTGAGAACCAATCTTTCTCTTCCCTTTCATTGCCAGCAGCTCCAGCTCACAGGAGGCTGCTGCATATATGTCCTTTCATTCCATCCCTAGCTGGGGATCTGCCCCACTTCCTGTCAGTTCTCCCACTCTTTAGTGCAATCTGAGCTCCACCGACTTCCCAGCACCCTCCATGAACCAAGCAGGAGCCAATAGAGAGTGCTCTGCTGTTCTAAGGTTTCCGTGCTGGGTGCACGTGCTGGAGTCTGGTCAGGTGTCTCCATCTTACCTGAGTAGTGGGGTACCACACCTCAGGAGGAGGTGCAGTACCTCTGTGGTGACTGAACCTTCAGGGGCGCCACACTCTGTTATGGGTGCGGTATTTTCAGTTGGTATTTCGTGTGTAATGACAGTAGTACAGCCGAAATCGTCCTCATGACGGGTGAATACATCTGCATAGCGTCCCAAACAGAGCTTCTACCTGCTGCACCTGTGCCTGAGTGAGTTCGGTCATCTCGGCCTGCATCTGCTCCAAAATACAACGTCCTTCCTGGATATGCTGGGGCTCCGGCGTCTAAGAGATGTTTATTGTCACGGTCCAGGGATCTCCCTGCTGTACTTTCAGCTGAACAGCCTGAGGTGGTATTACTTCTTCCGGCATGCCCATAATCCGAGCTATTTCACATTTGAGGGAAACTGTGACGTTCTGATTCTCCAAATTGACACAACGCACAGGAACTGTTCCATCACACACTATGGCTAACGTCTGTGCCACCAGGAGTCCCGGGGGAAATTGCTCTGAAAAAGATGGCTCAATTTGGATCTCTACTCCTAATGGGGTGCGAGCTCAAACGGGTAGAGTGAGTACCGTCTGCCAGGGGGGGCAGAATGAGTTTGGAAGAGGCGGGGACAATCACTATCCCTAATGCCCCTCCATTGCTGAAGGACTCTTGAGCTTGAGTTACACGAATTAGCTGTTGAAATACCATCCTCTGGGGGTATGTGGGCTCCACTGCTTCAGAGTCTTGCTAGAGGGTTCGTTGATAAAGAAACTCCCAAATTCCTTTAATATGTTCATTCCCAGGGTGACTGTGTGTCTGCCACACACTTCTCACACTTCACACAAGTGCACAGTCTGTATGTGTGGATGAATGGAGAGCGCAAAGCAGGTCTGCTTGTCGGTGTTGGTCTGCGGAGAGGGAGTCAACCTTCTCCTGTCGCACACGCTGTCTTCCCGCTAAGAGCCCCGTTCTGTCACGTGCCGTCCCTTTTATATCACACCCGCCCCCTGCAGTCAGGTGCAAAGGTCTCTTCCATTCAGAAAACCCTTCCCCTGACAACAATGATGACAGTCCCGACAGTTCCAGCCCTGATACGAAAGGGACACCACCAGCCCGGTCCATCTCCCCGTCAGCAGTGGTTATCTGGGGTCTATGATGCACTATGAAAGGTACAGCCTTAGATTCTTTTTTCACACATACATTATTCAGTAGCTTAGGTAATACATATATCAACGCTTTTACAGCTACATAAAGCAATAAACAAAACAATAAAATTTGCATGCAAGTCTCTGCAATACCAGAAATCCTTCCTGCTAGGCCATTAAACCAGTTGGCCGGTTTTAAAAAGGAGAATGTGTTACCCCACCAGGAGTCTCTGTTTTCACTGTGTTGCTTTAACCATTGGTCTCTAAGTTCACCTATTTTGTCTATACTGGCCCTGACCTGGAGATTGCCAGTGGAGTCAATATAATTGCAACAGGTGGGACCAATTATTGGACACATTCCTCCTTCTTTTGCTGTCAGGTAACCTAGTACTATAGTATGTCAGTTAGTAACTATGATTAATTGTCTCTGCATTGAATCATAGAATCATAGAATCGTAGAGTTGGAAGGGACCTCCTGGGCCATCTGGTCCAACCCCCTGCTCAAAGCAGGATTCACTAAATTATCCCAGTCAGAAGTCTGTCCAGCCTCTGTTTGAAGACTTCCATTGTATTAGTTTCATGAAGAACCTCAAGAACCTCGAAAATCTGATCATCCAGGTAGCCAGTAGCTTCCACTAACTTATCCCACATTTGTGTTATGAAGGGGTATATTAGCATACTACTGAATATTTTATTTGTTATCCCCATTTCTACTAAATGTGGCCTACCATTTGGGCGTGGTTTATTGTCTGTTGCCCTTCAATACAAGGTGTGAATTAGGAATGCTGCTGTGTCTATTTTATTATGAGGAACTAAGAAAGTGGCTGGTGTTAGTTTGGCAAGAGTGCAAACCGCTCTTATGTCTGGGCTCACCCACCTGTACAGCAATAGCACAAAAAGAGGACTTAAAAATCCTCCAAAAATTCAAACATACAGCAAAAAAGGCAGAAATGCTTACCTGCCAAGACCTCCAAACAAATACACTATCAGGATGCAGTGGACTCATATAGTTAAGATGGCAGCAACACAGGTGCAAAAAATACCGATGAGACAGCCGCTCACATCCTACCAATCCATGGAGGGGGTGGCTGCTTGGTATATACACTCACTGGCCACTTTATTAGGTACACCTGTCCAACTGTGTGTTAAGACTTAATTTCTAATCAGCCAATCACATGGCGGCAACTCAGTGCATTTAGGCATGTAGACATGGTCAAGACAATCTCCTGCAGTTCAAACCGAGCATCAGTATGGGGAAGAAAGGTGATTTGAGTGCCTTTGAACGTGGCATGATTGTTGGTGCCAGAAGGGCTGGTCTGAGTATTTCAGAAACTGCTGATCTACTGGGATTTTCACGCACAACCATCTCTAGGGTTTACAGAGAATGGTCCGAAAAAGAAAAAAAATCCAGTGAGCGGCAGTTCTGTGGCCGGAAATGCCTTGTTGATGCCAGAGGTCAGAGGAGAATGGGCATACTGGTTCGAGCTGATAGAAAGGCAACAGTGACTCAAATTGCCACCCGTTACAACCAAGGTAGGCAGAAGAGCATCTCTGAACGCACAGTGCATCGAACTTTGAGGCAGATGGGCTACAGCAGCAGAAGACCACACTGGGTACCACTCCTCTCAGCTAAGAACAGGCATCTGATGGCTACTTTCAGCAGGATAATGCGCCATGTCATAAAGCTCGAATCATCTCAGATTGGTTTCTTGAACATGACAATGAGTTCACTGTACTCAAATAGCCTCCTCAGTCACCAGATCTCAATCCAATAGAGCATCTTTGGGATGTGGTGGAACGGGAGATTCGCATCAGGGATGTGCAGCCGACAAATCTGCGCCAACTGTGTGATGCCATCATGTCAATATGGTCCAAAATCTCTGAGGAATGCTTCCAGCACCTTGTTGAATCTCTGCCACGAAGAATTGAGGCAGTTCTGAAGGCAAAAGGGGGTCCAACCCGTTACTAGCATGGTGTACCTAATAAAGTGGCCAGTGAGTGTAAATGCACAATGAAAGCTTGTATGTGGCACTGTTCTCACTATGGCAATGCACAGCATCCAGGTTAACAGCCTTTTAGTTACGCCCTTCTATTAGATCAGGTGGGCTGCCCAGTGCTATCAAGATGCATCCCATGTGAACAGACACCGCAGTTTACAAGACCAAATGGGCCCAACTGCACCCCGAATAAAAAAGTGCAAAAAAAACCACTTTAAAAAATATGAGGTATTAGTTGATATTTTGGCCAAAATACGTAAGCTCATAATCCTCGTCACGGATCCCCACGTTTACGAGTCCCTAACACTAATCAGCAAAGCACAAAAAGAGGACTTAAAAATCTTCCAAAAATTCAAACGTACAGCAAAAAAAGGCAGAAATGCTTACCAGCCAAGGCCTCCAAACAAATGCACTATCAGGATGCAGTGGACCCATATAGTTAAGATGGATTGGTAGGATGTGAGCGGCTGTCTCATCGGTATTTTTTGCACCTGTGTTGCCGCCATCTTAACTATATGGGTCCACTGCATCCTGATAGTGCATTTGTTTGGAGGCCTTGGCAGGTAAGCATTTCTGCCTTTTTTGCTGTATGTTTGAATTTTTGGAGGATTTTTAAGTCCTCTTTTTGTGCTATTGCTGATTAGTGTTAGGGACTTGTAAACGTGGGGATCCGTGACGAGGATTACGAGCTTACGTATGTTGGCCAAAATATCAACTAATACCTCAAATTTTGTAATTTTTTTTGCACTTTTTTATTTGGGGAGAAGTTGGGCCCATTTGGTCTTGTAAACTGTGGTGTCTGTTCACATGGGATGCATCTTGATAGCACTGAGCAGCCCGCCTGATCTAATAGAAGGGTGTAACTAATAGGCTGTTAACCTGGATGCTGTGCATTGCCATAGTGTGAACAGTGCCACATACAAGCTTTCATTGTGCATTTATATACCAAGCAGCCGCCCCCTCCATGGATTGGTAGGATGTGAGCGAATGTCTCATCGGTATTTTTCGCACCTGTGTTGCCGCCATCTTAACTATATGGGTCCACTGCATCCTGATAGTGCATTTGTTTGGAGGCCTTGGCAGGTAAGCATTTCTGCCTTTTTTGCTGTATGTTCTCACCCACCTGTAGGCACAATGTCCGCAAACTAAGAACACTCCTTCAGGAAGAACACAAATGTGGCCAAGGGTCTGCATACAATGGTATAAATTCAAAAGTCCCAACATAGGTTTATGGGCACACCAAGTATTATTCATTTGTTTTCCATTAATACCAAATGTACATTTTACCCCTTTCTTTCCTTATTTTACCGATAGATGCTTTACAGCCTTCAACACCATCTTGATACACCATCTCATTAACCCGTGTTTCATCATGAGTGTGTTTACGAAAGCAATTATTGTCCTCAATACAGGTATCTGCTCCTGTGTGCTGAAGTCCTACTCTTGGTGACCACAATTCCAACTTCTGAATCATACTCCCGCCACCACATTTGTACCTTAGGTCATGTTATATTAAACTGGAACCAGGGATTAGTGACCTATCTGATTATGATCAATGAGGCAGATATATCACGGGGCACATCTTTTCCTCAAAACTTAGATTGAGTCGAGGTCTCATTTTGTATGCATCGTGGTGTTCATACCTTCCATGGCCCCAGAGGTAAGGCTAAGTATGGCATAGTCCTTGCAGATACTGGGCTGTGTATACAGATCTAACAGTCTTTTGGGTTTTGTCTTTCCATGTCCTTTATAAGTAGAGCATGAGAACAAGTTTGTTGTCCCAGTCCATATTTAAAACTTTATCCAGTGTCTTTGTAGGGTGCAATAATCCTGCTACTGCCAGCAAGGTGATTAGTAGAACAGTCATTCTGCTGGTGAAGTGACCTTTCTGCTATGACTGGCGTGGATCCAGATGGGCTTTCCCTCAAGTTTCACTGAGGTGGATGCGGTCAGCTGTACTTGGAACAGGCCATCAAACCATGGATCTAGGCTTCTTCTCACGTGTCTGCGTATGACCACCAATCACCTGGATTCAGTTGATTCACGTCTGCTCTGGCATTAGGATCTGGAATAGATGAGAACACATGTTTATGCACCACATTAAGTCTTTTCTGCAAGGCCTGGACTTAGGCTGTCATAGCACCGTGTTGCATTTGTCGCACTCGTGGGAAGTAAAGACTAGTCTTTGAGGCACTACCGAACCGGACTTTAAAAGGAGACAAGTCCGTCTATTTGGAGTGTGTCTGACTGAAAAGAGTGCAAGAGACAAGCACTCAACCCTGTTCTTTCATGTCCCTTTCATAGCCTTTTGAATTTTTAAGTTTAAGTGTCGTTTTAGCATTAGCACATTTTACCAGATAGGCTTCCGGCCAACCAGAAAAGAGATCTACACATACTAGGATATATTTATACACTCGTACCTTGGGTAGCTGTATGTAGTCAATCTGCAGTCTCTGAAATGGGTAGAGAGTAGTAATGAGCGAACGTGCTCGCCACTACTCATTACTCGCCCAAGTATCGCGATACTCGGTGTACTCGTCGAGCACCGAGCATTTCCGGGATAACTCCGTGGGAACTCGGGTCTCCACCCAGATTTTTGGGCGGACTTTACAGACACAATCACGCTGCAGGGATTGTCTGCCAGGCAATGAAGCGCCACAGCCATTTTTGTTGTGGTGGTGTAGTGATTGGCTGGCTGCACAGCATCATCAGGGGTATAAGAGACTGGATGTCGCCCTTCTCGGCGCATTCAGCTCCGGATTGAGAGTGTAGGAAGAGCTGCTGCCGAGATAGGGTCAGAATTGGAGATTTATTAGTCAGTGTGGGGTCTACCATCCTAAACTACTCAAATCCAGCTAAACCTATAGTCCTTCTAAGGACTAATTCCGGAGTATATAGGTTCCAGTGCTAGGTACGCAGGGTAGTGTATGTCACTCTATACACATGAGTGCAAGGCCTGCAGGCACTGTATGTGTGTATATACTGTAGATCATTGCGTACATCAAGAGGGTCCATTCCCTTCCTGTGTTCTGGTGCTGCTGCTGCTACCTGTAGGATACATTGGCCGTTTATAGCTATCCCCAGGTGTAATTGGAATACAGGCCACACATTTTTTTGGTGTCATATCTCCGTGCCAGCTCATACAGTCATATGTTAAAGTTTGGGCACCCCTATTAATGTTAACCTTTTTTCTTTATAGCAATTTTGGTTTTTGGAACAGCTATTTCAGTTTCATATATCTAATAACTGATGGACTCAGTTATATTTCTGGATTCAAATGAGTTTTATTGTACTAACAGAAAATGTGCAATCTGCATTTAAACAAAATTTGACCGGTGCAAAAGTATGGGCACCCTTATCTTTTTCTTGATTTGAACACTCGAGTCCTAACTACTTTTTACTGACTTCCTGAAGCACTAAATTGGTTTTGTAACCTCATTGAGCTTTGAACTTCATAGCCAGGTGTATCAAATCATGAGAAAAGGTATCTAAGGTGGCCACTTGCAAGTAGTTCTCCTATTTGATTCTCCTATGAAGAGTGGCATCATGGGCTCCTCAAAACAACTCTCAAATGATCTGAAAACAAAGATTATTCAACATAGCTTTTCGGGGGAAGGATACAAAAAGTTGTCTCAGAGATTTAACCTGTCAGTTTCCACTGTGAGGAACATAGTAAGGAAATGGAAGAACACAGGTACAGTTCTTGTTAAGCCCAGAAGTGGCAGGCCAAGAAAAATATCAGAAAGGCAGAGAAGAAGAATGGTGAGAACAGTCAAGGACAATCCACAGACCACCTCCAAAGACCTGCAGCATCATCTTGCTGCAGATGGTGTCACTGTGCATCGGTCAACAATACAGCGCACTTTGCACAAGGAGAAGCTGTATGGGAGAGTGATGCGAAAGAAGCCTGAGGTATGCAAAAGCACATTTGGACAAGCCAGTTACATTTTGGAAGAAGGTCCTGTGGACTGATGAAACAAAGATTGAGTTGTTTGGTCATACAAAAAGGCGTTATGCATGGAGGCTAAAAAACACAGCATTGCAAGAAAAACACTTGCTACCCACAGTAAAATTTGGTGGAGGTTCCATCATGATTTTGGGCTGTGTGGCCAATGCCGGCACCGGGAATCTTGTTAAAGTTGAGGGTCGCATGGATTCAACTCAGTATCAGCAGATTCTTGACAATAATGTGCAAGAATCAGTGACGAAGTTGAAGTTACGCAGGGGATGGATATTTCAGCAAGACAATGATCCAAAACACCGCTCCAAATCTACTCAGGCATTCATGCAGAGGAACAATTACAATGTTCTGGAATGGCCATCCCAGTCCCCAGACCTGAATATCATTGAACATCTGTGGGATGATTTGAAGCGGGCTGTCCATGCTCGGCGACCATCAAACTTAACTGAACTGGAATTGTTTTGTAAACAGGAATGGTCACAAATACCTTCATCCAGGATCCAGGAACTCATTAATAGCTACAGGAAGAGACTAGAGGCTGTTATTTTTGCTAAAGGAGGATCTACGAAATATTAATGTCACTTTTATGTTGATGTGCCCATACTTTTGCACCGGTCAAATTTTGTTTAAATGCAGATTGCACATTTTCTGTTAGTACAAAAAACCTCATTTGAATCCAGAAATATAACTGAGTCCATCAGTTATTAGATATATGAAACTGAAATAGCTGTTGCAAAAACCAAAATTGTTATAAAGAAGAAAGGTTAACATTAATAGGGGTGCCCAAACTTTAACATATGACTGTATCTGTGTGTGCGCGAAGTTTGGCCAGTTTACGGCGGTTTTGTTTTTTTGTCCTGGCTGTGACTGTACTTAAATACATAAAAATGTATAAATCTTTATTGAATTACCACAGTACATACAAAACATATAGAGTTAAAAAAGTGGGAAACCCAAAAAGGCACCACTACCCACATTTACACGGAAGAAGAGGTTGCACCTATCTCAAAAAACCCCAATACTCCCTCACCAGACAATACATAGCTATGTGAGGACGCCACTAAGGCACCAAAGTCGCAGATTTAAAGGCCAAATAGTTATATACAAATAATACAATAGTGCATAGCTAAGTATTTACCTCCTGTGGGTGATGGTGCTAGCCCCAACGCACGTTTCGGCATTCAGCCTTCCTCCGGGGGTTGGTATCACACCAGTAAGTGCATATCTTTATATTAGAGACCATCCAATAAACGGTCCCATATCGATTCCTGTGTTCCTACAAGGCTGCTGATTGGCCAGGGGGCCAATCATAGTTAGCTAACACCCGCCTTGATCCCAGCAAGGCCAATAAATATAGCGATGGAATGATACTAGTCATTGGTGGTAAGAGAAACGCCTCACTCCTTCAGTCACTCCCAACAGGCACACCACGTGGGCCCATCATCATGTAGGAGGGACACGGCACTCACTCAGCCAATCAGGAGGGCTCTCTACATGAGGTCATCGTCATATGACTCGCCTCCCTCAATCACATAAGCACGTCTAAATATATCAAGATCCGGGTGTCCTGGAGATGTCCTACTATAGCGTCGTACCCTACACCGACAGAGCAGCCCAGGGGGATCGCACGACTCGGCAAAACGCCTTGGCCCGGACCGCGGGTCAAGCTCCGCCCACTGAACGTGCAGGCTGAGCTGAGTCACATGACCGGGACACGGCGCCAGGAGCCGCCTCCTACAATACCCCAAGAGCCGTCCAGCGGGCACATGCACACAGCGGGCATCCCAGGCAGCCAAAATCTAAACAAATAACGTTATATATATCCTAGAAACCTACTGGACAAGGACACTAAATAAATGATAGCACACCTACAAAAGTGAATAACCTACTCCAAAAATGAATACACCAAACAGAGTCCAAAACATTAAGACTCAAGTAAATTTATTACATAATTACAAATGGATAAACAGAACAAGACATAATAAAATACCCTAATATGTAATTACAGAAAAATACATATAAAAAGGACATAGTGACCACTGTAAATAATCATACAAAAATGATAAGGATAATAATACTAATAAAGTGCATAATAAATATGGGCTGAAAAATAAAGTAGCATCCAAATAAATTGATACATAAGGAATAAAAATGTTTTTTTATTACTTTTATTACTTATGTATCAATATGTCATATATTTGGATGTTACTTTATCACTTGTGATAATTGTTTTATATTTTTCACACGGGTTTTGTTTATTGATATTAAACCTAGGAACTATGGTTTCCATTGGTTGGGGTTACATATAAATACTTCCCTTATTCCATTTGCACTACACTCCTTGAAAAAGCCACGGTGGGCGAAATGTATGTTGGAGGGAGCCTGGACACATTGAGCCACACATTATGGGTATATATGATTTGGATTTATATACTATATACTATATATTTTCTATGCACTTTATGAGTAGCTGATTTTTCAGCCCATATTTATTATGCACTTTATTAGTATTATTATCCTTAGCATTTTTGTATTATTATTTATTTACAGTGGTCACTATGTCCTTTTTTATATGTATTTTGCTGTAATATCATATTATGGTATTTTATTATGTCTTGTTCTGTTTATCCATTTGTAATTATGTAATAAATTTACTTGAGTCTTAATGTTTTGGACTCTGTTTGGTGTATTCACTTTTTGAGTAGGTTATTGTATGCATTATGAATATCCATTTATGCTTTATTATTTTGTGAATTTTTTTTCACTTAGTTGTTGGCTTACCTACAAAAGTGATTATAAGGGAGGCAACACTGTAAAAACAAGGAACCGATATTGTTGTGAGTTCATTTTTCCCTTCACCATTGAGGTCTGATGAACTCCCTCCTCTGGTGAAGGAAGGTAGTGAGGCTGATTACCAAACACATGGGCAGCTAGATGATGACTGGGTGGCTGGAATTGAGGACTGGATATAAGGCTGCTGACGCCCTTCTTCCTGGCTGGTGATTTTCCTGCTGGATTCTTGGAGACCAGTCTGATTCCTGCATCTCAAAGCTAAGTTTTTCTGCTCTGCTTTGTACACTTCAGTTTGGTTTTTGTTTTGCCTTGTTTTTTGGGAGTTCTGCCATCCCCGGCTGGGGGTGAGCTGAATTCCATTTTTGTCTCTGATCTGTTGATCTTTTGCTCTGTCTTCAGAATATACCTGAGTGCTGATATAGTCTTTTGAAGCCTAGCGTCTTCAGGGCCTGTTTTTCCTATCAGTTGGTTGGCTCATTTTCATAGGGTTTTTGCGGATGGCAGACAGCAGCTTTCCTATCCTGTCCTATGTAGTTAGCTTGGGCCCCATCATTTGCTCAACCTATCTTTCTATCTGTGTTAGTGTTTTCATCTTGCTTCACCGTCATTATATGTTGGGGGCTGCCTATTGCTTTGGGGTCTGCTCTGGGGCAGTTTAGTTTTTCCCCTTTCTGTCTTTAGGCTATATAGTTCTCCGGCTGTGATCGAGGGGTCTAGGGCACCGTAGGAACCCCCCACGGCTACTGCTAGTTGTTGTGGATAGGTTCAGGGGTCTGCAATCCGATAGCTGCCAACCTCTCTGGTTTTTCTGGACTTAGCTTGTATTTTGTTTTTTCCTCCTTCGGTGACTCATCATAACAGAATCACCAGCCATACCGCAGATCCTAGGGTACTCAATAGCAGGAGAGAATTGTAAAAAAAAAAAAAGTGTCAGAATTTTTTTTTTTTTCGTGTGTGCATATTTTTTCCCCTATATCTCTGAGGTCGTAGGGGGAATTTTTCTTTCAATGGAGATGAAGCAATTGTCTGATCGTGTGGAGCAGCTCGCTGCTGAAGTGCAGGAAATTTCCGCCTATCTTGCTCATTCACATGCTGCTGAACCAAAGATTCCTACTCCTGATGTATTTTTGGGGGATCGGTCTAAATTCTTGAATTTCAAGAATAATTGTAAATTATTTTTTGCCTTGAAGTCTAACTCGTCGGGGAACTCCGCGCAGCAGGTTAAAATTGTCATCTCTTTGCTGCGCGGCGATCCCCAGGATTGGGCGTTTTCTTTGAAACCTGATGATCCTATTCTGAATAATGTGAATGCATTTTTTCAAGCCTTGGGGTTGTTGTATGATGAACCTAATGCTATTGATCAGTCTGAAAAGACCCTGTTGGCATTAAGCCAGGGTCGGGATTCGGCAGAGTTGTATTGTCAAAAATTCCGAAAGTGGGCGGTCCTTACTACCTGGAATGATGGTGCCTTGGCAGCCCTCTTTCGGAAGGGTTTGTCAGAAACTGTAAAAGATACTATGGTGGGATTTCCTGTTCCCTCTGGTCTTGACGATTCTATGTCATTAGCCATTCAGGTGGATCGGCGTTTACGTGAACACAAAACTACACGAGAGATGTTGCCACCTGTTGAACAATTGTCTGAACCTATGCAATGTGATAGAGTTTTGTCTAGGGCGCAACGTCAGGAGTTCAGAAGGCGTAATAAGCTGTGTTTTTTTTGTGGAGATGCCTCGCATATTATTTCTGTCTGCCCTAAACGAGAGAAACGTTGTGCACACATGTTTTCTGTGGGTGGTGTTCAACCCAAGTTTCTTCTGGCAATTACTCTGATCTGCTCCCTGTCCACATTTTCCGCCAAGGCTCTTAATCTGATGGACTTGGATTTTGCTAAATGTTGTGGATTTCCTATGACACCTCTGCGGACGCCTATCCCTTTGAGGGGTATTGATGCTACTCCTTTGGCAAAGAATAAACCTCAGTTTTGGACCCAGGTGGTTATGCGGGTCACCCCAGACCATCATGAAAATTGCAGATTTTTGGTGTTGCATAATTTGCATGATACCATTGTTCTGGGGTTTCCCTGGTTGCAAATTAATAATCCAGTTCTGGATTGGAAATCTTTGTCTGTGGTGGGTTGGGGTTGTCGGTGTGCCCTTAGTGATGCTCCTGTTTTCTCCACCTCTCCCCAGTCGCATGATGTTCCTGACTATTTGGCTGACTTTTATGATGTATTTAGTGAGAATGAGTCTGCGTCTTTGTCTCCTCATAGGCGTTATGAACCCGGGGTGTAAATTCCCCAAGGGTCGGCTTTTCAATTTATCTGTACCCGAGCACGAGGCTATGCGATCCTATATTAAGAGGCATTAGAGAAGGGTCATATTAGACCATCCTCTTCACCCTTAGGTGCCGGGTTTTTTTTCGTGGCTAAAAAGGATGGTTCATTAAGGCCTTGTATTGACTATCGTGCCCTCAACAAAATTACTGTTAAATATCAGTATCTGTTACCCCTGATTTCTGATCTATTCTCCAGAGTTAAAGGTGCTTGCTGGTTTACCAAGCTTGACCTCAGGGTGGCATATAATCTTATTCGCATTAAGCATGGGGATGAATGGAAGACGGCGTTTAATACTACGGAGGGACATTTTGAGTACCTGGTGATGCGTTTTGGGCTCACTAATGCCCCTTCTGTCTTCCAGTGCTTCATGAATTATATATTCCGAGACTTTGTGGATACATTTTTGATTATCTATCTGGATGATATTTTGATCTTCTCCAAGAATTGGGACTCTCATGTGGAACATGTTCGGACTGTGTTCCGGATTTTGAGGGAGAATTCCCTGTATGTCAAGGGATCGAAATGCCTTTTTGGGGTACAGAGGATTTCATTTTTGGGATTTATTTTGTCTCCGTCAACTATTGAAATGGACCCGGCCAAGGTACAGGCCATTTATGATTGGGTTCAGCCCACTTCTTTGAAGGCCCTCCAGAAGTTTTTGGGTCTTGCTAATTTTTATCGGAAATTTATAGCTATTTTTTCTGGTATTGCCAAGCCATTGACGGATATGACTAGGAAGGGTGCTGATGTGCTGAATTGGTCTCCGGAGGTTGTTTCTTCCTTTCAGGAGCTCAAGCGAAGATTCACTTCTGCTCCGGTTTTGCGGCAACCTGATGTCTCACTCCCGTTTCAGGTGGAGGTGGACGCTTCTGAGATTGGTGCAGGAGCGGTGTTGTCCCAGAAAGATCCTGTGACATCTAAAATGAATCCTTGTGCTTTCTTTTCCCGAAAGTTCTCCCCATCCAAACGTAACTATGATGTGGGGAATCGGGAACTGTTGGCCATGAAATGGGCATTTGAGGAGTGGAGACATTGGTTGGAGGGAGCCAAACACCAAGTCGTGGTCCTTACTGACCACAAGAATTTGATTTACCTGGAGTCGGCCAAGCGCTTGAATCCTAGACAAGCTAGGTGGGCCTTGTTTTTCACACATTTTGACTTTGTGGTCTCTTTTCTTCCGGGCACTAAGAATGTCAAGGCAGACGCCCTCTCTAGGAGTTTCCTTGCTGATTCTCCTGTTGTGACTAAGCCTGCTACAATCTTAGGCGAGGGGGTAGTTCTTTCTGCCATCTCGCCCGATTTGAGACGTGCTCTGGAAGAGTTTCAGGAGGACAAACCTGAGCGTTGTCCCAGTGGAAAGTTGTATATTCCTGACCAGTGGAGGAAGAGAGTGATGTCTGAAGTTCATTGCTCTGCATTGGCTGGTCATCCAGGTATTTTTGGTACTAGAGATCTGGTGAGTCGGTCTTTTTGGTGGCCCGCCTTGTCTCATGATGTCAGGAATTTTGTGCAGTCCTGTGGGACTTGCTCCCGGTCTAAACCTTGTTCTCGCTCTAGTGGCTTGTTGATGCCTTTGCCGGTGCCCAGGAGGCCATGGACCCATATTTCAATGGATTTTATCTCTGATATGCCTATCTCTCAGAGAATGACTGTTATTTGGGTGATTTGTGATAGATTCTCTAAGATGGTCCATCTTTTACCACTCCCTAAGTTGCCATCTTCCTGAGTTGGTGCCCTTGTTTTTGCAACAGGTGGGTCGCTTGCACGGGATTCCAGAGAACATTGTATCTGACAGAGGAGTTCAGTTTGTGTCTAGATTTTGGAGGACTTTCTGTTCCAAGCTGGGAATTCAGTTGTCCTTCTCCTCTGCGTTTCACCCTCAGACCAATGGGCAGACGGAGAGAACAAACCAGACTTTGGAGTAGTATTTGAGATGTTTTATTTCTGCCGATCAGGATGATTGGGTTTCATTTTTGCCCTTGGCCGAATTTGCTTTAAATAATAGAGCTAGTTCTGCCACTTTGATGTCACCTTTTTTTTGTAACTTTGGTTTTCACCCTCGATTTTCTTCAGGGCAGGTGGAGCCTTCTGCCTGCCCAGGTGTTGACACTGTGGTGGAGAGAATGCATCAGATCTGGGACCAAGTAGTGGATAAGTTGTCTCTCTCCCAGGAAAGGGCCCAGCGGTTTTCCAACCGGCGTAGGACCGTTGGTCCCCAGTTTAAGGTGGGTGATATGGTTTGGTTGTCATCAAAAAATGTCACTATGAAGGTGGCTTCTCCTAAGTTTATGCCTAGATTTATTGGACCTTACAAGATTTTGGAGATTATTAATCCGGTCTCTTTTCGGTTGGCTCTTCCTGTCACATTTAAAATTCATAATGTGTTTCATAAGTCCTTGTTGAAGAGGTTTGTTGAACCAGTAGTTCCTGGGGTGGCACCTCCTGACCTTATAGTGGTTGAAGGTAACATGGAATATGAGGTAGAGAAGATACTGGATTCCCGTCTGGCTAGACGGAGACTCCAGTATTTGGTTAAGTGGAAGGGTTATGGTCAGGAGGATAATTCCTGGGTCTCTGCCTCTGATATTCATGCCGAAAGATTGGTGCGTGCCTTTCATCGGGCTCACCCGGATCGCCCTGGTGGCATGGATGAGGGTTCGGTGACCCCTCCTCAAGGGGGAGGTACTGTTGTGAGTTCATTTTTCCCTTCACCATTGAGGTCTGATGAACTTCCTCCTCTGGTGAAGGAAGGTAGTGAGGCTGATTACCTAACACAAGGGCAGCTAGATGATGTCTGGGTGGCTGGAATTGAGGACTGGATATAAGGCTGCCGACGCCCTTCTTCCTGGATGGTGATTTTCCTGCTGGATTCTTGGAGACCAGTCTGATTCCTGCATCTCAAAGCTAAGTTTTTCTGCTCTGCTTTGTACACTTCAGTTTGGTTTTTGTTTTGCCTTGTTTCTTGGGAGTTCTGCCCTCCCCGGCCGGGGGTGAGCTGAATTCCATTTTTGTCTCTGATCTGTTGATCTTTTGCTCTGTCTTCAGAATATACCTGAGTGCTGATATAGTCTTTTGAAGCCTAGCGTCTTCAGGGCCTGTTTTTCCTATCAGTTGGTTGGCTCCTTTTCATAGGGTTTTTGCGGATGGCAGACAGCAGCTTTCCTATCCTGTCCTATGTAGTTAGCTTGGGCCCCATCATCTTCTCAACCTATCTTTCTATCTGTGTTAGTGTTTTCATCTTGCTTCACCGTCATTATATGTTGGGGGCTGCCTATTGCTTTGGGGTCTGCTCTGGGGCAGTTTAGTTTTTCCCCTTTCTGTCTTTAGGCTATATAGTTCTCCGGCTGTGATCGAGGGGACTAGGGCACCGTAGGAACCCCCCACGGCTACTGCTAGTTGTTGTGGATAGGTTCAGGGGTCTGCAATCCGATAGCTGCCAACCTCTCTGGTTTTTCTGGACTTAGCTTGTATTTTGTTTTTTCCTCCTTCGGTGACTCATCATAACACGATATGTTAAGTCACACATCATGAATTGTGATATGTTAAGGACCTACAGAAGCTCGATTTAACCTTATAAAGGCCAAATTCCTATCGAACATGAACAAAGAAGGCACAACAAAAGTAATAACACAATAATAATTAATGGCAAGTTACCAATATGTGAGCACCCATAAATTTGGCCATACAGAAGTTAAATATAATTTGGGCATAGGGGAATCCACTACATGGATCTACTACTGGGCCCATAGCAGGACATCTTATTGATGTTACATACAATTGCAAGGGTTGACTACATATTGTCATAAATAATTAGTAAACTACATAATAATGCCAGTGCGACCAAATTAAAGCACCCGTTGCAGGTGTATATAAAAACAGATGGAACTCAAACATACATCCAAGATGCCCATAATAAGGGATATACCCATACCAAAATAATAAAGCGGAATACATGTATATGAAACCTAATTTCCCTTAAATAGTCATCATACTAAGCGACCCATACAGTATTCCAAAGATGATAGCACATATATAGATCCACACACAGGTAATAGGTATCCCAATTTTTACCGTCCATAGACGGAAAATTATGTAAAGATATTATAGCCATGCATATTTATTTTGATAGAGAGAAGAATCCTCACAATCCATCATCTATCATTAAAAGTCCCAAATATATTAGTAGGTAACTGGGAAGATATAATCTTCTTGAAAACATAATGCATCATTCTTCATTCGGTCTGTAGTCCATCCAGGATTTTTAGTTTCTTATTCTGAAAGGTCCCATCCATTTCTGACTCGTAAAGGATGGTCTCACACAACACAAAGACATGCTCTATAATTGAGAGTAAACAAGATAAAATTAATAGAAAATGAAAAACAAGGTGAGATAAAAATTGGCCCTGAAACATCAAAGAAACAGAACAAAGCTGCAGGTTTCATTAACCCCTTAGCGACAGAGCCAGTTTGCACCTTAATGACCAGGCCAATTTTTTCAATTCTGACCACTGTCCCTTTATGAGGTTATAACTCTGGAACGCTTTAATGCATCCCGCTGATTCTGAGAATGTTTTTTCGTGACATATTGTACTTCATGTTAGTGGTAAAATGTCTTCGATAAATCTTGTGTTTATTTATGAAAAAAATGGAAATATGGCAAAAATTTTGAAAATTTTGCAATTTTAAAACTTTAAATTTTTATGCCCTTAAATCAGAGAGATGTGTCACAAAAATTTCTTAATAAATAACCTTTCCCACATGTCTTCTTTACATCACCACAATTTTGGAAGCAACATTTTTTTTTGTTAGGAAGTTATAAGGGTTAAAAGTTGACCAGCGATTTCTCATTGTAACAACCCTGCTGGCATCACTGCATGGCCTCCCATCCCCCGCACACCAACTTACTTTCTGCTTCAAGCCATGCTGTGAATTCTGTCTGTTGCCAGCCCTGAGCTCCATGTGCTATGCCTCTTGTTTTCCTGCTTGCTCTCCATGTTTCCTGACTGTGTGTATAGGGGGGCGGTGCCTGAACTCTCTGGTTCTTATGCAGTCAGGGTGCACCTGGCTAATGGGTCCCTGACCAATTACCTAGAGCCCTGGACTATTTAACCCTGCCACATCCACTGAAACATGGCCTGTGCAATGTCTAAACTCAGTTATCTCCTTGCTGCTGAGCCAGCCAGGCCCTGCCCTATGTCTTGCCTTCTCTGAAGGCTCTTACTGCATATTTTTGTGTCTTGGTACCTTGCCTAGCATTTCTCTGTCTGCCTGCCAGGAGGCAGAATATCCTGGTCCTTGTGTCTTTGTCCCTGTGTCTCTGTCTGAACTCAGTCTTACCTCTGTCTGTCAGTCTCCTTGCCCGTGGCTTCCTTCCCTGCTGTGTCTTTCCTTGTGTCCTCTCTGTCTGTGCATCTGCACCCTAGCCGCTCTGCCTGTTCGGCTCCCTAGCCGCTCTGCCTGCACGGCTCCCTAGCCGCTCTGCCTGCACGGCTCCCTAGCCGCTCTGCCTGCACGGCTCCCTAGCCGCTCTGGCTACTCGGCTCCCTAGCCGCTCTGCCTGCTCGGCTCCCTAGCTGCTCTGCCTGCTCGGCTCTCTAGCCGCTCTGCCTGCTCGGCTCTCTAGCCGCTCTGCCTGCCCGGCTCCCTTGCCGCCAGCCTACGCCGCACTCCTGTGGCTCAGCCTACTCCACACTCCTGCCTATATCCATACCTGCACCTCCTGTGTGAACAGGTCCAAATTCTGTTCCAGCATACACCACTCCCTCCTGCCTACACCTGCTGTGTGAACAGGTCCCTACCTGCTCCTTCTCATACCATGCCAATCTGTCCTGTGCCTCCAAGCCGTGCCCACCTGTCCTGTGTCTCCAAGCTGTGCCCGCCTGTCCTGTGTCTCCAAGCTGTGCCCGCCTGTCCTGTGTCTTCAAGCCGTGCCCGCCTGTCCTGTGTCTCCAAGCCGTGCCGGCTTGCCCTGTGTCTCAGCCTGCTTGTCACTCGCACCTGTCCAGGTGTCCTGTTCCCGAGTGGGATCAGCAGCCACAGCCAGACACCACCCTGGAGTGGCACCCGGCAGCTACCTGCCGCACAAGCCCGACCTCACCATCAGAGGCTCCAGTGAAGACCGAGGTAGCTGTCGTAGTCACGCCCCTTCCAGGGTAGTCTGGTTTGTGGCACAGTAGGGCCACAACCCCCCGGTTCGCACCATTCAGCCAAGGCACGAGCGTGACACTTATTTTTACAACAAAATTTACAAAACCATTTTTTTTAGGGACCACATCATATTTAAAGTTATTTTGAAGGGTGTACATGACAGAAAATACCCAAAAGTGGCACCATTCTAAAAACTAGACCCCTCAAGGTGCTGAAAACCACATTCAAGAAGTTTATTAACCCTTTAAGTGCTTCACAGGAACTAAAGCAATGTGGAAGGAAATAATTAGCATTTAACTTTTTTTTGCAAAAAATTTACTTCAGAACCAATTTTTTTTATTTTCACAAGTGTTAAAAGAGAAAATAAACCACAAAATTTATTGTACAATTCCTCCTGAATACGCCAATACCCCATATGTGGGGGTAAAGCTCGCAAGGGATGGAGCGCCGTTTGACTTTTTCAACGCAGAATTGGCTGGAATTAAGATTGGATGCCATGATGCGTTCGGAGAGCCCTTAATGTGCCTAAACAATGGAAACCTCCAGCAAGTGACCCCATTTTGGAAACTAGACCCATTAAGGAACTTATCTAGATGTGTGGTGAGCACTTTGAACCTTCAAGTGCTTCACAGAAGTTTATAACGTAGAGCCGTGAAAATAAGAAATCCATTTTTTTCCACAAAAATTATCTTTTCGCCCCCAATTTTTTATTTTTACAAGGGTAAAAGGAGAAATCATACCCCCACAGTTATTGTGCGATTTGTTCTGAGTACACTGATACCCCTTGTGTGGGGGGAACCACTGTTTGGGCGCATGGGAGTGCTTGGAAGGGAAGGAGTGCCATTTTGGAATGCAGACTTTGATGGAATGGTCTGCGGGCATCATGTTGTGTTTGCAGAGCCCCTGATGTGCCTAAAGAGATCGAATGCCGTGATGCGTTTGGAGAGCCCTTAATGTGCCTAAAGAGTGGAAACCTCCAACAAGTGACCCCATTTTGGAAACTAGACCCATTAAAGAACTTATCTAGATGTGTGGTGAGTAGTGTTGAGCATTCCGATACCGCAAGTATCGGGTATCGGCCGATACTTGCTGTATCGGAATTCCGATACCGACTTCCGATATTTTTTCAATATCGGAATTCGGCATCGGAATCGGAAGTTCAGTTGATTGACGGCCTGACGTCATCATGATGCGCGGTGTGTGCGCATCATGATGCGCCGTCATTTCGGGCCTTCCGGGGGTCTCTGCCGGCCTGCCGGGGGGCTGTGCCGGCCTGCCGGGGGGCTGTGTGGACTGCCCGGGGTCTGTATCGGCCTGCCGGGGGGCTGTGCCGGCCTGCCGGTGGTCTGTGCACCCTGTGGGGGTCTGTACCGGCCTGCCGGGGGGCTGTGCCGGCCTGCCGGGGGGCTGTGCTGATGTCCGGGGGTCTGTGCAAGCATCGTCCGATGGGACTACAAGTCCCATCGGGCGATGCCTGCTACCATGACAGTGATTGACACATTAGCCAATGATGGGACAGTAGTAGTCCCATCATCCGGCCAAAGTGTTAAATGTTAAAAAAAAAAAAAAAAAAAATACTACATACATACTACATGCATGCTACATACATACTACATGCTACATACATACTACATATATACTACATACATACTACATACATGCTACATACATACTACATGCATGCTACATACATACTACATGCTACATACATACTACATGCATGCTACATACATACTACATATATACTACATACATGCTACATACATACTGCATGCTACATACATACTACATACATACTACATACATACTACATGCATGCTACATACATACTACATATATACTACATGCATGCTACATACATACTACATGCTACATACATACTACATATATACTACATACATACTACATACATGCTACATACATACTGCATGCTACATACATACTACATACATACTACATACATACTACATGCATGCTACATACATACTACATGCATGCTACATACATACTACATGCATGCTACATGCATGCTACATACATACTACATGCTACATACATACCACATACATACTACATACATACTACATACTACATATATACTACATGCATGCTACATACATACTACATGCTACATACATACCACATACATACTACATACATACTACATACATACTACATGCTACATACATACTACATACATACTACATGCTACATACATACCACATACATACTACATACATACTACATACATACTACATGCTACATACATACTACATATATACTACATACATGCTACATACATACTACATGCTACATACATACCACATACATACTACATACATGCTACATATATACTACATGCATGCTACATACATACTACATATATACTACATGCATGCTACATACATACTACATGCTACATGCATGCTACATACATACTAAATACATACTACATGCTACATACATACCACATATATACTACATACATACAATACATTCATACAATACATACATAGACATACAGTACATATAACATAGAGTAACATACTTACCAATACTTGTCACATTGTTCCCCGAAGCCATTGTCTTTTCCGGAATAAATATTAACATAACAAACCACAAAAATACTCACCCACGATCCGAAGCAGTCCACGAGTGTGTCCCACGACGATCTTGGGTAGAGAACTGCAGCATCAGATGATGCTGCCGTTCTCTACGGGCTGCAGGAATCCAATGACGGAAGGTAGGTATCCTTCCGCACTGTATTCCTCCGCCACTTAAAAAAAAAAAAGTCCCTAGTCTCACTTTATGCCATTGCTGCGTGGGAATTTCCCACACAGCAATGGCATAAAGTGAGACTAGGGACTTTTTTTTTTTTTAAGTGGCGGAGGAATACAGTGCGGAAGGATACCTACCTTCCGTCATTGGATTCCTGCAGCCCGTAGAGAACGGCAGCAACAGCTGATGCTGCAGTTCTCTACCCAAGATCGTCGTGGGACACACTCGTGGACTGCTTCGGATCGTGGGTGAGTATTTTTGTGGTTTGTTATGTTAATATTTATTCCGGAAAAGACAATGGCTTCGGGGAACAATGTGACAAGTATTGGTAAGTATGTTACTCTATGTTATATGTACTGTATGTCTATGTATGTATTGTATGAATGTATTGTATGTATGTAGTATATATGTGGTATGTATGTAGCATGTAGTATGTATGTAGTATGTATGTAGCATGCATGTAGCATGTAGTATGTATGTAGCATGCATGTAGTATATATGTAGTATGTATGTAGCATGCATGTAGTATATATGTAGCATGTATGTAGTATGTATGTGGTATGTATGTAGCATGTAGTATGTATGTAGCATGTATGTAGTATATATGTAGTATGTATGTAGCATGTAGTATGTATGTAGTATGTATGTAGTATGTATGTGGTATGTATGTAGCATGTAGTATGTATGTAGCATGCATGTAGTATATATGTAGTATGTATGTAGCATGTAGTATGTATGTAGTATGTATGTAGTATGTATGTGGTATGTATGTAGCATGTAGTATGTATGTAGCATGCATGTAGTATATATGTAGTATGTAGTATGTATGTAGTATGTATGTGGTATGTATGTAGCATGTAGTATGTATGTAGCATGCATGTAGCATGCATGTAGTATGTATGTAGCATGCATGTAGTATGTATGTAGCATGCATGTAGTATGTATGTAGTATGTATGTAGTATGCATGTAGCATGCAGTATGTACAGTGGGGCAAAAAAGTATTTAGTCAGTCAGCAATAGTGCAAGTTCCAGCACTTAAAAAGATGAGAGGCGTCTGTAATTTACATCATAGGTAGACCTCAACTATGGGAGACAAACTGAGAAAAAAAAATCCAGAAAATCACATTGTCTGTTTTTTTTTCATTTTATTTGCATATTATGGTGGAAAATAAGTATTTGGTCAGAAACAAGCAATCAAGATTTCTGGCTCTCACAGACCTGTAACTTCTTCTTTAAGAGTCTCCTCTTTCCTCCACTCATTACCTGTAGTAATGGCACCTGTTTAAACTTGTTATCAGTATAAAAAGACACCTGTGCACACCCTCAAACAGTCTGACTCCAAACTCCACTATGGTGAAGACCAAAGAGCTGTCAAAGGACACCAGAAACAAAATTGTAGCCCTGCACCAGGCTGGGAAGACTGAATCTGCAATAGCCAACCAGCTTGGAGTGAAGAAATCAACTGTGGGAGCAATAATTAGAAAATGGAAGACATACAAGACCACTGATAATCTCCCTCGATCTGGTGCTCCACGCAAAATCCCACCCTGTGGGGTCAGAATGATCACAAGAACGGTGAGCAAAAATCCCAGAACCACGCGGGGGGACCTAGTGAATGAACTGCAGAGAGCTGGGACCAATGTAACAAGGCCTACCATAAGTAACACACTACGCCACCATGGACTCAGATCCTGCAGTGCCAGACGTGTCCCACTGCTTAAGCCTGTACATGTCCGGGCCCGTCTGAAGTTTGCTAGAGAGCATTTGGATGATCCAGAGGAGTTTTGGGAGAATGTCCTATGGTCTGATGAAACCAAACTGGAACTGTTTGGTAGAAACACAACTTGTCGTGTTTGGAGGAAAAAGAATACTGAGTTGCATCCATCAAACACCATACCTACTGTAAAGCATGGTGGTGGAAACATCATGCTTTGGGGCTGTTTCTCTGCAAAGGGGCCAGGACGACTGATCCGGGTACATGAAAGAATGAATGGGGCCATGTATCGTGAGATTTTGAGTGCAAACCTCCTTCCATCAGCAAGGGCATTGCAGATGAAACGTGGCTGGGTCTTTCAACATGACAATGATCCAAAGCACACCGCCAGGGCAACGAAGGAGTGGCTTTGTAAGAAGCATTTCAAGGTCCTGGAGTGGCCTAGCCAGTCTCCAGATCTCAACCCTATAGAAAACCTTTGGAGGGAGTTGAAAGTCCGTGTTGCCAAGCGAAAAGCCAAAAACATCACTGCTCTAGAGGAGATCTGCATGGAGGAATGGGCCAACATACCAACAACAGTGTGTGGCAACCTTGTGAAGACTTACAGAAAACGTTTGACCTCTGTCATTGCCAACAAAGGATATATCACAAAGTATTGAGATGAAATTTTGTTTCTGACCAAATACTTATTTTCCACCATAATATGCAAATAAAATGAAAAAAAAACAGACAATGTGATTTTCTGGATTTTTTTTTCTCAGTTTGTCTCCCATAGTTGAGGTCTACCTATGATGTAAATTACAGACGCGCCTCATCTTTTTAAGTGGTGGAACTTGCACTATTGCTGACTGACTAAATACTTTTTTGCCCCACTGTATGTAGCATGTATGTAGTATGTATGTAGTATATATGTAGTATGTATGTAGCATGTAGTATGTATGTAGCATGCATGTAGTATATATGTAGTATGTATGTAGCATGCATGTAGTATGTATGTAGTATGTATGTAGTATGTATGTAGCATGCAGTATGTATGTAGCATGTATGTAGTATATATGTAGTATGTATGTAGCATGCATGTAGTATGTATGTAGCATGTAGTATGTATGTAGCATGCATGTAGTATGCATGTAGCATGTATGTAGTATGTATGTAGTATATATGTAGTATGTATGTAGCATGTAGTATGTATGTAGCATGCATGTAGTATGTATGTAGTATTTTTTTTTTTTTTTTTAACATTTAACACATTAGCCGGATGATGGGACTACTACTGTCCCATCATTGGCTAATGTGTCAATCACTGTCATGGTAGCAGGCATCGCCCGATGGGACTTGTAGTCCCATCGGACGATGCCTGCACAGACCCCCGGAGCCTGCACAGCCCCCCGGCAGGCCGGCACAGCCCCCCGGCAGGCCGGCACAGCCCCCCGGAGCCTGCACAGCCCCCCGGCAGGCCGGCACAGCCCCCCGGCAGGCCGGCACAGCCCCCCGGAGCCTGCACAGACCACCGGCAGGCCGGCACAGACCACCGGAGCCTGCACAGACCCCCTGGCAGGCCGGCACAGCCCCCCGAAAGGCCCGTACAGACCCCAGAGAGGCTGTACAAGGGCAGGAAAGGGTTTTTCTTATTCCAATACCGGAAGTCCCATAGACTTGAATGGGACTTCCGGTATCGGAATCGGCGATACCGATACTTTTTTTAAAGATCGGCCGATACCATCCGATACGATACTTTGAAGTATCGGACGGTATCGCTCAACTCTAGTGGTGAGCACTTTGAACCTTCAAGTGCTTCACAGAAGTTTATAACGTAGAGCCGTGAAAATAAAAGTCTTTTTTATTTCCACAAAAGTGATTTTTTAAACCCAATTTTTAGACCCCCAAAGTTGGTAAATAGTGGAAACCCCTCAATTCTTGCTCCATCCCTAACCCTAATCCCAACCCTAACCTTAATCCCAACCCTAATCCTAATTCTAACCCTAATCCTAGTTTGCCCTAACCCTAATTCTAACCCTAGCCCTAACCCGAGCCCTAACACTTACCCTAGCCCTAACCCTAGTCCAACCCTAACCCTAGCCCTAACCCTAGCCCTAACCCTAGCCCAACCCTAACCCTAGCCCTAACCCTAACCCTAGCCCAACCCTAACCCTAACCCTAGCCCAACCCTAACCCTAGCCCTAGCCCTAACCCTAATGGAAAACTGAAAAAAAAAATATTTTCTTTATTTCGTTATGTTGGCCTAACTAAGGGGGTAATAAACGGGGGGATTATGTACTATTTTGTTTTTGATCACGATGATAGTTTATCATCATGATCAAAATGAATGAATGGAATCTGCCAGCCAAAGTCTGCAGATTTCTGGCGGGCGCACTGCGCTTGCGCCCGCCATTTTCCCCGGATCCAAGATGGCGGCGCCCACCGGAGGACGTCGGCGGGACGCAGGACCACCGGGAGGGGACAGAGGACCACGGAGAGGTACCGGGGGGGGATCGGGGACCCTCTTTCTCTCTCCTCTGATGTGCGCTCACATCAGAGGAAAGAGAAATTAAGTGTAAAATCGTGACTTTTTTTGCGGTCGCCGTTATAGGGTTAATAACGGCGATCGCAAAAGCGGGGTCGGTAAAAAATGACCGATTCATGTTCTCTGGGGTCTCGGCTCCCCCCAGCAGCCGAGACTCCGGAGAAAATCCAACACTGGGGGGTGCTATTCACTTTCTCCACAGCGCCGTGAATTAGCGGCACTGTGGTTTTAGTATCCTTAATTTCCGCCGTTAAAAGGCGTATCGGTGGTCGCTAAGGGGTTAAGACCCTGTGGATACATGGTTTTCAGAGTCCAAATCCATTTGGTGTCTAAACATACTAGAGGCAGACTTACTTCTCCTCCTCTAATCCCCAGTACGAGTCTATCAATACCTCTAACTTTTAGCCCTTTGGGGTAACATTGGTGGTACATCTTGAAGTGCCTAGGTAATGTGCGTAAATGGTCAGTGCATGTCTCCTCTTTTGCAGCAAGGATATCACGAATATGCTCCTTAACCCGTGTTTTTAAGGCTCTGGTCGTAAGCCCTACGTAGATCTTCCCGCAGGGACAATGGGCATAGTACACAACCGCCTTGGTTGAGCATGTAATGGATTGAGTAATCTTATAGTTCTTGCTGCCATCTGACGACGAGAATGTGGTTGCATTTTCAATATTTGGTCATGCTACGCATTTCCCACATGGGGTGCATCCCCATTTTGCTTTGAGGCTGTGTAAATGGGAGTTGTTTTTGATCATTTTTTCGTAGTGACTACGAACTAAAATATCTCTCAAGTTTTTACTGCATCGGGCCGTAATAGTTGAAGTAGCTGACAAATAATTGCCCAAAGTACGATCAGCAAGAAGTATAGGCCAGTATTTGGCCATAACACTGCGCATTAAGTCCCAGTGCGAATGGTAGGTAGTAACCATTCTGACCTTGTTTGTTTCCTTCTTCCTATCGTCCTCAGCTTTGCTTGAGGTATATACCAGGTCGTGTCTCTTACACCCCTTGGCCCGATCATATGCCAACTTAACATGTCTCCTACTATAGCCTCTACTTAAAAATCTTTGCTTCAAATCGGTCGCTCTTTTTTGGAAATCCATATCAGATGAACAGATACGTCGGACTCTCTAAAATTGCCCGGTGGGTCTAGACCTGATGACCTGTGCTGGATGTGCTGATTGCGCATGCAGTAGTGAAATAGTAGAGGTCTCTTTTCTGAACAAGTCAGTTTGCAAAAAACCTATTTCGTCACACTTAACCGTGACATCTAAAAAATCAATTACTTTGAAGTGCAAACTCCAAAATTTTTAGAATAAGTGATATGTCCCTCCTACATGATGATGGGCCCACGTGGTGTGCCTGTTGGGATTGGCTGAAGGAGTGAGGCCTTTCTCTTACCACCAATGACTAGTATCATTCCATCGCTATATTTATTGGCCTTGCTGGGATCAGGGCAGGTGTTAGCTAACTATGATTGGCCCCCTGGCCAATCAGCAGCCTTGTAGGAACACAGGAATCGATATGGGACTATTTATTGGATGGTCTCTAATATAAAGATATGCACTCACTGGTGTGATACCAACCCCCGGAGGAAGGCTGAATGCCGAAACGTGCGTTGGGGCTAGCACCATCACTCACAGGAGGTAAATACTTAGCTATGCACTATTGTATTATTTGTATGTAACTATTTGGCCATTAAATCTGTGACTTTGGTGCCTTAATGGCGTCCTCATATAGCTATGTATTATAATGCTCCAAACATAATGGGCCCAATTTCTAATGCTCTAGTGTATAATGGGCCCTGTAATTGCTGCTCCAGTGTCTGATGTCCACCTTTGGAATGTTCCAGTGTATGGTGGGCCCCATCTATCATTCTCCAGAGTATAGTGCTCCCCAAAAATTGCTGTCCCAACATTGAAAACAATGAAATAAGTCTCCTCGCTAGGGAATCCCTGTACTAGTCTGGACTCCTCGTCGTCCCCATCTTCCATCTCACTGCACAGTATTTCAACCTTGCAAGTGCTGTGATCCTGAGTAAGCAGGGGGGGCCCACTCGTTGGCGACGGCACTGGCATACTGGCACAGGGCCCCTGAAAGAACGGTGGTGTGTCTGACGGCGGGTGGGCCGAACCTGCACTTTCATCTGCAGCTTCCTCTTTGTCACCGTGTAAGATGGAAATGTATATGGGAAGGGTAACCTGAGTTTCATCAGGGTCAGATTCAGGCCGTGTAGCGTGCGAGGGGAATGTAGTGGTCTGGGTCAATGTACCAGCAGATTCATCGAGCAGTGGCTGGGCATCAGTGCACTTGTGTCGCCCCCAGGAGTACGGTCGCCATAGTGGCATTACCTTCCTCCTAGGGAGTGTGATGTCATGCTTGGGAGCAACGAAGGATCTCTCTAGCAGGTTAACTGATTGGGCGGCAATATTCCCACGAGTCACAACCCTCCAAACAGCATTCATGAAGGCAAAGTGTTTGTTTTACGTGGGCAGTATGGTTGCAAAGCTGAACCTTAAAGGAATGTCCAGAAGGGCACCACCAGGAGTGGAGCCTACGGCGTAATTTGACTCAACACGCGCAACCTCAACCATCCAGCAACAAAAAAGATGACCACATTGCAAGCTTAATTCCGTTAACGAACGAGGCTCCGTCATGCCCTTGCAGACCGAGTCCGGCTTACTAGAGGGACACGCGAGGCTCTGGCACGTGAGATTGGCCAATAACTGGTGTGTCATGCCCTTACATGTCCGTGGCTGCATGTGCGCTACACTGAAAAGGCCAGTGTTTGTCGCTTACAGGTGCAGATAACCCGCTGAACAACGTTAGTGATGGGGATCTGGGATTACAATTATTACCCGCGAACGATGATTTCCCAGTAAGTGCAGGTCAACCGCATTTCCGGAATTAGGCCTAACCGTCATTCCTGAAAAAATGAAAACTTACGTGTGCAAACCACAGGTGCTGTAGCTTGCTTAACAGCTCGCCAGCCGTTCTCAGGCCCAGTATGGATTACATGTGATTGCACAAAGGTGAGAAAGGGTACTGTATCCCTGGATAACATGTATGGATAGCATAGTGTACACATTCAAAATATATGTCTATAGATCAGGAGGCAGGCTCAAACGGTGTCAGGCCCAGTATGGATTACATGTGATTGCACAAAGGTGAGAAAGGGTACCGTATCCCCGGATAACATGTAAGGATAGCATAGTGTACACATTCAAAATATATGTCTATAGATCAGGAGGCAGGCTCAGACGGTGTCAGGCCCAGTATGGATTTGACCGCCCAGACTACACAGCGGAGGAGCAGGGAGAGGTAAAGATTGCAAATGCTGGGGCCCTGCCCAAGCAAAGGGGGCCCACTCGTGGGCGTCAGTACTGGCACTGGGCCCCTCATAGTACGGCGGTGTGTCTGACGGCGGGTGTGCACCACCACCGTCAGAGACACTTGATTGCACTATGAGGGACCCTGTGCCAGTGCCCGCGCCCAAGAATCAGCCTACCCACCTGTCCAGGGCAGCGGCACTCACACGGTTTCGTGCGCTAGGTGGTGACCCCGGCCATGGGGGGGGGAGGCAGCACAGTTAGGGAGTTTTAGAAAGTGGCATATGTTGATGTTGGACATTCAGCTGATGCAAAAGGCGAAATTGTTCAAGTCCCTGGAAGAGGAGGACCAAATCAAGCCATTTTTCTGTCACCCTATGTGTCATCAGGGGAAGGTGGGACAAAATCCTTGGAAACCCATGCATGGTTCATTTTAATGAAGGTTAGATCATCCACATTTTGGGTTGACAGACAGGTCCTTTTTTCTGTCAGGATTGATCCAGCTGCACTGAAGACTCTTTCCGATAGCACACTTGCAGCTGGGCAAGCGAGCTCCTGTAAGGCATATTGGGCCAATTCAGGCCAGGTGTCCAGTTTAGCGGCCCAGTAGTCAAAGGGGAATGACCTGTGCGGGAGAACATCGATATGGGAGGAAAAGTAGTTTGTAACCATAGTTGACAACTGCTGTCTCCTGTCACTTTCCATCGATGCAGTATTACCAGTTGTGTGAGCGGTACTTGAAAAATCAGTCCACATCATTGTCATGAAACCCCTGTCTCCAACGCCACTTCTGCTGTGTGCACCACGAACACCTCTGCCAAGCTGCCCCCGGCCCGTAAGGCTCGTGTGAGAACCATCACTGCTGCTGTGTGCTGGGAATGCCTCAGCCAACCGGTTTACCAGAGTTGCTTGTTTATTAGCCAATATTAGGTCAAGGTTCTCGTGTGGCATGATGTTTTGTAATTTGCCTTTATAGCGTGGATCCAGGATGCTGGCCAACCAGTAGTCGTCATCGTTCATCATTTTGGCAATGCGGGGGTCCCTTTTTAGGATCTGCAAGGCATAATCTGACATGTGGGCCAATGTTCCCGGTGTCAATGATGCACTGCGAGTGCTGGTTGGAGGAGCACTTTCTGGCAAATCCACATCCCTCCAGTCACGCACAAACCCTGTACCAGACCTTGCCACGCCAACATTTTCACTTGCCCCACGAGATGCATCCTCCTCCCCTAAGTAATCATCCCCATCATCATCCTCCTCCTCCTCCTCTTCTTCCTCCATCTCATCCAGGAGAGGTCCCTGAGCAGACAATGGCTGAATGTCATCAAGGATTCCCTCCTCCTCTTCCTCCTCGTCAACATTGGCTGCAGACGCCTGATCCTTAAGGTGCGTCAAAGTTTGCATGAGCAGACGCATAAGTGGGATGCTCATGCATAGGATGGCGTCGTCTGCGCTTACCAGCCGTGTGCATTCCTCAAAACACTGAAGGACTTTACAGAGGTCTTTCAGCTTCGACCACTGCACACCTGTCAACTCCATGTCTGCTCTCAAAGTGCCTGGCCGTGTATCCTCCCACAAAGGCATTATGGCCTGCCTCTGTTCGCACAGCCGCTCAACCATGTGCAGGGTGGAGTTCCACCTTGTTGCAATGTCGATAATGAGGTGGTGGTTGGGAAGGTGGAGCAATCGCTGCAGCTTCTGCATACGAATGGAGTGTACAGGCGACCGGCGGATGTGCGCGCACAGTCTTCGCACCTTCTGGAGCAGGGCTGTTAACTCCGGAAAATTGTTGAGGAAGCACTGCACCACCAGGTTCAAGGTGTGAGCCAAGCAAGGTATATGGCTGAGTTTTGAAAGGGCTATGGCTGCCACAAAATTACGGCCGTTATCACTAACTACCTTGCCTGCCTCAAAATGTATACTGCCCAGCCATGACTCAGTTTGTCGCTGAAAGTACTCGGCCAGCACCTCCGCGGTTTGTCTGTCGCCCAAACACATCATCTGCAACACAGCCTGCTGACGCTTTCCACTAGCTGCTCGATAGGGGGACACCTCGTGTGCAACAGTGGCAGCTGCAGATGGAGTGCTCGTACGACAGCACTCTGTGGACGAGCTTTCGCTTCTGGAGGAGGAGGAGGAGGAGGGTCGAACGCCTACAGCCAACTGTTTCCTATACCATGGGCTAGGCAGCACTGTCCCACCACCGCTGTCCCCTGTGGACCCTGCATCCACCACATTAACCCAGTGCGCAGTGATGGACATGTAACGGCCCTGGCCATGCCGGCTGGACCATGCATCTGTTGTGAGGTGCACCTTTCCACTCACTGACTGCTTGAGTGCATGGACAATGCGGTCTTTCACATGATGGTGGAGGGCTGGGATGGCTTTGCGAGAGAAGAAGTGGCGACTGGGTAGGTCATAGCGTGGTACTGCATAGGCCATGAGTTCGCGGAAAGCTGCGCTTTCCACCAACCGATAGGGCATCATCTCTAACGAGATTAGTTTGGCAATGTGGGCGTTCAAACCCCAGTGTACGCGGATGAGAGACTGAGTACTTTCTTGACCTACTCATAGTCTCTGGGAGGGTGAGCTGGACTTGAGAGCTGCATATGGTGGAACTAGCAGTGGACAGGGCGGACTGAGAGAGGGTTGATGATGGTGATGGAGTTGGTGTTCTTTCTGATGGCCTAGATTCAGTCTTTCGTTGATATAACAGTGGGACTCCCTGACTGCTTTGGCCTTGCAACGACACCTCAACATTTGCTGCTGTGCTAACCGGTGGGCTTACAGTGGGGGAAACAATGTAGCATTGCTGACTACCTTCTTTGTGATCAGTTGCACATGTGGTACTTGAGGTTTGGTGTTGTGTCCACGCTTGCAAGTGCATGCTGGTTAAATGTCTAAGCATGCAACTGGTATTCAAATTTTTCAGATTTTTCCCTCGGCTAAAGGTCTTTGCGCACCTCTTACAGATAACCTTGGCCTGATCATGAGGATTTTGTTCAAAAAAGTGCCACACTGCACTCTTCCTACTTTGGAAGACATTTTGCGGCCTAGCATGCTGTGCTATTTTGACCGTCTGGACAAGCTGTCCAGCAACTCTTTTGATTTTTGGAACCTGTCTTTGGAGGGCTCCGGGCCTGCCAGATAACAGCTGTTGCGATGTCGATGTCTGCTGTGGATGCTCCTCCTCCTCATCTGAGCTATTGGAAGCAGCACCCTCTTCCCCTAATGGATGCCAATCTGGGTCAACAACTGGGTCATCCATCACCTCCTCTTCAATGTCATGTGCACCTTCCTCTGTGTCACCGTGTATGGTGGTATAGTATACGGGAAGGGGCACCTGAGTCTCATCAGGGTCAGAATCTGGCTCATTACACTGCGAGGACAATGTAATGCTTTGACTGAATGTACCAGCAGAATCATCTATCAGTGGTTGTGCATCAGTGCACTCCATGTCAGATTCATCTTGGCCTGGGTAATTCACCATTTCACTTGATAACCCAGGCATGGTATGTGAAAACAGCTCCATGGAGTAATCAGTTGTATGGCCTGCGTCATCCTTCAATCTTGGTTGGGGTGAAGGACACAAGGAAAGGTGTGGTTCATGAACATGAGCCTCCAATGACGACTCAGTGCTTTTACTTTTTACAACTTCAGAAGAGGAGGCGATAGAGCTGGAGGCTGAGTCAGCAATGTAAGCCAAAACTTTTTCCTGAAGCTCTGGCTTTAAAAGCGGTTTGCCAACTCCTAGAAAACTAAGCCTTCGAGGCCTTGTGGAGCCAGACGATGACGCAGGCTCAACACCTCCTGCATTCCGTCCTATTTTGCTTCTGCCACTACCATCAGATCCACCACCAACACCATCATTACCAGCTGGCAACCCCCACCCAATTCCATGGCCTCTTCCACCAGCCTTCCTCATTTTTGGTAAAAATGTACACAAAATCCCACAAACTATATAGTAATGTAAAACAAGGTACAAGGTGTATATAGGACAGGGGAGACGTAGAATTTCTGAACACACTTGTGGACACTGTTGGATTGTGAGGCCCAGTGAATATCACACCGCTATGTCACAGGCTCAATGTCGCAGGTGTCAAAAATGTCACTATAGGACAGGGGAGATGTAGAATTTCTGAACACACTTGTGGACACTGTTGTGTGAGGCCCAGTTATTATCACACCGCTATGTCACAGGCTCAATGTCGCAGGTGTGAAAAATGTCACTATAGGACAGGGGAGATGTAGAATTTCTGAACACACTTGTGGACACTGTTGGATTGTGTGAGGCCCAGTGAATATCACACTGCAATGTCACAGGCTCAATGTCGCAGGTGTGAAAAATGTCACTATAGGATAGGGGAGATGTAGAATTTCTGAACACACTTGTGGACACTGTTGTGTGAGGCCCAGTTAATATCACACCGCTATGTCACAGGATCAATGTCACAGGTGTGAAAAATGTCACTATAGGACAGGGGAGTTGTAGAATTTCTGAACACACTTGTGGACACTGTTGGATTGTGTGAGGCCCAGTGAATATCACACCGCTATGTATCAGGCTCAATGTCGCAGGTATGAAAAATGTCACTATAGGACAGGGGAGATGTAGAATTTCTGAACACACTTGTGGACACTGTTGTGTGAGGCCCAGTTAATATCACACCGCTATGTCACAGGCTCAATGTCGCAGGTGTGAAAAATGTCACTATAGGACAGGGGAGATGTAGAATTTCTGAACACACTTGTGGACACTGTTGGATTGTGTGAGGCCCAGTTAATATCACACCGCTATGTCACAGGCTCAATGTCGCAGGTGTGAAAAATGTCACAATCGGACAGGGGAGATGTAGAATTTCTGAACACACTTGTGGACACTGTTGTGTGAGGCCCAGTTAATATCACACCGCTATGTCACAGGCTCAATGTCGTAGGTGTGAAAAATGTCACTATAGGACAGGGGAGATGTAGAATTTTTGAACACACTTGTGGACACTGTTGGATTGTGTGAGGCCCAGTTAATATCACACCGCTATGTCACAGGCTCAATGTCGCAGGTGTGAAAAATGTCACTATAGGATAGGGGAGATGTAGAATTTCTGAACACACTTGTGGACACTGTTGTGTGAGGCCCAGTTAATATCACACCGCTGTGTCACAGGCTCAATGTCGCACGTGTGAAAAATGTCACTATAGGACAGGGGAGATGTAGAATTTCTGAACACACTTGTGGACACTGTTGTGTGAGGCCCAGTGAATATCACACTGCTATGTCACAGGCTCAATGTCGCAGGTGTGAAAAATGTCACTATAGGACAGGGGAGATGTAGAATTTCTGAACACACTTGTGGACACTGTTGTGTGAGGCCCAGTTAATATCACACCGCTATGTCACAGGCTCAATGTCGTAGGTGTGAAAAATGTCACTATAGGACAGGGGAGATGTAGAATTTTTGAACACACTTGTGGACACTGTTGGATTGTGTGAGGCCCAGTTAATATCACACCGCTATGTCACAGGCTCAATGTCGCAGGTGTGAAAAATGTCACTATAGGACAGGGGAGATGTAGAATTTCTGAACACACTTGTGGACACTGTTGTGTGAGGCCCAGGTAATATCACACTGCTATGTCACAGGCTCAATGTCGTAGGTGTGAAAAATGTCACTATAGGATAGGGGAGATGTAGAAGTTCTGAACACACTTGTGGACACTGTTGTGTGAGGCCCAGTTAATATCACACCGCTATGTCACAGGCTCAATGTCGCACGTGTGAAAAATGTCACTATAGGACAGGGGAGATGTAGAATTTCTGAACACACTTGTGGACACTGTTGTGTGAGGCCCAGTGAATATCACACTGCTATGTCACAGGCTCAATGTCGCAGGTGTGAAAAATGTCACTATAGGACAGGGGAGATGTAGAATTTCTGAACACACTTGTGGACACTGTTGGATTGTGTGAGGCCCAGTGAATATCACACCGCTATGTCACAGGCAGAAATTGGCTAGTGTATGACAAACTACAAGGTGTATATAGAATTGGGCAGAATAGGAATCTCCCTAGAGTGTAGGTCTGTAAGAACGGAACATGTCCTCGACTTATCCTTACAGAGTGACACACAGATAGCTTCACTGTGGCCGTGATAACAGCCGTTACACGGTACTGAGAGAGGAGCGTGCACGTACAC
The DNA here is from genome assembly GCF_039654945.1 of Dendrobates tinctorius. Classification (NCBI taxonomy): domain Eukaryota; kingdom Metazoa; phylum Chordata; class Amphibia; order Anura; family Dendrobatidae; genus Dendrobates; species Dendrobates tinctorius. The sequence goes on from NW_027361768.1 coordinate 5,818,399, forward strand.
CGCTGTCCGGTGTCCATAAAATTGTCAAGCTCCATGTTTTTTAAGTATACGGACTGACCCACGCTGTCTCTCTATAGTTTTGAATGTGATCAAACAGCAAATATACTTAACTGTTTGAAAAGCAGACAAAACTAGAAGGTGGAGGTCTGTAAGAAAGGAACATGTCCTCGACTTATTCTTACAGAGTCACACACAGATAGCTTCACTGTGGCAGTGATAACAGCCGTTACACGGTACTGTGTGAGGAGCGTACTCCGCTGTATGGTGTGAAAAAATGCACGCTCAGTACCTCACCAGGACAAAAAAAAAAATTTGGATTGCTTTTAAAAAAGCAGTTTGCAGAGCAGTGGTACAACAGCAATGCAGCTATCAGGAAGCCTTATAAGGCAGTCTAACAACCAACACAGCTGATCCAGCAAAATATAGCCTCCACTTGCACTGCACACACAGTGACTGGTGTGTTGTACAGGCAAAATCGCTAGCAGCAGAAGAAGTTTTTGGTGTCTTCTTCCCTGCCTAACGCTCTCCCTACAGAATAAGCAGCAGCAGCAGCTCTCCCTATTCTGAGATCAGCATGAGTAACATGGAGGTCGGCATGCACACCCTTTTATACCCCCTGTGACGCCCCCCAAAGCAAGCCAATCACTTGCATGCCCTTCTCAAAGATGGTGGTGACCCCTGCCTATGTCATCACGCTGCCCACAGTGTCCGTGGATCCTGATTGGCTGAAAAAGGGGCGGAAAACAAACTTTTGAAACGCGACTTTGGCGCTAAAGTCGCCGAGCTCGTGGCCGACCTCACCCTAGGGTCGGGTTTCGTTTCATGAAACCCGACTTTACCAAAAGTCGGCGACTTTTGAAATTTTTCGACCCGTTTTGCTCAACTCTAATCAACACACATTCTCATGGTGCCATCCTTTTTCTTTACAAACACAATGGGAGCTGCCCAGGGGCTACAACTGTCTCTGATAACCCCAGCCTCCTTCATCTCCCTCAACATACTCTTAGCACACTGGTACTGTGTTTGGGGTATTGGTCTGTACCTCTCCTTTATGGGTGGATGGTCTCCTGTGGGGATATGATGTTGGACCCCTTTTGCCTGCCCAAAATCTAGTGGGTGTTTGCTGAATACCCGCTCGTACTCTTGTGTCACTCTGTATACCCCATTTCTCCGGTATGAAGGTGTAGAGTCGGTTCCCACCTGCAGTTGCTAACATCACTCCTCCAGCTGTTTCACAGAACCATTGTCCTCCCCTGGATCGGATGAGACCAAAGGTTCTGCTGCCTGCAAAGAGTTGTTAATGGTGAGCAGCTTAGCAACTGTGGCGTACCGAGGCATTGTGGCTTCCTCTTCCCCGCAATTCAGAAGACGTACAGGTACTCTCCCTTTTTTGACATCAACCACCCCTCTGGCTGTCAGGACAGTGGGCCTACTCTCGGAGTATACTGGTTCTACCAATGCCTGGTAATCTCTCCCTCTAAGACCTATGGCTGCCCGACACCATACCAACATTTCACATCTGGGGGGTATTGCAATGGTGAAGGCATCACTCACTCTGACGCTGCCAATTTCACCACCAGCGAGTTCCACTTGTTGCCTTTGCATCAGGGCTCGGATCTCCTTCTGCAGGACTCTTTGCTCTCCGGAACCAGCAGTCTCAGCCACCTGTTGCAACAAGACAATAACCTCGGACAGACAGTTTTCAATTACATTTGTACCAAGAGTCATCATGGGATTACATTCACGTCGATCAATATCAACAATTATCAGTCCTTGTGATTTTAGCTCCACCCTCCCCACTTTAACAGTAATTTCCTTGCATCCAATCTGTGGCAAGGTATGACCATTACTAGCAACTACTGTTAGTTCATCAGTTGGGCTTCGGGTGAGTTCAGAATCAGCCCAGTACCTCTTGTACAAAATATACTGCATAGTGGTCACCTGGGAGCCAGTGTCCAACAAAGTGTTCATTGGGATACCATCAATCACTACAGGAAGGATTGGTCTCCCTCCCACATACTTGGCTCTCCAGTTCCTTGGGCCTGGGGATCCTACTCCTGGGGGTTGGCCCTCTGCCCCAGGGGTTGTTCGTTTAAAGAACAGTACCTGGCAAGATGACCTGCCTTCTGACAGCGACGACAGATGGGACGTCCATCCTGGTCATAGCGATCGTTGGTCCTTCCTCGAAGTGGCGGGGCTCTCCTCCTCGAGAGCCATGGGACATCCTCTGGACAGGAAGCAATCTGGATCTGGTCTCTGGGGGACATCTGTAGGGACTGCACGATTTTGGTGAGTGCAGCCATTCCCTTGGTCAACTCCTGGACCTGTAGACGCAGCTCCTCGGTGGGGTCCTTGTCCAAAGTCTGTGCATCGGCCTCAACAGGGATGAAAGGAAAAGATGTTGCTTCCTGATGATAGGTGATCGCTGGACATCTAGGGGGCGCTGGACGGCTGTCAGTGGACTCCTGCAGTACCCAGATAGTCCTGTCCTTAAATTCAGCAAAGTCCAGATCAGGGTCTTGCAGGGTTTTGATGCGCAACTGTCCTCTGTGGGTACTGGACAGGAGTCCTGCAATGAACTGCTCCTTCAACAGTTTATCTTCTTCCTTTACGTTGTCAGGATCCACTTGTTTAACTGCTCGCAGCGCCTCCTGCAGATTGAGAGCATAGTCTCTGATACTGTCCTGTGCCCTCTGCTTGCAGCCAAAGAACCTCATCTTAATCTCAGCAGCAGTGTGGGTGTCAAAAGTGCTCTTCAGCTTGGCCAGGACCTTCGCAACAGTCTCTTTATCCGTGTCCTGCCAGGCTTTCACTTCTCTCAGCGTGGCACCCGTTAACTGTCCAATCAGGATATATACTTTCTGGTTTTCAGACAGGGGGTAAACTTTAAACAAGCTGCACAGTCTCTCTTTTAACTCACTCAGGGTGTGTGACTCACCCGGATACTGCAGTAGCCAGGCCACTCCTGGTATGTAGGGCATAGATAATGGGCACCACTGCGGCGGGTGCATCTCCTGGCGGGACCGCGGGGTTGGCGGCGGCGTCTGCCGTTGCGTCGGCTTGTGGTGCGGACATCTTCTCCCCCCTAGTGAATGTTAGCCAGGGCCGGGGGGTTGTAGGAGCTCACCGGCGGCCACTTCGCAGGCCCGACACTCCAGGCTGAAGGCCTCAGCTCCTCCTCCTCTCGCGCGCTCTTCCCGCGCGGCACTTCACCGCCTTGCGCTCTGTGGCAGGCTCCGCCCACGAAGGCCTGCCTCCTTTCTTCCCGTGCCCGCCAAGCAGCGCGGCAATGGCGGCAACCGGCACCAAATTTCACACAGTCTTTTAACACAGTCTATGGCACACAGGACCCGGGGATACCGGGCTCCGTAATCCAAAATTGGGTCGCCCCGCGGCTCACCCAGGGCTGTGGGGTACTCGGTACCGGGCCGGTGCAAGGGGGATGATGTGTCCCCCAATATCAATGGCGGTGGTGTTTGTTTGTAATGTAAAGTTCGTGACGCCACCCGTGGTATTTGGCAAGTGAGATGTTAGCCAACGCTGCATGAAGATCCTCTGGGGCTGATGGTGTGTTGCAGCTTAGATGGTGTAGCTCCCCACAGGTGAATCTGTAACCCCAGGGCAGTGTATAAGTGATGGGCACATGGATGTAGCAGTGCCGACAGGTTAGGAAGCAGACACAACACAGCGGGGTGCAATTTCTGTACCTTTACTTGGTAACTGCAGTCCAGGGTCCTGATTACAGATGGTACTGAGCAGGCTAGCCTGGAAGCAACTCAGGAATTCTCTCTCACAGACAGGCTGTGCAGTCTCCTTAATAGCCCTGTGTGTGTGAAGCACTCCAGTCCTTAGTTACTCTGAAGTTCCTCCTGTCAGATGTTCCTAGAACTCTCCTTGCATGGCAGACAGCTGTAGCCTCTCTCTCTGGGACTCCTCTCACTCTCTGAATCCCCGGCTCTCTATCCGTTTTGCTGTTGTGCCTCAAGTCTTTGCTGGGAGCAGGGCATCTACAGCCTCCAACTCCTCGGGTATCTGTGGCAGGGCCGTTAGTACCCGTACCACCGTGGAGACCCGACTCCAGTTCTGTGCGCTCTCAAGCTGAGGGAGCTCGCCTGGTGCAGCTCAACCTCCAGCTTCATGTTCTCCCGTCTGCTCACTTCACCCTCCGCAGACTAACTACCTCTACTTCCTCCTGGCCCTCAGGGATCACTCCTCTCCTCAAACCTGGGTCAGAGCTCCCCCTGCTGGTCAGGAGTGTAACTGTGTTGTATGCATGGATTGACTGTGAGAGAGTCCCATCATTGCCTCCAAGCCTGGCATTACCCTCCCCTGGAGGAAGGCAAAGCCAGTGTGGCGACCGTACTCCTGGGGGCGCCACATTTTTCCTCCCATCCCCACTTCTTCTAGTTTAAAGCCCTCCTGATGAGTGTGGCAAGTCTTCTGGCGAATGTGTGTTTCCCAGGTTTTGTGAGGTGTATCCCATCTCTTGCGAGAAGTCCATCGTAGAGGTAATTCACGCCATGGTCCTAGAATCCAAATCCTTGCTGCCTGCACCACCGTCGTAGCCAGTTGTTCACCTCTATTATCCTATTCCATCTTCTGATGCCATTACCATCAACTGGGAGGATTGATGAAAAAATAATCTGTACGTTCCGTTCCTTTATTTTCTTCCCCAGAATTTCAAAGTCTTTGCAGACAGTTGGTAGGTCATTTCTTGCCATGTTGTTTGTGCCTACATGTATCAGTAAGAAAGGGTAGTCGTCCTTGGATTTGAGGATAGTTGGTATCCTGTTGGCCACATCCTTGATTTTTGCTCCTGGGAGGCAGCAAACTTCTCGTGCAGTTATGTCCGGCCTGCAGATAGTTGCCTCCGTGCCTCTTAGTAGTGAGTCGCCCATAACTACCACTCTTCTTTTCTTTCCGGACGCACTGCTTGTTGCTCATGAGTGTTTTTGAGTGTCATTTGTTTCCGCTTTTGTTGACAGAATAACTTCTTTTGTTGATAGTGTGTCTTCTCTTGTAGATACGGTATCATCCTGTGCTGTGCCATTTTCATTTTCCAGCATGAGGGCTTGATATTGGCTGCTAAGCTGTGTGGGTGGTGATGACCACTTGATCCGTTTGCTTCTTTTCGTCACATGGCTCCACTTTTCAGCCTCTGTATGTGCTCTGAAGCTTTTCTCCCTTTCCGTATCCTGAATGGTTGCTTCTGCTTCATCCTAGAAGTCCTCATGTTCTTTAAATACCTTCAATGTTGCTATTCTTTCTTCCAATACCTGCACCTTTTCCTCTAAGAGGGCAACAAGTTTGCACTTCTGACAGGTAAAGTTGAGTTTTTGCGCCGGAAGATCCGTAAAAATATAGCATGTGTAGCATGTGTTGCAGGTGACCATGTGGATTTTCTTCTCTTCCATATTGCTATTGCTGATGCACTCTATGATGGGTGGAAACTTGCGATGTCCTCAAACAGCGAGACCCGGCAAGTCCCAGCGATCAATCAGCTTAAGGCGACTCTTCTCCTCCCAGAATGCATCGGAAATATGCAGATGAGCTTCCTTCTTCTCCAATCCCTGGTTTTGCGATGTCCTCAAACAGTGAGACCCGTCAAGTCCCAGCGATCGATCAGCTTAAGGCGACTCTTCTCCTCTTCCCAGAATGCACCGGAAATATGCAGATGAGCTTCCTGCTTCTTCAATCCCTGGTTTTGCGATGTCCTCAAACAGGTTAGGAACAATTGAGGTCACACTCTCTGTAACATCATAAATAGCCCTCAAATCATGAACCACTCTATAAATGTCAGGGGAGCCCTTGGGTCTTTTTTTTCTTAATGGGATACAAAGGGGTGTTGCAGGGGGAAGATCTTTGCATCAGAGCCCCTGCCTTGACAAACTTTCTTATATACTCTTTTATATCCCTGGTCAGGGCCATTGATTTGGCTAGACTTAAGGGGTATTGTTTTAAACAAGGAGGAGTGGTTCCCTCTTTTGATTTTATCATGATTGGGGGGATGGGCAGCCATCCCACACCGGTTTTTCCCTTTGCCTAAATGGTGTCTGGCACCTGACTCAATTCTCTGTCTTCAGACATTCTGGAGTCAGGTGCTACTTTCGTTGTTTTTGTCATATACACCATTTCCGCAATCATACTCAAGTGTTTATGTGAGAGGAGACTTGTGACTGTAATGCCCTCAGGAAAGTACTGTATGGTGGCCTGGATTTCAATAAACACATCTGCTTCCAGCTAATTCATAGGGATATTGTCATGATCCATTGTTGGATCTGTGTCAGAGTCTGGACTCTCTTATATAAACCTTTTTCCTTTCTGGTCCTCGGGGGTTAATATGGGTTTTTGCCCCTGGTGGCCTCTGGTGTTACTACAACTGTAGTTGGTCGGCTGCTGAGTTTTTCCCCCTGTTGGCCACTGTTGTTACTACATGTTTAGTTAGTCAGCAGGTGGTGACTACTCCCACTTCCCTTTATAAGGCCACCTGGTGCTGCAATTCACTGTTCATTTGGAAACCAACCGTGGTGAAGACTGGAGCTACCTGATGCAGAGGGGGTTCAGCTTATCTGAAGCAGTGGTGATGCTGCTGAAGAGAGGAGCTATCAGGAGCAGTGGTGCTTCAGCTGAGTGTTGTCAAGTGGCTAACTCTGCTGTCCAGGAGCATTGCAGCAGAGTAAGCTAAGTTTTGTTTTTTAATTGCTTTAACCCTGTGGTCTCGGTTTTGTCTTTCCTTTTGTGTTATTGGTGCAGTACAATTTTTCCTGTCTCACCTCCTGGGGAGGGGGTTGGTGGTTTAGCTCGGGCTAAACAGGAGATAGGGACAGGTCGGAGATTTGGGCCTCACTACCATCAAGTGTACCCCCAAGTTAAGGAAAGTCAGGGCACCTCCTTAGCCTGAGGGGCAGTTTAGGGGCCCAGGTTTCACGTCTCCTGTTTTTTCCCTACTGCCCAGTAACAGATATTTTCACTAGCAATAAGCTTTGCAAACACATCTTGACTATCTCGTAATTTTAGTTTTATCTGTTTAGTCAGAGGAGCCTCAGACACTGGCCTTCTACCCCCACACATTCCATTCTCGTTAGTAATCATGTCTGGGATTATTATTATTATAAATTTATATAGCGCCATTTATTCCATGGCGCTTTACATGTGAATAGGGGAAATATAGACAAGTACAATAAACATGTGCAAGACAAGGGACACACAAGTACAAACAGAGAGAGGACCCTGCCCGCAAGGGCTCACAGTCTACAGGGATGGGTTAGGATACACTAGGAGAGGGTAGAACTGGTTGTGCAGTGGTTCAGTAGACTGAGGATCACTGCAGGCTTGTCGGAACAGGTGGGTCTTCAGGTTCTTCTTAAAGGTTTCCATTGTTGGTGAGAGTCTGATGTGTTGCGGCAGAGAGTTCCAGAGTATGGGGGTAGCATGGGAGAAGTCTTGTATGCGGTTGTGGGAAGAAGCGATAAGGGGGGAGTAGAGAAGAAAATCTTGAGAGGATCGAAGGTTGCGTGCGGGTAGGTACCGGGAGACAATGTCACAGATGTATGGAAGAGACAGGTTGTGGATGGCTTTGTATGTCATGGTTAGGGTTTTGATCTGGAGCCTCTGGCAATAGGAAGCCAATCAAGGGCCTGGCATAGGGGGGAGGCTGGGGAATAGCGGAGAGACAGGTGGATTAGTCAGGCAGCAGAGTGTAGGATGGACTGGAGTGGTGCCAGAGTGCTGGAGGGGAGGCCACTGGTGTTTTTGTGATTTGATGGTTGAGGAATGCGCGGATCCGGGAAATATTTTTGAGTTTGAGGCGGCAGGAGGAAGCAAGTGCTTGGATATGTGGTTTGAAAGAGATGGCAGAGTTGAGGATCACTCCAAGGCACTGAGCGTGTGGGTCTGGGGAAAGCGAGCAGCCATTGACATTGATGGACAGTTCTGGTGGAGGGCTAGAGTGAGATGGGTGAAAGATGATGAATTCTGTTTTGTTCATGTTCAGTTTGAGAAAGCGAGCAGAAAAGAAGGCTGAAATAGCAGACAGACATTCTGGGATTTTGGTCAGTAAGGAGGTGAGGTCAGGTCCAGATAGGTAGATCTGCAGGTCATCGGCGTAGAGGTGATACTGCAAGCCATGGGATTCTATGAGCTGTCCCAGGCCGAATGTATAGATGGAGAAGAGTAGGGGTTCTACGACTGAGCCTTGAAGAACACCGACAGACAGGGGGTGAGGTAAGGAGGTGGTGTGTGAGAGGGAGACACTAAATGTTGGGTCTGTTAGGTATGATGAGATCCAGGATAGGGCCAAGTCTGTGATGCCAAGAGATGAGAGACTATGCAGCAGGAGGGAATGGTCCACGGTGTCGAAGGCAGAAGACAGGTCCAGGAGAAGGAGGACGGAGTAGTGTCGCTCTTGGCGGTTAGTAGGACATTAGTGACTTTAGTTAGGGCAGTTTCAGTTTAATGATGTGGTCGAAAGCCAGATTGTAACCGGTCAAAGAGGGAACAGGAGGAGAGGTGGGAGGACAGTTCAAGATATATATGGTGTTCCAGTAGTTTTGAGGCATAAGGGAGAAGAGATATCCGGCGATAGTTAGACACAGAGGATGGGTCGAGGAAGGGCTTTTTGAGGATGGGTGTGATTGAGGCATGTTGGAAGGATGAAGGAAAGACACCATTTGTAAGTGAAAGGTTGAAGAGGTGTGTTAGAGTTGGGATGAAGACTTTGGCAAAGTTAGGGATGAGGTGGGACAGGAGCGGGTCAAGCACGCAAGTGGTGAGGTGTGATCCTGACAGAAGGGTGGAGAGCTGATCTGTCATGGTGGAGAAGCTGGTTTTGGAAGAACAGGGCAGAGCGGCTAAGAGGGGCATTGGGGGCTGCGGGCCAAAGCTTTCTCTGATCGTATCAATCTTCTGCTTAAATAAGGAGGCAAAGTCTTCAGCAGAAATGAGAGGAGAGGTAGGAGGTGCTGAGGGACGGAGTAGAGAATTTAAAGTGTTGAAGAGCTGTTTAGGGTTGTGAGACAGGGAGAATATGTGAGATGTTTGTTTTCCAGCAGAGAGCGTGGACTTGAAGCTGGCAAGGGACTGCTTGTATGCATTGAAGTGCTCGATAGAATGGGTTCTCTTCCATCTCCGCTCAGCGGCCCTGGAAACCCGTCACAGTTCTTTGGTCAGGCTGGTCAGCCAGGGCTGCCTGTTGATTGTAAGAGTTTTGCTCTGCATGAGGGGGGGCCGAATAAAGTGTTGCAGTTATTGTGGTGTTATAAAAAGTGGCAGCAGCATCTGTGTCATGAAGGGAAGCTATGTCTGTGAGGGGGAGAAGGGACTCCCTTGGAGTAATTGGAATACTCGTGTACTCGGACAGAACAATGAGCCCAGTGTAAGTCTATTGGAGACCTGAGCATTTTTGCTGCGATCCCCCCCTGGGGTCCTTTAAAGGTCTGAAAATGATGTAAATACTGCTCAAATGACACGGGGACATTATGGGGATTGCTCCTGTAAGGATATCAGCCTGATGAAGGAACATAAGCAGTCCCGAAAGCTTGCTTTGTAACAACATTCACTATTATTTGTTAGCCATTAAAAGGTATCATACCCACAAGATTCCTATTTTGTTTCTCTCACTGAGAGCACTTTATATATTTTGAAGTGAATAAACAAACAGTTCTCAAGATTGTCTCACTGTGAGCATTGTCTGTCACATCTGTAAATGTTTGACCAGAAATGCATCTATGTAATCGTCTGAATGCATTCTTTATATTTCAAGATGGACTCAAAATAGCCATTTATATATTCGCACTACACCATTAACACTGCAGCAATCATATCTTTATTCAGCCTTTCTAGAAAAACTTAAGCTTAACCCATTGAGTACTATGGATAATCATGATAATCTTCTTGACCAGTATCTATAGGTAAGTAATGTTAAAACTAGCTGCTACTATGTATTCCGGAAATAAAAGAAAGAACTACAAGAATGTGAAGATGTTCTAAAACATAACTGTGACCATGCTCAATTTTCCATAACTGTTCCGTTCTGCTGTGTAGTAAATATTGGAGACACAATAGATGATCTGACATCCTTTCCAAAAAATACGTTACAGATAAAAAAGAGCATTATTATTCCTGTTAATTATCCTAGAAAGAAGAAACATGCAGTCTCCCTCATAGAAGTTATCTCAGCCAAAATTGATTACATTACTTACTCTGCATCTACAAGCATTCAGCTGTCACTTTTTGATATTGAACACTTGCCATGTGATACAGCCAAAGTATTGGCTTTCAATAAAAGAAAACATATAGTGGCAAAAGATATATTTCTATTGAGGTACTGAGCCAAATTAACAGCATTGCTTTATCAAAGTTATATGCAGTATATTGTGTCCAATGTGATCAACCAGTCAACAAAAAAATGTAGCTTCACAAGTGAGGTCTTTAAAGCACGCAAATGTTCTGAAGTCTTTGCAAACCAGGATGTGGTTTACACATGGGGGATACCTTAGTTAAAAATATACTCTTGTCATCACAGACACACTTGCCCAAAATTGTACTGCCTATAACAGCACAGAACAGGTTCACCCTGGTCATCAATTGGCTGTTAAGGAGGAGAAAGTGATGAAGGCCTCAGTAACAAGTAGGCCAAATGTAAAGGACCGGGTCTCCTAGACTAGTAATGCCCATACACGTAGTGCATGGGCTGACAAACATTTCCACATGCTGGGGAACTTTTTAAAAAAAATATTATGGCAATCATAGACACCCTTGCCCAAAATTGTATATCCATAAATGGCACAGAACACGTTTACCCTGGTCATGTAGTCGCAGATAAGAGGTAGACATTGAAAAGGGCTCAGTAAAAAATGGACTCAAGGTTAAAGACCAGGTCTCTTAGACTTATAATGCCCATACATGCAGTGCATGGGCTGTCAACCAGTTCCCAATGGGGGGTACACATTTTGAAATACTATACTCTGTGCATCATAGACAACCTTGTCAAAAATTGGACTGCCTGTAAGGAAAAAGAAACAAAGAATCTCTATCTGTTCCACCAAAATTAGTTAACACTTCAGAACTGTTGCCGAAATAATACACCGAAATTGGGCAAAAAACTAGTGATACATATTCCTTAAAATCGTAGCAAATCTCTAAACTAATGTGCAAGAAAATTATAGATGCTTTCATTAAAGCTCTTGAGAAGAAGCAACAATGCAGTCTGAATAACGTGATTATGGACAGGAAACAGTTATTTTAAAAAAAATCTAAAAACATTTTTAAAGTGTACCCTGGAAACCTCAAGCTGTCAAAGCCTTCCTGTAATTGCAAATGGTTATGGAAACCCATAGCCAAGTCTGCCGAGAAGATCAGAATGTTGTCCAGGTAGACAACAACACAAGTATAGAGCAGATCCCTGAAAATGTCATTGACAAATTCCTGAAAAACTGCAGGTGCATTGCTTAGGCCAAACAGCATTATCAGGTATTCGTAGTGGCCATCATGAGTGTTGAAGGCTGTTTTCCATTCGTCTCCTTCTCAAATTTGGATTAGGTTGTAGGCTGTTCTGAGATCCAATTAAGTGGAGATCTTGGCCCCTCAAAGACGATCAAACAGCTCTGAAATAAGAGGTAATGGGTACATGTTTTTTACCGTGATCTGGTTTAGACCCCGGTAGTCGATACAGGGCTGCAGGGATCCATCCTTTTTCTTCACGAAGAAGAATCCTGCTCCTGCCAGCAAAGATGACTTTCAGATAAATCCTCTGGCCATGTTCTCCTGGATGTAGTCCGACATAGCTTGAGTCTCTGTTTGAGAAAGAGGGTAGACTCTCCCACGGGGAGGAGATGTTCAGGGGAGAAGATCAATCGGACAGTCATACGACCAGTGTGGAGGTAGTCTCTCTGCATCCTTTATCCCAAAGACATCACAAAAGGACCAGTATGAGGAAGGTAACCCTGGTAGGGTAACAGGCTGGACAGGAAGCGAAACTGGTTGAATCCGGGTTAGACATCGGTCCACGCAGCAATCTCTCCAGCACAGAACCTCTCCTGTTCTTCAACTGAGGATCGGTTCCTGCATCTGGAACCATGGTAGACCTAAAAGCAAGGAGGTGAGACAATCCGGGGTACACATAAAAACAGATTCTTTCAGAGTGCGATAGACCTACCCGGAGTTCCACAGGCTTGGTCTGAAACTGGACGGGCTCGGTCAGTGGTTTGCCATCTATGGCAATCACCCACAACGGGTCAGGAAGACACTGGACTGGTAAGCGGTAATGATCCACAAGCACCTGCTGGATAAATTTCCCGGCAGCTTCTGAATCCAGCAAAGTCCAGAAAATGTTATTTCTCCGAAGAACATGGAGACCGAGATCTGCAATGAGGGAAAGGAATCTTCTCTACCTAGGGTGGCCTCTCCTACCGAACCTAGGCACTGGAGTTTTCTGACCTCTTTGGATAGGTACGAATCAGGTGCTCAGGGCTACCACAGTAGGGGCAACTTCCCTCTTTGCGACGCACCTCCTGGCGGCGGCTGGCCAAACTTACAGTCATGGCCAAAAGTATTGACACCCCTGCAATTCTGTCAGATAATACTCAGTTTCTTCCTGAAAATGTTTGCAAACACAAATTCTTTGGTATTATTTTCTTAATTTAATTTGTCTTAAATGAAAAAACACAAAAAGAATTGTCCTAAAGCCAAATTGGATATAATTCCACACCAAACATAAAAAGGAGGGTGGACAAAAGTATTGGCACTGTGCGAAAAATCATGTGATGCTTCTCTAATTTGTGTAATTAACAGCACCTGTAACTTACCTGTGGAACCTAACAGGTGTTGGCAATAACTAAATCACACTTGCAGCCAGTTGACATGGATTAAAGTTGACTCAACCTCTGTCCTGTGTCCTTGTGTGTACCACATTGAGCATGGAGAAAAGAAAGAAGACCAAAGAACTGTCTGAGGACTTGAGAAACCAAATTGTGAGGAAGCATGAGCAATCTCAAGGCTACAAGTCCATCTCCAAAGACCTGAATGTTCCTGTGTCTACCGTGCGCAGTGTCATCAAGAAGTTTAAAGCACATGGCACTGTGGCTAACCTCCCTAGATGTGGCCGGAAAAGAAAAATTGACAAGAGATTTCAATGCAAGATTGTGCGGATGTTGGATAAAGAACCTCCACTAACATCCAAACAAGTTCAAGCTGCCCTGTAGTCCGAGGGTACAACAGTGTCAACCCGTACTATCCGTCGGCAACTGAATGAAAAGGGACTGTATGGTAGGAGACCCAGGAAGACTCCACTTCTTACCCCGAGACATAAAAAAGCCAGGCTGGAGTTTGCCAAAACTTACCTGAAAAAGCCTAAAACATTTTGGAAGAATGTTCTTTGGTCATAGAATCATAGAATCATAGAATCGTAGAGTTGGAAGGGACCTCCTGGGCCATCTGGTCCAACCCCCTGCTCAAAGCAGGATTCGCTAAATCATCCCAGTTAGATGTCTGTCCAGCCTCTGTTTGAAGACTTCCATTGAAGGAGAACTCACCACTTCTCGTGGCAGCCTGTTCCACTCATTGATCACTCTAACTGTCAAAAAGTTTTTTCTAATATCTAATCTGTGTCTCCTCCCATTCAGCTTCATCCCATTGCTTCTAGTCTTTCCTTGTGCAAATGAGAATAAAGTTGATCCTTCTACAATGTGACAGCCCTTTAGATATTTGTAGACAGCTATTAAGTCTCCTCTCAGTCTTCTCTTTTGCAAACTAAACATTCCCAAATCCTGCAACCTTTCCTCATAAGACAGGGTTTGCAGACCGGTCACCATTCTGGTCGCTCTTTTCTGAACTTGCTCCAGTTTGTTGATGTCTTTTTTAAAATGTGGTGCCCAAAATTGGACACAATATTCCAGATGAGGTCTGACCAAAGAGGAGTAGAGGGAAATAATGACTTCACGTGATCTAGACTGTATGCTTCTGTTAATACATCCTAGAATTGCATTTGCCTTTTTTGCTGCTGCATCACACTGTTGACTCATATTCAGTCTGTGATCTATTAGTATACCCAAGTCTTTTTCACATGTGCTGTCACTTAGCCCTATTCCTCCCATTCTATATATGCTTTTTTCATTTTTATTGCCCAGATGTAGTACTTTGCATTTCTCCCTGTTAAAAACCATTCTGTTAGTTGCTGCCCACTTCTCCAGTTTATTTAAATCTTTTTGAATCCTCTCTCTCTCTTCTCTAGTATTAGCTATCCCTCCTAGCTTTGTGTCATTAGCAAATTTAATCAGTTTACCCTCAATTCCTTCATCTAAATCGTTGATAAAGATGTTGAACAATACAGGGCCCAGGACAGAGCCCTGTGGTACCCCACTTGAGACATTCTTCCAACTGGATGTGCAGCCATTTACGACCACTCTTTGGGTCCGATCACTAAGCCAGTTATGAATCCACCTAACAGTTGCCTTGTCCATTCCATACTTAGTCATTTTTTCAATAAGGATTGTATGAGAGACTTTGTCAAATGCTTTGCTGAAGTCAAGATATACTATATCTACAGCATTTCCTTGATCCACCCAATCAGTAATACCATCATAGAAGGAAATTAAATTAGTCTGACATGACTTATTAGTTACAAACCCATGCTGACTCTGTTTAATCACTTCATTCTTATCCAGGTATTGACATACATGTTGTTTAATAATTTGTTCAAAGATCTTTCCTGGTATAGAAGTCAGACTCACCGTCCTATAGTTGCCTGGGTCCACCTTCTTCCCCTTTTTGAAGATAGGAACAACATTTGCTCTTCTCCAGTCTTCTGGCACTTCTCCTGTTCTCCAAGAATTTTCAAAGATTATGGAGAGGGGTTCAAAAATTTCTTCTGCTATCTCCTTCAGTACTCTGGGGTGTAATTCATCTGGACCTGGAGACTTGAATACATTTAGGTTAGCTAAGTGTTTCCTCACTATCTTTCCTGGATTCTTCTATTCCCTTAATAGGACAGTGAATAACAGTTGATGTTACATTTCCTTTCTGAGAGAAAACAGATGCAAAATAGGAATTTAAAAGTTCAGCCTTCTCAACATCCTGTCTTACCATTTCATCATTTTCATCCTGTAAAAATCCTATAGCATCTTTGACTTTTCTTTTACTTTTGACATATCCCCAAAATCCTTTATTATTGCTTTTGACATCTCTTGCAAGCCTCAATTCATTTTCAGCTTTAGCTAATCTGATTTGTGCCTTGCAGGTTCTGCAGACAGCATTATATTCTTCTTTAGATATGCCTCCTTTCCATTTTATAAACATTTTTTGCTTCCTTTTTAGCATGTGCTTAAGTTCTGTGTTCATCCATCCTGGTTTCCTTAAATGCTTCCTATTCTTCCCTCTTTTCGGAATTGTTAACAACTGTGCTTTGAGAATTTCATTTTTCAAGATTTCCCATCCTTCCTGGACATTTTTGTCTTTAAGGATATCCAGCCATTGGATCCCTCCAATTCTCTTTCTGAATCCCTTAAAATCTGCCTTTCTGAAATCTAACCTTGACGTCTGAGTCTTCACAGGTCTTCCGCCTCTAGTTATCCAAAATTCTAAAATAGCATGATCGCTACCTCCTAGGGTCCCAGCCACTTTTACCTCCTCAACCATTTCCTCCCTGTTTATAAGGATTAGATCCAAGGTAGCAGTTCCCCTTGTTTTCTCCTTTACCTTTTGGAAGATAAAGTTGTCAGCAAGAGAGGATAAGAATTTCCTTGACCTGTTAGTTTTGCCTGAGAGAGATTCCCAACAAATGTCTGGATAGTTGAAATCTCCCATGACAACTATGTCATATTTTTTGGAGAACTTGACCATTTGATGCATAAAGAGTTCATCCATATCTTCAGCTTGCACAGGCGGCCTGTAGTAAATGCCTACAATGGTGTCCTTTCCATTGTTCTGTCCTTGTATTCTTACCCAAACAGTTTCCACAGAACTCCCAGTCTCTGAAGCTTCAATCTCTGTGCAGATATACGCATTTCTAACATACAATGCGACACCCCCTCCTCGTTTATCAAGTCTGTTTCTTGCAAATAAGTTGTATCCTTCTAGTCTTGTATTCCAATCATGTGTATTGTCCCACCAAGTTTCAGTGATTCCAATGACATCATATTTCTTTTCCTGTGTTAGTAGTTCCAATTCTCCTTGTTTGTTGCCCATGCTTTGTGCATTAGTATAGAAACATTTTAGTTTGTGATTGGTTTCTCCTTCTCCAATATTTTTTTTAATTAGATTCTTTCGTCTTTGTTCTTCCTTTCCACTTCTAACAGCAGAGTTCTCAGTAGCATTTGTCAGGTGTATGGCTTTTTCTGGTCTTTTGCTTCCCTTCCCATGTTGTTCTAGTTTAAAGCTCTCCTTACAAGTGTAGCAAGGCGACTTCCAAATACCTGCTTTCCAGTCTTCGTAAGGTGCACCCCATCTCTAGCAAGTAGTCCATCGTATAAGTAGTTCACTCCGTGATCCAGAAATCCAAATCGTTGCTGACGGCACCATCGACGTAGCCAGTTGTTCACCTGCAGAATCTTATTCCACCTCCTTGTTCCATGGCCATCCACTGGGAGGATGGAAGAGAAGACCACCTGCGCTCCCAGTTCTTTCACTTTCTTGCCTAAGTCTTCAAAGTCTCTGCAGATGGTTTCCAGGTCGTTTCTTGCGGTGTCATTTGTCCCCACATGTAGTAGCAGGAATGGGTAGTCATCTGTAGGTCTGAAGAGTCCTGATATCCTGTCAGACACATCTTTAATTTTTGCACCTGGAAGACAGCACATTTCTCTTGAAGTTATATCCGGTCTGCAGATAGCGGCCTCTGTTCCTCTCAACAGGGAATCCCCCATGACCACCACTCTCCGTTTCTTCTTCACAACATTTTTCTTTCTCCATCCAGGAGGACTCTGAAGGCGTACAAGGTTGCTGTTTGTTGGCAAAGTCTTATCCTGATGTATTTCTTCATCGTTTTCCTGCGTGAGAGCCTGGTACTGGTTTTTGAGCAGTATGGGTGCTGACTGCCTCCTGATCCTCCTGCTTCTCTGGGTCACATGTCTCCATTCCTCTGTTTCTTCAGGTGCACTTCGAATTTCTTCTCTTTCTGTAACATGAAGAGATAATTCTGCTCTGTCCAAGAACTCTTCACCTTCCTTAATGATCTTCAACGTAGCTAACCTCTCTTCGAGATTTTGCAACTTTTCCTCCAACAGGGTCACAAGCTTGCATTTGTGGCATGTGAAGTTTGGCTTTTCCACTGGTAAATCTGTGAACATGTAGCAAGAAATGCAGCTCACCAAATGGCTCCTGGCCTCTTCCATCTTGACATTTCTTAAAAAGATGAAAGATGAGCCAAAATTCGCACGCCGACAGATGAGACAAAAGTAGAGCTTTTAGGGCAAAAGCATCAACATAGAGTTTACAGGAGAAAAAAGAGGCATTCAAAGAAAAGTACACGGTCCCTACAGTCAAACATGGCGGAGGTTCCCTGATGTTTTGGGGTTGCTTTGCTGCCTCTGGCACTGGACTGCTTGACCGTGTGCATGGCATTATGAAGTCAGAAGACTACCAGCAAATTTTGCAGCATAATTTAGGGCCCAGTGTGAGAAAGCTGGGTCTACCTCAGAGGTCATGGGTCTTCCAGCAGGACAATAACCCAAAACACACTTCAAAAAGCACTAGAAAATGGTTTGAGAGAAAGCACTGGAGACTTCTAAGGTGGCCAGCAATGAGTCCAGACCTGAATCCCATAGAACACCTGTGGAGAGATCTAAAAATGGCAGTTTGGAGAAGGCACCCTTCAAATATCAGGGACCTGGAGTAGTTTGCCAAAGAAGAATGGTCTAAAATTCCAGCAGAGCATTGTAAGAAACTCATTGATGGTTACCGGAAGCGGTTGGTCGCAGTTATTTTGGCTAAAGGTTGTGCAACCAAGTATTAGGCTGAGGGTGCCAATACTTTTGTCCGGCCCATTTTTGGAGTTTTGTGTGAAATGATCAATGTTTTGCTTTTTGCTTCGTTCTCTTTTGTGTTTTTTCATTTAAGACAAATTAAATGAAGGTAATAATACCAAAGAATTTGTGTTTGCAATCATTTTCAGGAAGAAACTGAATATTATCTGACAGAATTGCAGGGGTGTCAATACTTTTGGCCATGACTGTACTTGATCAACCTCCATGACCTCAGGGGAGGGAGGTGAGGTAGCCATCTTAGGAGAACTAGAGCCCAGGTGGTAGGGCCTTTTGTCTCGTTTGATCTCCTTGGAACGTTCCTGAAAACGCAAGTCAATCCGCGTTGCCAAGTATATCAGATCATCTAAGGTAGTAGGCCTGTCCCATCCCACCAGCTCATCCTTGATTCTTCCCGATAGGCCCTCCCAGAAGGTAGCCACCAAGGACTCGTTCCAGGATAACTCAGGCAAGAGAGTACGGAACCGAACAGCATACTGAGCCACTGTGAGAGTTCCTTGATGTAAGCGGAGCAAAGCTGATGCTGTTGACGTGGCACTATCAGGTTCATGGAAGGTCCTGCGAAAAGCTTCTAGGAAAGATTTAAGATCATTAACCAGAGGGTCCCCTCTCTCCCATAGAGGGTTCAGCCAGGTGAGGGCCTCTCCAACAAGATGTGACATTATGAAGCCCACCTTGGTTCGGTCAGAAGCAAACATATGCCCCAGGATTTTGAAGTGCAGGTGCACTGATTGTTGAAACCCCAACACTGAGTGGGGTCGCCATGGAAGTGGGTGGGAGCTGCCAGGCGAGGACCTTTACTTGCCGTGCAGGCAGGTACCTTTGTGCTTGGCAGACGAGTAAGGTGCAGTCGAGGTCAGCAGGGAATCCATGTGGGTAGAAAAGCAGTGAAGGTAAGTCGTGATTGTCAGGAACACTGCACGTGTCCTGAGTAAGACAAACTGTGCTCAAAGATACTTGAGCGGGCAGCAGCAGTGAAGATGCGTGCTTTAGACCAGCAGGACCTGAAGCATGTGACTGCTGGGGGCGTGGCCTAAACTCCAGAGAGCTAGGAGCTGCAGGAAAACTCCTAGAATGGTAACTATGGGACAAAGTTACCAAGGGGCATAGACAGGGATGTAAACAGATCAGACCAGGGTCAAAGCACGGGATAGCATGACAATACCAAAGGATTAGACAGAACGGATAGTCAGGACGCAGCCAAGAAGTCAGAAACCAGAGAAACAGATTTACAGTACAGAATCAACAGGCAAACTCAGAACAGGGGACAGAACCGGGTCAGAACCATATAAGAAAGCTAGAAGACAACGAACAGGCACAGGCGCACAGGGGTCACCACACTCGGCCAAAGGCAAAAGTATAACTGACAGGGATTGGAGTTTCCCAGGGCTATAAGAAACTCTCCCTGAACCAAAGAGAGGCCACAATAGTTAACCCCAGGCGTGCAGGTCAAAGCCTGCACTTGGCTCAAGACATTAACCCCTGACATGCAGGTCAAAACCTGCATTGGGATTATGACAGTACCCCCTCTCAACAGGGGGCCTCTGAACCCCCAGGCTTCCCCGGGTATTTGGCATGGACAGCCCGAACCAGGCGATCTGCATGTACTGAATGAGCAGGGACCCATGAGCGATCCTCTGGTCCATATCCCTTCCAGTGGACTAGGTACTGCAAGGAGCGCCGCACCTGCCGAGAGTCCACAATATGTCCGACCTCATACTCCAAGTGACCCTCCACCAACACTGGAGGAACAACAGACTCAGAGTCCTCCTTGACAGACCCCACGGGTTTCAACAGAGATTTATGGAACACATTGGATATTTTTAAGGAGGCGGGGAGACACAACCTGTATGCCACTGGGTTGACTATCTCCATAATCTCGTATGGACCAATAAACTTTGGTCCCAATTTAGCTGATGGTACCTTCAAGTTGATGTTACGTGTGGAAAGCCAAACCTTTTGCCCCACCTGAAACGTGTCCCGGGGCTCTCTTTTTGTCAGCAAAATATTTGTACCTCCCGTGGGCCCGAGAGATATTGCGCTGGACTTCAGCCCAGAGGTTATTTAACCATTGAACGGACCCCTCTGCTCTTGGACAACCAGAATCCACATGTTGAAACTCCCCAAAATGAGGGTTAAACCCATAATTAATCAGGAATGGAGACAGGTTAATAGGGGAAAATATGTGTAGGTGGGTTAAGAGCTGGCTCAGGGATAGGAAACAAAGCGTGGTTATTAATGGAGCACACTCGGACTGGGTCACGGTTAGCAGTGGGGTACCACAGGGGTCAGTTTTGGGCCCGCTTCTTTTTAACATATTTATTAATGACCTTGTAGGGGGCATAGAGAGTAGAATTTCAATATTTGCAGATGACACTAAACTCTGCAGGGTAATTAATACAGAGGAGGACAATTTTATATTACAGGAGGATTTATGTAAACTAGTAGCTTGGGCTGATAAATGGCAAATAAGCTTTAATGGGGATAAATGTAAGGTCATGCACTTGGGTAGAACGAACAAGTTGTATAATTATGTGCTTAATTGTAAAACACTGGGCAAAACAGTCACTGAAAAAGACCTGGGTGTATGGGTGGACGACAAACTCACATTTAGTGGCCAGAGTCAAGCAGCTGCTGCAAAGGCAAATAAAATAATGGGATGCATTAAAAGAGGCATAGATGCTCATGAGGAGAACATAATTTTACCTCTATATAAGTCACTAGTGCGACCACACTTAGAATACTGTGTACAGTTCTGGTCTCCGGTGTATAAGAAAGACATAGCTGAACTGGAGCGGGTGCAGAGAAGAGCGACCAAGGTTATTAGGGAACTAGGGGGTCTGCAATACCAAGACAGGTTATTACACTTGGGGTTATTTAGTTTGGAGAATCGAAGGCTTAGGGGTGATCTTATTACAATGTATAAATATATGTGGGGACAATACAAAGACCTTTCTAGTGATCTTTTTACTCTTAGACCTGTGACGGGGACAAGGGGGCATCCTCTACGTCTGGAGGAAAGAAGGTTTAAGCATACTCACAGACAAGGATTCTTTACTGTAAGAGCAGTGAGACTATGGAACTCTCTGCCATATGATGTTGTAATGAGTGATTCACTACTAAAATTTAAGAAGGGACTGGATGCCTTTCTTGAAAAGTATAATATTACAGGGTATATACACTAGTCTCCTTAATATTGCGTTGATCCAGGGAGCTAGTCTGATTGCCGTATGTGGAGTCGGGAAGGAATTTTTTTCCCCAATGTGAAGCTTACTGTTGCCACATGGGTTTTTTTTGCCTTCCTCTGGATCAACATGTTAGGGCAAGTTAGGATAGGATATGGGTTGAACTAGATGGACTTAAAGTCTCCCTTCAACCTTAATAACTATGTTACTATGTTACTATGTAGGTTGGTGGACTGACTCACCCGGTTGTTAAAAGCGAATTCCGCCAACGGTAATGCATCACACCAATGTCATGATCTCAGTTTGACTCGCACACGTGGGGTTAATGTCTGGAACCAGTGCTGATGACTGGCATTTCTGGGGTTAAAGGTTGTGATCCCAGTGCAGGCTTACCTGCACACCTGGGGCTATGATTGTGGCCTCTCCCTGGTTCTGGGAGAGGCTTCTTATAGCCTCAGGACACTCCCATCCCCGTCAGTTATACTTTTGCCCTTGGCATTGTGTGGTGACCCCCTGAGTGTGTTTGTGCTGTGTTCTGGTTGCTTGATTCTCTGTGTACAACTCGGTCTGTTCTCTGGATATTGCTTTGGATTCTGTTTGGTACCTTCTATGTCTGTTTGGTTTTGACTTCTGCTTGGCCCTGTCTATCCATCCTGTCTCATCCCTGGTACTTTACTGATATCTCTGTGTATGACCTCCGTTTTGCCTGACTCTGAGTATTTCTGTATTGTGTCCTGCCATCTCTGAAAGCAGGATGCTAAGCCCCGCCCCTTGCAGTCACAGGACCGTAGGTCCTGTGACTGCTTGCTAAACTTCAGCATCCACAGGTCCTGTGTATCTGTACTTTCCGGCTGTACCTGACCCCGGGCCCCCCTACAGTGCGGGTGAGTCCCTGCTCAGCGGTGGCTGCACACCGGCGCTAACAGGATCCTGACATTATAACTGACCGTTAAGTTTTTTGGGGTTTTTTTTTTTCTTTCTCTGCTGAGAAATATGGATCCTATACAATCTCTTGCTGAGCAAATGAAAAATCTGAGTCAGATGTTTCAGGGTTTATCCCTGGAGCAGCAAGCTCTGGCTCGTTCTCAGCAGCAGGTTTCTGAGACAGTGCGGGGGGCTTTAGCTGCTGGGTCTCTGGGGGCTGGGGCGAGTGATGTTGTTTTGATGTCCCCAGAACCACCTGTTAAACTGCCTGATTTCTTTTCTGGGAACAAAAAGGAGTTCAGGGTCTTCATGGAGGGGTGCAAACTCTTCTTTAGTTTGAGGCCACGTTCCTCTGGGGACGAAAGTCAGAAGGTTGGCGTCCTTATGTCTCTGTTAAGAGGGTCCCCACAAGCTTGGGCTTTCTCCCTTCCTCCCACTGCCCCTGAGAGAGTGTCTGTGAATGCGTTTTTTGAGGCCCTCGGGCACATATATGATGAGCCAGACCGAGTGCGATTGGCAGAGGACATGATGATGAGTGTCTGTCAGGGAAAACACTCAGCTGAGTAGTTTTGTACAGAATTCCGCCGCTGGGCCGCAGAGGTCTCTTGGGACGACGACGCACTCCGAGGACTCTTTCGCAGAGGCTTGTCCGAGCGGTTACAGGATGCCTTGGCATTATATCCCCCACCTAACTCACTTGAGGACGCCATGACCCAGGCCATCAGGATGGACCGCAGGCTTGCGGGCCAGGGGGGTGATGCAGGCAGAGACTCCATTGTGACCTAGTGGAAAAGAAACTTTCTGTGCCCATGGACGTAGGGGCTCTCTCCCTGAAGGAAAAGGAGAGACAACGCCGGAGAGAAAAGCAGTTATGCTTCTACTGTGGTAAAACGGGACATTGGAAAAGGGAGTGTCCTGATTGTCCATCCTCAACCCGGTCGACGGGAAATGACTAGGTCTGGGTAGTCAGCGGGGAGATTACTCAGACCCTCAGGTACCCTTTTCCTCATTTTCTGAGGTGTTGCTTAATGTGGAACTGTTAGTGGACTATGGTTGTTTTCCCTCTACAGCTTTCGTGGACTGCGGATCATCCATCAATCTCATTGACTCCCAGTTGGTCACACGTAGAGTTGAGCGAAACGGGTCAAAAAATTTCAAAAGTCGCCGACTTTTGGCAAAGTCGGGTTTCATGAAACGAAACCCGACCCTAGGATGAGGTCGGCCACGAGGTCGGCGACTTACGCGCCAAAGTCGCGTTTCAAAAGTTTGTTTTGCGCTCTTTTTCAGCCAATCAGGATCCACGGACACTGTGGGCAACGTGATGACATAGGCACGGGTCACCACCATCTTTCAGAAGGGCATGCAAGTGATTGGCTTGCTTTGGTGGGCGTCACAGGAGGTATAAAAGGGCGTGCACGCCGACCGCCATCTTACTTCTGCGGATCTTAGCATAGGGAGAGGTTGCTGCTGCTGATTCTGTAGGGAGAGCGTTAGGCAGGGAAGAAGAAAAAAAAACTGCTTCTGCTGCAAGCGATTTTGCCTGTACAACACACCAGTCACTGTGTGTGCAGTGCAAGGGGAGGCTATATTGTGGTGTATCAGTGGTGTTGGTTGTTGGGCTGCCTTCTAAGGCTTCCTGACAGCTGCATTGCTGTTTACCCACTGCTTTGCAAACTGCTTTTTTAAAAGCAATCCCAACTTTTTTTTTTTTGTCCTGCTGAGGTACTGAGCGTGCATTTTTTCACACCATACAGCGGTGTACGCTCCTCACACAGTACCGTGTAACGGCTGTTATCACTGCCACAGTGAAGCTATCTGTGTGTCACTCTGTGAGAATAAGTCGAGGACATGTTCCGTTCTTACAGACCTGCACTCTAGGGAGATTCCTATTCTGCCCAATTCTACATACACCTTGTAGTTTGTGATACACTAGCCAATTTCTGCCTGTGACATAGCGCTGTGATATTCAGTGGGCCTCACACAATCCAAAAGTGTCCAGTGTCCACAAGTGTCTGCAGAAATTCAAAATCTCCCTTATCCTCTAGTCACTTTTGTCACAGCTAGAGTTGAGCGACTTTTGGTTTTTTAGGGTCGCGTTTCGTTTCGTGAAACCCGACTTTTCCAAAAGTCGGGTCGAGCAAGATCGTCAGATTATAGGGAAAAGTCGGGGTCGTCCCGAAACACGAAAGCCAATGTAAGTCAATGGGGAATAAAAGTCGGCAGTGAGAGGAGGACAGGAAACACACCTACAGTGCCCATTTGAATGCCAAAAGCATCAATTCTTCTTTCTTAAGCTTGTCAACCTTAATTAACTTCATAATACAAGTTACGCACTGAAAAATGGGGGTTATTTGGCTACAAACTGTGGGGGGAGAGGGCTGGCTCCAGGTTTTCATGTGCCCTGGGCGAAAGAGCGCCCCTTTAACACATACCACAACTCTTCATGCTTCGATACGGCAGAGAAATAGCGGTATAGTACAATGAAAAATACCTCACTTTTTACATCTCATGACGAGGCCCATCTATTTCTCCATACAGAATCATTGGTCCCATATAATGTTTGAAACAGTATATGATGAGCTCCACATAATGCTACAGTATATGTTGGTCCCCATGGATGAAGCTCCACTGTCTTATGGGCCCAAATAATGCTCCAAACATAATGGGCCCCATTTCTAATGCTCTAGTGTATAATGGGCCCTGTAAATGCTGCTCCAGTGTCTGATGTCCACCTTTGGAATGTTCCAGTGTATGGTGGGCCCCATCTATCATTCTCCAGAGTATAGTGCTCCCCAAAAATTGCTGTCCCAACATTGAAAACAATCAAATAAGTCTCCTCGCTAGGGAATCCCTGTACTTGTCTGGACAGGTGCTGTAGCTTGCTTAACAGCTCGTCAGCCGTTCTCACGCCCAGTATGGATTACACGTGATTGCACAAAGGTGAGAAAGGGTACCGTATCCCCAGATAACATGTATGGATAGCGTACACATTCAAAATATATGTCTCAGGAGGCAGGCTCAGACGGTGTTAGGCCCAGTATGGATTGCACGTGATTGCACAAAGGTTAGAAAGGGTACCGTATCCCTGGATAACATGTATGGATAGCGTACACATTCAAAATATATGTCTATACAGCATGAGGCAGGCTCAGACAGTGCTAGGCCCAGTATGGATTGCACATGATTGCACAAAGGTTAGAAAGGGTACTGTATCCCTGGATAACATGTATGGATAGCGTACACATTCAAAATACATGTCTATACAGCATGAGGCAGGCTCAGACGGTGTTAGGCCCAGTATGGATTGCACGTGATTGCACAAAGGTTAGAAAGGGTACCGTATCCCTGGATAACATGTATGGATAGCGTACACATTCAAAATATATGTCTATACAGCATGAGGCAGGCACAGACGGTGTTAGGCCCAGTATGGATTGCACGTGATTGCACAAAGGTTAGAAAGGGTACCGTATCCTTGGATAACATGTATGGATAGCGTACACATTCAAAATATATGTCTCAGGAGGCAGGCTCAGACGGTGTTAGGCCCAGTATGGATTGCACGTGATTGCACAAAGGTTAGAAAGGGTACCGTATCCCTGGAAATCATGTATGGATAGCGTACACATTCAAAATATATGTCTATACAGCATGAGGCAGGCACAGACGGTTTTAGGCCCAGTATGGATTGCACGTGATTGCACAAAGGTTAGAAAGGGTACCGTATCCTTGGATAACATGTATGGATAGCGTACACATTCAAAATATATGTCTCAGGAGGCAGGCTCAGACGGTGTTAGGCCCAGTATGGATTGCACGTGATTGCACAAAGGTTAGAAAGGGTACCGTATCCCTGGATAACATGTATGGATAGCGTACACATTCAAAATATATGTCTCAGGAGGCAGGCTCAGACGGTGTTAGGCCCAGTAAGGATTGCACGTGATTGCACAAAGGTTAGAAAGGGTACCGTATCCCCGGATAACATGTATGGATAGCGTACACATTCAAAATATATGTCTATACAGCATGAGGCAGGCTCAGACGGTGTTAGGCCCAGTATGGATTGCACGTGATTGCACAAAGGTTAGAAAGGGTACCGTATCCCTGGATAACATGTATGGATAGCGTACACATTCAAAATATATGTCTCAGGAGGCAGGCTCAGACGGTGTTAGGCCCAGTATGGATTGCACGTGATTGCACAAAGGTTAGAAAGGGTACCGTATCCCTGGAAATCATGTATGGATAGCGTACACATTCAAAATATATGTCTATACAGCATGAGGCAGGCACAGACGGTGTTAGGCCCAGTATGGATTGCACGTGATTGCACAAAGGTTAGAAAGGGTACCGTATCCTTGGATAACATGTATGGATAGCGTACACATTCAAAATATATGTCTCAGGAGGCAGGCTCAGACGGTGTTAGGCCCAGTATGGATTGCACGTGATTGCACAAAGGTTAGAAAGGGTACCGTATCACTGGATAACATGTATGGATAGCGTACACATTCAAAATATATGTCTATACAGCATGAGGCAGGCTCAGACGGTGTTAGGCCCAGTATGGATTGCACGTGATGGCACAAAGGTTAGAAAGGGTACCGTATCCTTGGATAACATGTATGGATAGCGTACACATTCAAAATATATGTCTCAGGAGGCAGGCTCAGACGGTGTTAGGCCCAGTATGGATTGCACGTGATTGCACAAAGGTTAGAAAGGGTACCGTATCCCCGGATAACATGTATGGATAGCGTACACATTCAAAATATATGTCTCAGGAGGCAGGCTCAGACGGTGTTAGGCCCAGTATGGATTGCACGTGATTGCACAAAGGTTAGAAAGGGTACCGTATCCCCGGATAACATGTATGGATAGCGTACACATTCAAAATGTATGTCTATACAGCATGAGGCAGGCTTAGACGGTGTTAGGCCCAGTATGGATTGCACGTGATTGCACAAAGGTTAGAAAGGGTACCGTATCCCTGGATAACATGTATGGATAGCGTACACATTCAAAATATATGTCTCAGGAGACAGGCTCAGACGGTGTTAGGCCCAGTATGGATTGCACGTGATTGCACAAAGGTTAGAAAGGGTACCGTATCCCTGGATAACATATATGGATAGCGTACACATTCAAAATATATGTCTATACAGCATGAGGCAGGCTCAGACGGTGTTAGGCCCAGTATGGATTGCACGTGATTGCACAAAGGTTAGAAAGGGTACCGTATCCCTGGATAACATGTATGGATAGCGTACACATTCAAAATATATGTCTATACAGCATGAGGCAGGCTCAGACGGTGTTAGGCCCAGTATGGATTGCACGTGATTGCACAAAGGTTAGAAAGGGTACCGTATCCCTGGATAACATGTATTGATAGCCTACACATTCAAAATATATGTCTCAGGAGGCAGGCTCAGACGGTGTTAGGCCCAGTAGGGATTGCACGTGATTGCACAAAGGTTAGAAAGGGTACCGTATCCCTGGATATCATGTATGGATAGCGTACACATTCAAAATATATGTCTATACAGCATGAGGCAGGATCAGACGGTGTTAGGCCCAGTATGGATTGCACGTGATTGCACAAAGGTTAGAAAGGGTACCGTATCCCTGGATAACATGTATGGATAGCGTACACATTCAAAATATATGTCTCAGGAGGCAGGATCAGACGGTGTTAGGCCCAGTATGGATTGAACGTGATTGCACAAAGGTTAGAAAGGGTACCGTATCCCCGGATAACATGTATGGATAGCGTACACATTCAAAATATATGTCTATACAGCATGAGGCAGGCTCAGACGGTGTTAGGCCCAGTATGGATTGCACGTGATTGCACAAAGGTTAGAAAGGGTACCGTATCCCTGGATAACATGTATGGATAGCGTACACATTCAAAATATATGTCTCAGGAGGCAGGCTCAGACGGTGTTAGGCCCAGTATGGATTGCACGTGATTGCACAAAGGTTAGAAAGGGTACCGTATCCCTGGATAACATATGTGGATAGCGTACACATTCAAAATATATGTCTATACAGCATGAGGCAGGCTCAGACGGTGTTAGGCCCAGTATGGATTGCACGTGATTGCACAAAGGTTAGAAAGGGTACCGTATCCCTGGATAACATGTATGGATAGCGTACACATTCAAAATATATGTCTCAGGAGGCAGGCTCAGACGATGTTAGGCCCAGTATGGATTGCACGTGATTGCACAAAGGTTAGAAAGGGTACCGTATCCCTGGATAACATGTATGGATAGCATACACATTCAAAATATATGTCTATACAGCATGAGGCAGGCTCAGACGGTGTTAGGCCCAGTATGGATTGCATGTGATGGCACAAAGGTTAGAAAGGGTACCGTATCCCTGGATAACATGTATGGATAGCGTACACATTCAAAATATATGTCTCAGGAGGCAGGCTCAGACGGTGTTAGGCCCAGTATGGATTGCACGTGATTGCACAAAGGTTAGAAAGGGTACCGTATCCCCGGATAACATGTATAGATAGCGTACACATTCAAAATATATGTCTCAGGAGGCAGGCTCAGACGGTGTTAGGCCCAGTATGGATTGCACGTGATTGCACAAAGGTTAGAAAGGGTACCGTATCCCCGGGTAACATGTATGGATAGCGTACACATTCAAAATGTATGTCTATACAGCATGAGGCAGGCTCAGACGGTGTTAGGCCCAGTATGGATTGCACGTGATTGCACAAAGGTTAGAAAGGGTACCGTATCCCTGGATAACATGTATGGATAGCGTACACATTCAAAATATATGTCTATACAGCATGAGGCAGGCTCAGACGGTGTTAGGCCCAGTATGGATTGCATGTGATGGCACAAAGGTTAGAAAGGGTACCGTATCCCTGGATAACATGTATGGATAGCGTACACATTCAAAATATATGTCTCAGGAGGCAGGCTCAGACGGTGTTAGGCCCAGTATGGATTGCACGTGATTGCACAAAGGTTAGAAAGGGTACCGTATCCCCGGATAACATGTATAGATAGCGTACACATTCAAAATATATGTCTCAGGAGGCAGGCTCAGACGGTGTTAGGCCCAGTATGGATTGCACGTGATTGCACAAAGGTTAGAAAGGGTACCGTATCCCCGGGTAACATGTATGGATAGCGTACACATTCAAAATGTATGTCTATACAGCATGAGGCAGGCTCAGACGGTGTTAGGCCCAGTATGGATTGCACGTGATTGCACAAAGGTTAGAAAGGGTACCGTATCCCTGGATAACATGTATGGATAGCGTACACATTCAAAATATATGTCTATACAGCATGAGGCAGGCTCAGACGGTGTTAGGCCCAGTATGGATTGCACGTGATTGCACAAAGGTTAGAAAGGGTACCGTATCCCTGGATAACATGTATGGATAGCGTACACATTCAAAATATATGTCTCAGGAGGCAGGCTCAGACGGTGTTAGGCCCAGTATGGATTGCACGTGATTGCACAAAGGTTAGAAAGGGAACCGTATCCCTGGATAACATGTATGGATAGCGTACACATTCAAAATATATGTCTCAGGAGGCAGGCTCAGACGGTGTTAGGCCCTGTATGGATTGCACGTGATTGCACAAAGGTTAGAAAGGGTACCGTATCCCTGGATAACATGTATGGATAGCATACACATTCAAAATATATGTCTATACAGCATGAGGCAGGCTCAGACGGTGTTAGGCCCAGTATGGATTGCACGTGATTGCACAAAGGTTAGAAAGGGTACCGTATCCCTGGATAACATGTATTGATAGCCTACACATTCAAAATATATGTCTCAGGAGGCAGGCTCAGACGGTGTTAGGCCCAGTAGGGATTGCACGTGATTGCACAAAGGTTAGAAAGGGTACCGTATCCCTGGATATCATGTATGGATAGCGTACACATTCAAAATATATGTCTATACAGCATGAGGCAGGATCAGACGGTGTTAGGCCCAGTATGGATTGCACGTGATTGCACAAAGGTTAGAAAGGGTACCGTATCCCTGGATAACATGTATGGATAGCGTACACATTCAAAATATATGTCTCAGGAGGCAGGATCAGACAGTGTTATGCCCAGTATGGATTGAGCGTGATTGCACAAAGGTTAGAAAGGGTACCGTATCCCCGGATAACATGTATGGATAGCGTACACATTCAAAATATATGTCTATACAGCATGAGGCAGGCTCAGACGGTGTTAGGCCCAGTATGGATTGCACGTGATTGCACAAAGGTTAGAAAGGGTACCGTATCCCTGGATAACATGTATGGATAGCGTACACATTCAAAATATATGTCTCAGGAGGCAGGCTCAGACGGTGTTAGGCCCAGTATGGATTGCACGTGATTGCACAAAGGTTAGAAAGGGTACCGTATCCCTGGATAACATATATGGATAGCGTACACATTCAAAATATATGTCTATACAGCATGAGGCAGGCTCAGACGGTGTTAGGCCCAGTATGGATTGCACGTGATTGCACAAAGGTTAGAAAGGGTATCGTATCCCTGGATAACATGTATGGATAGCGTACACATTCAAAATATGTCTCAGGAGGCAGGCTCAGACGATGTTAGGCCCAGTATGGATTGCACGTGATTGCACAAAGGTTAGAAAGGGTACCGTATCCCTGGATAACATGTATGGATAGCATACACATTCAAAATATATGTCTATACAGCATGAGGCAGGCTCAGACGGTGTTAGGCCCAGTATGGATTGCATGTGATGGCACAAAGGTTAGAAAGGGTACCGTATCCCCGGGTAACATGTATGGATAGCGTACACATTCAAAATGTATGTCTATACAGCATGAGGCAGGCTCAGACGGTGTTAGGCCCAGTATGGATTGCACGTGATTGCACAAAGGTTAGAAAGGGTACCGTATCCCTGGATAACATGTATGGATAGCGTACACATTCAAAATATATGTCTATACAGCATGAGGCAGGCTCAGATGGTGTTATGCCCAGTATGGATTGCATGTGATTGCACAAAGGTTAGAAAGGGTACCGTATCCCTGGATAACATGTATGGATAGCGTACACATTCAAAATATATGTCTCAGGAGGCAGGCTCAGACGGTGTTAGGCCCAGTATGGATTGCACGTGATTGCACAAAGGTTAGAAAGGGAACCGTATCCCTGGATAACATGTATGGATAGCGTACACATTCAAAATATATGTCTCAGGAGGCAGGCTCAGACGGTGTTAGGCCCTGTATGGATTGCACGTGATTGCACAAAGGTTAGAAAGGGTACCGTATCCCCGGATAACATGTATTGATAGCCTACACATTCAAAACATATGTCTATACAGCATGAGGCAGGCTCAGACGGTGTTAGGCCCAGTATGGATTGAACGTGATTGCACAAAGATTAGAATTGGTACCGTATCCCTGGATAACATGTATGGATAGCGTACACATTCTAAATATATGTCTCAGGAGGCAGGCTCAGACGGTGTTAGGCCCAGTATGGATTGCACGTGATTGCACAAAGGTTAGAAAGGGTACCGTATCCCTGGATAACATGTATGGATAGCGTACACATTCAAAATATATGTCTATACAGCATGAGGCAGGCTCAGACGGTGTTAGGCCCAGTATGGATTGCACGTGATGGCACAAAGGTTAGAAAGGGTACCGTATCCCTGGATAACATGTATGGATAGCGTACACATTCAAAATATATGTCTCAGGAGGCAGGCTCAGACGGTGTTAGGCCCAGTATGGATTGCACGTGATTGCACAAAGGTTAGAAAGGGTACCGTATCCCTGGATAACATGTATGGATAGCGTACACATTCAAAATATATGTCTCAGGAGGCAGGATCAGACGGTGTTAGGCCCAGTATGGATTGAACGTGATTGCACAAAGGTTAGAAAGGGTACCGTATCCCCGGATAACATGTATGGATAGCGTACACATTCAAAATATATGTCTATACAGCATGAGGCAGGCTCAGACGGTGTTAGGCCCAGTATGGATTGCACGTGATTGCACAAAGGTTAGAAAGGGTACCGTATCCCTGGATAACATGTATGGATAGCGTACACATTCAAAATATATGTCTCAGGAGGCAGGCTCAGACGATGTTAGGCCCAGTATGGATTGCACGTGATTGCACAAAGATTAGAAAGGGTACCGTATCCCCGGATAACATGTATAGATAGCGTACACATTCAAAATATATGTCTCAGGAGGCAGGCTCAGACGGTGTTAGGCCCAGTATGGATTGCACGTGATTGCACAAAGGTTAGAAAGGGTACCGTATCCCCGGGTAACATGTATGGATAGCGTACACATTCAAAATGTATGTCTATACAGCATGAGGCAGGCTCAGACGGTGTTAGGCCCAGTATGGATTGCACGTGATTGCACAAAGGTTAGAAAGGGTACCGTATCCCTGGATAACATGTATGGATAGCGTACACATTCAAAATATATGTCTATACAGCATGAGGCAGGCTCAGACGGTGTTAGGCCCAGTATGGATTGCACGTGATTGCACAAAGGTTAGAAAGGGTACCGTATCCCTGGATAACATGTATGGATAGCGTACACATTCAAAATATATGTCTCAGGAGGCAGGCTCAGACGGTGTTAGGCCCAGTATGGATTGCACGTGATTGCACAAAGGTTAGAAAGGGTACCGTATCCCTGGATAACATGTATGGATAGCGTACACATTCAAAATATATGTCTATACAGCATGAGGCAGGCTCAGACGGTGTTAGGCCCAGTATGGATTGCACATGATGGCACAAAGGTTAGAAAGGGTACCGTATCCCTGGATAACATGTATGGATAGCGTACACATTCAAAATATATGTCTCAGGAGGCAGGCTCAGACGGTGTTAGGCCCAGTATGGATTGCACGTGATTGCACAAAGGTTAGAAAGGGTACCGTATCCCTGGATAACATGTATGGATAGCGTACACATTCAAAATATATGTCTCAGGAGGCAGGCTCAGACGGTGTTAGGCCCAGTATGGATTGCACGTGATTGCACAAAGGTTAGAAAGGGTACCGTATCCCCGGATAACATGTATGGATAGCGTACACATTCAAAATATTTGTCTCAGGAGGCAGGCTCAGACGGTGTTAGGCCCAGTATGGATTGCACGTGATTGCACAAAGGTTAGAAAGGGTACCGTATCCCCGGATAACATGTATGGATAGCGTACACATTCAAAATATATGTCTATACAGCATGAGGCAGGCTCAGACGGTGTTAGGCCCAGTATGGATTGCACGTGATTGCACAAAGGTTAGAAAGGGTACCATATCCCTGGATAACATGTATGGATAGCGTACACATTCAAAATATATGTCTATACAGCATGAGGAAGGCTCAGACGGTGTTAGGCCCAGTATGGATTGCACGTGATTGCACAAAGGTTAGAAAGGGTACCGTATCCCTTGATAACATGTATGGATAGCGTACACATTCAAAATATATGTCTCAGGAGGCAGGCTCAGACGGTGTTAGGCCCAGTATGGATTGCACGTGATTGCACAAAGGTTAGAAAGGGTACCGTATCCCTGGATAACATGTATGGATAGCGTACACATTCAAAATATATGTCTCAGGAGGCAGGCTCAGACGGTGTTAGGCCCAGTATGGATTGCACGTGATTGCACAAAGGTTAGAAAGGGTACCGTATCCCCGGATAACATGTATGGATAGCGTACACATTCAAAATATATGTCTATACAGCATGAGGCAGGCACAGACGGTGTTAGGCCCAGTATGGATTGCACGTGATTGCACAAAGGTTAGAAAGGGTTCCGTATCCCTGGATAACATGTATGGATAGTGTACACATTCAAAATTTATGTCTCAGGAGGCAGGCTCAGACGGTGTTAGGCCCAGTATGGATTGCACGTGATTGCACAAAGGTTAGAAAGGGTACCGTATCCCTGGATAACATGTATGGATAGCGTACACATTCAAAATATATGTCTATACAGCATGAGGCAGGCTCAGATGGTGTTATGCCCAGTATGGATTGCACGTGATTGCACAAAGGTTAGAAAGGGTACCGTATCCCTGGATAACATGTATGGATAGCGTACACATTCAAAATATATGTCTCAGGAGGCAGGCTCAGACGGTGTTAGGCCCAGTATGGATTGCACGTGATTGCACAAAGGTTAGAAAGGGAACCGTATCCCTGGATAACATGTATGGATAGCGTACACATTCAAAATATATGTCTCAGGAGGCAGGCTCAGACGGTGTTAGGCCCTGTATGGATTGCACGTGATTGCACAAAGGTTAGAAAGGGTACCGTATCCCCGGATAACATGTATTGATAGCCTACACATTCAAAACATATGTCTATACAGCATTAGGCAGGCTCAGACGGTGTTAGGCCCAGTATGGATTGAACGTGATTGCACAAAGATTAGAATTGGTACCGTATCCCTGGATAACATGTATGGATAGCGTACACATTCTAAATATATGTCTCAGGAGGCAGGCTCAGACGGTGTTAGGCCCAGTATGGATTGCACGTGATTGCACAAAGGTTAGAAAGGGTACCGTATCCCTGGATAACATGTATGGATAGCGTACACATTCAAAATATATGTCTATACAGCATGAGGCAGGCTCAGACGGTGTTAGGCCCAGTATGGATTGCACGTGATGGCACAAAGGTTAGAAAGGGTACCGTATCCCTGGATAACATGTAAGGATAGCGTACACATTCAAAATATATGTCTCAGGAGGCAGGCTCAGACAGTGTTAGGCCCAGTATGGATTGCACGTGATTGCACAAAGGTTAGAAAGGGTACCGTATCCCTGGATAACATGTATGGATAGCGTACACATTCAAAATATATGTCTCAGGAGGCAGGATCAGACGGTGTTAGGCCCAGTATGGATTGAACGTGATTGCACAAAGGTTAGAAAGGGTACCGTATCCCCGGATAACATGTATGGATAGCGTACACATTCAAAATATATGTCTATACAGCATGAGGCAGGCTCAGACGGTGTTAGGCCCAGTATGGATTGCACGTGATTGCACAAAGGTTAGAAAGGGTACCGTATCCCTGGATAACATGTATGGATAGCGTACACATTCAAAATATATGTCTCAGGAGGCAGGCTCAGACGATGTTAGGCCCAGTATGGATTGCACGTGATTGCACAAAGATTAGAAAGGGTACCGTATCCCCGGATAACATGTATAGATAGCGTACACATTCAAAATATATGTCTCAGGAGGCAGGCTCAGACGGTGTTAGGCCCAGTATGGATTGCACGTGATTGCACAAAGGTTAGAAAGGGTACCGTATCCCCGGGTAACATGTATGGATAGCGTACACATTCAAAATGTATGTCTATACAGCATGAGGCAGGCTCAGACGGTGTTAGGCCCAGTATGGATTGCACGTGATTGCACAAAGGTTAGAAAGGGTACCGTATCCCTGGATAACATGTATGGATAGCGTACACATTCAAAATATATGTCTATACAGCATGAGGCAGGCTCAGACGGTGTTAGGCCCAGTATGGATTGCACGTGATTGCACAAAGGTTAGAAAGGGTACCGTATCCCTGGATAACATGTATGGATAGCGTACACATTCAAAATATATGTCTCAGGAGGCAGGCTCAGACGGTGTTAGGCCCAGTATGGATTGCACGTGATTGCACAAAGGTTAGAAAGGGTACCGTATCCCTGGATAACATGTATGGATAGCGTACACATTCAAAATATATGTCTATACAGCATGAGGCAGGCTCAGATGGTGTTAGGCCCAGTATGGATTGCACATGATGGCACAAAGGTTAGAAAGGGTACCGTATCCCTGGATAACATGTATGGATAGCGTACACATTCAAAATATATGTCTCAGGAGGCAGGCTCAGACGGTGTTAGGCCCAGTATGGATTGCACGTGATTGCACAAAGGTTAGAAAGGGTACCGTATCCCTGGATAACATGTATGGATAGCGTACACATTCAAAATATATGTCTCAGGAGGCAGGCTCAGACGGTGTTAGGCCCAGTATGGATTGCACGTGATTGCACAAAGGTTAGAAAGGGTACTGTATCCCCGGATAACATGCATGGATAGCGTACACATTCAAAATATTTGTCTCAGGAGGCAGGCTCAGACGGTGTTAGGCCCAGTATGGATTGCACGTGATTGCACAAAGGTTAGAAAGGGTACCGTATCCCCGGATAACATGTATGGATAGCGTACACATTCAAAATATATGTCTATACAGCATGAGGCAGGCTCAGACGGTGTTAGGCCCAGTATGGATTGCACGTGATTGCACAAAGGTTAGAAAGGGTACCATATCCCTGGATAACATGTATGGATAGCGTACACATTCAAAATATATGTCTATACAGCATGAGGAAGGCTCAGACGGTGTTAGGCCCAGTATGGATTGCACGTGATTGCACAAAGGTTAGAAAGGGTACCGTATCCCTTGATAACATGTATGGATAGCGTACACATTCAAAATATATGTCTCAGGAGGCAGGCTCAGACGGTGTTAGGCCCAGTATGGATTGCACGTGATTGCACAAAGGTTAGAAAGGGTACCGTATCCCTGGATAACATGTATGGATAGCGTACACATTCAAAATATATGTCTCAGGAGGCAGGCTCAGACGGTGTTAGGCCCAGTATGGATTGCACGTGATTGCACAAAGGTTAGAAAGGGTACCGTATCCCCGGATAACATGTATGGATAGCGTACACATTCAAAATATATGTCTATACAGCATGAGGCAGGCACAGACGGTGTTAGGCCCAGTATGGATTGCACGTGATTGCACAAAGGTTAGAAAGGGTTCCGTATCCCTGGATAACATGTATGGATAGTGTACACATTCAAAATTTATGTCTCAGGAGGCAGGCTCAGACGGTGTTAGGCCCAGTATGGATTGCACGTGATTGCACAAAGGTTAGAAAGGGTACCGTATCCCTGGATAACATGTATGGATAGCGTACACATTCAAAATATATGTCTATACAGCATGAGGCAGGCTCAGACGGTGTTAGGCCCAGTATGGATTGCACGTGATTGCACAAAGGTTAGAAAGGGTACCGTATCCCTGGATAACATGTATGGATAGCATACACATTCAAAATATATGTCTCAGGAGGCAGGCTCAGACGGTGTTAGGCCCAGTATGGATTGCACGTGATTGCACAAAGGTTAGAAAGGGTACCGTATCCCTGGATAACATGTATGGATAGCGTACACATTCAAAATATATGTCTCAGGAGGCCGGCTCAGACGGTGTTAGGACCAGTATGGATTGCACGTGATTGCACAAAGGTTAGAAAGGGTACCGTATCCCTGGATAACATGTATGGATAGCGTACACATTCAAAATATATGTCTCAGGAGGCAGGCTGAGACGGTGTTAGGCCCAGTATGGATTGCACGTGATTGCACAAAGGTTAGAAAGGGTGCCGTATCCCCAGATAACATGTATGGATAGCGTACACATTCAAAATATATGTCTATACAGCATGAGGCAGGCTCAGACGGTGTTAGGCCCAGTATGGATTGCACGTGATTACACAAAGGTTAGAAAGGGTACCGTATCCCTGGATAACATGTATGGATAGCGTACACATTCAAAATATATGTCTATACAGCATGAGGCAGGCTCAGACGGTGATAGGCCCAGTATGGATTGCACGTGATTCCACAAAGGTTAGAAAGGGTACCGTATCCCTGGATAACATGTATGGATAGTGTA
The DNA here is from genome assembly GCF_039654945.1 of Dendrobates tinctorius. Taxonomy (NCBI): domain Eukaryota; kingdom Metazoa; phylum Chordata; class Amphibia; order Anura; family Dendrobatidae; genus Dendrobates; species Dendrobates tinctorius. The sequence goes on from NW_027361768.1 coordinate 5,856,267, forward strand.
CACATTCAAAATATATGTCTCAGGAGGCAGGCTCAGACGGTGTTAGGCCCAGTATGGATTGCACGTGATTGCACAAAGGTTAGAAAGGGTACCGTTTCCCTGGATAACATGTATGGATAGCGTACACATTCAAAATATATGTCTCAGGAGGCAGGCTCAGATGGTGTCAGGCACAGTATGGATTTGACGGCCCAGATTACACAGCGGAGGAGCAGGGAGAGGTAAAGATTGCAAATGCTGGGGCCCTGCCCAAGCAAGGGTGGCCCACTCGTGGGCGTCGGTACTGGCACTGGGCCCCTCATAGTACAGCGGTGTGTCTGACGGCGGGTGTGCACCACCACCGTCAGAGACACTTGATTGCACTATGAGGGACCCTGTGCCAGTGCCCGCGCCCAAGAGTCGGCCTACCCACCTGTCCAGGGCAACGGCACTCGCACGGTGTCGTGCGCTAGGTGGTGACCCCGGCCATGGGGGGGGGAGGCAGCACAGTTAGGGAGTTTTAGAAAGTGGCATATGTTGATGTTGGACATTCAGCTGATGCAAAAGGCGAAATAGGTGAAGTACCAGGAAGAGGTGGACCAAAGCAAGCCATTTTTCTGTCACCCTATGTGTCATCAGGGGAAGGTGGGACAAAATCCTTGGAAACCCATGCGTGGTTCATTTTAATGAAGGTTAGATCATCCACATTTTGGGTTGACAGACGGGTCCTTTTTTCTGTCAGGATTGATCCAGCTGCACTGAAGACTCTTTCCGATAGCACACTTGCAGCTGGGCAAGCGAGCTCCTGTAAGGCATATTGGGCCAATTCAGGCCAGGTGTCCAGTTTAGCGGCCCGATAGTCAAAGGGGAATGACCTGTGTGGGAGAACATCGATATGGGAGGAAAAGTAGTTTGTTACCATAGTTGACAACTGCTGTTTCCTGTCACTTTCCATCGATGCAGTATTACCAGTTGTGTGAGCGGTATTTGAAAAATCAGTCCACAACATTGTCATGAAACCCCTGTCTCCAACGCCACTTCTGCTGTGTGCACCACGAACACCTCTGCCAAGCTGCCCCCGGCCTGTACGGCTCGTGTGAGGACCATCACCGCTGCTGTGTGCTGGGAATGCCTCAAGCAACCGATTTACCAGAGTTGCTTGTTTATTAGCCAATATTAGGTCAAGGTTCTCCTGTGGCATGATGTTTTGTAATTTGCCTTTATAGCGTGGATCCAGGATGCTGGCCAACCAGTAGTCGTCATCGTTCATCATTTTGGCAATGCGGGGGTCCCTTTTTAGGATCCGCAAGGCATAATCTGATGTGGGCCAATGTTCCCGGTGTCAATGATGCACTGCGAGTGCTGGGTAGAGGAGCACTTTCTGGCAAATCCACATCCCTCCAGTCACGCACAAACCCTGTACCAGACCTTGCCACGCCAACATTTTCACTTGCCCCACGAGATACATCCTCCTCCCCTAAGTAATCATCCCCATCATCCTCCTCCTCCTCCTCTTCTTCCTCCACCTCGTCCAGGAGAGGTCCCTGAGCAGACAATGGCTGAATGTCATCAAGGATTCCCTCCTCCTCTTCCTCCTCATCAACATTGGCTGCAGACGCCTGCTCCTTAAGGTGCGTCAAAGTTTGCATGAGCAGACGCATAAGTGGGATGCTCATGCTTAGGATGGCGTCGTCTGCGCTTACCAGCCGTGTGCATTCCTCAAAACACTGAAGGACTTTACAAAGGTCTTTCAGCTTCGACCACTGCACGCCTGTCAACTCCATGTCTGCTCTCAAAGTGCCTGGCCGTGTATCCTCCCACAAATGCATTATGGCCTGCCTCTGCTCGCACAGCCGCTCCACCATGTGCAGGGTGGAGTTCCACCTTGTTGCAATGTCGATAATGAGGCAGTGTTTGGGAAGGTGGAGCAATCGCTGCAGCTTCTGCATACGAACGGAGTGTACAGGCGACCGGCGGATGTGCGAGCACAGTCTTCGCACCTTCTGGAGCAGGGCTGTTAATTCCGGATAATTTTTGAGGAAGCACTGCACCACCAGGTTCAAGGTGTGAGCCAAGCAAGGTATGTGGCTGAGTTTTGAAAGGGCTATGGCTGCCACAAAATTACGGCCGTTATCACTAACTACCTTGCCTGCCTCAAGATGTACACTTCCCAGCCATGACTCAGTTTGTCGCTTCAAGTACTCGGCCAGCACCTCGGCGGTGTGTCTGTCGCCCAAACACATCATCTGCAACACAGCCTGCTGACGCTTTCCACTAGCTGCTCCATAGGGGGACACCTCGTGTGCAACAGTGGCAGCTGCAGATGGAGTGCTCGTACGACTGCGCTCTGTGGACGAGCTTTCGCTTCTGGAGGAGGAGGAGGAGGAGGAGGGTCGAACGCCTACAGCCAACTGTTTCCTGTACCGTGGGCTAGGCAGCACTGTCCCACCACCGCTGTCCCCTGTGGACCCTGCATCCACCACATTAACCCAGTGCGCAGTGATGGACACGTAACGGCCCTGGCCATGCCGACTGGACCATGCATCAGTTGTGAGGTGCACCTTTCCGCTCACTGACTGCTTGAGTGCATGGACAATGCGGTCTTTCACATGATGGTGGAGGGCTGGGATGGCTTTGCGAGAGAAGAAGTGGCGACTGGGTAGGTCATAGCGTGGTACTGCATAGGCCATGAGTTCGCGGAAAGCTGTGCTTTCCACCAACCGAAAGGGCATCATCTCAAACGAGATTAGTTTGGCAATGTGGGCGTTCAAACCCAGTGTACGCGGATGAGAGACTGAGTACTTTCTTGACCTACTCATAGTGTCTGGGAGGGTGAGCTGGACTTGAGAGCTGCATATGGTGGAAGTAGCGGTGGACAGGGTGGACTGAGAGAGGGTTGATGATGGTGATGGAGTTGGTGTTCTTTCAGATGGCCTAGAATCAGTATTTCGTTGATATAACAGTGGGATTCCCTGACTGCTGTGGTCTTGCAACGACACCTCAACATTTGCTGCTGTGCTAACCGGTGGGCTTACAGTGGGGGAAACAATGTAGCCTTGCTGACTACCTTCGTTGTGATCAGTTGCACATGTGGCACTTGAGGTTTGGTGTTGTGTCCACGCTTGCAAGTGCATGCTGGTTAAATGTCTAAGCATGCAACTGGTATTCAAATTTTTCAGATTTTTCCCTCGGCTAAAAGTCTTTGCGCACTTCTTACAGATAACCTTGGCCTGATCATGAGGATTTTGTTCAAAAAAGTGCCACACTGCACTCTTCCTACTTTGGCAGACATTTTGCGGCCTAGCACGCTGTGATCTTTTGACCCTCTGGACAAGCTGTCCAGCAACTCTTTTGATGTTTGGAACCTGTCTTTGGAGTGCTCCGGGCCTGCCAGATAACAGCTGTTGCGATGTCGATGTCTGCTGTGGATGCTCCTCATCTGAGCTATTGGAAGCTGCACCCTCTTCCCCCAATGGATGCCAATCTGGGTCAACAACTGGGTCATCCATCACCTCCTCTTCTATGTCATGTGCACCTTCCTCTGTGTCACCGTGTATGGTGGTATAGAGTGCGGGAAGGGGCACCTGAGTCTCATCAGGGTCAGAATCTGGCTCTGTACACTGCGAGGACAATGTAGTGCTCTGAGTGAATGTACCAGCAGAATCATCCATCAGCGGCTGTGCATCAGTGCACTCCATGTCAGATTCATCTTGGCCTGGGTAATTCACCATTTGACTTGATAATCCAGGCATGGTATGTGAAAACAGCTCCATGGAGTAATCAGTAGTATGGCCTGCGTCATCCTTCAATCTTGGTTGGGGTGAAGGACACAAGGAAAGGTGTGGTTCATGAACATGAGCCTCCAATGACGACTCAGTGCTTTTACTTTTTACAACTGAAGAAGAGGAGGCGATAGAGCTGGAGGCTGAGTCAGCAATGTAAGACAAAACTTTTTCCTGATGCTGTGGCTTTAAAAGCGGTTTGCCAACTTCTAGAAAACTAAGCGTTCGAGGCCTTATGTAGCCAGACGATGACGCAGGGTCAACACCTCCTGCATTCGGTCCTATTTTGCTCTTGCCACTACCATCAGATCCACCACCAACACCATCATTACCAGCTGCCAACCCCCGCCCAATTCCACGGCCTCTTCCACCAGCCTTCCTCATTTTTGGTAGAAATGTAGACAAAATCCAACAAACTATATAGTAATGTAAAACAAGGTACAAGGTGTCTATAGGGCAGGGGAGATTTTGAATTTCTGCACACACTTGTGGACAGTGGACGCTTTTGGATTGTGTGAGGCCCACTGATATCTGAGCGCTATGTGACAGGCTTGATAGCACTGCTGTGACAAAAGTGACTAGAGGATAAGGGAGATTTTGAATATCTGCACACACTTTTGGACACTGGACACTTTTGGATTGTGTGAGGCCCACTGATATCTGAGCGCTATGTGACAGGCTCGATGGCACTGCTGTGACAAAAGTGACTAGAGGATAAGGGAGATTTTGAATTTCTGCACACACTTTTGGACAATGGACACTTTTGGATTGTGTGAGGCCCACTGATATCTGAGCGCTATGTGACAGGCTCGATGGCACTGCTGTGACAAAAGTGACTAGAGGATAAGGGAGATTTTGAATATCTGCACACACTTTTGGACACTGGACACTTTTGGATTGTGTGAGGCCCACTGATATCTGAGCGCTATGTGATAGGCTCGATGGCACTGCTGTGACAAAAGTGACTAGAGGATAAGGGAGATTTTGAATATCTGCACACACTTTTGGACACTGGACACTTTTGGATTGTGTGAGGCCCACTGATATCTGAGCGCTATGTGACAGGCTCGATGGCACTGCTGTGACAAAAGTGACTAGAGGATAAGGGAGATTTTGAATATCTGCACACACTTTTGGACACTGGACACTTTTGGATTGTGTGAGGCCCACTGATATCTGAGCGCTATGTGACAGGCTCGATGGCACAGCTGTGACAAAAGTGACTAGAGGATAAGGGAGATTTTGAATATCTGCACACACTTGTGGACACTGGACACTTTTGGATTGTGTGAGGCCCACTGATATCTGAGCGCTATGTCACAGGCTCGATGGAACAGCTGTGACAAAAGTGACTAGAGGATAAGGGAGATTTTGAATTTCTGCACACACTTGTGGACAGTGGACACTTTGGGATTGTGTGAGGCCCACTGATATCTGAGCGCTATGTGACAGGCTCGATGGCACTGCTATGACAAAAGTGACTAGAGGATAAGGGAGATTTTGAATATCTGCACACACTTTTGGACACTGGACACTTTTGGATTGTGTGAGGCCCACTGATATCTTAGCGCTATGTGACAGGCTCGATGGCACTGCTGTGACAAAAGTGACTAGAGGATAAGGGAGATTTTGAATATCTGCACACACTTTTGGACACTGGACACTTTTGGATAGTGTGAGGCCCACTGATATCTGAGCGCTATGTGACAGGCTCGATGGCACAGCTGTGACAAAAGTGACTAGAGGATAAGGGAGATTTTGAATATCTGCACACACTTTTGGACACTGGACACTTTTGGATTGTGCGAGGCCCACTGATATCTGAGCGCTATGTGACAGGCTCGATGGCACTGCTGTGACAAAAGTGACTAGAGGATAAGGGAGATTTTGAATATCTGCACACACTTTTGGACACTGGACACTTTTGGATTGTGTGAGGCCCACTGATATCTGAGCGCTATGTGACAGGCTCGATGGCACTGCTGTGACAAAAGTGACTAGAGGATAAGGGAGATTTTGAATATCTGCACACACTTTTGGACACTGGACACTTTTGGATTGTGTGAGGCCCACTGATATCTGAGCGCTATGTGACAGGCTCAATGGCACTGCTGTGACAAAAGTGACTAGAGGATAAGGGAGATTTTGAATATCTGCACACACTTTTGGACACTGGACACTTTTGGATTGTGTGAGGCCCACTGATATCTGAGCGCTATGTGACAGGCTCGATGGCACTGCTGTGACAAAAGTGACTAGAGGATAAGGGAGATTTTGAATATCTGCACACACTTTTGGACACTGGACACTTTTGGATTGTGTGAGGCCCACTGATATCTGAGCGCTATGTGACAGGCTCGATGGCACAGCTGTGACAAAAGTGACTAGAGGATAAGGGAGATTTTGAATTTCTGCACACACTTGTGGACAGTGGTCACTTTTGGATTGTGTGAGGCCCACTGATATCTGAGCGCTATGTGACAGGCTCGATGGCACTGCTGTGACAAAAGTGACTAGAGGATAAGGGAGATTTTGAATATCTGCACACACTTTTGGACACTGGACACTTTTGGATTGTGTGAGGCCCAATGAATATCTGAGCGCTATGTGACAGGCTCGATGTCACAGCTGTGACAAAAGTAACTAGAGGATAAGGGAGATTGGATTGCTTTTAAAAAAGCAGTTTGCGGAGCAGTGGGTAAACAGCAATGCCAGCCTGTCAGGAAGCCTTAGAAGGCAGCTCAACAACCAACACCACTGATACACCACTATATAGCCTCCCCTTGCACTGCACACACAGTGACTGGTGTGTTGTGCAGGCCAAATTGCTAGCAGCAGAAGCAGTTTTTTTTTCTTCTCAGCAGGACAAAAAAAAAAATTTGGGATTGCTTTTAAAAAAGTAGTTTGCGGAGCAGTGGGTAAACAGCAATGCCAGCCTGTCAGGAAGCCTTAAAAGGCAGCCCAACAACCAACACCACTGATACACCACTATATAGCCTCCCCTTGCACTGCACACACAGTGACTGGTGTGTTGTGCAGGCCAAATCGCTAGCAGCAGAAGCAGTTTTTTTGTCTTCTTCCCTGCCTAACGCTCTCCCTACAGAATCAGCAGCAACCTCTCCCTATACTAAGATCGGCAGAAGTAAGATGGCGGTCGGCGTGCACGCCCTTTTATACCCCCTGTGACGCCCACCAAAGCAAGCCAATCACTTGCATGCCCTTCTGAAAGATGGTGGTGACCCGTGCCTATGTCATCACGTTGCCCACAGTGTCCGTGGATCCTGATTGGCTGAAAAAGAGCGCAAAACAAACTTTTGAAACGCGACTTTGGCGCGTAAGTCGCCGACCTCGTGGCCGACCTCATCCTAGGGTCGGGTTTCGTTTCATGAAACCCGACTTTGCCAAAAGTCGGCGACTTTTGAATTTTTTCGACCCGTTTCGCTCAACTCTAGTCACAGCTGTGCCATCGAGCCTGTGACATAGCGCTCAGATATTCAGTGGGCCTCACACAATCCAAAAGTGTCCATTGTCCACTAGTGTGAGCAGAAATTCAAAATCTCCCTTATCCTCTAGTCACTTTGGTCACAGCTGTGCCATCAAGCCTGTGACATAGCGCTCAGATATTCAGTGGGCCTCACACAATCCAAAAGTGTCCAGTGTCCACAAGTGTCTGCAGAAATTCAAAATCTCCCTTATCCTCTAGTCACTTTTGTCACAGCTGTGCCATCGAGCCAGTGACATAGCGCTCAGATATTAAGTGGGCCTCACACAATCCAAAAGTGTCCAGTGTCCACTAGTGTGTGCAGAAATTCAAAATCTCACTTATCCTCTAGTCACTTTGTTCACACCTGTGCCATCGAGCCTGTGACATAGCGCTCAGATATTCAGTGGGCCTCACACAATCCAAAAGTGTCCATTGTCCACTAGTGTGAGCAGAAATTCAAAATCTCCCTTATCCTCTAGTCACTTTGGTCACAGCTGTGCCATCGAGCCTGTGACATAGCGCTCAGATATTCAGTGGGCCTCACACAATCCAAAAGTGTCCAGTGTCCACTAGTGTGTGCAGAAATTCAAAATCTCCCCTGTCCTATAGACACCTTGTTCCTTGTTTTACATTACTATATAGTTTGTTGGATTTTGTCTACATTTCTACCAAAAATGAGGAAGGCTGGTGGAAGAGGCCGTGGAATTGGGCGGGGGATGGCAGCTGGTAATGATGGTGTTGGTGGTGGATCTGATGGTAGTGGCAAGAGCAAAATAGGACCGAATGCAGGAGGTGTTGAGCCTGCGTCATCGTCTGGCTCCATAAGGCTTCGAAGGCTTAGTTTTCTAGGAGTTGGCAAACCGCTTTTAAAGCCAGAGCATCAGGAAAAAGTTTTGTCTTACATTGCTGACTCAGCCTCCAGCTCTATCGCCTCCTCTTCTTCAGTTGTAAAAATTAAAAGCACTATGTCGTCATTGGAGGCTCATGTTCATGAACCACACCATTCCTTGTGTCCTTCACCCCAACCAAGATTGAAGGATGACGCAGGCCATACTACTGATTACTCCATGGAGCTGTTTTCACATACCATGCCTGGATTATCAAGTCAAATGGTGAATTACCCAGGCCAAGATGAATCTGACATGGAGTGCACTGATGCACAGCCGCTGATGGATGATTCTGCTGGTACATTCACTCAGAGCACTACATTGTCCTCGCAGTGTACAGAGCCAGATTCTGACCCTGATGAGACTCAGGTGCCCCTTCCCGCACACTATACCACCATACATGGTGACACAGAGGAAGGTGCACATGACATTGAAGAGGAGGTGATGGATGACCCAGTTGTTGACCCAGATTGGCATCCATTGGGGGAAGAGGGTGCTGCTTCCAATAGCTCAGATGAGGAGCATCCACAGCAGACATCGCAACAGCTGTTATCTGGCAGGCCCGGAGCACTCCAAAGACAGGTTCCAAAAATCAAAAGAGTTGCTGGACAGCTTGTCCAGAGGGTCAAAAGATCACAGCGTGCTAGGCCGTAAAATGTCTGCCAAAGTAGGAAGAGTGCAGTGTGGCACTTTTTTGAACAAAATCCTCATGATCAGGCCAAGGTTATCTGTAAGAAGTGCGCAAAGACCTTTAGCCGAGGGAAAAATCTGAAAAATTTGAATACCAGTTGCATGCTTAGACATTTAACCAGCATGCACTTGCAAGCGTGGACACAACACCAAACCTCAAGTGCCACGTGTGCAACTGATCACAACGAAGGTAGTCAGCAAGGCTACATTGTTTCCCCCACTGTAAGCCCACCGGTTAGCACAGCAGCAAATGTTGAGGTGTCGTTGCAAGGCCACAGCAGTCAGGGAATCCCACTGTTATATCAACGAAAGACTGATTCTAGGCCATCAGAAAGAACAACAACTCCATCACCATCATCAACCCTCTCTCAGTCCGCCCTGTCCACCGCTACTTCCACCATATGCAGCTCTCAAGTCCAGCTCACCCTCCCAGACACTATGAGTAGGTCAAGAAAGTACTCAGTCTCTCATCCGCGTACACTGGGTTTGAACGCCCACATTGCCAAACTAATCTCGTTTGAGATGATGCCCTTTCGGTTGGTGGAAAGCGCAGCTTTCCGCGAACTCATGGCCTATGCAGTACCACGCTATGACCTACCCAGTCGCCACTTCTTCTCTCGCAAAGCCATCCCAGCCCTCCACCATCATGTGAAAGACCGCATTGTCCATGCACTCAAGCAGTCAGTGAGCGGAAAGGTGCACCTCACAACTGATGCATTGTCCAGTCGGCATGGCCAGGGCCGTTACGTGTCCATCACTGCGCACTGGGTTAATGTGGTGGATGCAGGGTCCACAGGGGACAGCGGTGCTGGGACAGTGCTGCCTAGCCCACGGTATAGGAAACAGTTGGCTGTAGGCGTTCGACCCTCCTCCTTCTCCTCCTCCTCCAGAAGCGAAAGCTCGTCCACAGAGCGCAGTCGTACGAGCACTCCATCTGCAGCTGCCACTGTTGCACACGAGGTGTCCCCCTATGGAGCAGCTAGTGGAAAGCGTCAGCAGGCTGTGTTGCAGATGATGTGTTTGGGCGACAGACACACCGCCGAGGTGCTGGCCGAGTACTTGAAGCGACAAACTGAGTCATGGCTGGGAAGTGTACATCTTGAGGCAGGCAAGGTAGTTAGTGATAACGGCCGTAATTTTGTGGCAGCCATAGCCCTTTCAAAACTCAGCCACATACCTTGCTTGGCTCACACCTTGAACCTGGTGGTGCAGTGCTTCCTCAAAAATTATCCGGAGTTAACAGCCCTGCTCCAGAAGGTGCGAAGACTGTGCGCGCACATCCGCCGGTCGCCTGTACACTCCGTTCGTATGCAGAAGCTGCAGCGATTGCTCCACCTTCCCAACCACCGCCTCATTATCGACATTGCAACAAGGTGGAACTCCACCCTGCACATGGTGGAGCGGCTGTGCGAGCAGAGGCAGGCCATAATGCATTTGTGGGAGGATACACGGCCAGGCACTTTGAGAGCAGACATGGAGTTGACAGGTGTGCAGTGGTCGAAGCTGAAAGACCTCTGTAAAGTCCTTCAGTGTTTTGAGGAATGCACACGGCTGGTAAGCGCAGACGACGCCATCCTAAGCATGAGCATCCCACTTATGCGTCTGCTCATGCAAACTTTGACGCACTTTAAGGAGCAGGCTTCTGCAGCCAATGTTGATGAGGAGGAAGAGGAGGAGGGAATCCTTGATGACATTCAGCCATTGTCTGCTCAGGGACCTCTCCTGGACGAGGTGGAGGAAGAAGAGGAGGAGGAGGAGGAGGATGATGGGGATGATTACTTAGGGGAGGAGGATGCATCTCGTGGGGCAAGTGAAAATGTTGGCGTGGCAAGGTCTGGTACAGGGTTTGTGCGTGACTGAAGGGATGTGGATTTGCCAGAAAGTGCTCCTCCAACCAGCACTCGCAGTGCATCATTGACACCGGGAACATTGGCCCACATGTCAGATTATGCCTTGCAGATCCTAAAAAGGGACCCCCCGCATTGCCAAAATGATGAACGATGACGACTACTGGTTGGCCAGCATCCTGGATCCACGCTATAAAGGCAAATTACAAAACATCATGCCACAGGAGAACCTTGACCTAATATTGGCTAATAAACAAGCAACTCTGGTAAATCGGTTGCTTGAGGCATTCCCAGCACAGAGCAGCGGTGATGGTTCTCACACGAGCCGTACGGGCCGGGGGCACATTGGCAGAGGTGTTCGTGGTGCACACAGCAGAAGTGGCGTTGGAGACAGGGGTTTCATGACAATGTTGTGGACTGATTTTTCAAGTACCGCTCACACAACTGGTAATACTGCATCGATGGAAAGTGACAGGAGACAGCAGTTGTCAACTATGGTTACAAACTACTTTTCCTCCCATATCGATGTTCTCCCACACAGGTCATTTCCCTTTGACTATTGGGCCGCTAAACTGGACACCTGGCCTGAATTGGCCCAATATGCCTTACAGGAGCTCGCTTGCCCAGCTGCAAGTGTGCTATCGGAAAGAGTCTTCAGTGCAGCTGGATCAATCCTGACAGAAAAAAGGACCCATCTGTCAACCCAAAATGTGGATGATCTAACCTTCATTAAAATGAACCATGCATGGGTTTCCAAGGATTTTGTCCCACCTTCCCCTGATGACACATAGGGTGACAGAAAAATGGCTTGCTTTGGTCCACCTCTTCCTGGGACTTGACCTATTTCACCTTTTGCATCAGCTGAATGTCCAACATCAACATATGCCAATTTCTAAAACTCCCTAACTGTGCTGCCTCCCCCCCCTATGGCCGGGGTCACCACCTAGCGCACGACACCGTGCGAGTGCCGTTGCCCTGGCAGGTGGGTAGGCCGACTCTTGGGCGCGGGCACTGGCACAGGGTCCCTCATAGTGCAATCAAGTGTCTCTGACGGTGTTGGTGCACACCCGCCGTCAGACACACCGCCGTACTATGAGGGGCCCAGTGCCAGTACCGACGCCCACGAGTGGGCCCCCCCATGCTTGGGCAGGGCCCCAGCATTTGCAATCTTTACCTCTCCCTGCTCCTCCGCTGTGTAGTCTGGGCCGTCAAATCCATACTGTGCCTGACACCGTTTGAGCCTGCCTCCTGATGTATAGACATATATTTTGAATGTGTACACTATGCTATCCATACATGTTATCCGGGGATATGGTACCCTTTCTAACCTTAGTGCAATCATGTGCAATCCATACTGGACCTAACACCGTCTGAGCCTGCCTCCTGATGTATAGACATATATTTTGAATGTGTACGCTATCCATACATGTTATCTGGGGATACGGTACCCTTTCTAACCTTTGTGCAATCACGTGCAATCCATACTGGGCCTAACACTGTCTGAGCCTGCCTCCTGATGTATAGACATATATTTTGAATGTGTACGTTATCCATACATGTTATCTGGGGATACGGTACCCTTTCTAACCTTTGTGCAATCACGTGCAATCCATACTGGGCCTAACACTGTCTGAGCCTGCCTCCTGATGTATAGACATATATTTTGAATGTGTACGCTATCCATACATGTTATCTGGGGATACGGTACCCTTTCTAACCTTTGTGCAATCACGTGCAATCCATACTGGGCCTAACACCGTCTGCGCCTGCCTCCTGATGTATAGACATATATTTTGAATGTGTACGCTATCCATACATGTTATCTGGGGATACGGTACCCTTTCTAACCTTTGTGCAATCACGTGCAATTAGAGTTGAGCGATACCAGCCGATACTTGAAAATATCGGATCGGAATGGATCGGCCGATCTTAAAAAAAAGTATCGGTGTCGCCGATTCCGATACCGGGAACCAATGCAAGTCAATGGGGCCAAAATATCTGAATTAAAAAAAACCCTTTCTTTCCTTGTAGGTTAATTCTACATGAAGAAAAACAACTAAGAATAATGTAGAATGTATTGTGGGAGGTGGAGGAGACATTAAAGCCATAGAGGTTTAGCCCAATCAAATGGAATAGCAGGAATTAAACTTTTTTTTTAAAGACGTTAGGAGTTACAAAGATATTGACTATGTTAGCCTCATTTATATTTTGCCAGACATGTATGTCTTCTTCTTCTTTCTTCTTTCTTCTTCTTTCTTATTCTTCTTCCTTTTTTTACCTTCTTCTTCTTCTTCTTATTCCTTTTTTTACATTCTTCTTCTTCTTCTTCTTCCTTTTTTTACATTCTTCTACTTCCTTTTTTTACATTCTTCTTATTCCTTTTTTTACATTCTTCTTCTTCTTCCTTTTTTTAAATTCTTCTACTTCCTTTTTTTACATTCTTCTTCTTCTTCCTTTTCTTACATTCTTCATATTCTTCTTATTCAACAATTATTATTCTACATATTCAACTTCTTCATCTTCTTCCTATTCTTCTTCATCATATTCTTGTTTGTGTCAGGCATTACTGTAGTTGTTATCTAGAAAAGTTAGAAGTTTACACCTTCCGTTCTGCCTGTCACAAAAGATTTACAACAGGATTTGTCCGCGATCAGTTTGGCCTGCAGCAGCAGGCCTTTTCCAGGGGCACCACGAGGAGGAACGGACTCACCCCCATACACTGCTTAGTCTTCTTCTGCTTATAAATAAGATAATATCATTTGCTCAGAGTATTAGTCTTATGCTTAATGTTCTTCTGCTTTGTTTTTTTTATGCTTCTTTGTCTTCTCTCTCTTGTTGTTCTGCATCTTGGTGGATGTCTTCCTGTTCTTTGTCCTCTTGAACCAGCTGACGGTACTGGCACACGGAGGGGCAGCAGAAGGAACAAGAGCCAATGGCACTACCGAGGACCAGCTACCGGTGCTGGAACCCGGTTACTAAGCAGGAGGTACCTGTGCTACAAAGCACTACCAAGGACCAGCAGACGTTGCCGGAACTCGGATACCGAGATGGAGGCACCTAGGCCAAAGGCTTTGCCGAGAACCAGCTGACGGTGCTGGAACCCGGATGGGTAGCATAAGCTGCAAGAGCAAATGGAAATAGCGAGGACCAGCTGACAGTGCTGGCACCCGGAGGGGCAGCAGAAGGAATAAGAGCCAATGGCACAACCGAGGACCAGCTGACGGTGCTGGAACCCGGTTACTAAGCAGGAGGTACCTGTGCTACAAAGCACTACCAAGGACCAGCAGACGTTGCCGGAACTCGGATACCGAGATGGAGGCACCTAGGCCAAAGGCTCTGACGAGAACCAGCTGACGGTGCTGGAACCCGGATGGGTAGCATAAGCTGCAAGAGCAAATGGAAATAGCGAGGACCAGCTGACAGTGCTGGCACCCGGAGGGGCAGCAGAAGGAATAAGAGCCAATGGCACAACCTAGGACCAGCTGACGGTGCTGGAACCCGGTTACTAAGCAGGAGGTACCTGTGCTACAAAGCACTACCAAGGACCAGCAGACGTTGCCGGAACTCGGATACCGAGATGGAGGCACCTAGGCCAAAAGGCTTTTCCGAGAACCAGCTGACGGTGCTGGAACCCGGATGGGTAGCATAAGCTGCAAGACCAAATGGAAATAGCGAGGACCAGCTGACAGTGCTGGCACCCGGAGGGGCAGCAGAAGGAATAAGAGCCAATGGCACAACCGAGGACCAGCTGACGGTGCTGGAACCTGGTTACTAGTTATGGGAATGTGGACAGAGCAGGCGACATTGCCAGACACACATCAGGGGATTAACTGACCGGACTGAACACCTGTAACACAGGAACAAGTGTGGATTGTGCAGACGCCACTTCGGAGCTGTAACTGGCAGGGTTGGAGGACAGGGGAAATACGAGAGACAGTGGAGCCACAGGCCTAATTGGAGCACGGTTAAAAATCAGTAGTAGTACGACTGTGTAGGCAGCAGGAGACTTTGCCATCCACACAGCAGGGGATCAGCTGACGTTACTGAACCCCACTGAGACACGGGAGCAAGTGTCTCTTTCCGTGTGGACGGCATTTCCGAGCTACAACTGGCTGTGTTGAAGCCCAGGAAATAGGAGGGTGTAGGCAGAGGCCTACTGTATTTGGAATGTGGAGACAGCAGGAGAGACTGCCATACACACAGCAGGGGATCAGCTGACGTTACTGAACCCCACTGAGACACGGGAGCAAGTGTCTCTTTCCGTGTGGACGGCACTTCCGAGCTACAACTGGCTGTGTTGAAGCCCAGGAAATAGGAGGGTGTAGGCAGAGGCCTACTGTATTTGGAATGTGGAGACAGCAGGAGAGACTGCCATCCACACAGCAGGGGATCAGCTGACGTTACTGAACCCCACTGAGACACGGGAGCAAGTGTCTCTTTCCGTGTGGACGGCACTTCCGAGCTACAACTGGCTGTGTTGAAGCCCAGGAAATAGGAGGGTGTAGGCAGAGGCCTACTGTATTTGGAATGTGGAGACAGCAGGAGAGACTGCCATCCACACAGCAGGGGATCAGCTGACGTTACTGAATCCCACTGAGACACGGGAGCAAGTGTCTCTTTCCGTGTGGACGGCACTTCCGAGCTACAACTGGCTGTGTTGAAGCCCAGGAAATAGGAGGGTGTAGGCAGAGGCCTACTGTATTTGGAATGTGGAGACAGCAGGAGAGACTGCCATCCATACAGCAGGGGATCAGCTGACGTTACTGAACCCCACTGAGACACGGGGGAGGAAGTGTCTCTTTCCGTGTGGACGGCACTTCCGAGTTACAACTGGCTGTGTTGAAGCCCAGGAAATAGGAGGGTGTAGGCAGAGGCCTACTGTATTTGGAATGTGGAGACAGCAGGAGAGACTGCCATCCACACAGCAGGGGATCAGCTGACGTTACTGAACCCCACTGAGACACGGGAGCAAGTGTCTCTTTCCGTGTGGACGGCACTTTCCGAGCTACAACTGGCTGTGTTGAAGCCCAGGAAATAGGAGGGTGTAGGCAGAGGCCTACTGTATTTGGAATGTGGAGACAGCAGGAGAGACTGCCATCCACACAGCAGGGGATCAGCTGACGTTACTGAACCCCACTGAGACACGGGAGCAAGTGTCTCTTTCCGTGTGGACGGCACTTCCGAGCTACAACTGGCTGTGTTGAAGCCCAGGAAATAGGAGGGTGTAGGCAGAGGCCTACTGTATTTGGAATGTGGAGACAGCAGGAGAGACTGCCATCCACACAGCAGGGGATCAGCTGACGTTACTGAACCCCACTGAGACACGGGAGCAAGTGTCTCTTTCCGTGTGGACGGCACTTCCGAGCTACAACTGGCTGTGTTGAAGCCCAGGAAATAGAAGGGTGTAGGCAGAGGCCTACTGTATTTGGAATGTGGAGACAGCAGGAGAGACTGCCATCCACACAGCAGGGGATCAGCTGACGTTACTGAACCCCACTGAGACACGAGAGCAAGTGTCTCTTTCCGTGTGGACGGCACTTCCGAGCTACAACTGGCTGTGTTGAAGCCCAGGAAATAGGAGGGTGTAGGCAGAGGCCTACTGTATTTGGAATGTGGAGACAGCAGGAGAGACTGCCATCCACACAGCAGGGGATCATCTGACGTTACTGAACCCCACTGAGACACGGGAGCAAGTGTCTCTTTCCGTGTGGACGGCACTTCCGAGCTACAACTGGCTGTTTTGAAGCCCAGGAAATAGGAGGGTGTAGGCAGAGGCCTACTGTCTTTGGAATGCGGAGACAGCAGGAGAGACTGCCATCTCCACAGTAGGGGAACAGCTGTCAGTGCTGAACCCCACTAACACTTGAACGAATGTGTTTGGCTCTGTGGAGACGACACTTCTGAACACCAACTGATGCTGTTGGAGCCCAGGATTAGGCGAGGAGCAGGTTGGGGCCTGTTGCTTTTGGCAGGTGAAGGCAGCAGGAGACTTGCCATCTCCACAGCAGGGGAACAGCTGGCAGTGCTGAACCCCACTAACACTTGAACGAATGTGTTTGGCTCTGTGGAGACGACACTTCTGAACACCAACTGACGCTGTTGGAGCCCAGGATTAGGCGAGGAGCAGGCTGGGACCTGTTGGTTTTGGCAGGTGAAGGCAGCAGGAGACTTGCCATCTCCACAGCAGGGGAACAGCTGGCAGTGCTGAACCCCACTAACACTTGAACGAATGTGTTTGGCTCTGTGGAGATGACACTTCTGAACACCAACTGACGCTGTTGGAGCCCAGGATCAGGCGTGGAGCAGGCTGGGACCTACTGGATTTTGGCAGGTGTAGGCAGCAGGAGACTTGCCATCTCCACAGCAGGGGAACAGCTGGCAGTGCTGAACCCCACTAACACTCTAACGAATGTGTTTGGCTCTGTGGAGACGACACTTCTGAACACCAACTGACGCTGTTGGAGCCCAGGATTAGGCGAGGAGCAGGCAGGGGCCTGTTGCTTTTGGCAGGTGAAGGCAGCAGGAGACTTGCCATCTCCACAGCAGGGGAACAGCTGGCAGTGCTGAACCCCACTAACACTTGAACGAATGTGTTTGGCTCTGTGGAGACGACACTTCTGAACACCAACTGACACTGTTGGAGCCCAGGATTACGCATGCCGCATGCAGAGGCCAATGGGCAGCGGTTTTTATGGAGGTTGTTGACTACTACTGATTCTAACCATGCTCCACTTAGGCCTCTGGCTCCACTGTCTCTACTATTTACCCTGGCCTCCAACCCCGCCAGCTACATCTCTGAAGTGGCGTCAGCACAATCTACACTTGTTCCTGTGTTACTGGTGCTCAGTCCCGTCAGTTGATCCCCTGATGTTTGTCCGGCAAGTTCGCCAGCTCTGTCCTCATTCCCACTACTGGTTATGGGAATGTGGACAGAGCATGAGACCTTGCCGGACACACATCAGGGGATAAACTGATGGGACTGAGCCACAGGAACACAGGAACAAGTGTAGATTGTGCTGACGCAACTTCAGAGATGTAGATGGCGGGGTTGGAGGTCAGGGGAAATAGTAGAGACAGTGGAGCCAGAGACCTAAGTTGGGCACGGTTAAAAATCAGTAGTGGTTTGAATGTTGATGGAGCTGGTGACTTTGCCGTCCACACAGCAGGGGATCAGCTGGCGTTACTGAACCCCACTAACACAGGAGCTAGTGTGTTTCTCTGTGCAGACGACACATCTGAGCGACAACTGGCTGTGTTGAAGCACAGGGATTATAGTTCAGGTGGTAGAAAAATGAACACACCAGCAGACCTGGATACAGTTGCCAACCACTAATTTAGTCTGTAAGAGGAATGGCAAAGTCTTTGGAGATCCAGGCCTTGTTCATTTTCATAAAAGTCAGCCGGTCAACATTATCGGAAGATAGTCGCGTGCGACAGTCTGTTAGTACACCACCTGCGGCACTAAAGACACGTTCCGATAATACACTGGCAGCAGGGCAAGCCAGCACCTCCAATGCATACTGGCTAAGCTCTGGCCATGTATCCAGCTTAGAGACCCAAAACTTGAAGGTGGAAGAGCCATCTGGGAGTACAGTGACAGGGAAAGACATGTAGTCTGACACCATCTGACGGAAGCGTTGCCTCCTGCTGACTCGAGGCGTCGCTGATGGTGTAGACAATTGTGGTGGACACACAAAACTTTGCCACATTTGGGCCATAGTGGTCTTGCCTTGTGCTGCGGCGCTGCCTCTGCTCCCTCTTTGTGCAGAGTTTCCTCCACTGCCTCGACGCACAGAGCTGCTTTGTAAAGCACTAGCAACAATGCTGTCGGGTGGAATGGAAAACATTATGGACTGCACCAGTGACTCTTCGTACTCCCGCAGTTTACGCTCCCGGTTCAACGTTGGTATGAGCCTTTGTACGCTGTCCTGGTAGCGAGGATCTAGGAGGGTGTACACCCAATAATCAGCCGAGACGAGAATGTGGGCGATGCGGCGGTCGTTTCTCAGGCACTGCAGCATGAAATCAACCATGTGCTGCAGACTCCCAACTGTCAAAGAACCGCTGTCCCCTGTTTGAGGCGTGACCTCGGCCTGCTCAGCATCACCCCACCCTCGCTGTACATACTGAGTAGAGGTTTGTGTACCTCCCTCCTCTGGAGAGATGTCTTCCTCCTCCATCGACTCCTCCTCATCCTCCTCACAAAGTGTCCCCTGCCTAGGCCTTTGTGAGGAAACACGTAGCGCAGACTGTCCAGAAGCAGATGGCATTTGGGACTCCTCATCCTCCACCTCTTCCGAAACCTCATCCCTTAGTGCTTGCAGTGTTTGTTGAAGCAGGCAGATAAGGGGGACAGTCATGCTGACTAGTGCATCATCTGCACTCGCCATCCGCGTGGATTCATCGAAGGCACGCAAAACGAGGCAGATGTCCTTCATAGAGGCCCACTCAATGGTGCTGAAGTGTGAACGGCGCACAGTGCGACTTGTTTGCGCCTGATGCAGCTGGTACTCCATGACTGCTGCCTGCTGCTCACACAACCGCTCCAACATATGTAACGTTGAATTCCACCGGGTGGGTAGGTCACATATGATGCGATGTTCCGGAAGGCCAAATCGTCGCTGCAGAGCAGCGAGGCGCGATCTTGCCGTGCTGGAACGCCGCAAGTGAGCGCACTCTATGCGGACCTTGTGCAACAGTGCATCAAGATCCAGATAGTCCCTCAGAAAGCTCTGCACGACCAAGTTAAGCATATGTGCCAGACATGGGATGTGTGTGAGGTTGCCTAGGCCAAGAGCTGCCACCAGATTTCGGCCATTGTCACACACTACCAAGCCCGGCTGGAGATTCGCTGGCCCAAACCACACATCGCTCTCCTGCTTGATAGCATTCCAGAGCTCCTGCGCTGTGTGGCTTCGATTCCCCAAAGAAATTAATTTGAGTACAGCCTGTTGACGTTTGGCCACGGCTGTGCTCATATCGGTCGTAACAGGCTCCTGCTCTGCTGTTTCTGAGGAACTTGAGTAGGAGGAGGAGTCTATGTGTACAGACTGGAGTCCTGCAATCCGTGGCGTTGGAAGAACACGTACAGCGCCACTCTCCAGATCTGTACCCGGCTCCACAACATTGACCCAGTGGGCAGTGAGGGAAAGGTATCGTCCCTGTCCATGGTTACTGGTCCACGCATCGGTGGTCAGGTGGACCTTGCTACTAACGGCGTTTAGTAGCGCATGTTTTATTTTGCCCTCAACATGTTTCTGCAGGGCAGGGACGGCTCGCCTGCTGAAATAAAAGCGGCTGGGCACGTTGTATTGGGGGACTGCCAATGCCATTAAGTCCCGGAAGGTGTCAGTGTCCACCAGCCTGAATGACAGCATTTCAACTGCCAGAAGTTTGGCAATGCCAGCATTCAGAGACTGTGCTCGGGGATGGTTTGCCGAGTAAGGGCGCCTTTTATCCCATGCCTGTGCTACCGATGGCTGTGATGGATGGGAACGTGCTGCAATGGGTGGAATCTGACAGGGTCTCCGGACAACAGTGGCAGAGGTTCTTCCTTGGCGATCCTGTGAGGAAGCCGAACCAACAGTGTGTGAGCTGGAGGAAGAGGCCCCAACACGAACTGAAGAGGTGGTAGGTGGTGCTGTACGTTGGCCTACGTCTTCAGGGTGTCTCTGCAACTCCAACTCGTGCTTGGTGCGCACATGTTTCCACATATTTGTGGTATTGAGGTTGCTGACATTTCTCCCTCTTTTGACTATCTGATGACACAGCTTGCATTTGACAAAGCAAATGTCATCTGCAACTGTGTCAAAAAAGGACCACGCACTGCAAGTCTTGGGAGCGCCCGTTTTGCCTTTGGAATGAGGAATGCTCCTAACGGGTGCCGAAGTGGAGGGTACAGGCAACCAAGTCTTCCCCCTCCCTCTGCCTCCTGTTTTGGCCGGTAGGGGAATCTCTTCCTCCGAGCTGCTCCCACCACCTTCCTGTTCCTCACGCCATGATGGGTCAAGGACCTCATCATCTTCCCTCCCCTCTTCAAACAGCTGCTTCTCCGGGGTTGTCTCGCCAGCACCGTACGCACCAGAAAGTGGCAACTGAGTCTCGTCATCATCTGATGCGTACTGAGGTGTGCTGACCATAGGCACTGGCCCACTCGCCTCTTCAGATTCAGAGGGACAAAGAAGTTGCGCATCACTGCATACTCCCTCTTCTTCACATTCAGGAATGCTGCTTGGCTGGCCCCCTCTTTCCAAGCCAACAGATTCCGAGAACAGAAGTAGAGACTGTGATGGCTCCTGTCCATGTCTCTCTGACTGCCTGGGCACTTTGGCAGGTGGTGAAGAGACAGATGGTTGCTCTTCGGTGCTCTGGTCCTGAGAGGCTGTGGAAGTAATTGAAGTCGATGCGTTAGCTGCCATCCATCCGACAACGGCTTCAATTTGTTCCTCCAGCAGCAGTGGGGTACGTTGAGGTCCTACAAAGCTGCGCATAAAGGACTGTTGCCTGCTAAAACTGGGGGATGCTGATCCCCTGGTGCCCGCAGCAGGCCCAGAATCCCCACGTCCTCTACCTGCAGAATCCCCACGTCCTCTCCCTGCAGAATCCCCACGTCCTCTCCCTGCTGAAACTCCACGCCCACGCGCCTTACTCCCTGCCTTCTTCATCTTGCCAGACTGCTTAAGATAGGCAGAAAAGTAGAAAGGGGGGCCTTAGTGTGCTTATTCCTGAACAGCTGGTTACAGGTACAAGAAACACTAATTTTATGAAGTGTGTGTGTGTGGACTACACTTTAATAGGAGCTGATGTGGCCTACACAAGTTCCAAATGTAGTGTTTGGTGAACTTTTTTTGTGGTTTCTTTGTTGGAAACAAACTCAAAGTATGTGAACAAAGAATTGAAACTGATAGTATCACCAACTTTTTGGAGCTATTACAATGCAGGCAGGTAACCTACAATGCAAAAGATGAGGCTCCAAAAAAATTGGGTAATACTAATCTGGCTGCGCCGGCAGGGCACAAGCCAGAAAAAAAGGCTCCTCTATCTACTCCTATATAGTGTTTGCAACCAACCAATGTTGATGGATACGGATGGATGCACACTAATAGGAGAAGAAAAAATGAGCTGCACTCAAAGACAAATATGTGTGAGGCAGTGACGCACGTTGAGCGTCCTACAACCAGACGTAGCTGCAGGACACTCTACTCTGCGTGAGCTGCACTCACACACAGTCAGAGACCTCTCAGACAGCCGTGAACAGTGCAGCTAAGTGGGGACTGGCACTGACAGGCTGCAGAAAGGCTCCGCTGTGTACTCCTATATAGTGTTTGCAACCACCGTAGATGGAGACGGATGGATGCACACTAATAGAAGAAAAAATGAGCTGCAATAAAAGAAAAATGTGTGAGGCAGTGACACGCTGAGCGTCCTACAACCAGACGTAGCTGCAGGACACACTACTCAGCGTGAGCTGCACTCACACACAGTCAGAGACCTCTCAGACAGCCGTGAACAGTACAGCAAAGTGGACACTAGCACTGAAAGGCTGCAGAAAGGCTCCGCTGTCTACTTCTAGTGTTTGCAACCAACGTATATGGATACGGATGGAAGCACACTAGATTGAAATTATGTAAAAAATGCAGCTCAAAAATTAAAAGATGTATGAGGCAGCAGTGAGGCACGCTGGGCAGCCTACAACCTGACGTGGCTGCAGGACCCACTCCACAGCGTGAGCTGCACTCACACAGCCCTTGCAGACAGCTGTGAACACTGCTGCTAGGGCAAAGAAGGCTACAGTGGTGGTTTATGTAGCCTGGGTAAAGCACTAGATGTTTGGTGGAATCGCTATTTCTAACTGTCCCTCACAGTCTTCTACAGCAGCCTGTCCCTAACTGAATTCACAGCAGAGTGAACCAGAAATGGCGGCTGCGGTGGCTTTTATAGTGCATCATGACATCATTTCGGCAGCCAATCACAGCCATGCCAATAGTTAACATGCCTACATGCCTAACAGGATGTGCCCACACTTCGGAGGATTCCCATTGGCTTAATCAAAGCAAGCAGGCTCATAGAATGATGGGAACTTCCGATTCCGATTCCGGTATCCGATATGACAAAAGTATCGGAAGTCAGTATCGGAATTCCGATACCGCTAATATCGGCCGATACCCGATACTTGCGGTATCGGAATGCTCAACACTACGTGCAATCCATACTGGGCCTAACACCGTCTGAGCCTGCCTCCTGATGTATAGACATATATTTTGAATGTGTACGCTATCCATACATGTTATCTGGGGATACGGTACCCTTTCTAACCTTTGTGCAATCACGTGCAATCCATACTGGGCCTAACACCGTCTGAGCCTGCCTGCCTCCTGATGTGTAGACATATATTTTGAATGTGTACGCTATCCATACATGTTATCTGGGGATACGGTACCCTTTCTAACCTTTGTGCAATCATGTGCAATCCATACTGGGCCTAACACCGTCTGAGCCTGCCTCCTGATGTGTAGACATATATTTTGAATGTGTACGCTATCCATACATGTTATCTGGGGATACGGTACCCTTTCTCACCTTTGTGCAATCACGTGTAATCCATACTGGGCGTGAGAACGGCTGGCGAGCTGTTAAGCAAGCTACAGCACCTGTGGTTTGCACACGTAAGTTTTTCATTTTTTCAGGAATGACGGTTAGGCCTAATTCCGGAACTGCGGTTGACCTGCACTTACTGGGAAATCATCGTTCGTGGGTAATAATTGTAATCACAGATCCCCATCACTAACGTTGTTCAGCGGGTTATCTGCACCTGTAAGCGACAAACGCTGGCCTTTTCAGTGTAGCGCACATGCAGCCACGGACATGTAAGGGCATGACACACCAGTTATTGGCCAATCTCATGTGCCAGAGCCTCACGTGTCCCTCTAGTAAGCCGGACTCGGACCGCGGGGCATGACTGAGTCTCGTTCGTTAACGGAATTAAGCTTGCAATGTGTGCATCTTTTCTGTAGCTGGCATGGTTGAGGTTTCCCAGGTGGAGTCGAATTAAACCATAGGCTCCACTCCTGGTGGTGCCCTTCTGGACATTCCTTTAAGGTTCAGCTTTGCAACCATACTGCCCACGTAAAACAAACACTTTGCCTTCATGAACGCTGTTTGGAGGGTCATGACTCGTGGGAATAATGCCGCCCAATCAGTTAACCTGCTAGAGAGATCCTTCGTTGCTCCCAAGCATGACATCACACTCCCTAGGAGGAAGGTAATGCCACTGTGGCGACCGTATTCCTGGGGGCGACACAAGTGCACTGATGCCCAGCCACTGCTCGATGAATCTGCTGGTACATTGACCCAGACCACTACATTCCCCTCGCACGCTGCACGGCCTGAATCTGACCCTGATGAAACTCAGGTTACCCTTCCCATATACAGTTCCATCTTACACGGTGACAAAGAGGAAGCTGCAGATGAAAGTGCAGGTTCGGCCCACCCGCCATCAGACACACCACCGTACTATCAGGGGCCCTGTGCCAGTGCCGTCGCCAACGAGTGGGCCCCCCCTGCTTGCTCAGGATCACAGCACTTGCAAGGTTGAAATACTGTGCAGTGAGATGGAAGATGGGGACGACGAGGAGTCCAGACTAGTACAGGGATTCCCTAGCGAGGAGACTTATTTCATTGTTTTCAATGTTGGGACAGCAATTTTTGGGGAGCACTATACTCTGGAGAATGATAGATGGGGCCCACCATACACTGGAACATTCCAAAGGTGGACATCAGACACTGGAGCAGCATTTACAGGGCCCATTATACACTAGAGCATTAGAAATGGGGCCCATTATGTTTGGAGTATTATTTGGGCCCATAAGACACTGGAGCTTCATCCATGGGGACCAACATATACTGTAGCATTATGTGGAGCTCATCATATACTGTTTCAAACATTATATGGGACCAATGATTCTGTATGGAGAAATAGATGGGCCTCGTCATGAGATGTAAAAAGTGAAGTATTTTTCATTGTACTATACCGCTATTTCTCTGCCGTATCGGAGCATGATGAGTTGTGGTATGTGTTAAAGGGGCGCTCTTTTGCCCAGGGCAGATGAAAACCTGGAGCCAGCCCCCCCCCCACAACTGTAGCCAAATAACCCCCATTTTTCAGTGCGTAACTTGTATTATGAAGTTAATTAAGGTTGACAAGCTTAAGTAAGAAGAATTGATGCTTTTGGCATTCAAATGGGCACTGTAGGTGTGTTTCCTGTCCTCCTCTCACTGCCGACTTTTATTCCCCATTGACTTACATTGGGTTTCGTGTTTCGGGACGACCCCGTCTTTTCCCTATAATCGGACGATCTTGCTCGACCCGACTTTTGGAAAAGTCGGGTTTCACGAAACGAAACTCGACCCTAAAAAAACATAAGTCGCTCAACTCTAGTCATACGCTGTAAGATAGGGACTCTTTTTGTCTGACTTGTTTTCACTCAAAGTGGGCACTATCCATGTGGAAAAATTAAGTTGTTTGGTTCTGGACAATCTACCAGCAGAATTGGTGTTGGGCATGCCCTGGTTACAACGCCATAACCCAGTCATTAACTGGAAAACGGGGGAGATTGTTCAGTGGGGGTTAAATGATTCGATGTTATGTGATAAGTCTGCACTATTGGTTGAACCTGTTAAATCTGTATCTGTGTCATCTGTTGAGCTGGAAGGTATTCCGGAGTACCTGAAAGAATTCGAAAATGTGTTCTCTGAAAGCGAGGCCGAGACGTTGCCGCCACATAGACCCTTTGACTGCACTATCAATTTAGTACCGGAGGCTAAATTGCCTAAAGCCCATCTGTTTAATTTATCTGGCCCTTAGTGCTTGGCCATGAAAGATTACATTGCTGAGAGTCTTCGCAAAGGACACATACGTCCCTCAGTCTCACCTGTGGTGGCAGGGTTTATTTTTGTAAAGAAAAATGATGGTGGTTTACATCTCTGCCTCGATTTTCGTGAGCTCAATAAGATTACTGTACGAAATACGTACCCCCTTCCGTCGATTCCCGATTTGTGTAACTAACTTTCAGGGGCAAAATGGTTCTCCAAACTGGATCTTTGGGGGGCATATAATTTGATAAGGGTCCGGGAGGGGGATGAATGGAAAACCGCGTTCCTCACGACCGAGGGACTGTTTGAAAATTTAGTCATGCCGTTTGGTCTTACCAATGCCCCAGCCATATTTCAGAGTTTCATCAACGTGGTATTCTCGGATCTCATTGGTCGTTTTGTTGTTATTTACTTAGACTACATTCTGATATACTCTCCCGACAGTCGATCTCATCTGAATCATGTACGAACCGTTCTCCAAAGACTGAGGGAAAATCATCTGTATGCCAAATTGGAGAAATGTGTGTTTTTTATTCAAGAATTGTCTTTTTTGGGATTAATTGTGTCCTGTGGGGCTTTTCGCATGGACCCCAAGAAGGTGCAGGCCATTGCGGATTGGGTGCAACCCCGAGACCTTAAGGGTCTTCAGCGCTTCTTGGGGTTCGCCAATTATTATCGCAAATTTATTAGGGGGTTTTCACTGGTGGTCAAACCACTCACAGATCTTACTTGTAAAGGTGCGGATGTGAGAAACTAGTCCTCGCTCGCAAAAGAGGCCCTTGCGACCCTGAAAAGAAGCTTTATGTCTGCTCCCGTGTTAGTACAGCAAGATCCGTCCAAACCATTCGTCGTGGAAGTGGACGCCTCTGAGGTGGGGGTGGGGGCGGTGTTGTCCCAAGGGCCTGCCACTCTAACCAACTTCAGGCCATGTGCTTTCTTTTCCAAGAAGTTCTCTGCTGCGGAAAGAAATTACAATGTAGGCAATAGAGAGCTTCTTGCGGTCAAATTGGCGTTTGAAGAATGGAGGCACTTTTTAGAGGGGGCCAGTCACCCGGTTACGGTGATCACGGATCACAAAAATTTGTCATACATTGAGTCTGCTAAAAGACTAATGCCCAAACTGGCCCGTTGGTCACTTTTTTTCCCGTTTTCAGTTTACGATTACATTTCGTCCAGGGTCTAAGAATGTCAAGGCTGACGCCTTATCGCGCAGTTTTCAGCCGGTGTCGCCCCCTGAGCCACCGTCCTCCATTCTTCACCCTGGGGTTGTGATAGCAGAGGTCTCGTCTGAATTGGAACGGGAGATTCAGGGGGCCCAGTCACGGGCCCCGGCTGCCAAGCTGGAGGGGAAGTTGTTTGTCCCAGAGCAACTTCGCCTGAAACTCTTGCAGGAGTTCCATGAATCCAAGCTGAGTGCTCACCCTGGTATTTCAGCCATGCGTCTGGCGGTGGCTAGGATCTTTTGGTGGCCTACCCTTGGTTCGGACATGAAAAAAAATTCATTGCTGGTTGTGGGGTCTGCGCTCGTTCTAAAAGCTCTCATAGCCGGCCGGCAGGGGAGCTGATGCCCTTGGCAGTGCCCGAAAGACCATGGACTCACTTATCCATGGATTTTGTTACCAATCTCCCTCCATCTAAGGGTAATACAGTGGTATGGGAAGTGGTGGACAGGTTTTCTAAGCAGGCTCATTTTGTACCCCTGTCAGCACTACCGTCAGCTGAGACGCTGTCCAGGTTGTTTGTGCAGCATGTGATATGGTTGCATGGGGTACCCCTGAATGTGGTGCATGATCGTGGTGTGCAGTTTGTGGCTAAGTTTTGGCGTGCTTTCTGCAAAAAATTAGGGATGTCTCTGTCCTTTTCGTCTGCATACCATCCTGAGAGCAATGGTCAGACGGAGCGCATTAACCAGTCCCTGGAACAGATCCTCAGGTGTCTAACCTCCGCTAGACAGAATGACTGGTGCGATGCACTGCCGTTGGCTGAATTTGCCTTCAATAGTCGGGTGAGTCAATCCACGGGTATGACTCCTTTTTTGTTCAGTCCTCATTTTGGTGAGTTTTCTCATCTGGACTCGGGGTGTCCTGGGGCTGAGGGCTCTGTTCAACGATTACAGAATACATGTGCAGAAGTTCAGCGGAGTATATCTAGGTCTCAGGGCAGGTATACGTTTTTTGCGGACAGGAAAACAAACACCAGGGCCCACATTTCAGGTTGGAGACAAGGTTTGGCTCTCCACGTGAAACATTAAGTTGAAGGTTCCTTCAGCCAAGTTGGGGCCCAAATTCATTGGCCCATACAAGATTGTGGAAAAAATCAATCCAGTGGCGTATAGGCTGTGCCTTCCACCCTCTTTCAAGATCCCTAATGTCTTCCACAAATCTCTACTGAAACCTTTTGAAGCTGTCCGGGGAGACTCCGAGTCTGCTGCTCCTCCTGTTTTGATCGAGGGGCAGGTGAAGTATGAGGTTGGTCGTATCGTAGATTCCAGGTTGGTACGGCTGTCGGTACAGTACCTGGTTCATTGGAAGGGGTATGGATTGGAAGACATGTCCTGGGTACCGGCCCGGTTGATGCATGCTGATCGCCTGGTGCGCGCTTTCCATGCTAAGTACCCGGGCAAGCCTGGGGGTACAGAGGCCCCCCGTTGAGAGGGGGGTACTGTCATGATCTCAGTGTGGGTTTGACTAGCACACGTGGGGTTAATGTCTGGAACCAGTGCTGATGACTGGCATTTCTGGGGTTAAAGGTTGTGATCCCAGTGCAGACTTACCTGCACACCTGGGGCTATGATTGTGGCCTCTCCCTGGTTGTGGGAGAGGCTTCTTATAGCCTCAGGAAGCTCCCATCCCCGTCAGTTATACTTTTGCCCTTGGCATTGTGTGGTGACCCCTGAGTGTGTTTGTGCTGTGTTCTGGTTGCTTGATTCTCTATGTACGACTCGGTCTGTTCTCTGGATATTGCTTTGGATTCTGCTTGGTACCTTCTATGTCTGTTTGGTTTTGACTTCTGCTTGGCCCTGACTATCCGTCCTGTCTCATCCCTGGTATTTACTCATATCTCTGTGTATGACCTCCGTTTTGCCTGACTGAGTATTTCTGTATAGTGTCCTGCCATCTCTGAAAGCAGGACGCTAAGCCCCGCCACCTTGCAGTCACAAGACCATAGGTCCTGTGACTGCTTGCTAAGCTTCAGCGTCCACAGGTCCTGTGTATCTGTACTTTCCGGCTGTACCTGACCCCAGGCCCCCCTACAGTGCGGGTGAGTCCCTGCTCAGTGGAGGCTGCACGCCGGCGCTGACAGGATCCTGACAACCAATCCTCCTGTCTGGCCGAGGTCAGACACCTGAGAATTTGTTCCAGGGATTGATTGGTGCGCTCCATCTGACCATTACTCTCTGGGTGATATGCCGATGAGAAGGAGAGTGAGATGCCCAATTTCATACAGAATGCCCTCCAAAATTTGGCCACAAACTGCACACCTCTGTCAGACACCACATTCAGGGGTACCCCATGCAATCGGACCACATGCTGCACAAACAACTTTAACAATGTTTATGCTGAGGTTAATGCTGCCAAGGGAATGAAATGGGCCTGTTTTGAAAACCTATCCACCACCACCCAGATCACGGTATTGCTCCTGGAAGGTGGAAGACCGGTAATAAAGTCCATGGAGAGATGAGTCCATGGCCTATCAGGACCGGTAAAGGTACGAGTTCCCCAGCCGTCCGGTTATGCGAGCTTTTGGAACGGGCACACACACCACAAGCAGAAATGAATTTCTTGACATCAGACCCCAGGGAAGGCCACCAAAAAACCCTGACTACTGCCTCTTTAGTGGCCATGATACCGGGATGAGCACTCAGCCTAGACTCATGAAACTCCTGCAGAAGTCTGGGCCGCAATAAATCTGGAACAAAATTTATCCCCTGGCCTGGTTGCTGGAACTAGGGACTGAGCCCTTAAAATTTCTTGTTCCAACTCTGATGAGATCCCCGCCACTACCACCACTGGGGGAAGAATGGAGGACGGCGGCTTGGGGGAGACACTGGGTCAAAACTTCTGGACCTGGCATTCGCTTTAACATTTTTGGACCTTGGTCGAAAAGTAATGGAGAATTGAAATCGTGAAAAAAAAGTGACCAACGGGCTTGTCTAGGAGTAAGCCTCTTAGCAGATTCAAGGTATGCCAAATTTTTGTGATCCGTGATAACAGTGATAGGGTGAGCTGCCCCTTCCAAAAAGTGCCTCCATTCTTCGAATGCCAGCTTGACCGCAAGAAGTTCTCTATTGCCTACATCATAGTTTCTCTCTGCTGAAGAGAAATTCTTGGAGAGGAAAGCACAGGGCTTGAGATTAGTAAGGGTGGCCAGACCCTGGGACAGCACAGCCCCCACCCCCACTTCGGAAGCATCCTTCTGAGTAAGATCCATGAGTGGTTTAACCACTTGTGAGAAACCTTTAATGAATCTCCGGTAGTAGTTTGCAAATCCTAAGAAGCGCTGGAGCCCCTTGAGATCTCGAGGCTGAACCCAGTCAGCGATCGCCAGCATCTTCTTAGGATCAATACGAAACCCCTCACAGGACACAATCAGCCCCAAAAAAGACAGTTCCTGTACAAAAAACGAACACTTTTCCAATTTAACAAATAATTGGTTCTCCCTGAGTCTCAGGAGAACTGTCCGTAGGTGTTGCAAGTGAGACTGACTGTCCGGGGAATACACCAAAATGTCATCCAAATAAATGATATCAAAATGACTTATCAGGTCAGAATACACAACATTGATAAAGTTCTGGAAAATAGCGGGTGCATTAGTTAACTCAAACGGCATTACCAGGTTTTCAAAGAGTCCTTCTGATGTGAGGAACGCAGTTTTCCACTCGTCCCCTTCCTGAACCCTTATCAGATAGTAGGTCCCCCGGAGATCTGACTTGGAGAACCACTGGGCCCCAGATAGCTGGTTACATAAGTCTGGGATGAGGGGAAGCGAGTAAGTGTTCCTAACCGTTATCTTGTTAAGTTCCCGAAAGTCGAGGCACGGTCGCAATCCACCATCTTTCTTCTTCACAAAGAAGAATCCTGCTGCCACAGGTGAAACAGAAGGCCTGATATGCCTTTTGCGGAGACTCTCAACTTATGTACTCCTTCATGGCTTGGCGCTCAGGCCCGGACAAATTGAACAACTGAGCCTTAAGTAACTTGGCTCCGGGTACTAACAATGGCACAATCGTAGGGTGTATGTGGTGGCAGCGCCTTAGCCTCACCTTCGGAAAAATATCTTCGAAATCCTTCAGGTACTCTGGAATACCTTCCAGACCGACAGATGACACAGATACGGATTTAACAGAGGTCCCAGGTTACAACATTTATCCTTACATCCCCATTGAGTGATCTTCCCTGGCATCCCCAGTACCAGTCCTGCAGGCAAGTTATTTAACACAAGACAGCTTAGTTTTTCCACATGAGTGGGACCCACTTTTAGAGAAAAAAGTTCAGACCTGAAACAGATACCATCCTGGGTAAGAGGGGACAATTCAATTGCCACAAGTGTAACAGGATCCTGAAGCCTGACTGTCCCTATCTTATTATGAGTCATAATTCGGGTATCAATCAGGTTCACAGCAGAACCACAGTCAACAAAAGCAGTAGTCTGAACAGGACCATAACCCAGTTCCAGTTCCACCTGCAGTACCATTTTTGCAAGTGAGGAAAATTGTACCTGAAGGTCGGGGTAGCCTCCTCGACTACTACCCAGACCTAGTCGTTTCCTGCCATCTTGGAGGATGATGGACAGGAGGGGCAGTCCTTCTTCCAATGTCCAGATTTCCCACAATAGAAGCACAACTGCTTCTCCCGTTGACGTCTTCTTTCCTTCTCACAGGTGACAGCGCTCATCTCCATAGCCACCGGAGGAGTCTGTGTCTCACCTCCACTGGAGAATAATGGTGTTTCAAGTTGCATAACACCTCTTGCCCGCAGTCTGCAATCCATGCGAACCGCTTGGGTCATGGCATCCTCCAGGGAGTCAGGTGGAGGATGGAGTGCCAGGGCATCCTTCAGACGTTCACACAGGCCTCTACGGAACAGCCCCCAAAGGGCGGCATCACTCCAAGAAATCTCGGCTGCCCAGTGTCTAAATTCAGAACAGAACCACTCGGCCTAGTGCTCCCCCTGACAGACACTCATCAACTTGTCCTCAGCCAAACGCACTCTATCAGGCTCATCGTAAATAGGCCCTAAGGCCTCAAAAACGCATCCACAGTCATTCTTTCAGGGGCAGAAGAGGAAAGAGAAAATGTCCAGGCTTGTGGGGACCCCCTAAGCAGGGACATAACTACCTCCACCCTCTGTTTCTCATCCCCAGAGGAACAGGGTCTCAAGGAGAAAAAGAGCTTACAGCCCTCCTTAAAAGCTCTAAATTCATTTTTGTTACCAGCAAATGTATCTGGTAACTTACCCGGGGATTTAGGTGGCACTAAAATGACATCTCTATTCCCCACCTGCTGAAAGCCTGCGGAAAGTGCCCCTTGAACCGAGTCCGCAACCTGCCATTTGGACTGGGCCAGAGTTTGGTGTTCCAAACTTAGCTTCTGCAGCGACCGAGTCAAATATTTCACCTGCTCAGATAAAGCATGCTTTCGGTCCATGCTGCAGAAGTGAGAAAAGAAAAAAAAAGTTCACGGTCAGTTATAATGTCAGGAACTGCACTTGCTCATTGAGCCAGTGCGCGTGTCATGAGTAAGGCAAACTGTGCTCAAAGATACTTGAGGAGCGGACAGCAGCAGTGAAGATGTGTGCTTCAGACCAGCAGGATCTGAAGCACGTGACTGCTGGTGGCGTGGCCAAAACTCCAGAGAGCTAGGAGCTGCAGGAAATCTCCTAGAATGGTAACTACAGGACAAAGTTACCAAGGGGCGTAGACAGGGACGTAAACAGATCAGGCCAGGGTCAAAGCACGAGATAGCACGACAATACCAAAGGATTAGATAGAACGGATAGTCAGGACGTAGCCAAGAAGTCAGTAACCAGAGAAACAGATATACAGTACAGAATCAACAGGCAAACTCACAACAGGGGACAGAACTGGGTCAGAACCATATAAGCAAGCTAGGAGACAAGGAGCAGGCACAGGGGTCACCACACTCGGCCAAAGGTAAAAGTATAACTGACATGGATTGGAGTTTCCCAGGGCTATAAGAAGCTCTCCCTGAACCAAAGAGAGGCCACAATAATTAACCCCAGGCGTGCAGGTCAAAGCCTGCACTTGACTCAAGACATTAACCCATGACGTGCAGGTTAAAACCTGCACTGGGATCATGACAGTGATTTTGTCCTGTTGATCCCTTAAACGGGTCACCTCTTGGCAAAGCTCCACAGTCGGAGGCCTTTGGGATCCAGCGGACTCCATGGCCGGAGCAAATTGTAACGAATGGAAACAGAGGCACAGATGGTGAAGTTCACATTCATTTTTTATTTTTAGAGTGGAACCTCAGGACCACGGTTTGGGGGGCTTCGAAGGGGCATGACTAGTGAGCCCAAGGTATCCGTAGTAAGATCCCTTGAAGGACCAGAGTGGAATACCCGGGGGACACAGGTGCTACCTCCAGTTAGACCCCAGACACATGGCATCTGTCCCAGCGGGACAAACGGGTAACAGATATAATAGATCTGATGGAGCTGACAGGTGGACACCGGGTATGTGAGGTGAAGCTGGCACTGGTGAGGAAGGTCAGGTTCTGGGTAGATAATAGGAAGCTGGCTCCAGTAACCTTGGCATAGTCCTTGGGTTCGGATGGCGAGTGGTGGAACGGGATGGCACTTGAATCGATGGATACTGATGTCATCTGAGATAGTTGAACACTGGTCACAGATAATCTGCGGAGACAAACAGTATGAGCAAGTGCAAATGGATTGCTAACGCATCGTAGACAGAACAGGGACTGAACCGGATGTAGCAAGAGTAGATACTCGTTACTCTGGCACTCTCCCTATGGAAGTTAGGCCAGTAATAGTAATCAGTGCACTGCCATTGGTTAATTGCTATTTTCAAAAAATATGCGCTGTCCCTTTAAGAGACCAGAGAGAAGCGCGCGTGCCAGGAAGTGGGGGAGAGAGAAGTAACAGCAGGACTCCGAGGCACAGACAGAGCTCGAGGATCCAGACAGGGATCTCGCCGAGATACAGGGGCAGTGTGGAGAGCAGGAGCAGGTGAGGGACCAGAACTGGGGGCAGCGCCAGAACCGGGTGCAGGGCCAGAACTGGGACCAGGTGTAAGAGTACATCACAGAGAGCCTCTGCAATGGGCTTATTCGGCCCTCTGTCTCACCCGTGGCAGCAGGGTTTTTCTTTGTGAAGAAAATCCCGGAGTGTCTATCAGCCATATCCTTCTTCTCCTCCCGCTTCCTCAAACTGAATGTGGACAAATTTCAACTGATCATCTTTTCCCCATCTCACAGATCTTCCTTACCTTACCTATCTATAACAATTGAAGACATCACGCTTTCCCCGTACCGGAGGTCCGCTGCCTCGGAATAACCCTTGACTCTGCCCTGTCCTTCAAGCCGCACATCCAAGCTCTCTCCACCTCCTGCCATGTCCAGCTCAAAAATATTTCCAGAATCCATCCTTTCCTCAACCCTCACTCTACTAAAATGCTTGTGCCCTCATCATCTCCCATCTTGACTACTGCAACATCCTTTTCTGTGGCCTCCCTGAAAACACCCTCGCACCTCTTCAGTCCATCCTTAACTCTGCTGCCCAACTGATTCATCTCTCTCCTCGCTACTTCTCCACTTCTCCCAACTGCAAATCTCTTCACAGGCTCCCACTCCCTGAACATATCCAATTCAAATTACTAATTCTGACCTACAAGGCCATCAATAACTTGTCTCCTCCATATATCTCTAAACTAATCTACCGATATCTTCCCTCACGTAATCTCCAATCATCCCAAGATCTCCTTCTTTCCTCCACGCTTATTTGCTCCTCACCCTACTGCCTCCAAGACTTCTCCTGAATAGCCCCCATCCTCTGGAATTCTTTGCCCCAACATGTCCGGCTATCACTCGGATCCTTCAGACAGAACCTGAAAACCCATCTCTTCAGGAAAGCCTACAACCTGCAATTGTGGTGCCCTAGAGGGTTCAGTCGCCACAGAGGTACTGCACCTCCTCCTGAGGTGTAGTATCCCACCTCCCAGGTAAGATGGTAACACCTGACCAGCCTCCATCACTTACATCGAGCACAGACACCTTAGAACAGCAGAGCACTCTTTATGGCAGTTGCTTTGGTTCATGAAGGGTGCTGGGTTGTGGGTGGAGCTTAGAGACACTAAGAAGGGAAAGCTGACAGGAAGTTAGGTCACTTTCCCACAGGGGGGAAGCAGAGGGAAGACATCAGAGCAGAATCCCTGGAGTGGGGAGGAAGACAGAGGTTCCTCGTAAGGGGGGGAGCGGAGAGGAGAACTCTCGACTGTGATAGTCCCCGGAGGGTGGATGGAGAGAAGGACGTAGATGCAGCAGACTCCTGGGAGTTGGAGCTGTTAGCAAGGGAAGAGAAAGAAGGAAAGATCAGTTGTTCAGAAGGAAGATAAATATACACAGAACGTGAGGAAGAGAAAGACTGGGGACGAGGGCTAGAGTAGAGCCTTTCCCTAAATTAATTGCGCCAAGGCCAGGCGCCGGTATCCGAGGCTGTTTGTGAAACTAACTTTCCTGCAGCAGAAACTGGAGGAATAGGAGTTGTGACCGCTCTATTCCCACCAAAGACTCGAAGACACAGTGACAACCTAATTGTTATCTGGGACATGATTGATGGAGTCCCCGAATCAGGCTACAGCCACCTGTCATACGAGTGGAGTTTAAATAACATCAAGAAGGAGGCACTTGAGTGTAATTCAGGACTGCAAGTACTTCAGATTAGCGCTAGAAAGGAGACGTTCAGGACAGGCACACGAAGGGGAGTGCTGGAAGGGTTAGTACCATCTGCCTGGGAGTTGTCTGAGTCCCTGACCTGGAAGTTGTGGCATTGAAGTGGGCACCTGTCTGTGCCAAAACCGTGAGTAAAAGAATTGGAACTGCACTCAGCTGTGTCATTGCCTTTCTCAAGCACCAACCCACTCAGCACTGCTACATCTCTGTGCCTAACACTACACCATCTATCTCAACACCTACTACTACTGCCCTGGGACTACAGTTCTACCTGTGGAGAGCTATTACATCTTTGCTGCTCCCCACCATCTGTCCCAGAGGATCTGCACCGCAGCGTCGGCTTAACACCTGCCTTGCCGAGCACCCCAGGTGGCATCACGAACTACCTACCTATAAACTCTAAACTCTATTCCATTCAACCCCTTTTACATTGGTCACCCTGGACCACGGACTGGGTCGCCGCCACCACGACCTATCCCTTTGAGACACCGGCCTGGGACCAAGTATCCCACAGCCCTGGGGGTGATCCACAATGATCCCCCGCTGCCTTCTCACCACTACTGGAACTACCGCCTCACCATCACTGGAGCTGCTGCAACCCCCCAACCTACTGTCTCCTTCCCCACCATCCTGTAGAATGTAAGCCCGAAGGGGCAGGGTCCTCTCTCCCCTCTATATCAGTCTGTGATTGTTAGTTTGTTTACTTTAAGTGATATCTGTAATTTCTATGTAATCCCTTCTTATGTACAGCACCATGGAATCAATGGCGCCATATAAATAATAATAATAATAATAATAATAATAATAATAATAAAATAATAAGAAGAAAAAAGATGGTGGTTTGCGACCGTGTCTCGACTTTCTGGAACTGAATAAGATTACTGTGAAAAACACCTACCCTCTCCCTGTGATTCCTGATTTATGTAATCAATTCACGGGGGGGGCCAAATGGTTTTCTAAGCTTGACTTACTTTAGGGGCTTTTAACCTTATAAGGCTCCGGGAGGGAGATGAATGGAAAACAGCATTTCTGATGACCGAGGGGTTGTTTGAAAATTTGCTTATGCCCTCCGGTCTCAATAACGCCCCCGCTGTTTTCCAGAATTTCATTAATGTTGCTTTTTTATGACCTGGTTGGGTGCTATGTGGTCATTTACCTGGATGACGTCTTGATATACTCAGAGTACAGTCAGTCACACTTACACCATCTATGTACAGTTTTTGTGAGACTCAGGGGGAACCATTTATACGCTAACCTGGAGAAGTGTTCATTCTTTATGCAACATCTGTCTTTTCTGGGTTTAATTGTATCAGGGGAGGGATTCCACATGGATCCGGGGAAGGTTCAGGCCATTTCAGATTGGGTGCAAGCTCATGACCTGAAGTGGTTGCAACGATTCCTGGGCTTCGCTAATTACAATACTATAGGAAATTCATTAAAGGGTTTTCTCAGGTGGTGAAACCCTTGACGGACCTCACTCTCAAAGGGGCGGATGTAAAAAATTGGTCCGTGGCCGCAAAAAATTCCTTCCAGGTACTGAAGAAATGTTTTACTTCAGCACCGGTGTTGATACAACCTGATCTGTCAAGACCTTTTATCGTGGAGGTCAACGCTTCGGAGGTGGGGGTGGGAGCAGTGTTGTCTCAGAGTCCATCCACTCTTACTAACATTAAACCCTGTGACTTTTTCTCTAAAAAATTCTCTTCGGCCGAGAGAATTTATGATGTCGGTAACAGGGAATTGTTGGCGGTTAAATTGGCCTTCGAAGAATGGAGGCATTTTTTGGAAGGGGCTGTTCATCCCATTACGGTCACCACTGTCCATGAAAACTTGGCCTATATCGAGTCCGATAAGAGATTGACTTCCAGACAGGCTTGGTGGGCACTTTTTTTTTCTCAATTTCATTTTACCATTACGTTCCGACCAGGGTCTAAAAATGTAACACAAATGTAAGGCTACTTTCACACTTGCTTTTTTTTGCAGCGCGTTTTTCCCGCAAAAAAAACGCATGGAAAAAACGCATACAAACGCATACAAATGCTGCGTTTTTTTCAAGCATTTTTATGCGCATGCATGAAAAAAACGCAGCGTTTTTATGCGTTTGTATGAGTTTTTAGTGCGTTTTTACCACGTTTGCGTTTTTTTCCAACATTAGTTGGCCCCTCACACTAACCCAAACCATGACTTTACTGACCCTAACCCTAACCCTTAACAAAACCATACCCTAACCCTTGACCAAGCCATACTAACCCTAACCCTAAACCAAACTCTACTAACCCTAACCCAAACCCTAACCCTAAACCCTAACTAACCCTAAACCAAACCATACTAACCCTAACCCTTAACCAAACCATACCCTAACCCTAACCCTTAACCAAACCATACTAACCCTAACCCTAACCCTTAACCAAACCCTACTAACCCTAACCCAAACCCTAACCCCTAACTAACCCTAATCCCTAACCCTTAACCAAACCATACTAACCCTAACCCTTACCCTGACCCTAACCCTTAACCAAACCATAATAACCCTAACCCTAAACCAAACTCTACTAACCCTAACCCAAACCCTAACCCTAAACCCTAACTAACCCTAAACCAAACCATACTAACCCTAACCCTTAACCAAACCATACCCTAACCCTAACCCTTAACCAAACCATACTAACCCTAACCCTAACCCTTAACCAAACCCTACTAACCCTAACCCTAAACCCTAACTAACCCTAAACCCTAACCCTTAACCAAACCATACTAACCCTAACCCAAACCATACTAACCCTAACCCAAACCCTAACCCTAACCCCCCTTAACTAACCCTAACTCTAACCCAAACCCCTAATTTCCATTGTCTAACCAATGGTCAACAAAAAAATGCATGCGCAAAAAAACGCATACATGAGCATGCCAATGCGCACCCATAGACTTATAATGGGTGTCTTGCTGTAAAAAACGCATTGCACGCGCATGCGTTTTTTTGAGGCAAGTCGGACTCCCCAAAAAATGCAACAGGATGCATTTTGTGCGCCCGAGCGCACACCACAAAAAACGCATGTGCGTAAAAATGCATACAAACGCATGTGTATGTGCACATAAGCGCATCCCATGCCAAATATAGGGAAAAAAACGCATGCGTTTTTTAGCGCTAAAATACAGCGCAAAAAAACGCAAGTTTGAAACCAGCCTTATCCCGAAGTTTTGATTCTGTGTCCCCTCTAGAACCGCCTTCCTCCATTCTTTAACCGGGAGTGGTTGTGGCAGAAGTCTCATCTGAGTTACAGAGAGAGATTCTGGAAGCTCAAGCACAAGCTCCCAGGAATAAACCCCAGGTACAGTAAATTGTACCCGAACATTTCTGTCTCACACTCCTGCAAGAATTTCATGATTCTGTGTTAAGTGCACACTCTGGTATTGCAGCTACCCAGGGGGCAGTGGCAAGGGGTTTTTGATGGCCCTCTATGGGTACTGATATCAAAAGGTTTGTAAATACTTGTGGGGTGTGCGCTTGCTCTAAAAGCTCTCAAATCCGGCCGGCTGGAGAATTGGTGCCTTTGCCAATTCCAGATAAACCATGGACACACCTGTCCATGGACTTTATCACTTATCTTCCCCCTTCCAAGGGCAACTCAGTAGTATGGGTGGTGGTTGATAGGTTTTCTAAGCAAGCCCACTTTGTGCCGTTACCTGCGTTACCTTCTGCTGAAACCTTGACTCGCTTGTTTATACAGCATATAGTTCGGTTGCATAGGGTACCTGTTAATGTAGTGTCTGACAGGGGTGTGCAATTTGTGACCAGGTTTTGGAAGGCCTTTTGTAAGACGTTGGAAGTCACGTTGTCATTCTCCTCTGCTTACCACCCAGAATCTAATGGACAGACTGAACACACCAACCAGTCAATGGAACAAATTCTGAGATGCCTGGCCTCTTCCAGACAGGAGGACTGGTGTGAGGTAGAGCCCATGGCAGAATTTGGGTTCAACTGTCATATTAATCAGTCTACTGGTAAATCTCCCTTTCAGGTCAATTATGGGTTTGTTCCATAGTTTGGAGAACTGTCCTGCATGGATTCTGGTTGCCCTGGTGCTGAGGGTATGGTGCAACAGTTAAAAACCCTTTGCAGGGAGGTTCAGGGGAACATCTCCAAAGCCAAGAAGAAGTGCAAACATTTTGCGGACAGGAGGAGGGGGTCAGATTCTGCTTTGGCTTTGGGGGAGAAGGTGTGGTTGTCTACCCGTAACATCAAACTTAAGATACCCTCTATGAAGTTGGGCCCCAGGTTTATAGGTCCATACAAGATTGTAGAGGTGATCAACCCGTTGTCCTATAGATTACAGTTGCCCACCTCCTTCAAAATATCTAATGTCTTCCACAGGTTGCTATTAAAACCTGTGGGGATGGTTAGAGAAGATTCCTCATCCAATGTTCCACCAGTGTTGGTAGAGGGTCAGATGGCATACGAGGTAGGGCGCATCATTGATTCATGGCGGATGCACCGGAGGCTTCAATACCTAATCAACTGGAAGGGATATTCCACTGAGGATCGGTCATAGGTTCTGGCCAATTCTGTGCACACTGATCGACTGGTGTGGGCTTTTCATGCCAGATACCCGGAGAAGCCGGGGGGTCCAGTGGCCCCCCCGTTAAGAGGGGGGTACTGTCATGATTAAGACATGGTTAATGTCCTGTTGTCTCAGGGTTAATTTTGCTGGCCTCCCTTTGGATCTGGGAGGGATATTTATACTCACTCCAGACTAGGATTCCCTGTCAGCTATACTGTTGTTCTGACTGTGTGTCTGACCCCCTGGTGTGCGTGTATACTGCATTGCTTGATTGGCTCCCGTGTATGACCTGGTCTGTCTGCTAACTCTGTTCTCTGTCTCATGTTTTTGTACTTTTGTCCTCTTCGATTATGACCTCCTGGCTTGGCTATTTACTCCATTACAGTTTGTCCCTATTGTACCGCACTGCTTGTTCTGGCTTTATGACCTCTGGCTTCCCTTCTGACAATCCCCTGTCTCACCCCATTGGTACCTTGTGATCTCCTGATTCTGATCTTAGCTTGTTTTACTACTCTCCTGTGTTTATCGTCTCCTCCGCCCCCAACCACCTCCTACTCTGTCACATGGTTCAGGTCCTGGTTGTTACCTGGTTATTTACCCTTCGCTTTGCTCAGCTCCCTTGCTGCTGTGTGCAGCTCTCCCCGCAGCAGTAATACCCAGGAGTTGTGACAGATTCCTCAATTCTGGGTAACGGGTAGGTGTGTCCTTATGTGTATTGCCGTTATTCTGCCTGTAGTCAACACACATCCTCATTGTACCATCTTTCTTTCTAACGAGGCCTAACGGAGCTGCCCAGGGGCTACAACTACCTCTGATTACCCCAGCCTCCTTCATCTCCCATAACATACCCTTGGCACATTGATAGTGAGCTGGGGGTACAGGTCGGTATCTCTCTTTAATGGGCGGATGATCTCCGGTTGGGATATGGTGTTGGACCCCTTTTAGCTGCCCAAAGTCTAGAGGGTGTTTTCTAAAAAGCCGATCATAGTCTCAAACCACCCGGTAAACACCATGCTTTTGATGTCAAGAGGAGGAGCCAGTACCTATGTGTAGCTTCTGACACCAATCCTCCAGCTGCCCCTCAGAGCCATTGTCTTCCGCCTAGTCGGACAGAAGCAAAGATTCCATGGCCTTTATTGCATTATTACTGACAGTGAACAGCTTAGCAAGGGTGGCATATCGGGGTAAATTGACCTCTTTCTTCCCACAATTCAGGATGCATATCGGTATCTTCCCCTTGCAGACATCGACTACCCCTCTGCTGTCAGAATGGTGGGTCTACTATCAGAGTACACAGGTTCTACCAGACCCTGGTAATTTTGACCCCTGAGGCCTATTGATGCCCAACACCAAATCAAGATTTCACTCCTAGGGGGTATTGCAATAGGGAATGGATCACTCACTCTGACACTGCCAAATTCTACACCAGACAGCTTTACCTGTTGTCTCTGCATCAGGCTCTGTCTTAATTTTGCAGGACACGCTGCTGACTGGAACTGGCAGTCTTGGCTACCTGTTTGCAACAAAGCAATAATTTCTCCAAGACAATTCTCTATTACATTGGTGCCTAGAGTAATCATAGGATGGCATTCTTGTCTGTCAATATCAACTATAATCAAACTTTGCGACTGCAATTCTACTCAGCCAACCTAGATGGTCACCTCCTTATACCCCACTTGAGGGAAGGGCTGACCATTGCTGGCAAAGATGTTAAAGTTTTCATCTGGGCTGCGAGTAATGTCTGAATCAGCCCAATACCATTTAAAAAGGATATATGGCATTGATGTCACCTGGGAGCCGGTGTCCACTAAAGCATTCATCGAGATGCCATCAAGCACGATGGGCAGGACCAGCCATCCTCCCACGTACTTGTCTTGCCAGCTTTGTGGGCCCGGTCATCTTACTCCTGGGGGTTGGCCCACTGCCCCAGGGGTTGCTTGTTTACATTACAGAATTTTGTGATGTGCCCTGCCTTGTTGCAGCGGTGACAATGGGCCATCCGTCCTGGTCGTATCGATTGTTGTCTCTCCCTCTGGTCGGTGGGATTCTCCTCTGCCATCGCCACGGGACATCATCTGGACTGGAGGCCAGTTGGACCTTCTCCTTTGGGGACACTTGCACGGTTTTGGTTAGTGCAGCCACACCTTTGGTCAGTTTCTGGACCTGGAGACATAGGCCTGCAGAAGACTCATTATCTAAGATCTGCACATCGGCCTTCACGCGTGCCGGGGAAAAGGACGCCGCCTCCTGGTGGTGTGTGATAGCTGGGCACTGGAGGGGTGCAGTGCCACTTGGGGTTGGTTCTCACAACAACCGGATGGTCCACTCTTTAAATTGTGCGAAGTCCAGGTCAGGGTTTTGCAGGGCCATAATGCACAGCTGTGTCCGATGAGAAGTAGACAGGAGCCCCTCAGTAAACTGTTTGGTTAGCAATCTGTCCTCGTCTCGCACACTGTTGGGGCCTATCTGTTTAATTGCCTGTAGCACCTCTTGCAGGTTTAGGGCATAGTCCCATACACTGTCCTCCGCCCTTTGTTTGCACCCGTAGAATTTCATTTTAATCTCCGCTGCTGTGTGGGTGTCAAAAGTAGCTGGCAAGTTCGGGGCAAAATGGATGAGCAGGATCCCCTATGTACTGAGGTCCTACAGTAGTGAAGCTGCAGTACCGCCAAGGGTGCTACTACCCCGTAACTGTAACACTGTGTTACAAAGGTTTTGTCCCTTGGACAATTTTGAGTGTTCCTGATAGATTTTTTTCATGCTGATTTCAGAAATGACTTCAGATTTTTCCTATCACTTAAGGTTTTTGAGAAATGATACAAAATATTATAATATTCTATTATAATTCTAAAAACTCATATATGAACTTTTTCTGAAACAGTATATTCTGAATTTTCCACTAAAATAACATAAATTGCTGATCTACTTATATGCAAGCACTTACTATGCAAATTTCACGCAGGCACAGTGAATCATTCAGCTGACTGTGCACGGAGCATACCACATCTCCTGGGAGGAATCAAAAGACAATACTGACATACTTAGAGCATGGCTGAATGGATCACGACCTTCAATGCTGTTCGCTGTCCCAATGATATGGAGAGAGCAGAGAGATCATGTAACAGATTGCTACTTCTGCCTTACAAACGTAACAGGATATTCAGCAAAGAACAAGAAATCAATAGAATATCCTAATTTTACTTCAGCCATAAGACCAGTGCCACATGATGAAAGTCTTTGTGTTCCAAAGCTGCCCAAAGTATAGACAATGAAGGATGGCTAAGATGAACTAACAATGTCAGTGGAAAATGAAACTGCTGCAGATCCAGACTTTGAGCCTTCTACATCTAATCCACATCTGT
Organism: Dendrobates tinctorius; assembly: GCF_039654945.1. NCBI lineage: Eukaryota > Metazoa > Chordata > Amphibia > Anura > Dendrobatidae > Dendrobates > Dendrobates tinctorius. The sequence continues at coordinate 5,899,656 of NW_027361768.1, forward strand.
TCAGTCAAGCTGATATGAGTGACTTGGTCAGACATTTGAAATTGTCAAAGAGGCAAGCAGAATTATTGGTATCAAGGCTACAAGAACGGAATCTCGTATTACCAGGAACAAGAATTTCTGTTTTTCGCAGTCGTCAAGAAGACCTTAATCAATTTTTCAACCATGTCCACAGTTTAACCTTTTGCAACGACATCTTGGGGTTGTTTGGTGCTCTTGGATGCGAACATGACCCGAAGGAATGTTCGTCATTGAGTTGTCAGTTTTAAGTCTGAAGGCTGTTTTACTGCAAAACGAAAATATCTATCCTTCTATACCTATTGAACATGCCGTACACATGAAAGAAGTGTATGAAAATATGGAGTTACTATTGACCATCATTAATTATAGAAATTAAAAAACTGGAACATATGTAATGATCAAAAAGTTGTTGCACTTCTTCTTGGACTGCAGCTGGATATACCAAGTACTGTTTTATTTATGAGTGGGACAGTCTTGTACGAGAAATGCACTATTTCAGAAAGGACTGGCCACTCTGCGAAAATCTGGTTGCTGGACAGAAGAATGTTAATCCAGCAAAGATACTTCTCCCTTCTTTGCATATTAAACTTGGGCTTATGAAGAATTTTGTCAAAGCAATGAACAAAGAATCGGAAGCCTTTTTTTACTGGCGACAGAAATTTCCAAGAATAAGTGATGCAAAAATTAAAGAAGGTATTTTTATTGGCCCCACAGATCAGAGATCTAATGAATGACAGTAGCTTTGATGGTCTTTTGCAATTTGCTGAACAAATGGCATGGAGAGCCTTTAAAGGTGTGACCTTCAACTTCCTTGGCAACAGCAGGGCACCAAACTTTGAACAACTCATGGACAATATGCTCACAGCATATCATTTGATGAAATGCAATATGTCACTAAAAATGCATTTTTTACATTCTCACTTTGACTTTTTTCCAGCCAATCTTGGTGCCGTTAGCTATGAACACGGAGAAAGATTTCACCAAGACATTGCACTGATGGAGAAACGGTACCAGGGAAAGTGGAGTATATCAATGCTGGCTGACTATTGCTGGAATCTTATTCGACAAGCATCTGACAAGGATTATAAACAAAAGTCGTCTGCAAAACACTTTTGAACAATTGCTTTTGCTACTGACATCGATGCACATGTATGTAGTGTCCCGGACGTCATAATGTCGACCATAAACTGTTGTTTCTTAACCCTTTACTGCCAGCTGACGGAATAGTACATCAGCTGGCAGTATCCCCCGCTTTGAGGTGGACTCGGCTCCAGCGGTGTGCCCACCTCAAAGACGCGACATGTCAGCTGTTTTTAACAGCTGACATGTGCCCGCAATAGGCGCGAGCAGAATCGCAATCCACCCGCACCTATTAAGTAATTAAATGCCTCTGTCAAACTCTGACAGCAGGCATTTAAATGCACTTCCGGACGCCATTCCGGAAATACGCCCAGCGCCAACTCCTGTCACGTGATTGGGGTCATCGCTGCGTTGTCATCACAACCAGGTCTCCTCGAGATCTCTATGGTTGTTGATGGCAGATTGCTATGTGCGCCACCCTGTGGTCAGTGCTCATAGCAAGCCTGCAATTGTGCTGCACAGAGGTGATCTGAGCATCACATCTATGTAGCAGAGGCGATCGTGCTATGGCAGCTTCTAGCCTCCTATGGAGGGAATTGAAGCATGCCAAAAGTAAAAAGTTTTAAAAATATAAAAAAAAATAAGAAAACATAAGTTCAAATAACTCCTCAATCAAAATAAAACAAATAAAAGAGAACCTAGTGTTTGGTGTCTATGAACTCGTAATGACCTTGTGAATCATAATGGTAGGTCAGTTTCAGCATTTAGTGAACCTAGCAAAAAAGCCAACCAAAAAACAAGTGTGGGATTGCACTTTTTTTGCAATTTCACCGCACTTGGAAATTTTTTCCCGTTTTTGAGTACACGACATGGTAAAACTAATGGTGTTGTTCAAAATTACAACTTGTTCCGCAAAAAAAAAAAGCCCTCACATGGCCATATTGATGGAAAAATAAAAAATATTATGGCTCTGAAATGAAGGGGAGCGAAAAACGAAAATAAAAAATCAAAAAAAGCTCTGATCATGAAGAGGTTAAAAACCTTACATGATACAGACTTTTGGAGCACATATTCATGCTCAGCATATCAAAATCTACAATATATAATAAAATTTTCTCAGGGAACTAGAACTTCCCTGAAATTTGTTGCGCAGTGTTATAATTTCTCAGCACATCCAAGTATTTCAGAGCTTTAATCACATGTTCAATATTACACATCTCTTCCTCTTTCCCTGTACTTCTCTCACTGTCACATCTCATATGGTTCCTCAGCATCCTCCCTGTTTACCTCTGCCACGGTTAGACACTCCTCTGTCTGTTTCGCTCCAGACATCAGATCATCTGTTCCCGAAGTTAGTTGCCACATGGCAATTTACCTGCCCTTCTGTACTGTCATATCTTCTCCTGTGGTACTTCCTATGGCCTTCAGTATATTGCGGGGACCTACCGCCTATAACAGTAGTGTAGCGTCCGCTCTGCTTTCACTCACTGTGGTTTGGGTATTCCCTCAGCCTGTTTTCCTGGTCTGTTACTGCAGAAGGCTGGGCTCCTCTCTTATCATAACATTGCTATGATTCTGAACACTAAAGTCCATGCTATAATCCTTGGCACGTATGCCCGTGCAGGCGGTTTGGACACCCAGGCCCATCTGCCCACTATGAGGAAATTCTCCCTCTCTTAGCTGCATAGCTGCAGCTGACCCATCTTACATTAACTATTTACTCTGTGAAGCTCCTATGCTAATTCCCTACCATAATATGTATGATGCTATACCTAGAATTATAATGTACCCCATCTTGTGGCTATAAACGGGTACTAAGCTGTTCCTACTTACTAAATACTTACAATAGTAAATATGTACAAAAAGCACAGAATGACAAATGTGCAAAAATACCTTGCAATAAGACCTATAACAGTAATCAGCAAGTGCTGATAAAAGGTAATAACAAACACAGGGTATTTAGTCGATACTTTTTTTGCAAAAAAATGTATGCCAAGCTGCTTCACCAATGTCAAGGTAACCCATATTGAAGCAGTCCCTATCTAATGTATTTAAAACCTGAACATATGAACAGTGTCTAAATGAGCAGGATTAAGACAGGCACTTTCTGGTATGGGCACGTGGGGCAAGACAACTCCTTATGTGCATGTCACACAAGAGAGGGGTGGGGTCTCTCAAATCATGCATAAGCACGAAAAAAACTGGATTAAAAACACACATGTGACATGCACAATGTGAACAAGTCTGTTGGACCATGTTCACACCACCCTGACTGAAACACAAACAAAAAGCACAGAATGACAAATGTGCAAAAATACCTTGCAATAAGACATACAGTTGTGGCCAAAAGTATTGACACCCCTGCAATTCTGTCAGATAATACTCAGTTTCTTCCTGAAAATGATTGCAAACACAAATTCTTTGGTATTATTATCTTCATTTAATTTGTCTTAAATGAAAAAACACAAAAGAGAATGAAGCAAAAAGCAAAACATTGATCATTTCACACAAAACTCTAAAACTGGGCCAGACAAAAGTATTGGCACCCTCAGCCTAATACTTGGTTGCACAACCTTTAGCCAAAATAACTGCGAGCAACCGCTTCCGGTAACCATCAATGAGTTTCTTACAATGCTCTGCTGGAATTTTAGACCATTCTTCTTTGGCAAACTGCTCCAGGTCCCTGATATTTGAAGGATGCCTTCTCCAAACTGCCATTTTTAGATCTCTCCACAGGTGTTCTATTGGATTCAGGTCTGGACTCATTGCTGGCCACCTTAGAAGTCCCCAGTGCTTTCTCTCAAACCATTTTCTAGTGCTTTTTGAAGTGTGTTTTGGGTCATTGTCCTGCTGGAAGACCCATGACCTCTGAGGGAGACCCAGCTTTCTCACACTGGGCCCTACATTATGCTGCAAAATTTGTTGGTAGTCTTCAGACTTCATAATGCCATGCACACGGTCAAGCAGTCCAGTGCCAGAGGCAGCAAAGCAACCCCAAAACATCAGGGAATTTGTGCCATGTTTGACTGTAGGGACCGTGTTCTTTTCTTTGAATGCCTCTTTTTTTCTCCTGTAAACTCTATGTTGCTGCCTTTGCCCAAAAAGCTCTACTTTTGTCTCATCTGACCAGAGAACATTCTTTCAAAACGTTTTAGGCTTTTTCAGGTAAGTTTTGGCAAACTCCAGCCTGGCTTTTTTATGTCTCGGGGTAAGAAGTGGGGTCTTCCTGGGTCTCCTACCATACAGTCCCTTTTCATTCAGATGCCGACGGATAGTACGGGTTGACACTGTTGTACCCTCGGACTGCAGGGCAGCTTGAACTTGTTTGGATGTTTGTCGAGGTTCTTTATCCAACATCCGCACAATCTTGAGTTGAAATCTCTTGTCAATTTTTCTTTTCCGTCCACATCTAGGGAGGTTAGCCACAGTGCCATGGGCTTTAAACTTCTTGATGACTCTGCGCACGGTAGACACAGGAACATTCAGGTCTTTGGAGATGGACTTGTAGCCTTGAGATTGCTCATGCTTCCTCACAATTTGGTTTCTCAAGTCCTCAGACAGTTCCTTGGTCTTATTTCTTTTCTCCATGCTCAATGTGGTACACACAAGGACACAGGACAGAGGTTTTAATCCATGTCAACTTGCTGCAAGTGTGATTTAGTTATTGCCAACACCTGTTAGGTGCCACAGGTAAGTTACAGGTGCTGTTAATTACACAAATTAGAGAAGCATCACATGATTTTTCGAACAGTGCCAATACTTTTGTCCACCCTCTTTTTTATGTTTGGTGTGGAATTATATCCAATTTGGCTTTAGGACAATTCTTTTTGTGTTTTTTCATTTAAAACAAATTAAATGAAGATAATAATACCAAAGAATTTGTGTTTGCAATCATTTTCAGGAAGAAACAGAGTATTATCTAACAGAATTGCAGGGGTGTCAATACTTTTGGCCACGACTGTATAAGGCTGTGTGCACACGATGCAGATTTGCAGCGGTTCCGCAGCGGATTTTACCGCGCAGAAGCGTTGCATATCCGCATTGTGATGTACAGTAGCCTTAAAATCAATGTAAAAAAAAACGCTGTGCAGACGCTGCGGATTTTTCCGCGCGGTTTTCCCGCGATACAAAATCCGCAGCATGTTACTTCTTTTGTGCGGTTTTCCATCTCCCCTGTCACCAAATCCGCAGGGGGGAAACCGCGATGGAAAACCACACAAAAACCGCATGAAAAATGCAGGTAATTTGACCTGCGGATTTCTTCCATTCTGCGCGGAAAAATCTGCAGGGCCAAAAAGTACGTCTGCACTCAGCCTAACAGTAATCAGCAAGTGCTGATAAAAGGTAAATAGTTAATATGTACATAGCAGCAACAGTAAATACATATAACTTGGGACATTTTTACAGTAGCACAAATCAGCAATAAAACATTACCTCAAACAGAGCATACGGTCCCGGGATGAGTAAGAAAGCAAGGACATAATATATCCCCTTACATATCTAGATCTCTTTTAATGCACCCCACGATCCTGTTTGCCTTGGCAGCCACTGCCTGGCACTGGCTACTCCAGGTAAGTTTATCATTAACTATGATCCCCAAGTCCTTCTGCATGTCAGATTTACCCAGTGGTTTCCTGTTCAGTGTGTAATGGTGATATTGATTCCTTCTTCCCATGTGCATAACCTTACATTTATCATTGTTAAACTGCATCTGCCACCCTTTGGCCCAAGTTTCCAACTTATCCAGATCCATCTGTAGCAGAATACTATCTTCTCTTGTATTGACTGCTTTACATAGTTTTGTATCATATGCAAATACTAATGTTTTACTGTGTAAACCTTCTACCAGATCATTAATAAATATGTTGAAGAGAATAGGTCCCAACACCAACCCCTGCATTACCCCACTGGTCACAGCGACCCAGTTAGAGAATATTCCATTTATAACCACCCTCTGCTTTCTATCACTAAGCCAGTTAATTACCCATTTACACACATTTTCCCCCAGACCCAGCATTCTCATTTGTGTACCTACCTCTTGTGTGGCACGGTATCATGTGCTTTGGAAAAATCAAGATATAATCACTCTCATTATTACAGTTCCGCCTGACTCGTGTAAATTGGGATCTTGTTAAGCCATACCGGTAGGTGGCAGCTGCTACTGTGAATGAAACTATTGGAGTCAACCTCCTTATGATAACATTTGGTTATCAGAGAATTATTGTCCACACATATATTCAAATCCAAAAATTCACATTGCTATTACGTATAGTTGGCATGAACTCCAAGCCCAATCATTATTAATGAGTCCAGCCAAAAAACGGTTGAGGTCCATCGGTGTCCCTTCCCAAATTAGGAGAACACCGCCTATGAAACAACGCCACAGGATAAGGCCTCTGTGTAACTGACCATTCGTGAAAATGTGAGTCTTCTCCCATTTCACTATATACAGGTTAGGGATGAGCGAGTACTGAAGTATTCGGACTCACTATACTCGTACCGAGTATACCTTAATAGATAGTCAATGGAAAATGCGAGTAATTGTCTGCTGGACCCTGCAAAGCGGTCTGGGGGCTGAGGAAAAGGCTAAAAAGTGTGTAAATGTTAAAAAAATGTATGCTGTAAACAAATGTATTTAACATGAGGGCACCTGGTCAGGGGCTGCACGATTGTTCTTACACCACTGCTTCACTAGAATGTACAAACACTATTTGAAGTCCTGTGTTTTTTTGCCGGAAGAGCGGGACTTGTACGCCTCTTACGCAGTGCCAGTGATACATCAGAAGTGCCGTAAGAGCGAGTGATGATGGAGGCAATCTTCTGACAGCTAAGTGTGTAAGTGGTGTAAGGAGAGCATTCTGCCCTAGGGGATGTGTTATGGTTAGCGCAGGAAGAAGCCACCCATCATCATCATCATCACAAGGGATTCGCAATTATAAAGCTTGGACTACTGTCCTTTTTGTGCCACTGCCCAATGTGTAGGCATACATATAGTGTCTTCAAAACATTAGCCCTAGGGGCTGTATCATGGTTGATGAAGGAAGCAAAGCAGATCTGAAGGGCCAAACAATTATGATGAAACTAGGACTACTAGCTTAGAGGTGGCAGTGCCCAGTGTCCAGGCATAGCAATAGTGTCTCCAAAAATTAGCCCACGGGGCTGTATCATAGTTGATGAAGGAAGCAAGACAGGTCTGAAGGGCCAAACAATTATGATGAAGCTAGGACTACTAGTGTGAGGCCCCTAAGGCTTCAGTCGCCACAGAGGTACTGCACCTTCTCCTAAGGTGTAGTGCCCCACCATCCAGGTAGGGTGGGAACTCCTGACCATGCTCCACACCTGCATTCCACACACAGGATAGTTCAGTGGGGCCACCTAACAGCTTCAGAGCATCCCTCGTGGAACCCTGCTTCGTAACACGAGATATGCTGGGAGGCGGGTGGAGTTAGATGATACAAAAGAGAGGGAAAGTGTAGGATTTGGGTGAGTAGTTAGTTTGTGAGAGGAGAGAGAAGATGGATGTCTAACGGATGTGCTGCAGCAGGTCCCAGTGATCTGGGCTGCTGGCAGGAGAAAGACTAGAGAAAGAGACTGATAAGATTGATAACCTGAACTTCCATAAGAGAGAGAGAGAACAGATCGGAATGAAGGAGAACAGAGAGGAGGAGTGGGTTGGATAGGAACCCTGCCTATAGGTTCTCAGCGCAAAGGCCGGGGCCCGATCCCCGAGGTTGATTGGATCTTTATATCCGGCAACAGACACCGGAGGAGTAGTGAGCCGCTAATGCCTTACTCCCACCATAGACTTGGGACACAACAGCGAAATGGATAGAGAGCCGGGATTCAGGAGAGGAGTCCCCGAAGCAGGCTACAGCTGTCTGTCATACAAGTAAAGACTAGAAACATCTAGAGAGAGGCATTCCAGGGTAACTAAGTACTGGAGAGCTTCGCACCTAAAGGCGCATTTGAGGAGTCGTTCAGTGAAGGTACATATTGGCGGAGTGTTGAAGGGAGAATCCTACCCTGCCTGGAGGTTGGCTGGAGCCCTCACCTGGAGAACACGGTACGGAGGCAGGCAGTTGTGTGAACTGCAAACAGTGAGTAAAGCTTTGGAACCGCACACTCTGGTGTCCTCCAGTTATTCCCATACCGTTACATCTGGGTACCAGCATCCATACCATACTGCGCCTCTCCTCATCCATTGCCCTTACACTGCCCTGGGACTACAGCTATGCCTGTGGGGAGCTACACCGTCTCTGCTGCACCACACCATCAGTCCCAGAGGATCTGTACGCAGCATTGGCTAACACCTCACTTGCCAAATACCACGGGTGGCGTCACGAACTATGCCAATAAACTCTAACACCTTTAACATTACCGCCATTGATATTGGGCGCCCAGGGCCAAGGACTGGGTCACCGCTGCTGTGACACATTCCCCTGACACCGGCCGGGTACCGAGTACCCCACAGCCCTGGGAGGGCGACCCACTAGCATAGAGGTGGCAGTGCCCAGTGTCCAGACATAGCCATAGTGTCTCCAAAAATTAGCCCAAGGGGCATGATACCATAGTTGATGAAGGAAGGAGGGTCTCACTCTCATCACAAGTACCTCCGATGGGAAATATTAATTAACGTAACATTGTTTTTAGCTTAATGACCATGAGGTACATGTGTCAGAAGCAGGTTTTGAAAACATGTGTAAGAAGAAGAAAAGGGGCTTGTATGGGAAGGAATGGAAGTGATCACCAATTTAAAAAAAAAAAAGTGCTGGGTGACTTTAGGTTGGGATACTGTCATCTGGAGGGCTTATATACTGTTGCGAAATCCAATCCTTGTTAAATTCTATCAGAGTCAGCCTGTCTGCATTCTCTGTAGTCAACCGTGTGCGTGTATCTGTGATGATTGCCCCAGCGGCACTGAAAACACGCTCAGACATCACACTAGCAGCAGGGCAGGTCAGCACCTCTAAGGCATGCAAGGAGAGGTCTGGCCAACTATGCAGCTTGGATACCCAGTAATGAAACAGTACAGAAGCATCAGGAAGGACGCAGGTATGGTCACTTAGATAGTCGTTGACCATCTTGTTCAACTTCTCCCTCCTTGACATTGCTACTATTCCAGCTAGTCCTTGGTGATGAGCCGGTTTATTGAAGATGGCCCAGTTTGTGGACATTTTACCACCACCTCTTTTGGACCTGCTTGGCATGTCTCTCCCCATTAATGTATGCTGTTGCACAGAGCTGGTACCTCTGCTATCTGTGGTATGTGAGGGTGCTGTTGCCATCAAATTATCGACAATGGCCTTCTTGAAGGATTTCATTGTGAAACCCCTTGGTGACTGCAACAGTAGCGAAGGAAATTTGCCCTTGTACTGTGGGTCTAGAAAGGTGGCCAACCAGTATAGGTTGCTATTGAAAATGTGGATTACATGAGGGTCTTGGCACAGACAGTCAGATATGAAGTGTGCCATTTGTGCCAAGCTGCAAAGAGGCAAATGTTCTGTGACCCCTGAAGGAGGAACAATATCCATCCTCTCCTCACACTGACTCTCCTCCTCCATCTCCTCCTCTTCAGCCCACCAATGCTGGACAGACATGAAGCTGGGGTTGGGATTCACCTCTGTAGCATGAGGTGTCCCCTCGGTACCACTGAAAAAGAAGTCCTCTCCCTCCTCATTTTCATCATCATCATCTTCATCCCCCAATGTTACCTGATGATATTGGCTGGGCTGGGTAGGATCACCCATTGTGAAATCTTGCTCCATACCCAGCTGCTGGGCATGCAAAGATTCCATTTTTTGATTCTGCAGCAATTTTTTTCAGGAGACATAGCATACGGATGGTTACGCTGATAATAGCCTGATCACCGCTCACAAACTTGGTGCAGTACTCAAAGTTATCAAGCACCTCACAAATATCAGCGATCCATACCCACTCGACAGTTGTTATGTGTCTTTGCTGAGTCTCAGTGTGACGGGCATGTTTAAGCTGGTATTCAGAAAGTGCCCTCTGCTGCTCACTTACCAACATATGATATGTTGAGTTCCACCATGTTGGCAGGTCACAAATGATTTTGTGGTTTGGCAAATTAAATTGCTTTTGAAGCGCTGCAAGACCAGCGAGGAGTGGCGGAAACGGGCGCAAATATGGCGCACCTTCTCAAGTAGGTACGGAAAGTCAGAGTATGTTTTTATAAGTTTCTGCACCACTAGGTTCAGCACGTGAGCCATGCATGGCACATGTACCAGCTTCCCGAGCTTTAAAGCCGCCACCAGGTTACGCCCATTGTCAAAGACAACCAGACCAGGTGGGAGTTGCAGTGGGGATAGCCACTGATAGGTCTGTTGCTTTATTCCTTGCCACAGCTCTGCTGCAGTGTGTGGTGTTTCACCTAAGCAGATCAGCTTCAGCAGAGCGTTTTGCTGCTTTGCCGATGGGCTGTTGCACAGCTCCCAACTTGGGAGTGATGTAGAGGGTAATTCAGCATAGGATGACGAGGCGGAGGAGGAGGAAGAGGGGAGACTGGACGTATATGATGAGACAGAAACCCTGATTGAGGTTGGGCCCGCTATTCGTGGCATGGGTAGGATATGTGTTGATGGTCCAGTTTGAGACTTTGTCCCACCCTCCACCAGGTTGAGCCAGTGTGCCGTGACATAGATGTAGAGTCCCTGGCCACAAGTACTTGTCCACGTATATGTTGTAATATGGACCTTCCCGGTTATGGCGTTGGTAAGAGCACGCTTTAGATTGTTTAAGATGTGCTGGTGTAACGCGAAGACGGCACACCGGGAAAAATAGTGCCGGCTGGGAACCGCGTATCGTGGGGCAGCCACAGCCAAAAGATCACGGAAAGACTGTGTCCCCACAAGCCTAAACGGCAACATCTCCACGGCTAGCAACTTGGGAATGTGCGCATTCAGTATTTGTGCTTGTGGGTGCGTGGCTTGGTATTTACGCCTCCTTTCAAACATCTGGGGCACAGACAATTGGACGCTTTCCTGGGACAAACAAGTGGATGAGCTTGTTGTGGCCTGTGTCTGTGCAACCGCAGCTTGTGAGCAAGAGGTATGATGATCACCTGCCTCCTGCCCAGCAGATTGGAAAGGACATATCAGAGGCAACATGGCAGTGATTTGACCTGCAGTCGCAGACACTGATTTGGTATCCTTTTGTTCAGCCCACCGACTAGGGTGCTTGGCTGTCATGTGTTTCCTCATACTGGTGGTGCTTTGGTTGCCTTTGCTCTGGCCTCTGCTCAGTTTCCTATGGCAGATGCTACAGATGACAACATTTGGTTCAGAAGGACTATCGGAAAACAATTTCCGGACAGCAGCTGAACGCACCCTTGCCTTGACTTGGGGTATAGAGGGATTGCTCTTGGAAACAGTTGACACACTTCGCACTCTGCTCATACCAATAGCCCTTGGTGCCTTTGTTGGTGCTACGTATCCACCTTCATCCTCTGTGCTGCCTATGCGTGCCAACGGTGTTAGGCGTCGGATTTCTTACTCTGCACAACAGGAATCCAGAGCCGTATATCCTGCAGTCTTCCATTCCCCTCCAACCGCTCAGGGTCCTGCTCAGCAATCTCGGTGATCCAGGCAACCTGCTCAGACCCCTTCTGTGAGTCTGGATGTTGCTGCCACCTCTGGTGCAGCAATGGTAGCGCAACCTGCTGTGCAGGGAACCGCTCCAGAAGCTAAGTCCTCTCGCCGTGCTACTGGGCATGCCCGCAAGCTTACCTCTCAGTGGAGAGCAGGGGTCACATGCTCAGGTCCTGCGTCGGATCTGATTGGTTCTTCCTAAAGTACTGGAAGGTCCCGGAAGCGCATGGCTATAAAAAGCCCGCATGGCGGCTCGGCCATTCGCTAGGTAAGACTTATCTGCTTTGTGTGTATGGTGACGGATGCATGTGCTGGTGACTGACTCATTGGAAACCCCTACCCTCTGATAATACGAATGGTGACAGAGTGTTGGTTTTAGTCAGCGCCAGGTAGTGGCTAGCTATGCACCACTGTGCTCACCGCGCCTAGCACTAGCGTCCGACAGTGTCCGGCTTTTCGGCACAGTCGTTAAGCGGCTGCAGTTCATGCCGCACTGTGCTTAGCTGTTCCTTTTGGCGTTCGCGGCTGCGACGCCACACGCTGGTTGGCTCTGTGTAGTCAACAGGCCCCAGCGTTTATACTTAATTTCTTTAGGGCTTCTTTGTGCTATTTAACAGTCTGCCTTAGCACTTGGGTGACTCTAACCCGAGTGCAGTACTCCGCCATTCAGCTAGTCTGCCGTTACCCAACAGCGGTTTTTACATCTACCGCACGGTGGACCCCGGGTGGCGAACGCACCTCCTATTATTTATACTTGGTGCGTTCCGCCGTCCCTAACAAACGGTCCAGGTCGGATCATCATCGACCACCTCGTCGTCCATGTCATCCTCCTTCCGTGTTGATATTGGTGACTGGCCAGATGGCAACTGTGTGTCATCACCATCAGCCTCCACCTCTTCACCCCGGTATACTACCTGGATGAAAGTGGCTTTCTTCTGGCCGTGGGGTTCATATATTTGGCCATCTTCAACAGACGATACCCCCTCATGTTGCTCTTCAATGTTGTGTGGTGAGAGGCCAGAGGCAATGCAAGGAAATGGATCAAACAGATCCTAGGAGTGACCAAGTTTGGGGTCAAATGTTTTCTGTGACTCCTGACCGGGTGATGAACTAGGAACAGGTTGAGAATAGGATGGCCCAGAGTTATCTCTATGGACAGTAGACTGTTTTGTCATGGACGATTGGGTGCTGCTAGAACATTTTGTTGAGGCCTTATCAGCCATCCAAGACAGTATCTGCTCTTGTTCTTCTGGCTTCCAGGCCCGTTTATGTTCCAGGCCAGGAAATTTCGCCAGGAACCTAGATGCATCAACCTTCTTCGATCTCTCAGACTCTGTGCCTTGTTGGGCACCACTGACCCCACGTCCCTGTCCCTTCACAACAGCCTTTTTAGGAATTTTAAATTTTTCTGCCATAGTTGCAGATGTTCAGATGCAGATCTTGGGGAACAAAGAGCAGTTAGTGCTTTGTGGAAGGTAACACTACACTACAGCGGTTATGAATGGGTCACTGAGGAGGATGGCAGGGACAGGCTAAGTCACCAGAAGACCAGAGAGGTTGGTAGCTAAGCGAATTGCAGACCCCTGATCCTATCCACACAACTAGCAGTAGCCGTGGGGCGTACCTACGATGCCCTAAACGCCTCGGCACAGCCAGAGAACTAACTAAGCCTAAAGCCAGAAAGGTGAAATCTAAACTGCCCCAGAGCAGATTCCCAAAGGAATAGACAGCCCCCAAACATATACTGTCGGTGAGACAAGATGAGACACAAACATAGGCAGAGAACAGACTGAGCAAACGGTGGGCCCAAGCTGTCTAGACAGGACAGGACAGAACAGAAAAGATACTGTCTGCAATCACGCACAAAACCCTAAAAAATTCCAACACTTCTGATATACAAAAAACCTGAGGTCACACGACCTCACCCCCGCTAGATCAGCACTCTGGTATAAACTGGAAGCAAAGCAAAAACATACTAACATAACAGCAGGGAGCACACTGAACCCTAGCAGCAAAGAAGAAAGGGAAAAAAAGGCAAAAGCAGATTAGATGCAAAGGATTAGCAAAATAATCACTTAGCTGAACAATGCAGATCAGGCAGGGGACAAAAGAACTCCAAATGCACAGGGAGTAAATAACCAGCAACCTCCAAGAGCAGCCAGCTCAATTATATGCTCCCAGCCAGTAATCCCAGGTTTGCAATTATCGTCATCAGGTGGGGAACTTCCATCCACCTGGCCAGCTCCACTACTCTCAGTAACCACCAGAGGGAGCTTTGGCTCAGAACTCCAAGCAAGAGAATTCACAACATACAGCCTAGTACTGCTTTGTGTTTTACAAACAGCACAGCAGCAGCAGAAAAAAACTGCCCTGAGGTTTAAGGCAAGATTACGCACCCCAGTAACCACACAAGACAGCGGTGCTGCCACTAAAAAATTGCCCTGAGGTTTAAGGCAAGAATACGCAGCCCAGACACCACACAAGACAGAGGTGCTGGCTGCGTGTCAGTTGTGCAGTACCTTGCGTGCATACTATTCGCTGTGAACACAGCACCTCAACAGCACAAATAAACTGCCCTGGGGTTTAAGGCAAGAATACGCACTCCAGACACCACACAAGACAGCGGTGCTGGCTGCGTGTCAGTTGTGCAGTACCGTGCGTACTATTCGCTGTGATTCTGTGAACACAGCACCGCAACAGCACAAAAAAACTGCCTTGCAGGGGTGAATGTGACCCCAAAAAAAGCTGGGAAAACGGTCACTACTCAGTCCCTGACCTTATACTTTCAGCTCTGAAAAGAGCTTTTGGGTTTCACAGAGGATTTCTGGATGATTTGCACCAAAACACAACTTTCCCTAGCAGCTGCTCACACTCTCCCTACACTAGCTGTGTTCTGCATGCAATGTGCAGAAAATGGCGGCGGCAGGGCTTAGTGCCAGGCTGTGATAACTCACAGGATGCTGGGTGGCCAGCCAATCATAGTAATGCTGCCCACAACCAAGAAGGGTGCGGCATTACTGTGACTGGCAACTGCTGGGCAGGAGAACCGAATAGTGCGAGGCGAGTAGTGAAATACTGGCGATGTACCGAATACCGCGAGTACCGCATTACTCGCCGAGTACTGAATACTCACTATTATGCTCGCTCATCCCTAGTTAACATAGTTTGGGGCAAACAGTGTCCCCATTGCCTTTCCCCAAGTTTGGAGATAAAAATTGTTGGCCATATGTCAAATAATCATGTTTAAGAATAAATTTGATGCTTTCCACAATAAATTGGACTTGAATATTGCTGTATATACCTAATGTACACAGGAAGTAGTCAGCAAATTCACATCTTTTTTCTTGGTTAATAACTATATATAAAGATTTGATGTCCAGAGTGCCTAGAATGTAGTTACCTTTCTAATGGACTTATTCCAGAATTTGAATTGTGTGTCCAGTGTCTTTTAAATATGCAGGTAGTAGTGGACCACATTTCTGTAGGTGCGTATCCACATCTTTAGACAAATTGGCTGTTAAGCAGTTAATACCTGAATCAGTCTACCTGATGGGCAAGTAGTTTTTATGAAGTTTAGGGATATGATAAAAAACTGCCATGCTAGGAGTTTTGTTATTGATAAAATGAAATTATTTTTTATTTAAAATGCCCAAGGATTCGTCTTTTAGGGCTAAAATATTGAGTTTTTAAAAGTAATGAGTGGTGGGGTCACCCATTAGTTTTTTTGTTTGTGCAGGCATGGTAGGAAGGGCATCATGTGATGTCAGAGAAGGGCAGCGCTAACTGCACATGCCCAAGAAAATATATTACAGCGCAGGCGCTAGCATTTGAAATGAATGCTGAGGAGGCGGAGCAAATACTGAAGGAGGAAATGAATGATGGATGTGAGGCGTCAGTGTCCGAGGGAGAAAGACCTGCCCCCTGGTCAATCTTCTGGTATGTCTGGCTAATTTTAAAAACGCTTATTTCTGCGGTGGAAGGGACGCTAAATAAAAGAGTCACCTTGACAGAATGCAGCATTAGTGCTGCACTAGGTGGCTCTTTTACTTAAAAATGCCTGGGGGGGGTGACAGGTTCCCTTTAAAGATTGGAATGCCTGTCCTTGCAGGAGTACAGGGATCCATGAAAGTAATACAGTTGGATTTTTTGATGTATTTGGGCATTCTGAAATATCCAAAAAATTGATATGGGAGTGGAGATAGTAATGGTATATGTTGAGAATGCTATTAGCATATCCAAGGAGGTTTGAGTTGGGGGTCACATTATATTCATCCAGAACAACAAACTGGGTAGGTTCATGTTGTGGACTAGTATGAAGCCTGCTTGGAAAAGGGGTACAAGGGGTGGGGCTAGAATGGGCTTGTTATGGCACCTTGTCTCTAATAAATTTCCTCATTTGTTTATTAAGAATTTCTTTCTCTTTCTATTTTAGCCTACTAATAATGTTAGATGCCAGATCTTGAATCTTTTAGGCTGCATGCACACGCTGCGGATTCACCTGCGGATTTTTCCATGCGGATCCGCAGGTAAAGTGACCAGTGATTTATTTGTGGATTTGCCTGCGGTTTGCCACTGCGGTTTGACACCTGGACAATGGAACAGGTGTCAAACCGCAGCAGAATCCTCAGAAAATTGACATGCTGCGCATTTAAAACAGCAGCAAAACCGCACGGAAAAATCTGCAGCATCTGCACTGCGGATTTGAAATCCCATTGGCTAACATGGTGCTGTACACTGTCTGCAGAACTACTGTGGATCCGCAGGGCCAAATCCGCTGGGGATCCGCAGCAGAATCCGCAGCGTGCACATACACTTAGGGACCCTGTGGATCCGCAGCAGAATCCGCAGCGTGTGCACATACACTTAGGGACCCTGCGGATCCACAGCGGATTTGGCCCTGCAGATCCGCAGCAGTTCCGCAGACAGTGTACAGTACCATGTTAGCCAATGGGATTTCAAATCTGCAGTGCAGATGCTGCAGATTTTTCAGTGCGGTTTTGATGCAGTTTTAAATCCGCAGCATGTCAATTCTTTCTGCGGATTCCCCTGCGGTTTGACACCTGTTCCATTGTCCAGGTGTAAAACCACAGGGGCAAACCGCAGGCAAATCCGCAGATAAACCGAAGGTCACTTTACCTGCGGTTTTACCTGCGGATCCGCACGGAAAAATCCGCAGGTGAATCTGCAGCATGTGCAAGCCGCCTTAGGTGATCAAAAGTTTTCAATTGTTCAATCAGGCACACAATTTGTTGATTAGTCTTCTCAAGATTAGATCTATATTTATCAATAATAAATTGAAGTGCCTTATTTGACAAACTAGAAAACATGCTATCCCATTCCTTTTGGATGGATGAGACCCCAAAATCACATGCAAGGGTTTTATAGATTATCAAACCCTTTGGCACTAATTCAGCTTGTATGTATTTCTCTAATGAGGTGACTACCCATAGGTTCTTCATTTAAATAAATAAATAAAAACTTCAGGGATCTCAAAATGTCCCTTAGCTTTGACAGTATCAGTGGTAAAACCCTGATTCTGTGTGAATTGATCTTTAATCAAATTGAGACAATGATCTCTATCCTTCCATAGGGATTTAATGGACTTATGTTTGCTGCTTAAGTGTGTAGAACACAGAAAATAGCTACAAATGATAAAATACCAATACACACCGGCGCTCACAAAAAATGCTGCTGAAGCTGCTGGCAACTTGGAAGGCTCTGTATCTATAACAAACAAAAAGCTTGTTGCGCTACCAATGTAAAACCACAATATTCACAGATGAAAATTCACT
This sequence comes from Dendrobates tinctorius, assembly GCF_039654945.1. Taxonomy (NCBI): domain Eukaryota; kingdom Metazoa; phylum Chordata; class Amphibia; order Anura; family Dendrobatidae; genus Dendrobates; species Dendrobates tinctorius. Next base: position 5,917,153 of record NW_027361768.1, read on the forward strand.
GCAGAGGGGTAGAGGGCAGCTTCAAACTTTACAACCAATTAGATAATGTAGCACTTACTATGGAGTGCCTGGGAATGTTGAACGTCCTGGTATTCCAGTTCTTGAAGCAAAGCTTAGGTATGGCAAGCAGCGGTGAGGAGCAACCTGAAGTTGTTGGGTGATCCAACTGCTTACCCATATCCCTAGGGGCCAATTTACACAGGTCAGGCAGAACTGTACTAATGACAGTGATTACAATATTGAGTCAGATTACTTTAAAAACCAATTCGTGGAAAAAGGATACAAACTGCCATTGCTTGAAAAAGCAAGCAAAATGTAAGAGCTATCCCCAGGGCCAATCTTATTTATAGGGCCAAACCAACACTTGAACCTCCAGATCTGAAACAACAAATTAAAGAACTACCCATTATTAAACAATACCATACAGACCAGAGGAAGTTCATGAATATAATCCATAGACACTGGTCCATCCTACGGAAAGACAAAAGCATAGAGGAACTCCTACCGATGCATCTAAAATTTATTTATAGGAAAGCCCAAACTATTGGTAATCTTGTAGCACCACTACCAAAACGGCAATGTGCAATAAAAGCAAAAAAATTCCATCCAATAAACATTTTTTTGAATATGGGCTTCACACCATGTGGCAGTTGGTCTTGTTGCATATAACATATAAACACAGCATATAAAAAAAATGTTGCAAACGTTGTCTATGGATTCAAATAAAACTAAACAATTTACCATCAAGGTTACCATACTATACCATACTTGAATAGTAGTTACCTAAGTGGTGCTGCTGCAGAGCCAGGGCACGAGTGTCCCCTCATCTCGACGCGCGTTCGCTGCTAGCTTCTTCCAGGTAACTACTATTCAAGTATTCACATGTCTTTGATTAACTGACTAATGTCTGTTTAATGGCCACTGCAGCACTCACTTTGGGACATATGTACTCTGGATACATTTTTTGCTAGGTGATATGGCTCTACCTAGTCTGCCTCTTAGCCATTACTGTAACACAACCTGGGCAGTGGGGTGGTCTATGGGGTTGGATATTATGTGGTTGGCATTTGCTTTTTGTTTAATTTCATGTCCTTCATGGTCTCTTTTTATTTACATTCTTTATAATGCATCTGCCATTTTTTTAATTGTTTGCCCTCTCTCACATGCCCAGTGTTCCCTGCGGTACTTTTTTGCTATCTATATCAAGTGCCTTTTTACTTTTTGTCTTTTAGAAGTTATTGCAATCTATATGTTTTAAAATTGAACTTTTGGGGCATAATGACTATCGTTATGTTTGGAGGAAAAAAGGAGAAGCTTGGAAGCCTAAGAACACCATCCCAGCTGTGAAACAAGAGGGTGTCAGCATTATGTTGTGGGTTTATTTTGCTGCAGGAGGGACTGGTGAGCTTCACAAAATACATGGAATCATGATAAAAGATGATTATGTGGCAATACTGAAGCAACATCTCAAGACATCAGCCAGGAAGTTAAAGCGTGAGTGGAAATGGGTCTTCCAAATCGACAATGAACTGAAGCATACTGCCAAAATGGTAACAAAGTCGCTTAAGGATAACAAAGTTTTGTAGCTGCCATCACAAAGCCCTAATCTCAATCATATTGGAAATTAATTGGCAAATCTGAAAAGGCAGGTGTGAGGAAGGCGACCTACAAACCTGGATCAGTTACAGCAGTTTTGTCAGGAGGAATGGGCCCAAATTTTGACCAACTATTGTAAGAAGTTTGTGGAAGGATATCCGAAACCTTTGACCTAAATAATTCAGTTTAAGGGCAATTAAACCAAATATAAATGAAATGTATGCAAACTTTTGACTTTGCAATAATAAAAATGACTTAAAACATTCTCTCTCTCATTATTCTGGCATTTGGCAAATATTAGAAATTATGGTAATCCTAATTGACCTAAAATGGTAATGGTTTATATTGAGAAAAACATGCATATGTGTCTTTTTATATAGTGCATGTAAACTTCAAGTTTCAATTGTATATAATGTATCATGTGCTGGAATCGGTTGTATATACAGTTGTGGCCAAAAGTATTGACACCCCTGCAATTCTGTCAGATAATATTCAGTTTCTTCCTGAAAATGATTGCAAACACAAATTCTTTGGTATTATTGTCTTCATTTAATTTGTCTTAAATGAAAAAACACAAAAAGAATTGTCCTAAAGCCAAATTGGATATAATTCCACACCAAACATAAAAAAGAGGGTGGACAAAAGTATTGGCACTGTTTGAAAAATCATGTGATGCTTCTCTAATTTGTGTAATTAACAGCACCTGTAACTTCCCTGTGGCACCTAACAGGTGTTGGCAATAACTAAATCACACTTGCAGCCAGTTGACATGGATTAAAGATGACTCAACCTCTGTTCTGTGTCCTTGTGTGTACCACATTGAGCATGGAGAAATGAAAGAAGACCAAAGAACTGTCTGAGGATTTGAGAAACCAAATTGTGACGTAACATGAGCAATCTCAAGGCTACAAGTCTATCTCCAAAGACCTGAATGTTCCTGTGTCTACCGTGCGCAGTGTCATCAAGAATTTTAAAGCCCATGGCACTGTGGCTAACCTCCCTAGATGTGGACGGAAAAAAAAAAATTGACAAGAGATTTCAACGCAAGATTGTGCGGATGTTGGATAAAGAACCTCGACTAACATCCAAACAAGTTCAAGCTGCCCTGCAGTCCGAGGGTACAACAGTGTCAACCCGTACTATCCGTCGGTGTCTGAATGAAAAGGGACTGTATGGTAGGAGACCCAGGAAGACCCCACTTCTTACCCCGAGACATAAAAAAGTCAGGCTGGAGTTTGCCAAAACTTACCTGAAAAAGTCTAAAACGTTTTGGAAGAATGTTCTCTGGTCAGATGAGACAAAAGTAGAGCTTTTTGGGCAAAGGCATCAACATAGAATTTACAGGAGAAAAAAAGAGGCATTCAAAGAAAAGAACACTGTCCCTACAGTCAAACATGGCAGAGGTTCCCTGATGTTTTGGGGTTGCTTTGCTGCCTCTGGCACTGGACTGCTTGACCGTGTGCATGACTTTATGAAGTCTGAAGACTACCAACAAATTTTGCAGCATAATGTAGGGCCCAGAGTGAGAAAGCTGGGTCTCCCTCTGAGGTCATGGGTCTTCCAGCAGGACAATGACCCAAAACACACTTCAAAAAGCACTAGAAAATGGTTTGAGAGAAAGCACTGGAGACTTCTAAGGTGGCCAGCAATGAGTCCAGACCTGAATCCCATAGAACACCTGTGGAGAGATCTAAAAATGACAGTTTGGAGAAGGCACCCTTCAAATATCAGGGACCTGGAGCAGTTTGCCAAAGAAGAATGGTCTAAAATTCCAGCAGAGCATTGTAAGAAACTCATTGATGGTTACCGGATGTGGTTGGTCGCAGTTATTTTGGCTAAAGGTTGTGCAACCAAGTATTAGGCTGAGGGTTCCAATACTTTTGTCTGGTCCATTTTTGGAGTTTTGTGTGAAATGATCAATGTTTTGCTTTTTGTTTCATTCTCTTTTGTATTTTTTCATTTAAGACAAATTAAATTAAGATAATAATACCAAAGAATTTGTGTTTGCAATCATTTTCAGGAAGAAACTGAATATTATCTGACAGAATTGCAGGGGTGTCAATACTTTTGGCCACAACTGTATATATATATATATATATATATATACACTCACTGGCCACTTTATTAGGTACACCTGTCCAACTGTGTGTTAAGACTTAATTTCTAATCAGCCAATCACATGGCGGCAACTCAGTGCATTTAGGCATGTAGACATGGTCAAGACAATCTCCTGCAGTTCAAACCGAGCATCAGTATGGGGAAGAAAGGTGATTTGAGTGCCTTTGAACGTGGCATGATTGTTGGTGCCAGAAGGGCTGGTCTGAGAATTTCAGAAACTGCTGATCTACTGGGATTTTCACGCACAACCATCTCTAGGGTTTACAGAGAATGGTCCGAAAAAGAAAAAAAATCCAGTGAGCGGCAGTTCTGTGGCCGGAAATGCCATGTTGATGCCAGAGGTCAGAGGAGAATGGGCAGACTGGTTCGAGCTGATAGAAAGGCAACAGTGACTCAAATTGCCACCCGTTACAACCAAGGTAGGCAGAAGAGCATCTCTGAACGCACAGTGCGTCGAACTTTGAGGCAGGTGGGCTACAGCAGCAGAAGACCACACTGGGTACCACTCCTCTCAGCTAAGAACAGGAAACTGAGGCTACAATTTGCACAAGCTCATCGAAATTGGACAGTAGAAGATTGGAAAAACGTTGCCTGGTCTGATGAGTCTCGATTTCTGCTGCGACATTCGGATGGTAGGGTCAGAATTTGGCGTAAACAACATGAAAGCATGGATCCATCCTGCCTTGTATCAACGGTTCAGGCTGGTGGTGGTGGTGTCATGGTGTGGGGAATTTTTTCTGGGCACTCTTTGGGCCCCTTGGTACCAATTGAGCATCGTTGCAATGCCACAGCCTACCTGAGTATTGTTGCTGACCATGTCCATCCCTTTATGACCACAATGTACCCAACATCTGATGGCTACTTTCAGCAGGATAATGCGCCATGTCATAAAGCTCGAATCATCTCAGATTGGTTTCTTGAACATGACAATGAGTTTACTGTACTCAAATGGCCTCCTCAGTCACCAGATCTCAATCCAATAGAGCATCTTTGGGATGTGGTGGAACGGGAGATTCGCATCAGGGATGTGCAGCCGACAAATCTGCGCCAACTGTGTGATGCCATCATGTCAATATGGTCCAAAATCTCTGAGGAATGCTTCCAGCACCTTGTTGAATCTCTGCCACGAAGAATTGAGGCAGTTCTGAAGGCAAAAGGGGGTCCAACCCCTTACTAGCATGGTGTACCTAATAAAGTGGCCAGTGAGTGTATATATATATATAATACTCTCATTGTGAGTTCCCCAGTCATCAGTCTACTAGTAGAAACAGCCACTGCCTCCACTGTTAATCATTGGTCGATTGCATAATTGTTCTGCTCATTATGGGCAGCAGAAGGCCCACGTGACAAAAGGTAACAGTGTTGTGGATCTGTGTGACCCCCTGGCGGTGATCTTTTGACAATGATCAAGAACAACTTTTTTCACTCAAATGTTTGATTTGTTTCACTTTATCTAATTTTAGCACCTATTTTTAAATTCAGCACCTAAACAGTGTGATGTACCAGCTAGTGGTGTACTGAGGAATTGGTGCGTATCACACAGACATAAGTCTGCTGCGATCTGAATCCAAGACAGGTTGCTGGGTCCCACAAACCTGTATTTTTAGTAAAGGGCTGGATTTAGGGTTAAACAGAAGTGATGAGTGGGACTGGATAACCAAACACCTCCAAAGGTGTGTGCTCTGTAAAGACAAGAAGGTCCTATTTGTTTCCTGTGTGCTGCACATGGGAAAGGTCCATGTGTGAAACGAGCTGGCTGGAGCTCCTGAAGGTCCAGGAGACACAAAGCATCTGGACTATGGACAGAATCCAGAGGAAGACAGGCTGGGAAAACTTGAGGTGCTGTTAGCCAGGTAACCCAGAGCCTGGGGCATGGTGTCCTTGTAAAAGGTTAAAGGAAGTGAGTTCATCGGATGCAGTGAAGAGCCGGAGGCAGAGAAGGTTTACTTAAACAGGTTATTGACGTACAAGGGATACTCCACACAGGGAGATGAAATCAACAATGAAATGGCACAGGAACACTGAGCGCAACAACAGAATATGCACAAAAAAACACAATATTTAGGAGGAAAAGGGTGTACGAAAGAGGTAACTTATCACTTGAAGTTCTTGTTGGGTAAAGGCTGGAATATCTCCGCGTCATATATCGTGGACAAAGTCTTTAAGGCTTTGTTATGGAGGAACGAGATGCACTGTCTCCTGACCGTGCCGATGTATCCGGGCTCACGTGGCTTGAGTACGTTGTAATGTAGAAACAGTCTCTTTTGTTGATGTCACAGAACACGAGCAGCTGACAGGTACGCAGGCCATGGAAGAGTGGGAACTGTTGTGAGCTCATTTTCGGGTTTGCCTCTGGCTTCTGGTGAGGGTTATGGAGCTGGCTGTGCTGACAGAGGAGTAGTGAGTTCTCTATCTGGACTCCCTCTGTTGGTGAAGGGAGGTAATGAAAGCTGATCTAAATGGCAGAGACCGGACACCTGAGGAAGAGGACTGTGATTGGACATCAGGAGTTTCTGATTGGATTTAAGGCAGCCAACTCCCTAGTTTCTTGCTGGTGATTTCTCCTGACTGTGGCTTCTGGTTTCCAGTTTGGTTCCTGCCTTCTTAAAGCTAAGTTTTCTCTGCTATTGTTCATATGAGTTTTTGTCTGGTTTACTTGGTTTTTGTGTTCAGCCTGCCATGGCCGGGACTGGGCTGAATCCCCAATTTTGTCTCTGATCAGTTGATCTCTTTTGCTCTGTCTTCAGAATACACCTGAGTGCTGATATAGGGAATTGAAGTCTAGCGACTTCAGGGCCTTTTTCTATCAGACGTGTTGGACATTTTTTGGCAGGGTTTTTTGCGTGATTGCAGACAGCAGCTTTTCTTTCCTGTCCTTTCTAGTTAGTGAGGGCCCCATCATTTGCTCAGCCTATCTTTCTATCTGTGTTTGTGTTTTCATCTTATTTCACCGACAATACATGTTGGGGGCTGTCTGTTGCTTTGGGGCAGTTTAGATTTTCCCTTTCTTTCTTTAGGCTTATTTAGTTCTCCGGCCGTGAGGAGGCATCTAGGACCACCGTAGGCACGCTCCACGGCTACTGCTAGTTGTGTGGATAGGATCAGGGGTCTGCAATCCGCTAGTTAACAACCTCTCCGGTTTTCTGGGCTTAGCTTGCTTTTTGTTTTTTCCTCCTTGGTGACTCATTCATAACAGAATCACCAGCCATACCGCAGATTCTAGGGTACTCAAAAGCAGGAGAGAATTGTAAAGGGAAAAAAAAAAAAAAAGGGGTCAGAATTTTTTTTTTTTTATATGTATATTTTCTCCTCGTTTTCTCTGGGGCCGTAGGAGGATTCTTTTTCTTTTTCTCCTTGATGGAGATTAAGCCATTGTCTGATCGTGTGGAGCAGCTCGCTGCTGAAGTGCGGGGAATTTCCACCTATCTCACTCATTCATATGCTGTTGAACCAAAGATCCCTACTCCTGATGTGTTTTTTGGGGATCGCTCTAAATTTTTGAATTTTAAGAATACTTGTAAATTATTTCTTGCCTTGAAGCCTAACTCATCGGGGAGCTCTGCGCAGCAGGTTAAAATTGTCATCTCCTTGCTGCGCGGCGATCCTCAGGATTGGGCGTTTTCTTTGACACCTGAATATCCTGTTTTGACTAATGTGGATGCATTTTTTCAAGCCTTGGGGTTGTTATATGATGAACCTAATGCTATTGATCAAGCTGAGAGAGCCCTATTGGCATTGAACCAGGGTCAGGATCCTGCAGAGTTATACTGTCAGAAATTCTGAAAGTGGGCGGTCCTTACTACATGGAATGATTGTGCATTGGCAGCTCTCTTTCGGAAGGGTTTGTCTGAAACTTTAAAAGATACTATGGTGGGATTTCCTGTTCCCTCTGGTCTTGATGATTCTATGTCATTAGCCATTCAAGTTGATCAGCGTTTACGTGAATGCAAGTCTACACGGGAGGTGCTGCCACCTTTTGAACAAATGTCTGAACCTATGCAATGTGATAGAGTTTTGTCTAGGGCGCAACGTCAGGAGTTTAGAAGGCGTAATATGCTGTGTTTTTTCTGTGGAGATGCCTCTCATGTTATTTCTTTCTGCCCTAAACGAGAGAAACGTTTTGCACACACATTTGCTGTGGGTGGTGTACAACCTAAGTTTCTTTTGGCAATTACTCTGATCTGCTCCTTATCCACATTTTCTGCGAAGGCTTTTGTGGATTCAGGAGCGGCCTTGAATCTGATGGACTTGGATTTTGATAAATGTTGTGGTTTTCCTATGACACCTCTGCGGACGCCTATTCCTTTGAGGGGTATTGATGCTACTCCTTTGGCGAAGAATAAACCTCAGTTTTGGACCCAGGTGATAATGCGGGTCGCCCCAGACCACCAAGAAAATTGCAGATTTTTGGTGCTGCATAATTTACATGATACCATTGTTCTGGGTTTTCCCTGGTTGCAAATCCATAATCCGGTTTTGGATTGGAAATCTGTGTCTGTGGTGAGTTGGGGTTGTCGGTGTGCTCTTGGCGACACTCCTGTTTTCTCCACCTCTCCCCAGTCGCATGATATTCCTGACTATTTGGCTGATTTTTATGATGTATGTAGTGAGAGCAAGTCTGCGTCTTTGCCTCCTCATAGGAGTTATGACTGTGCAATTGAGTTGAGACCTGGGTGTAAATTTCCCAAGGGTCGACTTTTCAATTTATCTGTACCCGAACACTAGGCTATGCAATCTTATATTAAGGAGAAGGGTCATATTAGACCATCCTCTTCGCCCTTAGGTGCTGGTTATTTTTTCGTAGCCATGAAAGATGGTTCATTAAGGCCTTGTATTGACTATCATTCCCTCAACAAAATTACGGTTAAATATCTGTATCCGTTACCCCTGATTTCTGATTTATTCTCCAGAGATAAAGGTGCTTGCTGGTTTACTAAGCTAGACCTCAGGGGGGCATATAATCTTATTTGCATCAAGCATGGGAATGAATGGAAGATGGCGTTTAATACTCCGGAGGGACATTTTGAGTACCTGGTGATGCCTTTTGGGCTCACTAATGCCCCTTCTGTCTTCCAATCCTTCATGAAAGATATTTTCCGGGACTTTGTGGATAAGTTTTTGATCATCTATCTGGATGATATTTTGATCTTTTCCAGGGATTGGGATTCTCATGTGGAACATGTTCGGACTGTGTTCCGGATTTTGAGGGAGAATTCCTTGTATGTTAAGGGATCGAAGTACCTTTTTGGTGTACAGAGGATTTCATTTTTGGGATTTATTTTGTCTCTGTCAACTATTGAAATGGACCCGGCCAAGGTACAGGCCATTTATGATTGGGTTCAACCCACTTCTTTGAAGGCTCTCCAGAAGTTTTTGGGTTTTGCTAATTTTTATCGTAAATTTATAGCTAATTTTTCTGGTATTGCTAAACCACTGACTGATTTAACTAATAAGGGTGCTGATGTGCTGAATTGGTCTTGAGAGGCTGTTTCGGCCTTTCAGGAGCTGAAGTGGAGGTTCACTTCTGCTCCGGTTTTGCGGCAACCTGATGTCTCACTTCCTTTTCAGGTGGAGGTAGACGCTTCAGAGATTGGTGCAGGAGCTGTTTTGTCCCAAAAAGATCCGGTGACGTCTAAAATGAATCCCTGTGCCTTCTTTTCCCGAAAGTTCTCCCCATCTGAACGCAACTATGATGTGGGGAATCGGGAATTGTTAGCCATGAAATGGGCATTTGAGGAGTGGAGACATTGGTTGGAGGGAGCTAGACATCAAGTTGTGGTCCTCACTGACCACAAGAATTTGATTTACCTTGAGTCGGCCAAACGCTTGAATCCTAGACAGGCTAGGTGGGCCTTGTTTTTTGCGCGTTTTGATTTGTGGTCTCCTTTCTTCCAGGCACTATGAATGTTAAGGCAGATGCACTTTCTAGGAGTTTCTTTGCTGATTCTCCTATTGTGACCAAGCCTACTACTATCCTAGGTAAGGGGGTAGTTCTTTCTGCCATCTCGCCCGATTTGAGACATGCTCTGGAAGAATTCCGGGAGGACAAACCTGAGCATTGTCCTTTGGGAAAATTGTATGTTCCTGACCAGTGGAGGAAGAGAGTGATGTCTGAAGTTCATTGCTCCGCATTGGCTGGTCATCCAGGTATTTTTGGTACAAGAGATTTGGTGAGTCGGTCTTTTTGGTGGACTGCCTTATCTCGTGATGTCAGGAATTTTGTGCAGTCCTGTGGGACTTGTTCCCGGCCTAAACCCTGTTCACGCTCTAGTGGGTTGTTGATGCCCTTGCTGGTGCCTAAGAGGCCATGGACCCATATTTCAATGGATTATATTTCTGATCTTCATGTCTCTCAGAGAATGACTGTTATCTGGATGATTTGTGATAGATTCTCAGATTCTCTAAGATGGTCCATCTTGTACCACTCCCAAAGTTGCCATCTTCCTCAGAGTTGGTACCCTTGTTTTTACAACAGGTGGTTCAGTTGCATGGGATTCCTGAGAACATTGTTTCGGACCAAGGAGTTCAGTTTGTTTCCAGATTCTGGAAAGCCTTTTGTTCCAAGCTGGGAATTCAGTTGTCCTTCTCCTCTGCGTTTCACCCTCAGACCAATGGGCAGACGGAGAGAACAAACCAGACTTTGGAGTCCTATTTGAGATGTTTTATATCTGCTGATCAGGATGATTGGGTTTCATTTTTGCCCTTGGCTGAATTCGCTTTAAATAATAGAGATAGTTCTGCCACCTTGATATCCCCCTTTTTTCTGTAACTTTGGGTTTCATCCTCGATTTTCTTCAGGGAAAGTGGAATCTTCAGCCTGCCCAGGTGTTAACACTGTGGTAGAGAGATTGCAGCAGATTTGGGACCAAGTAGTGGATAAGTTGTCTCTCTCCCAGGAAAAGGTCCAGCGGTTTTCTAACCGGCTTAGGACCATTGGTCCCCGGTTTAAAGTGGGTGATATGGTTTGGTTGTCATCAAAGAATATCTCTATGAAGGTGGCTTCTCCAAAGTTCAAGCCAAGATTTATTGGACCTTACAAGATTTTGGAGATTCTTAAACCGGTTTCTTTTCGATTGGCTCTTCCTGTTACGTTTAAGATCCATATCATGTTTCATAAGTCGCTGTTGAAGAGATATGTTGAGCCAGTAGTTCCTATGGCGGCACCTCCTGACCATGTATTGGTTAAAGGTAATGTGGAATATGAGGTAGAGAAAATACTGGATTCGCGTCTGGCTTGACGGAGACTCCAGTATTTGGTCAAGTGGAAGGGTTATGGCCAGGAGGACAATTCTTGGGTCTCTGCCTCTGATATTCATGCCGATAGATTGGTTCGTGCTTTTCATCGGGCCCATCCTGTTCGGCCCGGTGGCGTAAATGAGGGTTCGCTGACCCCTCCTCAAGGGGGGGGGTACTGTTGTGAGCTCATTTTCGGGTTTGCCTCTGGCTTCTGGTGAGGTTTAAGGAGCTGGCTGTGCTGACAGAGGAGTAGTGAGTTCTCTACCTGGACTCCCTCTGTTGGTGAAGGGAGGTAATGAAGCTGATCTAAATGGCAGAGACCGGACACCTGAGGAAGAGGACTGCGATTGGACATCAGGAGTTTCTGATTGGATTTAAGGCAGCCAACTCCCTAGTTTCTTGCTGGTGATTTCTCCTGACTGTGGCTTCTGGTTTCCAGTTTGGTTCCTGCCTTCTTAAAGCTAAGTTTTCTCTGCTATTGTTCATATGAAACTGAACTAGAAGTGGCCGCGCTTAGACGCTGTGTGATAGGTTTGTGAAGCAAACTGAAAGTGAAACTAAAAAAACAAACAGTACTCACTATTGCGGAGACAGGCTGAAGCTGATCGTATTGTTCTTTGAATCAAGAATGATAAAAGGACTCTAGACTAAAGCAAAACCAAGGAGCGTCCTCCCGTTTGCAAAAAGACACAGCTCCCCGCAAGGGAGCACGTCCCCCTGAGCGGCAGACAGCCACGGCCGATGGCGCCGCCGGACAGTAGCGTGGTGAGCAAGGGGCGTGACTGGCGGGGGGCGTGAATAGTGGGTGGTGACGTCACCAGTCTGTACAAGACGGACATGTGCAAGGGCCAATCCTGACGCGTTTCGGGGAGCTGTGTCTTTTTGCAAACGGGAGGACACTCCTTGGTTTTGCTTTAGTCTAGAGTCCTTTTATCATTCTTGATTCAAAGAACAATACGATCAGCTTCAGCCTGTCTCCGCAATAGTGAGTACTGTTTGGTTTTTTAGTTTCACTTTCAGTTTGCTTCACAAACCTATCACACAGCGTTTAAGCGTGGCCACTTCTAGTTCAGTTGCATTTGTTTTCCCAGTGGCAGACAGCACACTATTTCTGCCTGGTGTGCCAGCAGCTTATTCATTTGACTGTGTGTTTGTAGCGCCGGTGTGTGTTTGTTTCTTTGCAAATATTGTTCATATGAGTTTTTGTCTGGTTTACTTAGTTTTTTTGTTCAGCCAGCCCTGGCTGGGACTGGGCTGAATCCCCATTTTGTCTCTGATCAGTTGATCTGTTTTGCTCTGTCTTGAGAATATACCTGAGTGCTGATATAGGGAATTGAAGTGTAGCGATTTCAGGGCCTTTTTCTATCAGATGTGTTGGACATTTTTTGGCAGGGTGTTTTGCGTGATTGCAGACAGCAGCTTTTCTTTCCTGTCCTTTCTAGTTAGTGAGGGCCCCATCATTTGCTCAGCCTATCTTTCTATCTGTGTTTGTGTTTTCATCTTGTTTCACCGACAATACATGTTGGGGGCTCTCTATTGCTTTGGGGTCTGCTCTGGGGCAATTTAGATTTTCCCTTTCTTTCTTTAGGCTTATTTAGTTTTCCGGCCGTGACGAGGCATCTAGGACCACTGTAGGCACGCTCCACGGCTACTGCTAGTTGTGTGGATAGGATCAGGGGTCTGCAATCCGCTAGTTACCAACCTCTTCAGTTTTCTGGGTTCAGCCTGCTTTTTCCTCCTTGGTGACTCATTCATAACAGGGAACCTCTAACGGACTCACTATGAAATGCCATGAAATGGGCATTAGAGGAGTGGAGACATTGGTTGGAGGGAGCTAGACATCAAGTTGTGGTCCTCACTGACCGCAAGAATTTGATTTACCTTGAGTCGGCCAAACGCTTGAATCCTAGAGCAAAATTATCTTTCTCTGGGAGCGATAGGGGCCTGAACAGTGCAGTTGTGTCCGAGGACAGCTCAGTCAGGACACACTTCTTTGGTAAGTCAATCTGCAGGGAACTAGAGTATGTGGTGTTTGCAGTGGAAGCAGTGGAGAGGAAGTCAACCTTCTCCTTGTTCTCTTGTCGCCTTCATGCCAAATCTCCTCTGTTCCCACTCTCAGCCCCTTTTATCTCCCCCATGCCCCCTGCTGTCCAGTGCAAAGGTCCTTCCCACTCAGAGGAATTGTCCCACAGCCGCAGTGGTGACAGACCCGATAGTTCTGACCCCAAAGTGCACAGGGAACCGCTGACTCTGTCCTAGCTCATCTTCTTACATTCTGATGGATGTTAGGTATTTGAACTGTATGAATGGAATCAGACTGGAATGGACTGTTTGTGCGTTCTGTATTGTTCACATGCCCTTGACGCACCCCAGAGGCCGTGGGATACTCGGTACCGGGCCGGTCGTCTTAAAGGGATATGTCACAGTGGCAGTGACCCGGTCTGTGGCCCCAGACGGTCATGTAAAAGGGGTAGAATTGAATGGAAATAAAGTTGATGTAGTGATTCGTGACTCCAGTTGGAGTGTTCGACTGTAGTATAGCCGGCACTGCAGATGATCCCTGGGGGAATAGATGGTGATGGCAGTGCAGATGTTTAACCCTCTCCAACCAGGGCTGACCCCCAGAGATTGTGATGGAAGTAGAAGGCACGGAGTAATAAGGCAGGAGACAAGGAAAGTCACTTTATCATTTACTGTAGTTCAGGTGCAGTTCAGAGGAGATATTACAGCTCTCGCCAGGTTACAGTCTGCTTTGCAAAATGGGAGTTATCCTTCCCTCTGCTGTGACTCAATGTAAGCTTCCTGCTATTCTAATCCCTTCAGGGACCAAGGCTTCCCAGAGTTTGGAACTTCCAGTACAGCCCACTAATCATTGTGTTTTCCTCCTCTGGCAACTTGTAGCTTGGATCCTGTGTGAAGCTCAAGTTTCTTCTTGCACAATCCTTCACTGATCCTAGTCTACTGCAGCCTTCCCGAGGAAAACACTCTGCTGTTGGTTGTATAATCCCACACAGTCTCTCAGTCTTACCACCCTGCTCTGAAAGCATGGATGGCCTAGGGGCTGACTCCCTGATTCTTCTTAGCTTTGCTCCTGGAGAAAGCGCATGTCATGGCTTCCTGGAGCGTTCTCCATTCTCTCTCCTTCATCTTCACTGAAAACAACTCGATTCCTCCCCTTCCCAGTTAGGGAATGTCTGCAAAGCTCTAAGCTTCAGACAAGTAAGGGAGTGAGGTAAATTGTGTGTGTGTGTGTGTGTTGTGGTCTCTAGCAGAGAAGGAATAACTCCCATTGCCCACAAAACAGTACATATTTAACCCTTTTGTGGCAGTAAAGATGTAGGGCGCCACACCCTACCATGGTTATGGAGTAGTTTATGATGCTATAATAAACCAGAGTTCGGACTTGTTTAAAAGAGAACCTGCTCCTGTATAGTTGCATATTGCCAAGCAAGTATACCCCCAACCTGCTAGAGATCGCTACGTCACAACAGTTAAAGGGAACCTGTCACATCCTCAAATGTTGTTAACCTGCAGATATGGGGTTAATCTGCAGGTTAATAGGGTTCCAATGCTGCACGACTTTTTATGCTGAAAGCTGGGAGGAAATTAACTTTGTCTCCCTGCAGCCTGCTGCTTTCAGTCAGAGAGGTGTGGCTTCCATAACCACTCAGTACTTAGTGAACAGCGGATGTATCCATGCCCCAGTACTGACTGTCAGCAGTGCATCTGTACAGAGCTAGCTTTCAATCAGTGCTGGGGCATGGTAACCACATATCTGCATTTTAATAGCTTTTGTGGACCTGATACAGTAGGTTACTTTTAAAAAAAATTTAAGTTCAACTGGGAATTACCAAAGAAATTTCACATGGGGTGCACTTCTTATTTCTAATGCTGAACAGGAAGCAACACACTGGAGAAAGAAGAACATGCCCCCACAATGGCTTAAAACAGGCTTAGTGTGAACTTTTTTTGAAATGTGCACAGCCCCATAGACTAACATTTGTCTAAGTGCAATCCGATGTTTTGTCTGATCGCACTCAGCCCGGAATTACACATATCTGCACCTGCACTTAGAAAGAGGAAAAAAATACATACAGCGTCGGACTGGAGTAGTTTGGACCCACCAGACAAAATCAGTCTTGGGGCCTGCCATGCTTAAGGAGTACTAGTTGCAGAGTCTTCCCTTAGCTTCCATCTAGTCAAGCTGATAATCAGGAAAATTTTTTCCAACTATACCTGTCCAAACAATCACGTGACATACCAGCAAAATGTTCATTTGTTGGGCGCAATGATTTTTATGCTTGATTTAAAAACATCCTTATCGGCAGCAGATAATTTTGTGTAAACAAGACTAGTGCTGCCAAGAACAATGATAATCTATAAGCACAGAAAGATTGTATTAATTAGACCTGTGCCACATACACACACTAGACACCACATACACACACTAGACACAGGACACATATACACTAGACACAGGACACATATACATCAGTCACACGCTAGACACAGGATACATACACACCAGTCACATACTAGACACAGGATACATGCACACCAGTCACACGCTATACACTGGATGCATACACACCAGTCAAACACTAGACACAAGATACATACACATCAGTCACATGCTAAACACAGGATACATACATACCAGTCACACACTAGACACAGGATTAGAGATGGGTGAACCCTGGATGTTTGCATCTGGCAGGTTTGGCCAAACAGTTAAAAAAAAAGTTTTGGTTCAGGTACCAGAACAGTACCCGTACCCCATACACGACAAATACTGTTTCTGAGCATTGGTAAAATCATCACCGCCGGTCAGACAGCCGCAGTTCACATGCTGTCAACTGACAGGATGAGCCCGCAGCTGTGATCAGAGGTATAAAGTTTATTTCTGGTCACTGCCATCGGCTAATAGGACTACTGCTCCCATCAGCCTACACCTGCTGCAGCTAATAACAGCGAGAGCAGGAGCGGCTGATGGGAGTTTTCATCAGCCTTTGCTCTAAATAAATAATTAGAAAAAAAAAGTGTGGGTTCCCCTGTATTTTTGATAACCAGCTGTGACGACTCCTGGAGTGGACCCTCTGGGTCATGACACCAACCCTCCCAGGGCGAGCTGACCTAGTGAAGACCACCCCCTATACAGGGAGTGTCAGGGGCAAGCCCCAGGGGGTGAGGCACCACGACTGCTGGCACCAGGCGGCCGGCTCACAGGAGACACGAGTGGGTGAGTGTGTCTGCAGGAACATGTAAGGCGCACGTCAGAGCACTGAGTCAGGCAGCAGGTGTGCCAGGAGGTGAAACAGAGTACAGGAGCAGAGTGTGTGCCAGAGGGCACAACCGAGTACGAGACAGAGCACAGGGTCAGATCGTGTGCCAGGAGGCACAACCAAGTACAAAGCAGAGGACCTGAATACAGCGCACAGCCAGGCAGGGACAAGGCAGACCAAGCCAGGAAGCACAACAATAATCAGGCACCTCCCCTAGGGGGAGGTCGTCTGATATAGCACATGACTACTACTGGTTCCGGGTCAGGACCTAGCCAGAAAGCACATGACCACTACAGGTTCCGGGTCAGGTCCTCCATTACCATAGAGAGGACCGAGCCCTATATAGCACTGACAGGAGCGCGCAAGCGCAAACGTGACATGTAGGAGGAGACCCGGGGATGAGAGCTGCGTGTGCGCACTCGACGGGACCCCCGGAGTGACCGCGGCTCCGGAAGAGATGATGTCGGGACCGAGGTCCCGCCGCCAGGTGAGCACGGCATGACAGCACCCCCCCCTTTACGCCCCCTCTTTCTAAAACTGGAGAGGAACTTAGACAAAATCTGGGGTGCGTGGATATTCTCCCTGGGTTCCTATGACCTCTCCTCAGGGCCAAAACCCTTCCAATCGACCAAGAACATGGTTCTCCCTCTTACCTTCTTCATGGCCAAAATGTCATTCACCTCAAACTCATCCCCCAAGCCAACAGGCTGGGGTGTGTGGCCTAGAGAAGGATGAAATCAGTTAAGAACCACAGGTTTTAGGAGAGATACATGGAAGGAATTGGGAATACGGAGTGAAGGAGGCAGCTTCAATTTGTAAGCAACATCATTAATCCGCCTGAGGACCTCAAAAGGACCAATGTAACGGGGACCCAGTTTGTAAGATGGTACCTTAAGGCGGACGTATTTGGTGGAGAGCCACACCTTGTCACCAGGGAGAAATGGAGGAACGTCCAGGCGCCTCTTGTCAGCGTGTAATTTCATTCTGTCACGGGCTTTCTCGAGAGCGGTTTTGGTCTCCTGCCATACCCTGGAGAACTCCACAGACAGAGAATCGGCAGCAGGTACCCCCGAGACAGGAAGTACCGGTAGAGGCACACTGGGATGCTGTCCAAAGACGATGAAGAAAGGAGACTTGGTAGACGATTCACTGGAGTGATTATTGTAGGCGAACTCAGCCCAAGGAAGTAGACCGACCCAGTCATTCTGATGAGCATTAGAAAAATGCCGGAGGTAGGATGTAAGGATCTGGTTGGTACGTTCCACCTGCCCATTGGTTTGGGGGTGATAGGCGGAAGAGAAATCCAATGACACTTTCATGAGTTCGCATAGAGCTCTCCAGAATCGGGAGGTGAATTGGACCCCTCTGTCTGACACGATGTGCTGGGGGAAGCCGTGAATCCTGAAGATATGGGAAATGAAGATCTTCGCCAAGTCAGGAGCACAGGGTAGTCCAGGAAGAGGAATGAAGTGGGCCATCTTTGAAAATCGGTCTACAACCACCAAGACCACAGTACAACCGGAAGAACAAGGCAGGTCAGTAATGAAATCCATGGCTATGTGCTGCCATGGAGCCGATGGAACGGGAAGCGGGAACAGAAGACCGGAGGGTGGTTGTCTGGGTATCTTGTTCCGGGCACAGGACGGGCAAGATGCTACAAAGTCTTTAACATCCTGGGAGAGTGAAGGCCACCAATAATGGCGAGAGATTAAGTCCAAAGTCTTTTTGACACCAACGTGGCCGGCAATCTTGGACGAATGTCCCCAATTTAGCACTCGTTTTCGGTTATTCTCAGCCACAAAGGTTCTTCCCGGAGGTAACGTGGTTAACTTGACAGGGGCCACAGTAATCACTTTGGATATATCAATGATATGAGAGGGTTCTTCCTCTGCATCAGACGACAGGAATGATCTTGACAACGCATCCGCTCTAACGTTCTTATCGCCTGGCCGAAAATGTAGCTCAAAGTCAAAGCGGGCGAAGAATAGGGACCACCTGGCTTGCCGAGGATTGAGCCTCTGTGCGGACTGGATGTACGCCAGGTTCTTATGGTCTGTGAAGATCTTGAATGGATGTATGGCACCTTCCAGTAAGTACCTCCACTCCTCCAAGGCCAACTTAATGGCCAATAGCTCTTTGTCGCCAATGGAGTAGTTCTGCTCAGTGGAGGAAAATACTTTAGAAAAGAAGCCACAGGTGACAAAACGTCCAGAAGAGGATTTCTGCAGAAGGACTGCGCCAGCCCCAGTAGAGGATGCGTCCACCTCGAGAGTGAAAGGTCTACTAACCTCAGGTCGGTGAAGGGCCGGAGCAGCGGCGAAGGCTTGTTTCAACGACTGGAATGCCTCTTCAGCCTCAGAGGGCCAAGCCTTTGGGTTAGCTCCCTTGCAGATAAGGGACGAGATGGGGCAAACCAACGAGGAGAAATGAGGAACAAACTGTCGGTAGTAGTTCGCAAAACCAAGGAAGCGTTGGATTGCCTTCACCCCATGGGGCTGTGGCCAATCGAGGACGGCGGACACCTTTGCCGGATCCATGCGTAGACCTGATTCTGAGATAATGTACCCCAAGAATGGCAGGGACGTTTGCTCGAAGGCACATTTCTCGAGCTTGGCATAAAGGCGGTTCTCCCTCAGGCGCTGGAGGACCTGACGCACGTTCTTTCTGTGGGTGGAGAGGTCTGGAGAAAAAACGAGGATGTCATCCAGATAGACTACCACGCAGGAGTACAGCATATCCCGGAAGACGTCATTCACGAACTCCTGGAACACCGCTGGGGCATTGCAGAGGCCGAAGGGCATGACCAAGTACTCATAGTGACCGTCTCTGGTGTTAAAAGCGGTCTTCCACTCATCCCCGGAACGAATGCGGATCAAGTTGTAGGCCCCACGAAGATCCAGTTTGGTGAAAATTCGAGCTCCTCTAAGTCGGTCAAAGAGCTCCAGGATCAATGGCAATGGGTACTTGTTCTTGACCGTGATATCATTCAGGCCTCGGTAGTCTATGCAAGGACGGAGGGAGCCGTCCTTCTTTTTTACAAAGAAAAATCCCGCTCCCGCGGGCGAGGAGGACTTACGGATAAAACCTCTCGCAAGGTTCTCCTGGATATAGTCAGACATAGCTTGGGTCTCAGCAGGGGATAGCGGGTATATCCTACCCCTGGGTGGTGTAGAACCAGGAATGAGGTCAATCGGACAGTCATATGGCCGATGGAGGGGCAGAGTCTCGGCCTCCTTCTTGTCGAAGACATCTGCAAAGGACCAGTAAGCCGACGGCAGACCTGTAGGTGCCGGGGATGGGCCGGCAGAGTTCATCGGACGGACGGGCAACAGGCACTTCTCCTGTCAGAACGGTCCCCACCGGAGTATCTCGCCCGACCGCCAGTCCAGGGTTGGCTCATGAGTCCGTAGCCAAGGGAGGCCTAGAAGAAATGTATAAGACATGGTAGACAAGACGAGGAAGGAGATCTTCTCCCGGTGCAGAGCTCCAATCTGCAGCTCGATCTCTTCGGTGGCCTGGGTAACGGTCTCCTGCACGGACGTACCATTGACCGAAACAATCGACCGAGGAGTCTCCAGGGATCTGACAGGAATCCGGTATTTTTTAACCTCCTCGAGTGTGATAAAATTCCCCTCCGTGCCAGAATCCAGAAAAGCCTCCTCAGAATAACGCTTGGCACCGAGATTCAATAATACGGACACGAGCAGGGGAGGAGAGGAATCACGTACGCCTAGGGAGGCCTCTCCTATCAACCCTAGGCGGAGAAGTTTCCCGGCTTCTTGGAGCAGGAACGGAGGAGGTGAGAGGAGCTCCTCTCTCTGGCTAATTCACGGGCGCGTTCCTGAAACCGCAGGTCAATGCGTGTCGCCAGAGAGATCAGATCCTCTAAAGAGGTGGGGATATCCTGACCTGCCAGTTCGTCTTTGATCCGACCGGACAGGCCACGCCAAAAGATCCCTACGAGAGCCTCGTTGTTCCAACCGAGTTCGGAGGCCAAGGTACGAAAACAGATGGCATACTGTCCCAACGGTAGCGTACCCTGATGGAGGTTAAAGAGGGACTTGGTGATAGAGGCCAGCCGACCCGGCTCGTCGAGCACCTTGCGGAAGGTGTCCAAAAAGGTGGAAAGCTGAGAGACGAGTGGGTCATTGCGCTCCCAGAGGGGGTTCACCCATGCTAATGCCTCCCCCTCTAAGTGTGAAACAATAAAGGCAATTTGGGCGCGCTCAGTGGGATAGTGCTGCGGCAAAAGCTCCAAATGTAACCGGCATTGGTTCAGAAATCCTCGACAAAACTTGGGGTCCCCGCTATATCGGGGTGGCTTGCCGAGGCGCGGCATCAGGTGCGGGGCTGAGGACTGGGCAGAAACGGATTGTATGGCCGACAAACGGGACTCCATGGATTTCAAAAGGGCCATAATCCTGGTCTGACTCTCCCGTAGGAACACCAGTTCCTTTTGGATGGAGGTGGTGGTACCAGCGGGGTCCATGGCCTGATTATACTGTGACGACTCCTGGAGTGGACCCTCTGGGTCGTGACACCAACCCTCCCAGGGCGAGCTGACCTAGTGAAGACCACCCCCTATACAGGGAGTGTCAGGGGCAAGCCCCAGGGGGTGAGGCACCACGACTGCTGGCACCAGGCGGCCGGCTCACAGGAGACACGAGTGGGTGAGTGTGTCTGCAGGAACGTGTAAGGCGCACGTCAGAGCACTGAATCAGGCAGCAGGTGTGCCAGGAGGTGAAACAGAGTACAGGAGCAGAGTGTGTGCCAGAGGGCACAACCGAGTACGAGACAGAGCACAGGGTCAGAGCGTGTGCCAGGAGGCACAACCAAGTACAAAGCAGAGGACCTGAATACAGCACACAGCCAGGCAGGGACACGGCAGACCAAGCCAGGAAGCACAACAATAATCAGGCACCTCCCCTAGGGGGAGGTCGTCTGATATAGCACATGACTACTACTGGTTCCGGGTCAGGACCTAGCCAGAAAGCACATGACCACTACAGGTTCCGGGTCAGGTCCTCCATTACCATAGAGAGGACCGAGCCCTATATAGCACTGACAGGAGCGCGCAAGCGCAAACGTGACATGTAGGAGGAGACCCGGGGATGAGAGCTGCGCGTGCGCACCCGACGGGAGTGACCGCGGCTCCGGAAGAGATGACGTCGGGACCGAAGTCCCGCCGCCAGGTGAGCACGGCGTGACAGCACCCCCCCCTTTACGCCCCCTCTTTCTAAAACTGGAGAGGAACTTAGACAAAATCTGGGGTGCGTGGATATTCTCCCTGGGTTCCTATGACCTCTCCTCAGGGCCAAAACCCTTCCAATCGACCAAGAACATGGTTCTCCCTCTTACCTTCTTCATGGCCAAAATGTCATTCACCTCAAACTCATCCCCCAAGCCAACAGGCTGGGGTGTGTGGCCTAGAGAAGGATGAAATTAGTTAAGAACCACAGGTTTTAGGAGAGATACATGGAAGGAATTGGGAATACGGAGTGAAGGAGGCAGCTTCAATTTGTAAGCAACATCATTAATCCGCCTGAGGACCTCAAAAGGACCAATGTAACGGGGACCCAGTTTGTAAGATGGTACCTTAAGGCGGACGTATTTGGTGGAGAGCCACACCTTGTCACCAGGGAGAAATGGAGGAACGTCCAGGCGCCTCTTGTCAGCGTGTAATTTCATTCTGTCCCGTGCTTTCTCGAGAGCGGTTTTGGTCTCCTGCCATACCCTGGAGAACTCCACAGACAGAGAATCGGCAGCAGGTACCCCCGAGACAGGAAGTACCGGTAGAGGCACACTGGGATGCTGTCCAAAGACGATGAAGAAAGGAGACTTGGTAGACGATTCACTGGAGTGATTATTGTAGGCGAACTCAGCCCAAGGAAGTAGACCGACCCAGTCATTCTGATGAGCATTAGAAAAATGCCGGAGGTAGGATGTAAGGATCTGGTTGGTACGTTCCACCTGCCCATTGGTTTGGGGGTGATAGGCGGAAGAGAAATCCAATGACACTTTCGTGAGTTCGCATAGAGCTCTCCAGAATCGGGAGGTGAATTGGACCCCTCTGTCTGACACGATGTGCTGGGGGAAGCCGTGAATCCTGAAGATATGGGAAATGAAGATCTTCGCCAAGTCAGGAGCACAGGGTAGTCCAGGAAGAGGAATGAAGTGGGCCATCTTTGAAAATCGGTCTACAACCACCAACACCACAGTACAACCGGAAGAACAAGGCAGATCAGTAATGAAATCCATGGCTATGTGCTGCTATGGAGCCGATGGAACGGGAAGCGGGAACAGAAGACCGGAGGGTGGTTGTCTGGGTATCTTGTTCCGGGCACAGGATGGGCAAGATGCTACAAAGTCTTTAACATCCTGGGAGAGTGAAGGCCACCAATAATGGCGAGAGATTAAGTCCAAAGTCTTTTTGACACCAACGTGGCCGGCAATCTTGGACGAATGTCCCCAATTTAGCACTCGTTTTCGGTTATTCTCAGCCACAAAGGTTCTTCCCGGAGGTAACGTGGTTAACTTGACAGGGGCCACAGTAATCACTTTGGATATATCAATGATATGAGAGGGTTGTTCCTCTGCATCAGACGACAGGAATGATCTTGACAACGCATCCGCTCTAACGTTCTTATCGTCTGGCCGAAAATGTAGCTCAAAGTCAAAGCAGGCGAAGAATAGGGACCACCTGGCTTGCCGAGGATTGAGCCTCTGTGCGGACTGGATGTACGCCAGGTTCTTATGGTCCGTGAAGATCTTGAATGGATGTATGGCACCTTCCAGTAAGTACCTCCACTCCTCCAAGGCCAACTTAATGGCCAATAGCTCTTTGTCGCCAATGGAGTAGTTCTGCTCAGTGGAGGAAAATACTTTAGAAAAGAAGCCACAGGTGACAAAACGTCCAGAAGAGGATTTCTGCAGAAGGACTGCGCCAGCCCCAGTAGAGGATGCGTCCACCTCGAGAGTGAAAGGTCTACTAACCTCAGGTTGGTGAAGGGCCGGAGCAGCGGCGAAGGCTTGTTTCAACGACTGGAATGCCTCTTCAGCCTCAGAGGGCCAAGCCTTTGGGTTAGTTCCCTTGCAGATAAGGGACGAGATGGGGCGAACCAACGAGGAGAAATGAGGAACAAACTGTCGGTAGTAGTTCGCAAAACCAAGGAAGCGTTGGATTGCCTTCACCCCATGGGGCTGTGGCCAATCGAGGACGGCGGACACCTTTGCCGGATCCATGCGTAGACCTGATTTTGAGATAATGTACCCCAAGAATGGCAGGGATGTTTGCTCGAAGGCACATTTCTCGAGCTTGGCATAAAGGCGGTTCTCCCTCAGGCGCTGGAGGACTTGACGCACGTTCTTTCTGTGGGTGGAGAGGTCTGGAGAAAAAACGAGGATGTCATCCAGATAGACTACCACGCAGGAGTACAGCATATCCCGGAAGACGTCATTCACGAACTCCTGGAACACCGCTGGGGCATTGCAGAGGCCGAAGGGCATGACCAAGTACTCATAGTGACCGTCTCTGGTGTTAAAGGCGGTCTTCCACTCTTCCCCGGAACGAATGCGGATCAAGTTGTAGGCCCCACGAAGATCCAGTTTGGTGAAAATTCGAGCTCCTCTAAGTCGGTCAAAGAGCTCCAGGATCAATGGCAATGGGTACTTGTTCTTGAGGTGGGGATATCCTGACCTGCCAGTACGTCTTTGATCCGACCGGACAGGCCACGCCAAAAGATCCCTACGAGAGCCTCGTTGTTCCAACCGAGTTCGGAGGCCAAGGTACGAAAACAGATGGCATACTGTCCCAACGGTAGCGTACCCTGATGGAGGTTAAAGAGGGACTCGGTGATAGAGGCCAGCCGACCCGGCTCGTCGAGCACCTTGCGGAAGGTGTCCAAAAAGGTGGAAAGCTGAGAGACGAGTGGGTCATTGCGCTCCCAGACGGGGTTCACCCATGCTAATGCCTCCCCCTCTAAGTGTGAAACAATAAAGACAATTTGGGCGCGCTCAGTGGGATAGTGCTGCGGCAAAAGCTCCAAATGTAACCGGCATTGGTTCAGAAATCCTCGACAAAACTTGGGGTCCCCGCTATATCGGGGTGGCTTGCCGAGGCGCGGCATCAGGTGCGGGGCTGAGGACTGGGCAGAAACGGATTGTATGGCCGACAAACGGGACTCCATGGATTTCAAAAGGGCCATAATCCTGGTCTGACTCTCCCGTAGGAACACCAGTTCCTTTTGGATGGAGGTGGTGGTACCAGCGGGGTCCATGGCCTGATTATACTGTGACGACTCCTGGAGTGGACCCTCTGGGTCGTGACACCAACCCTCCCAGGGTGAGCTGACCTAGTGAAGACCACCCCCTATACAGGGAGTGTCAGGGGCAAGCCCCAGGGGGTGAGGCACCACGACTGCTGGCACCAGGCGGCCGGCTCACAGGAGACATGAGTGGGTGAGTGTGTCTGCAGGAACGTGTAAGGCGCACGTCAGAGCACTGAATCAGGCAGCAGGTGTGCCAGGAGGTGAAACAGAGTACAGGAGCAGAGTGTGTGCCAGAGGGCACAACCGAGTACGAGACAGAGCACAGGGTCAGAGCGTGTGCCAGGAGGCACAACCAAGTACAAAGCAGAGGACCTGAATACAGCGCACAGCCAGGCAGGGACACGGCAGACCAAGCCAGGAAGCACAACAATAATCAGGCACCTCCCCTAGGGGGAGGTCGTCTGATATAGCACATGACTACTACTGGTTCCAGGTCAGGACCTAGCCAGAAAGCACATGACCACTACAGGTTCCGGGTCAGGTCCTCCATTTTCATAGAGAGGACCGAGCCCTATATAGCACTGACAGGAGCGCGCAAGCGCAAATGTGACATGTAGGAGGAGACCCGGGAATGAGAGCTGCGAGTGCGCACCTGACGGGACCCCCGGAGTGACCGCGGCTCCGGAAGAGATGACGTCGGGACCGAGGTCCCGCCGCCAGGTGAGCACGGCGTGACACCAGCCAGGCAAAAATTACATCTGGGGGCTGCAACCCTCAGCTGTCAGAGTTAGCAAGGCTGGTTATCAAGAATAGAGGGGTCCTCATGCTGTTTAAAATAAATTAAATATATAATTGTAAAAAACTATGTGAGATCCCCCATTTTTGACAACCAGCCTTGCTAAAGCAGACAGCTGGGGGATGGTATTCTCATGATACAGACTCCTTTATGATTCTAAATTAAAACATTTTCACATCATCAACCATTCCATTGAAGCCACTGTCTCATGTAATAAAACAATTATAAAAAACAACCAAATCCCTCACCTGTCCGCTCTGTCCCAAGCCGTAATCCATGTCTGGGGATAAATACTTTTCCACCTGAATGGTGCCAAGATGCAACCAACAAGGCTGAGAACCACTCAGGATTGACCTGCTGGGAGTGTAGCATCAGTGAGCAGCAGTGACATCATCGCAGTCACCAAGGGGTTTACAAGGGACCGTTCCTGTCAGACTAATCTGATAAGCTTTTATGAAGAGGTAAGTTCCGGACTGGACCAAGGGAATGCAGTGGACGTGGTGTACATGGACTTTTCAAAAGCTTTTGATACGGTGCCACACAAAAGGTTGATATATAAAATGAGAACAATGGGGATAGGGGAAAATATGTGTTGGTGTGTTAAGAGCTGGCTCAGGGATAGGAAACAAAGGGTGGTTATTAATGGAGCACACTCGGACTGGGTCACAGTTAGCAGTGGGGTACAACAGGGGTCAGTTTTGGGCCCGCTTCTTTTTAACATATTTATTAATGACCTTGAAGGGGGCATAGAGAGTAGAATTTCAATATTTGCAGATGACACTAAACTCTGCAGGGTAATCAGTACAGAGGAGGACAATTTTATATTACAGGAGGATTCATGTAAACTAGAAGCTTGGGCTGATAAATGGCATATGAGCTTTAATGGGGATAAATGTAAGGTCATGCACTTGGGTAGAACAAACAAGATGTATAATTATGTGCTTAATTGTAAAACACTGGGCAAAACAGTCACTGAAAAAGACCTGGGTGTATTGGTGGACGACAAACTCACATTTAGCGGCCAGTGTCAGGCAGCTGCTGCAAAGGCAAATAAAATAATGGGATGCATTAAAAGAGGCATAGATGCTCATGAGGAGAACATAATTTTACCTCTATATAAGTCACTAGTGCGACCACACTTAGAATACTGTGTACAATTCAGGTCACCGGTGTATAAGAAAGACATAGCTGAACTGGAGCGGGTGCAGAGAAGAGCGACCAAGGTTATGAGGGAACTAGGGGGTCTGCAATACCAAGACAGGTTATTACACTTGGGGTTATTTAGTTTGGAGAATCGAAGGCTTAGGGGTGATCTTATTACAATGTATAAATATATGCGGGGACAATACCAAGACCTTTCTAATGATCTTTTTACTCTTAGACCTGTGACGGGGACAAGGGGGCATGCTCTACGTCTGGAGGAAAGAAGGTTTAAGCATACTCACAGACGCGGATTCTTTACTGTAAGAGCAGTGAGACTATGGAACTGTCTGCCATATGATGTTGTAATGAGTGATTCCCTACTAAAATTTAAGAAGGGACTGGATGCCTTTCTTGGAAAGTATAATATTACAGGGTATATACACTAGTTTCCTTAATATTGCGTTGATCCAGGGAGCTAGTCTGATTGCCGTATGTGGAGTCGGGAAGGAATTTTTTTCCCCAATGTGAAGCTTACTGTTGCCACATGGGTTTTTTTTGCCTTCCTCTTGATCAACATGTTAGGGCAAGTTAGGATAGGATATGGGTTGAACTAGATGGACTTAAAGTCTCCCTTCAACCTTAATAACTATGTTACTATGTCTGGGGATAAATACTTTTCCACCTGAATGGTGCCAAGATGCAACCAACAAGGCTGAGAACCACTCAGGATTGACCTGCTGGGAGTGTAGCATCAGTGAGCAGCAGTGACATCATCGCAGTTACCACTGGTCCTTGAGGCTGCATTCCCAGCTGGGGCCCTGAACTGCAGTGACCTCGGTGAGATCCCCCTAGCACAGTGAGAAAGTCTCATGGTGCAGCACTGAGCTCAGAAAGCGCACCGCAATTCACTTTGAGAAATTTGTGAACTGCAGTGAACTCACCGCTGCACCGAGAGGCTTTTTCTCACTGTCACCTTTCTCCACACAGCCCTTTTATCATCCCCACCTCTTCCACACAGTCCCTCATCATCCCCCCTTTTCCACACAGCCCCTCATCATCCCCTCTTTTCCACACAGCCCCTCATCATCTCCACCTTTTCCACACAGCCTCTCATCATCCCCCCTTTTCCACACAGCCCCACATACTCCCCCCTTTTCCACACAACCCCTTATCATCCTCCCCTTTTCCACACAGCCCCTCATCATCCCCCCTTTTCCACACAGCCCATCATTATCACCCCCTTTTCCACACAGCCTATCATTATCACCCCCTTTTCCACAAAGCCCCTTACCCACTTTTTTCCACAAAGCCCATCCACACAGCCCCATCATCACCCCCTTTTCCACACAGCCCCTCATCATCTCCCCCTTTTCCACAAAGCCCCTTACCCACCTTTTTCCACAAAGCCCATCAACCCCTTTTTCTGAAAAGCCCATCATCACCCCTTCTCCACACAGCCCCTCATCATCATGCCCCCTATCATACCCCCTTCTCCCCCAAACAGCGCCTCATCATACCCCTTTATTGCACAGCATCTCATCATCCCTTCTCCACGCAGGACCTCATCATCCCCCTTCTTCATACAGTCCCTCATCTTCCCCCCCTTCTTCGCACAGCTCCTCCTCATCCCTCTTCTTTGCACAGTCCCTCATAATCATCCCACTCTTCTTCCCACAGTCTCTCATCATCGACCCCCCCTTCTCCACACAGCTCCTCTTCGTCCCCCCTTCTCCACACAACCCCTCATCATCCCCCATTCTTCTCACAGCCCTTCATCATCCCCCTTCTTCACACAGCCCCTCATCATCTCCCCTTCTCCACACAGCTCCTCATCATAACCCCTTTCTCCACACAGCCCTTCATCATCCTCTATCTCCATACAGTCCCTTGTTATGAATGAGTCACCGTAGGAGGCAAAAACAGAAATACTAGTTAAGTCCAGAAAACCAGAGAAGTTGGCAGCTATCGGATTGCAGACCCCTGAACCTATCAACAACAACTAGCAGTAGCCGTGTGGGGTTCCTACGGTGCCCTAGACCCCTCGATCACAGCCTGAGAACTAAATAGCCTAAAGACAGAAAGGGAAATCTAAACTGCCCCAGAGCAGACCCCAAAGCAATAGGCAGCCCCCAACATATAATGACGGTGAAGCAAGATGAAAAAACACTCACACAGATAGAAAGATAGGCTGAGCAAATGATGGGGCCCAAGCTAACTAAATAGGACAGGATAGAAAAGCTGCTGTCTGCAATCCGCCAAAACCCTATCAAAACAAGAGCCAACAGACTGATAGGGAAAAAAGCCCTGAAGACACTAGGCTTCAAAAAGACTATATCAGTACTCAGGTATTTTCTGAAGACAGAGCAAAAAGGAATTCAGCTCACCCCAGCAGGGAATGGCAGAAATCCAGAAAAACAAGGCAAGGCAAAACAAAACCAAATCACAAATGCAAAAAGCAGAGCAGAAAACTTAGCTTTTGAGGAGCAGGAATCAGACTGGTCTCCTAGAATCCCTCAGAGAGATCACCAGCAAGGCAGAAGGGCGTCGGCTGCCTTATATCCAGTCAGCAATTCCAGTCACCCAGTCATCATCATCCTGCTCTGGTGCTTGGTAATCAGCCTCACTACCTTCCCTCACCAGAAGAGGGAGTTCATCAGACCTCAATGGTGAAGGGGAAAATGAACTCACAACAGTCCCTCATCATCATCTTCCCACTCAAGTTACATCAACCCTTTCCAAAATACATAATCAGAACACTCCTACTGAGTCCTGTGTCTGTGGCGCCCCTGAGGGTTCAGTCACCACAGAGGTACTGCACCTCCTCCTGAGGTGTGGTACCCCACTATCCAGGTAAGGTGGAGACACCTGACCACACTACAACACTCACATCCCACACGCAAAGCAGTAGTGTATCAGAGCAACCTTGGTGGCTCCCTGCTTGGAACACGAAGAGTGCTGGGAGGTGGGTGGAGCTTAGACTGCTCAAGAGAGCGGGAAAATATTAGGAAAAGGTTACTCTGTGAGAGAAGATCCCCTGAGAGGGATGGAGTGAAGGAAGTGCTGCAGCAGACTCCTGTGACATGGCGCTGCTGGCACAGGAAAGAGCCATAGAAAGCCTGATTCCTCAGAAGGAAGATAGTTTAGTACGGAATGTAAGGAGAAGAAGAGAACTAAGGACTAGGGTCTGAGCAGAGCCCTTCCCCCAAGTTTGAAGGGCATGGCCGGGGTTCGGTCCCTGAGGTTGTTTGGATACTGATGTTCCTGCAGCAGAAACCGGAGGAATAGAAGTCGTCACCTCTTCATTCCCATCTAAGACTTGGGGGCACAACAGCAACGTGGGTGAGCCGGGACATGATAGCAAGAAGTCCACAAAGCAGGCCCCAACTGTCTGCCATACAAGTAGAGTTCTAAGTAACATCAAGATGGAGGAACTTGAGTTTAAGTCGCAACTACAAGTACTTCAGATTAGGCGCTAGTGTGGAGACGTTTAGAGAAGGCACATGTTGGAGGAGTGCTGGAAAGGTGTACTTTACCTTGCCTGGGAGTTGGCTGAGCCCATGACCTGGAGGACACGGCACCGAAGCGGGCATCTGTGTGCACCAGACTGTGAGTAAAGCCTTGGAATTACATGCCCTTGTGTCCTCCACTTATTTTTGCGCCTTACACCTGGCTCTGCTACATCTACTTCTTTATACCATCTCCCCGTTTACCACCTTCATCTACTCTGCCCTGGGACTACAGCTTCACCTGTGGGGAGCTTCAACATCATTGCTGCACCACACCATCTGTCCCAGAGAAGCAATCCTGCAGCGCTGGTCAAACTGACCAGAAATCACAGGTGGCGTCATGAATCATCTCAGCAGCAAGTGATATTAAGTGAGTGTTTTCTTATCACCTGCTGCTGCCGGCTTCTATTGATCTCATCGAACACTCTACAACTGAGAGCGCAGTCAGCTCAATGAGATCAATAGAAACCGGCAGCTACAGGTGATGAGAAAGCACTCACTTCACATCACTTGCTGCTGAGTAGTGTAGACGGCCCACCGGCACTGGGTATAGAATAAGGCACTCACCGTTGAGTGCACATGATCGTAATACAGGTCAGAGCAGGCACTAATATGAAGGAGGTAGGAGTTGTGGTGCTGGTCAGGGGGTGGGCCCACCATAGGATTCTCAGATTTCCCGGTGGGCTAGTCCAACCCTGAATATATACCACCAATGAAATCTCTCTGGTAATGCCCACTTCAAATTAGCTGTTTAGGACTAAATACTTTGAAGGCAACAGGTGCGAAATTAAGAAAAAAAAAGTGTGTTTTTTTTGCATCATGTGTCTAATTTAACATAGAAAAAAAATTGTGGAAGAGTTCTTTTTAAATCAAAAGTGCAATATTAGTGGTAACTTCAATCCCAGATGTCATCTGGATGTTAACTTTATATTACATAAGGTGGACATGGCACCTGAACCAGAGCCATCTACTAGACATACAGTGGGTATGGAAAGTATTCAGACCCCTTTAAATTTTTCACTCTTTGTTTCTTTGCAGCTATTTGGTATATTCAAAAAAAGTTAATTTTTTTCTCATTAATGTACACTCTATACCCCTTTCTTGACTGAAAAAAACAGAAATGTAGAAATTTTTGCAAATTTATTAAAAAAGAAAAACTGAAATATCACATGGTCATAAGTATTCAGACCTTTTGCTCATACACTCATATTTAAGTCACATGCTGTCCATTTCCTTGTGATCCTCCATGAGATGGTTCTACTCTTTCAGTGGAGTCCAGCTGTGTTTAATTAAACTGATAGGACTTGATTTGGAAAGACACACACCTGTCTATATAAGACCTCACAGCTCACAGTACAGGTCAGATCAAATGAGAATCATGAGATCAAAGGAACTGGCCAAGGTGTTCAGAAACAGAATTGTGGCAAGGCACAGATCTGGCCAAGGTTACAAAAGAATTTCTGCAGTACTCAAGGTTCCTAAAAGCACAGTGGCCTCCATTATCCTTAAATGAAAGAAGTTTTGGACCACCTGAAGTCTTTCTTAGACTTGGCCATCCAGCCAAATTGAGCAATCAGGGGAGAAGAGCCTTTGTGAGAGAGGTAAAGAACCCCAAGATCACTTTGGCTGAGCTCCAGAGATGCAGTAGGGAGATGGGAGAAAGTTCCACAAAGTCATCTATCACTGCAGCCCTCCACCAGTTGGGCCTTTATGGAAGACTGACCCAAAGGAAGCCTTTCCTCAGTGCAAGACATATGAAAGCCTGCATAGAGTTTGCTAAAAAAAAACACATGAAGGACTCCCAGACTATGAGAAATAAGATTCTCTGTTCTGATAAGATGAAGATAGACATTTTTGGTGATAATTCTAAGCGGTATGTATGGAGAAAACCAGGCACCGCTCATCACCTGCCCAATACAATCCCAACAGTGAAACATTATATTGGCAGCATCATGCTATGAGGGTGTTTTTCAGCTGCAGGGACAAAACGACTGGTTGCCATTGAAGGAAACATGAATGCAGCCAAGTACACTGATTTCCTGGATGAAAACCTCTTTCAGAGTGCTCTGGACTTCAGACTTGGCCGAAGGTTTACCTTCCAACAAGACAATGACCCTAAGCACACAGCTTAAATAACAAAGAAGTGGCTTCGGAACAACTCTGACCATTCTTGAATGGTCCAGCCAGAGCCCTGACCTAAACCCAATTGAGCATCTCTGGAAAGACCTGAAAATGGCTGTCCACCAACATTCACCATCCAACCTGATGGAACTGGAGAGGATCTGCAAGGAGGAATGGTGGAGGATACCCAAATTCAGGTGTGAAAACTTGTTGCATCATTCCCAAGAAGACTAATGGCTGTACTAGCTCAAAAGGGTGCTTCTACTCAATACTGAGCAAAGGGTCTGAATACATGTGATATTTCAGTTTTTCTTTTTTAATAAATTTTCAAAAATTTCTACATTTCTGCTTTTCTCAGTCAAGATGGGGTGCAGAGTGTACATTAATGAGAAAAAAAAAATGAACTTTTTTGAGTTTACCAAATGGATGCAATGAAACAAAGAGTAAAAAATTTAAAGGGGTCTGAATATTTTCAGTACCCATTATAGCTATACATCCTATTTACATTCAGACACCACTGAAATGGATGTACAGTTATGACTATTTACTCAAAGATTAAAGAACACATCTGCTATTGGCAAATCAACTTTGTTAAAAGAATCTTTAGATAATAATCTGACTTCATGCTTCTCATCTACTTGAATTCCTGACAATCTGCTATAGTTTATAATGATGAATTCATGTGTGGTGGTTTTGCTACAAATTTTATATAGTGTATATACAAGTAAAATCTGAAGCAAATAACACAACACAGGCAGTGCATGATATTATACAAATAGTGTTGGCCGCCTCAATATTAAATTTAGTGAAATGGTGGAAGAGGATGAGAAAAAGGCCAATCTAATAAATGTATTTTGCTCTACAGTATTTCGACAAGAATATCTCATAATAGATAGTATGAATTAAGCACCGTGAAAGATGGACCATTAATTTTAATAGTCAAATATTCAATAATAATAGGATCTGTACCACAGGACAAAAGGATAAAATCTTTGAGGGTTGAAAGGTTTAAAAGGGCTGACTTCTTTTAGAACAACCATAGAGCTGGTGTTCTTCATATTTCCACCCAAAGGTGTGGTCTAGGATTTATATAGTCGACCTTCTGATGCAGGAAAGATATATTTTTTGTACCGTGTTAGCCAGTAGATAGAAGAATATTTAGAACTGAGAGACCTTTTAATGGCTAACTGAAAAGATGGTAACAGATTGCAAGCTTTTGAGACTACTCAGGTCTCTTCATCAGGCTAGACTAATGCAACAACTGAAGAATCACATATTTATGCACAAAAAAGCACAGAAATAGCGCAATAGATAGAACAAGTGATGTGAAGCAGAATTCTCATTATGGGAGAGGGATAAACATAAATATTGGAACAGTTCATAGATATGGAGTGTGAAAGTTTTATTGCCCTCTGATTGGGGTCTGGTTCTGTGTTGTGTAATGCCCCCAGAAGGTCTGAAGACCAAATTCCTTAATTGATGTAAAAAGACATATATCCATATGACACATTCATTCTTGCACTGAATGTGTCAAAAGTTCTCATAAATTTATACTCCCAGACTCTTCTGTCTCTCTGAGACTTGAAGTTACCTTTTTATACAAGTAATTTAATGTCCATCATGGTATGACTGGGGATACAAAAATGTTTTGCCACAGTTAGATCCATTCTTTTTTCTCTTATTGTGTGACGATGAGAATTCATCCTTGTTCTCAGTTTTTGCCCTGTCTCCCCCACATACAGACCCCCAGTTGGACATTTAGTACAAATGATTAGGTACACCACATTAGATACAATACCTGGGACCTGAACGTACCTGGGATCTTGTAGTCCTAACATGAGTTGGGGATCTTTATCTTGTCCGTGGTCATTATAAATTGACAGGTTTTACATTTTTTCTGGTTGCAAGGAAAGGTTCCTGCAGCTGTTGGGGAGGACACGGAGCTTCTGACTATGATGCTTCTTAAATTTGGGGGCTGCCTAAAACACAGTAGTGGGGAGTCTGGAAATATGGATTGTAATCCGGTATCTTTTTTTGTTAAAGGTTGTAATTTCTGTGCAGCTCCCCTTAGCACCTCCAGATTTGGATTGTAGGTGACCACTATAGGCACCCGGTTATTTTCATCTTTAGCTTTGTAATGTAGCAGGTGATTCCTTGATATTCTGGTGGCTCTTGTAATTTGGTTTCCTATTGTTCTTGGATGGTAGCCCTGATTCAAAAAGGTCTTTCTGAGATGACCACGGTGTTTGACTCTAACCATGGGGTTGGAACATATACGATTGGATCTGATGGCTTGGCTGTAGATAAGAGTTTTTTATGTGTTTTGGATGGAAACTGTCCCATTTAAGGTATGTTGGACGGTCAATTCACATCTGATACAGGGATATCTCTATTTCATTGTTCTTCAGCTTATTGATAGTGTGTAAAAAGTTAATTTCAGTGCTGGAGTAGTTGAGTGTTAAGTTGATGGTGGAATGAAATTGATTAAATTGTTCGTGGAATGTCTTTAGCTGTTGCTCAGACTCCTTACAGATGATTAAAATATCATCAATGTAGCGGTAGTAGGCCAGAGGCCTGATGGGACATTAGGTCAAAAAAATCGCTTTCATGAAAAGATTTGCATACTGTGGAGCCATTTTACTTCCCATAGCTGTGCCAGTTTGCTGTAGATAGATCTTGTTGTCAAATTCAAAGTAATTGTGGGTGAGGATAAATTTTGTGTGTTTCACCACAGAATTCACATCATTCCCAGTGTTTTCCTTGAAGACTTTGCAAGCATTTAATCCATCCTGGTGTGGTATATTGGAGTACAAAGATTCCACATCCATGGTGGCCAGGATGGTTCCTACTAGGGATGAGCGAGTAGTGTAGTATTCGGACTCGTTGTACTCGTTATGAGTACCTCCTAATACTTGGGTACTCGTAACGAGTAGCGAGTCCAATGTAAGTCTATGGGAAATGCGATTAATGGGCTGTGTGTGTGCTGGGTTGGGCGGGGACTGTGCGAAGGCTGTGCGGGACGGTGCTGTCTTGTGCGGGGACTGTGCCGGCCTGTGTGAAGCCTGTGCCAGGCTGTGCGGGACTGTGCTGGCCTGTGCAAAGGCTGTACCGTACTGTGCTGAGCTTTGCAGGTACTGTGCGGGGACTATGCCAGGCTGTGTGGGACTGTGCTGGGCTTTGCAGGTACTGTGCGGGGACTATGCCTAGCTGTGTGTGGGGCTGTGTGGGACCACTGGGCTGTGCGGGACTGTGCTGGGCTTTGCAGGTACTGTGCGGGCCTGTGTTGGGCTTTGCAGGTACTGTGCGGGGACTATGCCGGGCTGTGTGGGACTGTGCCGGGCTGTGCAGGTACTGTGCGGGACTGTGTGGGCACTGTGCTGGGCTGTGCAGGGACTGTGTTGGGCTGTGTGGGGACTGTGCGGGCTGTGTCGAATATTGCGAGGTGGGTAGTGAAATACTCGCGAGGATTCGAGTACCACGATTACCGCATTACTCACCGAATACCGAATCCTAACGAGTATACTCGCTCATCCCTAGTTCCTTCTGTTAGAGGACTTATTGCTGCTAGTTTATTCAATAGGTCAGTTGTGTCCTGAATGTAACCGGGTGTATCTTTTGCCAGGGGTTTAAGAACATCCTCTACCCATCCAGATACCTGCTCAGAAAGGGTGCCCATACATGAAATAATCGGCCTCCCTGGATTTCCAGCTTTGGGGATTTTGGGAAGCATGTAGAATGTCCCTATTATTGGACTCTCTGATATCAGGTCATTGCCTCTTATGGATTCGTCAGGCAGACAAGATACCAACTTGTTTAGTTCTTTGAAATAGTCCTGTGTAGGATCCGACTTCAATAGTTCTATAGTAGCGTGTGTCCATAAGTTGTCTGTTTGCTTCATTCATATAGTCTGATGTGTTCATCATGACTATTGCACCTCCCTTGTCAGCAGGTTTAATGATGATTTCTTTGTTGGTTTTCAAAGACTGTATGGCCTTTCTCTCCTGGGCACTGATGTTGGATGCTTGTCTCCTGTTGGTGTCTATGATGGTGGATTTTATCAAATGTCTGAATGAGTCTATATATTTATCCAAATAAGGGTTGTGTCCAGGTGGAGGTGTCCAGTCTGGCCTCTTTTTGGGTGTTAGGATCCCTTTTCCTTCAGTCTGGGTGTTTTCTGAATCTTCTGTATCATTAAAATATTCCCTCAGGTGCAGTCTCCTGAAATAATGTTCCATATCACTGCAAAGTTCAGTTTTATCTAGGGCCGTAGTGGGACAAAATGAGAGTCCTCTAGAAAGAACGGCCAGCTCCACTTTGTTGGGTATATAATCTGAGAGATTGATGATAGTTAGATGCTTTTGTTTCTGGAATGGAGTGGTTGTCCAAGTTGTCAGGTTTTGGCTTTGCTTTGTATCTGTTTGTACAGACTCCTGAATTGAGGCGCAATCTGTGTAGTTTATTTTCCTTGTTATTAATCAGAAATGTCCATAGTTTGTTGTAGTATTGTTGTAAATTTTGCTCTGTGCTTTCTGTAAGCGTTTTCCTCAGAGTTTCAAATTGCCCTTGGACTTTACACATTATGCTGTAGCAGACATGCAAAAGGTGGTTCCTTAGTCTCTCAGAAGTCCTGTGACAAAGGTTTTGTGCATAAATGGGTATTGTAGGTATGAAGAATTGGGTTTGTAATCCAGATTCCTTTGGGAATTAGATTCTCCTTTATGCATTTAGATAAGAAAAAAATGTCGCTGTCCATTTGTGCACGTTTCTTCAGAAGTGGTTTTAGTTCCATAAAGATCCGGTACATTCTGGTATCTTCCATTCTGATACAGATATATATATATATATATATATATATATATATATATATATATATCTTTGCACCGTGTTAGCCAGTAGATAGAAGAATATTTAGAACTAGATTATGGCCCGATGCTATCGCATCGGGAGGATGCGATAGCATCACACCTCTTGCCATGTTAACCCTCAACACACACACTCCTCAACACACACTCCTCTCACCTTTCACCATCTCCACTCACTCTTTCACTCCACATACAACCCCTTCTCTCACTCCGTCTCTCATACTCACGCCGTCATCGCCGCTGCTCCACGATCCCCGACATCTTCTTCCGCCGGCGCCATCCTGGATCCAGACGTTGTCCACGCCGGCGACATGTTCTTGCGGCGACGCCATCTTGAGTACCGTGAAATCCCGCGATAGTCAAGATAGCGTCGCCGGAAGAACATGTCGCCGGCGTGGACGACGTCGGGATCCAAAATGGCGTCGGCGAAATCTCGCGAGTTTTCGCCGACGCCATTTTGGATCCCGACGTCGTCCTCGCCGGCGACATGTTCTTGCGGCGACGCCATCTTGACTATCGCGGGATTTCGCCGATCCAAAATGGCGTCGCCGCAAGAACATGTCGCCGGCGTGGACGACATTGGGATCCAAAATGGCGTCGGCGTAATCTCGCGAGATTTCGCCGACGCCATCTTTTTGGATCCCGAGTCGTCCACGCCAGCGACATGTTCTTGCGGCGACGCCATCTTGAATCTCGCGGGATTTCACGAAATCCAAGATGGCGTCGCCACAAGATCATGTCGGCGGCCTGGAGAACGTCTGGATCCAGGATCGCGGCGGCGGAGGAAGATGTCGGGGCAGCGACGATGACGGTGTGAGTATGAGAAACGGAGTGAGAGAAAGGAA
Organism: Dendrobates tinctorius; assembly: GCF_039654945.1. NCBI lineage: Eukaryota > Metazoa > Chordata > Amphibia > Anura > Dendrobatidae > Dendrobates > Dendrobates tinctorius. Next base: position 5,954,925 of record NW_027361768.1, read on the forward strand.
CGTATGTGGAGTGAAAGAGTGAGTGGACGTGAGTGGAGGTGAAAGGTGAGAGGAGTGTGTGTTGAGGCGGTGTGGTGTGTTGAGGGTTAACATGTGCGTGTGTGTGGTGACGTCACCGGTTACAACTGGACGGAAGTTGTTACAACCGGAAGCTGCTTAGGGCATTTATTATTATAGATGATGAGGAAGAAGCCGTCTGTTGTTGGCGGTGATGGCGTGTAGAGGCTTCTTCAGCCAATGTAATAGATTTAGAGTTAGGGGATTCGTGTGTGAGACGACGGCGTTTATAAGCCTTAATCTTGTCAAGTCGATGCTGTTTTTCCTCAGGAGTCTCATTAGCACGGCGTTGTTTTTGTCGTAGTGCTAAAGCTGCTTTCCTTTCACTGGCATTGGCATACTGTGCATCGGTATTGAATGGTGGTATTGATAGGGCAGAAACAGATTGCTGATTAGTTATGTCAGTGAACGGCATATGGGATGAAGTGTAGCAGTAAATTGTTCCATATGCTGATGTGGAAGCATCCTGTTGTGAGTCTAATAATAATGATGAGGAAGAGGCCGTCTGTTGTCGGCGGTGACGGCGTGCAGAGGCTTCTTCAGCCAATCTTATGGATTTAGAGTTAGGGGATTCGTGTGTGAGGCGACGGCGTTTATAAGCCTTAATCTTCTCAAGGCGATGGTGTTTTTCCTCAGGAGTCTCATTAGCACGGCGTTGTTTTTGTCATAGTGCTAAAGCTGCTTTCCTTTCACTGGCATTGGCATACTTTTTGTTATGACTCATGTTGGCACAGGTAAAGGAGTCTATTTGGCAGTTATCTGGCAGTGAAGAAGGCGTCCTGGAGTATTGTAGAGTAAACAGATACTAATTGACCCTGTAATTGCCCAGCAGTAGTTATGAAGTGGTAGTGGCAAATTGGCCCTGTAGTTAGACACCGGCAGAGGAGCAAGGCAGCAGTAGTTATGGCGGTAGAGGCAAATTGGCCCTGTAATTAGACACCGGCAGAGGAGCAAGGCAGCAGTAGTTATGGCGGTAGAGGCAAATTGGCCCTGTAATTAGACACCGGCAGAGGAGCAAGGCAGCAGTAGTTATGGCGGTAGAGGCAAATTGGCCCTGTAATTAGACACAGGCAGTGAACAGTCAGAGGAGCAAGGCAGCAGTACTTATGGCGGTAGAGGCAAATTGGCCCTATAATTAGACACCGGCAGAGGAGCAAGGCAGCAGTAGTTATGGCGGTATAGGCAAATTGGCCCTGTAATTAGACACCAGCAGAGGAGCAATGCAGCAGTAGTTATGGCGGTAGAGGTAAATTGATCCTGTAATTAGACACCGGCAGAGGAGCAAGGCAGCAGTAGTTATGGCCGTAGAGGCAAATTGATCCTGTAATTAGACACCAGCAGAGGAGCAAGGCAGCAGTAGTTATGGTGGTATTGGCAAATTGGCCCTGTAATTAGACACCAGCAGAGGAGCAATGCAGCAGTAGTTATGGCGGTAGAGGCAAATTGATCCTGTAATTAGACACCGGCAGAGGAGCAAGGCAGCAGTAGTTATGGCGGTAGAGGCAAATTAGCCCTGTAATTAGACACCAGCAGAGGAGCAAGGCAGCAGTAGTTATGGCGGTAGAGGCAAATTGATCCTGTAATTAGACACCGGCAGAGGAGCAATGCAGCAGTAGTTATGGCGGTAGAGGCAAATTAGCCCTGTAATTAGACACCGGCAGAGGAGCAAGGCAGCAGTAGTTATGGCGGTAGAGGCAAATTAGCCCTGTAATTAGACACCGGCAGAGGAGCAAGGCAGCAGTAGTTATGGCGGTATTGGCAAATTGGCCCTGTAATTAGACACCAGCAGAGGAGCAATGCAGCAGTAGTTATGGCGGTAGAGGCAAATTGATCCTGTAATTAGACACTGGCAGAGGAGCAAGGCAGCAGTAGTTATGGCGGTAGAGGCAAATTGGCCCTGTAATTAGACACTGGCAGAGGAGCAAGGCAGCAGTAGTTATGGCGGTAGAGGCAAATTGATCCTGTAATTAGACACCGGCAGAGGAGCAATGCAGCAGTGGTTATGGCGGTAGAGGCAAATTAGCCCTGTAATTAGACACCGGCAGAGGAGCAAGGCAGCAGTAGTTATGGCGGTATAGGCAAATTGGCCCTGTAATTAGACACCGGCAGAGGAGCAATGCAGCAGTAGTTATGGCGGTAGAGGCAAATTAGCCCTGTAATTAGACACCGGCAGAGGAGCAAGGCAGCAGTAGTTATGGCGGTATAGGCAAATTAGCCCTGTAATTAGACACCGGCAGAGGAGCAATGCAGCAGTAGTTATGGCGGTAGAGGCAAATTGGCCCTGTAATTAGACACCGGCAGAGGAGCAATGCAGCAGTAGTTATGGCGGTAGAGGCAAATTAGCCCTGTAATTAGACACCGGCAGAGGAGCAAGGCAGCAGTAGTTATGGCGGTAGAGGCAAATTAGCCCTGTAATTAGACACCGGCAGAGTAGCAAGGTAGCAATAGTTATGGCAGTATAGGCAAATTGGCCCTGTAATTAGACACCGGCAGTAAACAGGCATAGGACCAACCAAAGCAGCAGTAGTTATGGTGGTACAGGCAATGCCAAGCGTCCGCACAGCAAGTCGGCGTGAGGTAAATGACGCAATTTCACGAATGCAAGATGGCGTCGGCGAAATCTCGCGAGATTTCGCCGACGTCGTTAAGGCTGTGTGCACACGCTGCGGATTCATCCGCGCGGATTTTGTAAAATCCGCAGGTGAAACCGCAGGTCAAAAGACCTGCGGTTTTACCTGCGGATTGCTCTGCGGTTTTGCCCTGCGGTTTTTCATCTCCTCAATAGAGGAGATGGCAAACCGCAGGAGAATCCGCAGAAAGAATTGACATGTCAATTCTTTCTGCGGATTGAAAACCGCAGATAATCCTTGCAGAAAATTCCGCACCGTCTGCACTGCGGTTTTTGATTCCCATAGGGAATCATGGTACTGTACACTGCAGCAAAAACTGCTGCGGGTCCGCAGTGGCCAAAACCGCTGCGGAACCGCAGCAAAATCTGCAGCGTGTGCACACAGCCTCACACCTCTTGCCATGTTAACCCTCAACACACCACACCGCCTCAATACACACTCCTCTCACCTTTCACCTCCACTCATGTCCACTCACCCTTTCACTCCACATACGTTCCTTTCTCTCACTCCGTTTCTCATACTCACACCGTCATCGTCGCTGCCCCGACATCTTCCTCCGCCGCCGCGATCCAGGATCCAGATGTTCTCCAGGCCGCCGACATGTTCTTGCGGGACGCCATCTTGGATTTCGTGAAGTCCCGCGATATTCAAGATGGCGTCGCCGCAACAACATGTCGCTGGCATGGGTGACATCGGGATCCAAAATGGCATCGGCGTAATCTCGCGAGATTTCGCCGACGCCATCTTTTTGGATCCCGATGTCGGCGGCCTGGAGAACGTCTGGATCCTGGATCGCGGCGGCGGAGGAAGATGTCGGGGCAGTGACGATGACGGTGTGAGTATGAGAAACGGAGTGAGAGAAAGGAACGTATGTGGAGTGAAAGAGTGAGTGGACATGAGTGGAGGTGAAAGGTGAGAGGAGTGTGTGTTGAGGCGGTGTGGTGTGTTGAGGGTTAACGTGCGTGTGTGTGTGGTGACGTCACCGGTTACAACTGGACGGAAGTTGTTACAACCGGAAGCTGGTTAGGGCATTTATTATTATAGATTGAGAGTCCTCAGGGGTTGATACCATCTTTTCAACTAGCCATTAAAAGGTAACACATTGCAAGCTTTTGAGACTACTCAGGTCTCTTCATCAGGCTAGACTAATACAACAACTGAAGAATCACATATTTATACACAAAACAACACAGAAATAACGCAATAGATAAGACAAGTGATGTGAAGCAGAATTGTCATTATGGGAGAGGGCTAAACATAAATATTGAAACAGTTCATAGATAAGGAGTGTGAAAGCTTTATTACCCTCTGATTGGGGTCTGGTTCTGTCTTGTGTGATGACCCCAGAAGGTCTTAAGAGCAAATTCCTTAATTGATGTAAAAAGACATAAATCCATATGACACATTCATTCCTGTATTGAGTGTGTCAAAAGTTGTCATAAATTTATACTCCCAGACTCTTCTGTCTTAATTTAATATGCATCATGGTATGACCGGGGATACAAAAATGTTTTGCCACAGGTAGATCCATTCTTTTTTCTCTCATTGTGTGATGATGAGAATTCATCCTTGTTCTCAGTTTTTGCCCTGTCTCCCCCACATACAGACCACCAGTTGAACATTTAGTACAAACGATTAGGTACACCACATTAGATGTGATGCAGCTGAATGTACCTGGGATCTTATAGTCCTGATATGAGTTGGGGATCTTTATCTTGTCCGTGGTCATTATAGATGGACAGGTTTTACATTTTTTCTGATTTTCTGGTCACAAGTCCACACTCAGTGTGTCACCGCAGGGACAGTGCCATGCTCCTTGGTCAGTCCAGCTACAACTCTCAGGGGCTCAGATCTGTTACTGCGCACACCGGCCTGCACGGACAAGTGACTGTCTCAGGCTTGTCAAGGAAGTCTCCTCAGGTCATGGAGGCTGGTGGGTCCACGTTTACACAGAGGGCGCTCACAGCGTACTGTTGGTCTGTCTCAGTCCTCAGCAGGAGGTCTCTTTTGAGTATACGGTCACTCTTGGGCAGAGCGGGTGTGGTACTCACTGTCTCCTAGTGTATGGCACCTAGCTTAGCTACACATGCTACGCACTGCTCTGCACATTCCACTCTGCTGGCACAGCTCCACACACTCCAGGCAGCAGCAGCACAGCCTGTCACAGGGCCAGCACTCTCTGGAGGGGAAAACAGAGCCAGCTTTCCTCTGCTCTGCACGCTGCACTTACTGGGCGCCAACTCCTGCTGCAACGCGCACTTTTCCTTCTTATACCCCTGTGTCAGTGTGCTCTTTCTGGGCTCTCCCCACCCCCTTCTGTCAGCAGGAAACTCCGACTCTCCTCTCCTTTCCTCCTGCAGCAGGGGAATGTCCGCCTCCTTTAGGCTTCCCTCCCGAAACAGAGGATGCAACCCCTTCAGTTCCAGACCAGGCATGCAGGTACCCACGGACCGGTCCACTTCCTTACATTCCCCCCTCTCTTTGAACTCGCCATTCCACGAGCGAGGTTCCTTCGTACTCCAGGATGCTCACTTGAGGGCCTACAGCTGCCCACAATTTTCGTAATTCCTCCTGCCTCTCTGGCACCATGTTCTTCCAGCAAGGCTGGTTAAAGATACTCCAATCCTCATCTTAATCTTCAACAGGTACAGAAGAAAATACTTCGGATGAACTTGGCTTTGTCTTCTTTTTAGCTTTGCCGCTAACAGATGTTTGAGTAGATGGTTCGTCCGTTATTGGAAACTTTAGGGACTCCTTGCTCAGTTTCCTCAGTCTGGGGGCTTAGTTCAGGTAATTCTTCTCCATAGCTCCCCTTTTTTTGACAGGAGCATCCTCGTCAAAAGTAGAATCAGATGGATTAAGACTATGCAGGCCGGACCCTTCGTCATCTGCGCCGGGCTCTGCTGGTATCACTTCCCATGGCTTCGCAGCCAAACTCCCTGTCTCACACAGCTGCTTTATCTCTTCCATCTGGTCAGGATCTTGTGAGCTGATGGCTGGCACACTCTCCACCTCAGGGGGCGAAACTAGCGTCTCTTCCTTCTCATTGACGAGAACAGTAGGAGCATGCGTCTTGGGAACTCTTTTCACCTCTTCTCATTTGCCGGTAGCTTGTGATGAGCCTGGTGGTGACTTACTCCTATGGACCACTCGGGCAGTCGCCCCTTCCTCCTCTCCAGGTCAAATCTCACCGTTGGGACCTCTAGACCCAGGTTGGAGTTCTGCTAAACTCGCCTCGACGCGTCAGGGCAGTGCAGACATTTGACCGTGGACAGTCAACACCCTCTCTATCTCTTCTCGGTGTCCGACGTCATGACACTGTCTTGCTCTGAGTGGGGCTCTTCTTCTCCCACTGTACCATTCCCTCCAGAGGCAACGTTCCCTCCAATTAACAGGACCTTCAGAAGGGTGAGCGGATCTTTGCCATCACTTTTCTTGGGTAGGGCAATTTCTGGACAGGTGTCCCACTCTTCCGCACGCCCAGCACCCACGTCTGCATCTGTCTGGTGGGCGCATTGGTCTGGATCGTCGACCTCGGCGGGAAGCATCTTTCACCTGCGGTTGCTCTTCACTCCAGGATACAGGGTTACACTCTGGAGCCGCGACTGATGCCTTCTTCATGCTCCGCACCTCTCCTCTAACTTCCTTCACCTTCTTCCATACGTTACCCCTGGATATGAAGCTGGACCCCAAGACAGCAGTAAGGGCTTTCCCCAGACTCTCAACTTTTTCCCAAATTCTTCTAATTTCCAGTTGAAAATCACGGGTCCATGTTGGCTCTTCTTCATTCGGACTGGGTACTCCGCAATGCCGGACCATCCCTGTCAAGGCTGCAATCCCCTGCTCCTGCTCGCCTATGCGCGCTTCTGCCCCTATCTCAGAGAAAGTCATACTGGATTTTACCTGCAAGCGCTCCCTGAGAGCCTGCTTCAGCCGCACATCACGTAGGCCTGTCACTAGCTGGTCTCGCAGCACTACGTCAATGGACCCTACGCCTACTCCATCTTTGCGAGCAATGGCAGTAAGGAGTTCCTGCAGCACATGTCATAATCCATTTTTTGATCCATGGCAGATTGGATTCTCACATTAAAACTTTTTTCCTTTCAGGCCATTGGGGTTTAATATCAGTTTTCCCCCCCGGTGGTGTAATTATATTGCTGGTGAGTTTGCTGATGCAGGTGGTGACCACTCCCACCTTCCTTTATAAGGTCATCTGATGCATCAGCTGAATGTTGGTTATAAAGGTCCTTTTGGATACCAACCGTGCTGAAGACAGGAGGTTGCTGGTGCAGTGGTGCTTCAGCTAAATGCTGTTATCTGGTGCCTTACTCTGCTAAGTGTGGTTTTTGTTTCCCTATTCCTTTTGCTGTCTGTCTATCCTTACCTTGTGTTGTATTAGTGCAGCGGTGGGACCAGTGTCTTCACTTGCCAATTCCCTACTTAGTGATAGGTGCAGGGCAAGCGAGAGCTAAGGTATCCTGCTCGACGACAGGTTAAAAGAACCTGTATAGGGACACTAGTAAGAGTAGGGCACATTTGTTATGATGAGTCACCGAAGGAGGAAAAAAACAAATACCAGCTAAGTCCAGAAAAACCAGAGAGGTTGGCAGCTATCGGATTGCAGACCCCTGAACCTATCCACAACAACTAGCAGTAGCCGTGGGGGGTTCCTACGGTGCCCTAGACCCCTCAATCACAGCCGGAGAACTATATAGCCTAAAGACAGAAAGGGGAAAAACTAAACTGCCCCAGAGCAGACCCCAAAGCAATAGGCAGCCCCCAACATATAATGACGGTGAAGCAAGATGAAAACACTAACACAGATAGAAAGATAGGTTGAGCAAATGATGGGGCCCAAGCTAACTACATAGGACAGGATAGGAAAGCTGCTGTCTGCCATCCGCAAAAACCCTATCAAAATGAGCCAACCGACTGATAGGAAAAACAGGCCCTGAAGTCGCTAGGCTTCAAAAGACTATATCAGCACTCAGGTATAGTCTGAAGACAGAGCAAAATATCAACAGATCAGAGACAAAAATGGAGTTCAGCTCACCCCCGGCCGGGGATGGCAGAACTCCCAAAAAACAAGGCAAAACAAAAACAAAACTGAAGAGTACTAAGAAGAGCAGAAAAACTTAGCTTTGAGATGCAGGGATCAGACTGGTCTCCAAGAATCCAGCAGGAAAATCACCAGCCAGGAAGAATGGCGTCGGCAGTCTTATATCCAGTCCTCAATTCCAGCCACCCAGTCATCATCTAGCTGCCCATGTGTTTGGTAATCAGCCTCACTACCTTCCTTCACCAGAGGAGGGAGTTCATCAGACCTCAATGGTGAAGGGAAAAATGAACTCACAACACACATTGTTATGAATGGGTCACCGAGGAGGATGGCAGGAACAGGCTAAGCCACCAGGAAACCAAAGAGGTTGGTAACTAAGCGGATTGCAGACCACTGATCCTATCAACACAACTAGCAGTAGCCGTGGAGCGTTCCTACGATGCCCTAGATGCCTCGGCACAGCCGGAGAACTAACTAAGCCTAAAGCCAGAAAGGTGAAATCTAAACTGCCCGGAGCAGATCCCCAAAGGAATAGACAGCCCCCAAACATATATTGTCGGTGAGACAAGATGAGACACAAACATAGGCAGAAAATAGACTGAGCAAATGGTGGGGCCCAAGCTGTCTAGATAGGACAGGACAGAAAAGATACTGTCTGTAATCACGCAAAAACCTTACAAAATCCAACACATCTAATATACAAAAAAACAGGCCACATGACCTCACCCCCGCTAGATCTGCACTCTGGTGTGAACTGGAAGCAAAGCAAAAGATACTAATATAACAGGGGACTGAACAAACTGACACAAGCTGTAACATATGGAGCGGGGCCCAGCGCTACCCCCAGCAGGGAGTACGCTGAACCCTAGCAACAAAGCAGAAAGCAACAAAAAAAAATGGTACAACCAGATTAGATGCAAAGGATTAGCAAAAGAATCACTTAAGTGAACCATGCAGATCAGGCAAGAGACAAAACAACTCCACATGAACAAGGAGGAAATCACCAGCAACAACTAAGGGAAGCCTGCTCACTTATATGCTCCCAGCTAGTAATCCCAGAATCCCAATCATCGTCTTCAGGTGGCAAACTTCCATCAACCTGGCCAGCTCCACTACTCCCAGTAACCACCAGAGGGAGTTCTGGCTCAGAAGTCTGAGCAAGGGAATTCACAACAGTACCCCCCCTTGAGGAGGGGTCACTCAACCCTCATCCACGCCACCAGGCCGATCAGGATGGACCCGGTGAAAGGCGCGAATCAATCTCTTGGCATGGATGTCAGAAGCAGAAACCCAAGAATTATCCTCCTGGCCATAACCTTTCCACTTGACCAAGTACTGAAGTCTCCGTCTAGCCAGACGAGAGTCCAATATCTTTTCTACCTCATACTCCAAATTAGCATTAACTAGTACAGGGTCAGGGGGCGCCGCCATGGCTCCACAAACCTTTTCAACAAAGATAAATGAAAAACGTCATGCATCTTAAACGTAACTGGAAGAGCCAAACGGAAAGAAACGGGGTTAAGGATTTACAAAATCTTATACGTTCCAATAAACCATGGCTTGAATTTTGGAGATGCAACCTTCATGGGAATATTTTTTGAGGACAACCAAACTATCACCCACTTTAAACCGGGGACCAAAGGTCCTATGCCGGTTGGAAAACTGTTGGGCCTTTTCCTGAGAGTGGGACAACTTATCCAGTACTTGGTCCCAAATCTTCTGCATTCTCTCTACCACAGAATCCACACTTGGGCAGGCAGAAGCTTCCACCTGCCCCGAAGAAAATCGAGGATGAAACCCAAAGTTACAAAAGAAAGGAGACATCAAAGTGGAAGAACTAGCCCTATTGTTTAGCATGAATTCGACCAAGGGCAAAAATGAGACCCACTCATCCTGATCAGCAGATATGAAACATCTCAAATAGGACTCCAAAGTCTGGGTTGTTCTCGCAGTCTGCCCATTGGTCTGAGGATGAAATACAGAGGAGAAAGACAACTGAATTCCCAGTTTGGAACAAAAAGCCCTCCAAAATCTGGAAACAAGCTGGACTCCTCTGCCCTATATAATGTTCTCAGGAATCCCGTGCAAGCGAACCACTTGTTGTAAAAACAAGAGCACCGACTCAGAAGAAGATGGCAACTTTGGGAGTGATACAAGATGGACCTTCTTAGAAAATCTATCACAGATCACCCAAATAACAGTCATTCTCTGAGAGACAGGAAGATCAGAGATGAAATCCATTGAGATATAGGTCCATGGCCTCCTGGGCACCAGCAGGGGCATCAACAAACCACTAGCACGATAACAGGGCTTGGACCGAGAACAAGTTCCACAGGACTGCACAAAATTCCTGACATCACGAGATAAGGCAGGCAACCAAAAAGACCGACTTACCAAATCTCTGGTACCAAAGATATCTGGATGACCAGCCAACGCGGAGCAATGAATTTCAGACATTACTCTTTTCCTCCACTGGTAAGGGACATACAATTTTCCCATAGGGCATCGTTCAGGTTTATCCTCCTGAAATTCCTCCAGGGCACGTCTCAAATTGGGAGAGATGGCGGAAAGAACTATACCCTCATATACCCTCAAGAGAATCCGCAAAGAAACTCCTAGAAAGGGCGTCCGCCTTAACATTCTTAGAGCCCGGAAGAAAGGAGACCACAAAATTAAAATGCGTGAAAAACAAGGCCCACCTAGCTTGTCTAGGATTCAAGCGCTTGGCTGATTCAAGATAAATCAAATTCTTGTGATCGGTGAGGACCACAACTTGATGTCTAGCTCCCTCCAACCAATGTCTCCACTCTTCAAATGCCCACTTCATGGCCAACAATTTCCGATTCCCCACGTCATAGTTACGTTCAGATGGAGAAAAATTTTGAGAAAAGAAGGCACACGGATTCATCTTAGAGATTACCGGATCTCCTTGAGACAAAACGGCTCCTGCACCAAACTCAGAAGCATCTATCTCCACCTGTAATGGGAGTGAAACATCAGGTTGCCGTTGAACCGGAGCAGAAGTGAATCTCTGCTTAAGCTCTTGAAATGCTGAGACTGCCTCTGGAGACCAATTCACCACATCAGCGCCCTTTTTGGTCAAATCCGTCAGAGGTTTAACAATACCAGAAAAATTACTTAAATATTTACGGCAGAAATTAGCAAAACCCAAAAACTTTTGAAGCGGCTTCAGAGAAGTGGGCTGAACCCAATCATAAATGGCCTGTTCCTTGGCCAGGTCCATTTCAAAAGCAGATGGGGACAAAATGAATCCCAAAAACGAAATCCTCTGTACTCCAAAAATACATTTCGATCCATTAACATACAGAGTATTTTCATTCAAAATCTGGAACACAGTCTGGACATGTTCCACATGAGAATCCTTATCACTGGAAAAAAATCAAAATATCCAGATAAATGATCAAAAACTTATCCACAAGGTCCAGGAAAATATCGCTCATAAAAGATTGGAAGATGGAAGGGGCATTAGTGAGCCCAAAAGGCATCACCAGGTACTCAAAATGTCCCTCCAGAGTATTAAACGCCGTCTTCCATTCATCCCCGTGCTTGATTGGAATAAGATTATACGCCCCCCTGAAGTCAAGTTTGGTAAACCAACAAGCACTTTTAACTCTGGAAAATAAATCAGAAATCAGGGGTAATGGGTACTGATATTTAACAGTGATTTTGTTAAGGGAACGATAGTCAATACATGGCCTTAATGAGCCATCTTTTTTGGCCACAAAAGAACCCAGCACCCAAAGGCGAAGAGGATGGTCTGATATGACCCTTCTCCAATGATTCCTTGATATAAGATCGCATATCATCATGTTCAGGTACCGATAAATTGAAAAGTTCACCCTTGGGAAATTTACAACTGGCATTAACTCAATTGCGCAGTCATAACTCCCATGAGGTGGCAAAGACGTGGACATACTCTCACTAAATACATCAGAAAAATCAGCCAAATAGTCAGGAACATCTTGAGAGTGGGGAGAGGTGGAGAAAACAGGAGTGTCACTAAGAACACTTTGACATCCCCAACTCACCACAGACACAGATTTCCAATCCAAAACAGGATTATAGGTTTGCAACCAAGGAAAACCCAGTACAATAATATCATGTAAATTGTGCAACACCAAAAATTTACAATTCTCTTGATGGTCCAGAGCAACCCGCATTATCACCTGGGTCCAAAACTGGGGGTTATTATCCGCCAAAGGGATAGCATCAATCCCCCTCAAGGGAATAGGGGTCCGCAGGGGCACCATGGGGAAACCACAATGTTTGGCAAAGTCAAGATCCATCAGATTCAAAGCTGCTCCTGAATCAACAAAGGCCTTAGCAGAAAATGTAGACAAGGAGGAGATCAAGGTAACTGCCAACAGGAACTTAGGCTGTACACTCTCCACGGCAAATGAGTGAGCAAAACATTTTACTCGTTTAGGGAAGACAGAAATAACATGAGAGGCATCCCCACAAAAGAAGCATAACTTATTACGCCTTCTAAACTCTTGACGTTGCATCCTAGACAAGACCCTATCATATTGCATGGGTTCAGAAGTTTGTTCAAAAGGCAGCACCGCCTCTCACGTACATTTACGTTCACGTAAACGTCGATCAATTTGAATGGCTAATGACATGGAGTCGTTAAGACGAGAGGAGACAGGAAATCCCACCATAACATCTTTTACCGTTTCTGCCAGACCTTTCCAAAAGAGCTGCTAGGGCATCATCATTCCATTTAGTAAGGATCGCCCACTTTCGGAACTTCTGGCAATATAACTCCGCAGCATCCTGTCCTGGTTCAATGCCAATAAGGTTTTCTCAGCTTGATCAATAGCATTAGGTTTATCATACAACAACCCCAGGGCCTGAAAAAATACATCTACATTAGCCAGAATAGGATCTCCAGGTGTCAGAGAAAAAACCAATCCTGAGGATCTAGCAGCAGGGGAGATGACAATTTTAACCTGCTGCACCGAGCTCTCAGATGAATTAGGTTTCAAAGCAAGAAATAGTTTACTGTTACTCTTGAAATTCAAAAATTTAGACCGATCACCCGAAAACACATCAGGAGGAGATGGTTCTACAGCAGATGGTTCTACAGCAGATGATTGAGCGAGATAGGCAGAAATTCCCCGCACTTCAGCGGCGAGCTGCTCAACACAATCGGACAATTGCTTAGTCTCCATTAAGCAAAAAATCCTCCTATGGCCCCAGAGAAAAAGAGGAAAAATCATATAAAAAATTCTGACACGGTTTTTTTTTTAATTCTTTCCTTCTTTTGAGTACCCTAGAGTCTACAGTTTTGGCAGGTGATTCTGTTATGAATGGGTCACTGAGGAGGATCGCAGAAACAGGATAAGCCACCAAAAAAACAGAGAGGTTGGTAACTAAGCATATTGCAGACCCCTGATCCTATCAACACAACTAGCAGTAGCCGTGGAGCGTTCCTACAATGCCCTAGACGCCATGTCACAGCCAGAGAACTAACTAAGCCTAAAGCCAGAAAAGTGAAATCTAAACTGCCCCAGAGCAGACCCCAAAGGAATAGCCAGCCCCCAAACATATATTGTCAGTGAGACAAGATGAAACCCAAACATAGGCAGAAAATAGACTGATCAAATGGTGGGGCCCAAGCTGTCTAGATAGGACAGGACAGAAAAGATACTGTCTGCAAACACGCAAAAACCCTTCAAAATCCAATACATCTGATATACAAAAAACCTGAGGCCACGCGACCTCACCCCCACTAGATCAGCACTCTGGTGTGAACTGTAAGCAAAGCAAAAGATACTAATATAACAAGGGACTGAACAAACTGACACAAGCTGTAACATATGGAGCGGGGCCCAGCGCTGAACCCTCGCAACAAAGCAGAAAGCAAAAAAAAAGGCACAACCAGATTACATGCAAACTTAACTGCACCATGCAGATCAGGCAGGAGACAAAAGAACTCCAAATGAACAAGGAGGAAATCACCAGCAACCACTAAGGGATGCCTGCTCACTTATATGCTCCCAGCCAGTAATCCCAGATTCCCAATCATCGTCATCAGGTGCCAAACTTCCATCAACCTGGCCAGCTCCACTACTCCCAGTAACCACCAGAGGAAGCTCCGGCTCAGATGTCTGAGCAAGGGAATTCACAACAGCACATCCTCAGGAGAGTGCAGGAGGTGTCCATTTCCCTGTTCCCTATCGCAGGGTAAACCGTTGTAATTGTGTCCCCGGTGTTCCCTTGTTTGTTTTACCAATTAGTGACTGATTATTGGGTCATGTCACACAGGGCCAGTCACTCTGTGAAGCACATTCATAAACTGGGGCACAGTATACACCTGAACAGACACATATGTAATTCTGCTGCATCCATAGGGTCCCCATACATCTCCTCAAGTATTAACAACACTTTTCCCAGGGTGTCTCTCATCTGGGGGGGGTCACAACATGACAGAGTCCCTGGCTTCCCCATCTAAAGCCATCATAGCCACCTCTGCTTCCAGGCTCAGCATCATGGGATACATTTTCATCACCCCCTTAGATTGTTCAGTATTGTCCCCAGCGGCATACTGGCCCTTGGAGCTCCCCCAACTGCTTGGTCTGCCACCCCTGTGTTTGGAGACTGCATCCTGCCAACTACGCCACTTGTAATAACCTGCAGGAATGCGGGATGCAGTCACGCACGTGGAGGCAGAGCATGGGTTAAACAGGTTTATTTACAGGGGGATGTGCTCCATGCCGGGAGTGAGGGATTGTAGGGTGACGGCGAGGAATGGGGCACAACTGAAAAATTGGCAGGGTAGGTGAGGGATGAACGAGAGTTCATTATTAAAGAGGTTAAACTTAGCGGACTAGTCTTCTGTTGTCAGGGAGTACAGGGATCCAACGATGGCACCGGCAACAGTGGCGCAGGTCATCTTGTCGCAGTCTCTGACAGGCGGGAATCCAACGGTGGCACCAACAACAGCGGCACATGCAGTCTCTCAAGTCTCTGTCCACGATAAAGAAACAGCCTCTGGGGAAAACAACAGGATGCTGGGCGGTGAGCGGGGGTCCTGCTCTCACCACTCTTAGTCACAAGTCCACACTCAGAACTTGTCACCGAAGGGACAGTGCCGTGCTCCTTGGTCAGTCCAGCTACTACTCTCAGGGGCTCTGATCTGTCACTGCGCACGCCGGCCTGCATGCACTAGCGACTGTCTCAGGCTTGTCAAGGGAGTCTCCTCTGGTCACAGAGGCTGGCACGTCCACGTTTACACAGAGGGCGCTCACGACGTACTGTTGGTCTGTCTCAGTCCTCAGCAGGAGGTCTCTTTTGAGTATACTATCACTCTTGGGCAGAGCGGGTGTGGTACTCACTGTCTCCTAGTGTACGGCACCTGGCTTAGCTCCGCACGCTCCGCTCTGCTGACACTGCTCCGCACACTCCACTCTACAGGCTCAGCTCCGCACACTCTGCTCTACAGGCACAGCTCCGCACACTCTGCTCTGCTGGCACAGCTCCGCACACTCTGCTCTGCTGGCACAGCTCCGCACACTCTGCTCTGCTGGAACAACTAATTCCCCCAGCAACACAGCTCCTATTCTGGGCTGCAGCACAGCCTGTCACAGGGCCAGCACTCTCTGGACGGGGAAGCAGAGCTCGCTCTCCTCTGCAAGGTGCACTTACTTGGCACCAACTCCTGCTGCAGCGTGTGCATTTCCTTCTTATACCCATGTTTCAGCGTGGTGTCTCTGGGCTCTCTCCGCCCCCTTCTGTCAGCAGGAAACTCCATCTCTCCTCTCCTTCCCTCCTGCAGCAGGGGAAGGTCCGCCTCCCTCTGTCTTCCCCCAAGAAACAGAGGATGCAGCCCCTTCAGTTCTGGACCAGGCATGTGTGGTGCCCCTGAGGGTCCAGCTGCCACAGAGGTACTACACCTCATCCAGTGATGTGGTATCCCACCCTCAGGTAACGAGGGAGCACCACCCAGGACTCCTAACACTTGCACCCAACACACCAGATCAGTCAGGGCATCTGGTTGTACCCTACGGGAGGATGGCCTCAACCCTGGCTGTCTAGGAATGGGTGTTGGGGAATCAATGGGGAAAGGTAGAGAAGGGGTGGAGCTTGGTAAGTGGTATGAGAGATGACATCCAATCAGTGACAGTTAGTGGTGAGGTAAAAGGATTGTTCTAGAAAGAGTCAGTTGGTGACGGGACAGCGGAGGAGTCAGTCAAAAGGAGGGGAGAGAGAAGGAGTGAGGAGAAACATCTGTAAGGAAGCTCCAAGGAGAATAGAAGGGGTCCTAGGGGCATGGGTAGTGCGATAAGCCACCCGTGGGGCCCGTATCCAAAAGAGGAAGGACCAGGCCACAGTGAAGGAGCCGGCCCCTAAGCCTAGTGGAGAATAACAAACAAGGCTCAGCTAGCAAGCCGGAGGCTGAGGAAATTTCAGGTGCCTCAGTCACAACCACAATTATTCCGAAAAAAGGCAGCCAAATAGGAGCAAGGGGACTTTGAGAACATCACTCGACAGGGTCCGCGGCTGCTGGTGTGGGGACACTACTTGTGAAGGCACAGGGCAGGAGAGAAAGTAGAGATCAGCGCAGAGAGACGGCCTAGAAAGGTGAACATAAAGAGGAGTCCTTAAAAGGTGTTTCCAAATTGCCTGGGAGTTTGCTGGACCCCTCACCCGAAGGACACAGTGCCAAGTGGACCATCGTATACGCAGGAATTGTGAGTAAAAACCCTGAAACTGCACCCAACTGTGTCCTTCGTGTCTTTAGCGTCTCGCCTGTCCTGCACCGCACGCACCATCACTGTCACCGGCTCAACTGATAACACCTTAACTGCCCTGGAACACAGCTTTGCCCATGGAGAGCTTCAACATCTTTGTTGCCTTAACACCGTCCCAGAGGATCTGCATTTCAGCGTCGGCTATCATTGTCGAATACCACGGATGGTGTCACGACAAACTCCCCATTTCCCTACCATTTTTCCCATAATTTTCCCCATTACCATCATCTTCATCATTTATCATCTTTTACTGGATGCCCAGGGCCACGGACCGGGTCACTGCCACCGTGACACATCCCCTTTAAAGAACCTGACCTGCCTGGTACAGAGTAACCCAAGGCCCTGTGGGGTGCTCCACATGCAGGTACCCATGGTCCAGTCCACCTCATTACAATTATATATGCCCTTACAGTGTTTGCTCCACTAATCCTCACTCTCCTTCACTATCCCCAAACCCCAGAACTCTCTAAATAATCATCTCCCCTTCCCTCTTTCCTCCCCACCAGACCTCCTCTGCTGACCTGCTCCTCAACCTCAGATCTCTCCTAATAAAACATAAAACAAGCGGCCACTCTCTTTCTCCCACCTGCTCTCCCTCTCTCTGCTTCTCCTCACTGCTGGCAACATATGTCCCAGTCCTGGACCCCCACAGCTAATACTTCCCATTAATTCCCCCTCCTACTGCTCCCTATCTAATATGAACTATCGCATCCGCTCCAACTTAAAAACTATGCCCTTGGCGCCCACTCCCCGAAGCACTCTGGAATGCACACTCCATCTGCAATAAGTTTCATATGATTCATGACCTCTTTCTCTCTTGCAATCTTGCCTTCCTCTAGCTCACAGAGACACGGCTGACACCCTCTGACATCGCCTCCCCTGCTGCGCTGTGTTACGGCTGCCTCCACTTCACCCACACTCCTCGCCCCTGCAACAGACATGGTAGATGAGTTGGTCTTCTCCTTTCCACTAACTGCACCTTTAACCCAATCACACCTCTACCCTCCCTTATCCTCCCCTCTTTTGAAGTCCACTCTGTCCACATCTACTCTCCCTCCAACCTCCAAGTGGCCGTCATATACCGGACCTCCGGGCCCAGCCACTGCCTTTAATTGACCAATTCTCTACCTGGCTTCTTCACTTTCTTTCCACTGACATTCCCACTATCATCATGGGTGACTTGAACATCCCCACTCATACTCTGTAATCAACAGCCTCCAAACTCCTGTCTCTTACTTCATCTTTTGGACTTACTCAGTAGTCCTCCTCAGCCACCCACACAAATGGACATACATTAGACGTAGTTTTCACCCGTCTCTGCTTCCTAACTAACTTCATAACCTCCCCTCTCCCTCTATCTGACCACCATCTACACATTTTCTCATCTCTGTCCTCTTCACCAGACACCCACGTCCGGCAACATGTGCACCCTGCAAAAACCTTGCATACCTAGACAACCACATGCTCTCTGACTCTATTCTACAACTGGCATCCATATCCTCACTCCATGACACAGACAGTGCCACTGCTTTCTACAAATCCACTCTTGCATCACCTATTGACACGTTCGCCCCTGTTGTTCATGGCAGAGTGCAATGTATCAATAGACAACCCTGGCACAATTACATCATGAATAAGCTCCAGCAAGTGTCCAGGGTTGTAGAGTGGCTTTGGAGGAAAACAAATTTGCAAGATGATTTCACTGCACTCAAGCAACACTTGCGTTCAAATCTGCCCTCACCTCTGCTAAACAGGCCTACTTTACAACTCTCGTATCTTCCCTATCCTACAACCCCAAACAGTTATTCAAAAATTTTAACTCCCTCCTCTGCCCACCACTGCCCCCTCCAACCTACCTCATCTTTGCTGAGGACTTTACCACACACTTCAAAAATAAGATCAACCAAACAAGGCAAGTCTTTATTGTTCAACCACCACAACCCCTTTGTATACCAGACCAAATCCAAACCGCATAACCTTCCTCTCTAACTTCACTGAAGGGGAGATTAATTATCTCCTCTCCAAATCACACCTCAGCACTTGTGCACTGTCATGTCCGCCATGTCTGCCTTGTCTGTTTTGCCTCCAAAACCCTTGGAGCGGTGTGCACGCGCATCTCGTGTCTGCTATCCTGCATGTTCCCTAGAGCAGTGTGCACACTCACCTCATGTCTGTTGAGCTGCGGGATGCCTGCGTTTCTGCTTTGCATTCTGTGATCATCTCGTCATGTCTAGAATCCCTGATAATGTGTCCTTCCTATGTTCTAGCATAGGCTGGTTCTGCATTCGTCTCTGCATGTCTGAAACCCTGATCATGTGGCCTTTCCTAGGATCCTGCACTGTCCGGTTCTGCAATCATTTCTGCATGTCTGAAACCCTGATCATGTGATCTTTCCTAGGATCCTGCACTGTCCGGTTCTGCATTCATCCCTGCATGTCTGGAATCCTGATCATGTGACTGCGCTATGTGATCCTACAGGATCTGAACTGGAAGCTCTTCCCTGGTCCTGACCCGGAAGTGGTGGTGCTATGCCCTATATCAGACCATCCCTTCCTATGCTCAGGGCCTAAGTATTGTGTTGCTTCTCTGCATGGCTGCTTGGTCTGGGGTTGCTCCCTCTATTCTGTGCCCTTGCACTCTGCTCTGTTGTGCGTCTCTGCACACGTTCCGTGCTCGTATTACGTCTCTTGTCTTGTGCCTTGTATCGTGTTGTACTCCGTGCTCTGTTTGTCCTCGCTATGTCTTCTTGTTATGTCCGTTCTGTACCCTGTCCCTGGCGTGTCTCCCTACATGTGCAGGCCTCCGTTCTGTACCCTGTCCCTGGCGAGTCTCCCTACACGTGCAGGCCTCCGCTCTGTACCCTGTCTAGTCCCAAGGTTCTCCCTTGGCCCGGCTCTGGGCTTCGGCCTACGCTCCGCTGCTAGACTCTGTCCCTGATGTGTGTCTACACGTGCAGGCCTCCGTTCTGTGCTCTGTCCCTGGCGTGACCCTCGGTACGCGCAGGCCTCGCCTTGTACTTTGCCCCTGGCATGTCCTTTGCATGCGCAGGGTCCTGTCTACTACTCTATGCCTTGTCTCTGATACTTCGTGCGCTCTTGCACTTTTTGCACTAGGCTTTGCCATGCTGTCTGCACGCATCTCTGTCCTGTATCTTTGCCTAGCCCTGCCTTGTGGCTCCATGCCTCCGTGCACGTGCCTGGTCGCCTGTGCCTGCCTGGTGTGCCTCAGCCGTGCCGCCTCTAGCCGTGCTCGCCTTTGTGCCTCAGCCGTGCCAGCTGTCCAGTGCTATAGTGGTCTCCAGCTGCGTGGCCACAGCGGTGCCGCCTCTAGTTGTGCCCGCTTGCTTATGCCATCGTTGGTACTGCCTGCCGGTGCTCCCAGCTGTGGTCTCCGTGCTCCCTTGCACGCACGCTGGTTCTCGCACTGTGCCTTTTCGTGCTACTCTTGCACAAAGCCTTTTGCCTCTTTTGCTCTGCTCTGAACCCTAGTTTTCCTGCCGGATTCCGTAACCCGCCGACCGCTGCCAGAGGTCCGGACCTAGATGATTGCAGCCTGATGTCCGGAGCTGATATCCGTAGCCTGATTCCTGGACCCAGTCGGTCGATGCCAGCACCCTGAATTCCGATGCCATTGAACCCGTCCCTGGCGTGCCCTCGCACGCGCAGGCCACAGTCCTTGTGCTCCTCCCTGGTGTGCCCTTGCATGCGCAGGCCTCACTCCTTGTACCCGTCCCTGGCATGCCCCTCTGCATGCGCAGGTCTCCGTTCTGTGAATCTGATCCTGGCGTGTCTCCTTGCACGCACCCTGTTTTGTCTCCTAGTTTGTCTGCCGGATTCCTGAAGCCAGCTGACTACTGCCGAAGGTCTGGAGCCAGAAGTCTACACTCTGATGCCTGGACCCTGTCAGCCCTTGCCAGCCTTCCGGAGTCCGATTCCTCGCACCCTGCCTTGGACTTTGGCATGCCCTGGCACGCACCTTGTTATATGGATTCTGTGTGTCCACGTTTTGCACCTGTTTTACCTTGAAGAGTTCCTCATGCCTTGGATCTCGGCGTGCCCTTGCACGCATCTTGCTTTCGTTCTTTGTGTGTTGCACCTGTTGTACCCTGAAGTGTTCCTGAATGAAGTTTACTTGAACTAATGCCTTGTCTCATCTTGTCTTGCTTCCTGAGCCAGCCGTCTGGTCCAGCAGCCGTGGTGGCTCACCCCCTTGGTCTTGCCCCGGACACTCCCTGTATAGGGGGTGGTTCCTCACTAGGTCAGCTCGCCATAGGTGGGTGGGTGCCACAGCCCAGAGGGTCCACTCTTTCAAAGAAGAACGACACAGCGTAAGCTGACGCTCGTCACATGCACTAAACCGCATCCCACCTCCTCCCAAACCTCACCTCCACACTTATCCCATCACTAACCCATATCTTAAACCTAAAACTAACTTCTGGTACCCCCCTTTTGCTTTCAAACATGCCACAATCACGCCTATCCTTAAAAAGCCAACCCTCGACTCAGCCGCTATGTCCATTTATCGCCCAATATTGCTGCTCCCATTCGCTTCCAAACTCCTGGAGCAGCACAAGCATGCTGAACTTTCCTCCCACCTGTCACCTAACTTGCGGTTTCACAATCTACAATCTGGTTTCTGTCCCCATCATTCCACTGAGACTGCCCTGACCAAAATTACTAATGACCTACTTACAGCCAAAGCTAATGGACAATACTTTATACTCCTCCTTCTTGACCTGTCCTCTGCTTTTGACACAGTTGACCACTGCCTCCTACTACAGATCCTCTCTCTTCCTTTGGCATCAAAGACCTCACCCTATCCTGGATCTCCTCATATCTTTCTAACTGCACGTTCAGCGTCTCCCACTCCCACACTACCTCCTCATCCCACCTCTCAGTTGGAGTCCCCCAAGGTTCTGTTCTAGGACCCCTACTCTTCTCAATATATGCACTTGACATGGGAAAACTCATGAAGTCCCATGGATTCCAGTGCCACCTTTATGCTGATGACACTCAAATCTACCTGTTTGGCCCAGACAGACGTCACCTCTCTGCTGCCACGAATCCCGGAGTGTCTATCAGCCATATCCTCCTTCTCCTCTCACTTCCTCAAACTCAGTGTGGACAAATCCGAACTCATCATCTTTCCTCCATCTCACAGATCTTCCTTACCTGATCTATCACAATAAATGACATCAAGCTTTCCCCCGTACCGGAAGTTCGCTGCCTCGAAGTAACCCTTGACTCTTTCCTGTCCTTTAAACCGCACATCTAAGCTCTTTCCATCTCCTGTCACCTCCAGCTCAAAGATATTTCCAGAATCCATCCTTTCTTCAACCCTCAATCTACTAAAATGCTTGTGCATGCCCTCATCATCTCCTGCCTCGACTACTGCAAAATCCTATTCTGTGGCATCCCTGCTAACACTATTGCACCTCTCCAGTCCATCCTTTACTCTGCTGCCTGACTAATTCATTTCTCTCCTCGCTACTTCTCCCTTCAGCAAATCTCTTCACTGGCTCCCATTCTCTCTCCACATCCAGTTCAAATTACTAATACTGACCTACAAAGCCATCCATAACCTGTCTTCTCCAAATATCAGTGAACTAATCTCTCTATATCTTCCCTCATGTAATCTCCGGTCCTCCAAAGACCTCCTTCTCTCCTCCACACTTATTCGCTCCTCACCTAATCACCTCTAAGACTTCTCCCGAATATCCCCCATCCTCCTGAATTGTGTGCCCCAATACATCCGACTATCAAACACATTCGGATCCTTCAGATGAAACCTGAAAACCCACCTCTTCAAGAAAGCTTATAGCCTGCAATGACACCGCTGCCTTCTCACCACTACCGGAGCTACTGCCTCACCATTACCGGAGCTGCTGCAACCCCCAACCTACTGTTTCCTTCCCCACCATCCTGTAAAATGTAGGCCCGCAAGGGCAGAGTCTGCTCCCCTCTGTTGATACATTTGTCTGTCATTGTTACTTTGCTTCCTGTAAGTGATATCTATAATTTGTATGTAACCCCTTCTCATGTATAGCACCATGGAATCAATGGTGCTATATAAATAATAATGATAAAAATAACTTATAGGGGTGTGATTAAGATATAGCATCCAGGCTTATTCAGATGGTAATCTATGAAGATTAAGGTAGGGCATTGGAGAGACTATTAATTCTCTAGCATTCCCTATCAATTGCCTTACCTTACCGCAGTGGTTGGACACCTAATATTAGCAATATGGCACCCCCACTGAACGTCAATATCCCTGAATGCCTTGATGGACCCCCTAACTATAATTTGAATGCAACACAGACAGTAAAATAAGACAAAGAACATTTAGCAAAAAGCATGAGTTTCTATGCCAGAATATGTCTGAAGATAACACATCTTAACTTGAAATAGGTATGACACTGGATTTATACAGCTCCCCAAGCTGTGTAGAGAGCCATAGGATCCAACACAATATAGCAGTATCTGGGATTCAATGCATATACCGACACATACTGCTCCAAACACCCTCTCTTCTGGACCAATCTCTAAAATGAAAATTGACTTGCCTACTATGCATACAGTTCTTATGCTATAATATATTTCCTATGTCCCGTAATCAGGAACCTGCATAAACATCCGCATCAATATGGATGTCACATATCATCAGTGAAAAAAGATCGCCACTAGAGTTGAGCGAAACGGGTCAAAAAAATTCAAAAGTTGCCGACTTTCGCCAAAGTCGTGTTTCATGAAACGAAACCCGACCTTAGCATGAGGTCGGCCACGAGGTCGGCGACCATCGTGCCAAAGTCGCGTTTCAAAAGATGCTTTTGCGCCCTTTTTCAGCCAATCAGGAAGAACGGACACTGTGGGCAACGTGATGACATAGGCAGCGGTTACCACCATGTTTATGAAGGGCATGCAAGTGATTGGCTTGCTTTGTGTGGCGTCACAGGGGGTATAAAAGGGCGTGCATGCCGACCGCCATGTTACTTATGCTGATCTCAGAATAGGGAGAGCTGATGATGATGATGATTCTGTAGGGAGAGCGTTAGGCGTGGGAAGAAGATAGCAAAAACTACTTCTGCTGCTAGCGATTTTGCCTGTACAACACACCAGTTACTGTGCAGTGCAAGGGGAGGCTATATTTCGGTGCATCAGCTCTGTTGGCTATTAGGCTGCCTTTTAAGGCTCCCTGATAGCTGCATTGCTGTTTTCACACTGCTGAGCAAACTGCTTTTTTCAAAGCAATCTAAATTTTATTGTTTTGTCCTGGTGAGTTACTGTGCGTTCATTTTTTCACACACCGTACAGCGGTGTACGCTCCTCACATAGTACCATGTACTGGCTGTTATCATAGCTAAATTGAAGCTATGTATGTGACTCTGTAAGGAAAAGTCCAGGAGTTTGTCCGCTCTTACAGACCTATACCTTATAGTTTTGTCCGTTTTTCAAACAGTTTTGTATATTTGCTGTTTGATTACATTCAAAACTAGAGAGAGAGACAGCGTGTGTCAGTCCGTATACAAAAACACGGAGCTTGACAATTTTACATACACCGTATAGTGGTGTACGTGCACGCTTCTCTCTCAGTACCGTGTAATGGCTGTTATCACGGCCAAATTGAAGCTATCTACATGTGTGACTCTGTAAGGAAAAGTCGAGGAGTTTGTCCGTTCTTACAGACCTACACTCTAGGGAGATTCCAATTCTGCCCAATTCTATATACACCTTGTAGTTAGTCATACACTAGGCAATTTCTACCTGTCACATTGCAGTGTAATCTGTCCTGGGCCAGAGACAATAGTTCAGCGTCCTCCAATCTACATTGAGATTCAAATTCTCACCAATACTCTATACAGCTTTTGCCTTCTCATACACCAGCCAATTTCTGCCTGTCACATTGCGGTGTAATCTATACTGGGCCTGAGACAATAGTTCAGCGTCCTGCAATCTACAGTGAGATTAAAATTCCCACCAATACTCTACTGTTGTGAGTTCATTTCCCCCTTCACCTTTGATGTCTGATGAACTGCCTCTGCTGGTGAAGAGAGGTAGTGAAATTGATTGGGATGGGAAGAACCTGTTATCTGAACAGGCGGAGTGTGATTGGATGTCTGGAATTTCTGAGTGGATATAAGACAGCCGACGCCCTGCAGGGTTTGCTGGTGATCCTTTCAGCTCTGAGCTCTGGCATCCAGTTTTAGTTCCTGTCTACTAAAAGCTAAGTTTTGCCCTGCTATTATTCCATGAGATTTTGTCTGGTTTCCTTAGTGTTTGTATTCAGCCAGTCCTGGTTGGGACTGGCTGATTTCCATTTTTGTCTCTGATCAGTTGATCTCTCTGCTCTGTTTTCAGAATATACCTGAGTGCTGATATAGTGATTTTGAAGTCTAGCGACTTCAGGGCCTTTTTTCCTATCAGACGGTTGGGACATTTTTGTAGGGTTTGTTGCGGATTGCAGCCAGCATCTTTTCTGTCCTGTCCTATCTAGTTAGTTGGGCCCCATTGTTTGCTCAGCCTGTCTTTCTGTCTGTGTTTTCATCTGTTTTTCACCGACAATACATGTTGGGGGCTGTCTATTGCTTTGGGGTCTGCTCTGGGGCAGTTTAGATTTCCCCTTTCCTTCTTTAGGCTTATGTAGTTCTCTGGCTGTGACGAGGGGTCTAGGGCACCGTAGGAACCCCCCACGGCTACTGTTAGTTGTGGTGAATAGGATCAGGGGTCTGCAATCCGATAGCTACCAACCTCTCCGTTTTTCTGGACTTAGCTTGTATTTTTGTTTTCTCCTCCTCCGGTGACTCATTCATAACACTCTACACACCTTTTGCCTTCTCATACACCAGCAAATTTCTGCCTGTCACATTGCGGTGTAATCTATACTGGGCCTGAGACAATAGTTCAGCATCCTCCAATCTACAGTGAGATTCAAATTCTCACCAATACTCTATAGACCCTTTACCTTGTTTTACAGTAACATATAGCTGTTGTTATTTTGGGTACCTGTTTAAAAAAAATGAAAAAGTATGGTGGAAGAGGCTGTGGAAGTGGGCAGGGGTTGCCAGCTGGTCCTGATGGTGGTGTTGGTGGTGGTGCTTCTGCTGGTTGTGGCAAAAGCACATTAGCACCTAAGGCAGGAGGTGGTGAGCCGGCGTCATTGTCTGGCTCCACAAGGCCTCATAGGCTCTCTTTTCTGGGAGTAGGTAAACCGCTTTTAAAGCCGGAGCTTCAGGAACAAGTTTTGGCTTACATTGCTGACACAGCCTCTAGCTCTATCACCTCCTCTTCTGAAGTTTCAAAAAATAAAAGCACTGCGCCGTCAGTGGAGACTCCTGGTCAGGAACAACACCTTTCCTTGTGTCCTTCACCCCTACCAAAAGTGAAGGATGCGGCAGGCCACACTACAGATTACTCCATGGAGCTCTTTTCTCATACCATGCCTGGTTTATCAAGTCAAATCATGAATTCCCCAGTCCAAGATGAATCTGACATGGAGTGCACTGATGCACAGCCACTGCTAGATTTATCTGCTGGTACATTCACTCAGAGCACTACATTGTCCTCGCAGTGTACTGAGCAAGAATCTGACCCTGATGAAACTCAGGTGCCCCTTCCCGCATACTATACCACATTGAAGAGGAGGTGATGGATGACCTAGTTGTTGACCCAGATTGGCATCCATTGGGGAAAGAGGGTGCCGCTGCCACCAGCTCAGAAGAGGAGGAAGAGCATCCACAGCAGGCATCGACATCGCAACAGCTGTTATCTGGCAGGCCCGGAGCAGTCCAAAAACGGGTTACAAAAAGCAAAAGAGTTGCAGGACAGCTTGGCCAGACGGTCAAAATAGCACAGCTTGCAAGACCTCAAAATGTCTTCCATAGTAGGAAGAGTGCAATGTGGCACTTTTTTGGACAAAATCCTAATGATCAGGCAAAGGTTATCTGTAAGAAGTGCGCAAAGACCTTTAGCCGAGGGAAAAATCTGAGAAATTTGAATACCAGTTGCATGCTTAGACATTTAACCAACATGCACTTGCAAGCCTGGATGGACTACCAAACCTCACGTACTACATGTGCAACTGCTCCCAAAGAAGGTAGTCAGCAACGCTACATTGTTTCCCCCACTGTAAGCCCACCGTTTAGCACACCACCAGCAGCAAATGTTGAGGTGTCGTCGCAAGTCCAAAGCAGTCAGGGAATCACAATGTTATATCAACGAAAGACTGAATCTAGGCCATCAGAAAGAATACCAACTCCATCACCATCATCAACCCTCTCTCTGTCCGCCATGTCCACCGCTAGTTCCACCATATGCAGCTCTCAAGTCCAGCTCACCTTACCAGAGACTATGAGTAGGACAAGAAAGTACTAATCCTCTCATCCGCGTACACTGGGTTTGAACGCCCACACTGCCAAACTAATCTCGTTAGAGATGATGCCCTACTGGTTGATTGAAAGCGCAGCTTTCCGCGAACTCATGACCTACGCAGTACCACACTATGACCTACCCAGTCGCCACTTCTTTTCTCGCAAAGCCATCCCAGCCCTCCACCTTCATGTGAAAGACCGCATTGTCCATGCACTCAAGCAATCAGTGAGTGGAAAGGTGCACCTCACAACTGATGCATGGTCCAGTAGGCATGGCCAGGGCCGTTACGTGTCCATCACTGTGCACTGGGTTAATGTGGGGGATGCAGGGTCCACAGGGGACAGCGGTGGTGGGACAGTGCTGCCTAGCCCACGGTATAGGAAACAGTTGGCTGTAGGCGTTCGACCCTCCTCCTCCTCCAGAAGCGAAAGCTCATCCACAGAGCGCAGACGCACGAGCACTCCATCCGCAGCAGCCAGTGTTGCACACGAGGTGTCCACCTATCGATCAGCTAGTGGAAAGCGTCAGCAGGCTGTGTTGCAGATGATGTGTTTTGGTGACAGACACACCGCGGAGGTACTGGCCGACTACTTTCAGCGACAAACTGAGTCATGGCTGGGCAGTCTACATCTTGAGGCAGGCAAAGTAGTTTGTGATAACGGCCGGAATTTTGTGGCAGCCATAGCCCTTTCAAAACTCAGACACATACCTTGCTTGGCTCACACCTTGAACCTGGTGGTGCAGAGCTTCCTCAATAATTATCCGGAGTTTACAGGCCTGCTCCATAAGGTTCGAAGACTGTGCTCGCACATCCGCCGGTCGCCGGTACACTCCAGTCGTATGCAGAAGCTGCAGCGATTACTCCACCTTCCCAAGCACCGCCTAATTATCGACGTTGCAACAAGGTGGAACTCCACCCTGCACATGGTTGAGCGGCTGTGCGAACAGAGGCAAGCCGTAATGCATTTGTGGGAGGATACATGGGCAGGCACTTTGAGGGCAGACATGGAGTTGACAGGTGTGCAGTGGTTGAAGCTGAAAAACCTCTGTAAAGTCCTTCAGTGTTTTCAGGAATGCACACGACTGGTAAGCGCAGATGATGCCATCATAAGCATGAGCATCCCACTTATGCGCTTGCTCATGCAAACTTTGACGCACATTAAGGAGCAGGCGTCTGCAGCCAAGGTAGATGAGGAGGAAGAGTAGGAGGGAAGCCTTGATGATAGTCAGCCATTGTCTGTGCCAGGACCTCTCCTGGACGAGGTGGAGGAAGAAGAGGAGGAGAAGGAGGATGATAATGGGGATGATTATTTAGGGGAGGAGGATGCTTCTCGTGGGGCAAGAGAAAATGTTGGCATGGCAAGGTCTGGTACAGGGTTTGTGCATGACTGGAGGGATGTGGATTTGCCAGAAAGTGCTCCTCCACCCAGCACTCGCAGTGCATCATAGACACCTGGAACATTGGCCCACATGTCAGATTATGCCTTGCAGATCCTAAAAGGGACCCCCGCATTGCCAAAATGATGAACGATGACAACTACTGGTTGTCTGGATCCACGCTATAAAGGCAAATTCCAAAACAAAATGCCATAGGAGAACCTTGACCTAATATTGGCTAACAAGCAAGCAACTCTGGTAAACGGGTTGGTTGAGGCATTCCCAGCACACAACAGCGGTGATGGTTCTCACACAAGCCGTAGGGGCCGGAGGCAGCTTGGAAGAGGTGTTCGTTGTGCACACATCAGAAGTGTTGTTGGAGACAGGGGTTTCATGACCATGTTGTGGACTGATTTTTCAAGTCCCACTCACACGACTGGTTATGCATCGACTGAAAGTGACAGGAGACAGCAGTTGTCAACTATGTTTACAAACTACTTCTCGTCCCATATCGATGTTCTCCCGTACAGGTCATTCCCATTTCATAGAATCATAGAATCATAGAATCATAGAATCATAGAATCGTAAAGTTGGAAGGGACCTCCTGGGCCATCTGGTCCAACCCCCTGCTCAAAGCAGGATTCGCTAAATCATCCCATCCCATTTGACTATTGGGCTGCTAAACTGGACACCTGGCCTGAATTGGCACAATATGCCTTACAGGAGCTCGCTTGCCCAGCTGCAAGTGTGCTATCAGAAAGAGTCTTCAGTGCAGCTGGATCAATCCTGACAGAAAAAAGGACCCATCTGTCGACCCAAAATGTGGATGATCTAACCTTCATTAAAATGAACCATGCATGGGTTTCCAAGGATTTTGTCCCACCTTCCCCTGATGACATCTAGGTTGCCAGAAAAAATGACTTGCTTTGGTCCTCCTCTTCCTCGCACTTGCCCAATTTCACCTTTTGCAGCAGCTGAATGTCCAACATCAACATATGCCATGTTGTAAACCTCCCTAACTGGGCTGCCTCCCCCCATGGCCGGGGTCACCACCTAATGAACCCAACCGTGCGAGTGCCGTTGCCCTGGACAGGTCGGTGGGCCGACTCTTGGGCGCGGGCACTGGCACAGGGTCCCTCATAGTGCAATCAAGTGTCTCTGACGATGGGGGTGCACACCCGCCATCAGACACACCGGCGTACTATGAGGGTCCCTGTGCCAGTACCGCCGGCCACGAGTGGGCCCCCCCTGCTTGCTCAGGGCACCAGCACTTGCAATACTTACCTCTCCCTGCTCCACCACTGTGTAGTCTGGCCAGTTAAATACTTCACTGGGACTGCCAATACAAATTTGGTGAAATGATAGATGATGGTTAAGACATAACTATGCCCTGTCCTGCCGGGCTCTGTCTTCAGATGATCAATGGCTTCCATTTGTTATGGACGTCGACTCACAATGAGATGCAGTGGTGGTTTATCATCAGCTTTCCCGGTTTTCCGACTCACAGACGTGTGACATTCCTGCCCACATTTTTAAATGTGTCCTCTCATGCCAATCCAATAGAATCGCCTATGGCCTGTGGCTTCTGTCTTTTGCACTCCAAAGTTACGTGACAGATCATGATAGGCAGTGAGCAACATGTTTACATCTCTCCCTGTGATAAAAATTTGATGGAGATGAGTAATGCTGATGGGATCAACGGTACTGCGATACAGCAACACTTTCTTCACAAAGTTATGTTTTCACTGTCTCCACACACAAATTAATTGAGGGTCAGTATCGCCTCAGAGAAATGTGACGGCAGTTTTTCCCGTGATTGTTAATTCCTAGATTTCTGCAATCACTAGACTTTGTAAGTAATTGTATGCATCTCATTTCCTATGTCGGAGAGGCTGGACTGTCTTACTGAGACAGAAATATATATGAAGATTTAAAAATAGCACCAAAAGTGTATACTGGTGTACGCTTCAAAAACATTTCCTTTTTTCTACTTTTTAGATTGTTGTCTAATCCATACTGAGAACACGGAGATTTTAAATGTTTAAACTACGCTATATATACCTGCTATCCAGTGATAATGTACCATTTCTCACCTTTGTCCAATCACGTCTAATCCATACTGGGCCTGAGACCGTCTGAGCCTGCCTCCTGATCTATAGACATAGGTTTTTAATGTGTAAACTATGCTACATATATACGTGTTATCCGGTGAAACTGTACCCT
Source organism: Dendrobates tinctorius (assembly GCF_039654945.1). Classification (NCBI taxonomy): domain Eukaryota; kingdom Metazoa; phylum Chordata; class Amphibia; order Anura; family Dendrobatidae; genus Dendrobates; species Dendrobates tinctorius. The sequence goes on from NW_027361768.1 coordinate 5,985,415, forward strand.
TTATCAACTTTCTACAATGTTGTCGAATCCATACTGGGCCTGAGAACGGCTGCCGAGCTGTTAAGCAAGCTACAGCACCTGTGGTTTGGACACGTAATTTTCTCATTTTGTCAGGAATGCCAGTTAGGCCTAATTCCTTAATTGTGGTTGACCTGCACTTACTGGGAAATCATCGTTCGCAGGGAATAATTGGAATCCCAGATCCCCATCACTAACGGTGTTCAGCGGGTTATCAGCACCTGTAAGCAACAAAAGCTGGTCCTTTCAGTGCAGCGCGCATGCAGCCCCGGACATATAAGGGCATGATAGACCTGTTATTGCTCGATCTCGCGTGCCAGAGCCTCGCGTATCCCTTTAGTAAGCTTGACGCGTACCGCAGGGGCATGCCGGAGTCTCGGTCGTTAACGGAATAAAGCTGAGAAATCGCTAGCACAACTACAAATGGACATACCACACCACACACAGAAACGACAAAACTTGCAATCTGTCCATCTTTTCTGTAGCTTGTATGGTTGTGGTTTCCCGGGTGGAGTCCAATTAAGCCACAGGCTCCACTCCTGGTGGTGTCCTTTTGGACATTCCTTTAAGGTTCAGCTTTGCAATCATACAGCCCCCCGGAAACCAAACACTTTGCCTTCATGGACGCAGTTTGGAGGTTTGTGGGAATAACGCCGCCCCATCGGCAGTTGCCATAATTTATTGGTGGGCAGTCCGAAGGTATATGATCGTGTTCGATTTCAGAATTTTTTTTTGGTTTGTATTTTACATTTTTATTCCAGCCTTTCTTGACTTCATAAGGGCATGACAAGCCTATATTTGTGTCTCCTCCACCTCCTCCTTTTACTCCTCCACCTCTTTTCTAAATGTAGTTGCCCTTTTCCATATGTTATTTTTGTCTTCAGAGCATTTTGTCAGCTTTGGGACACCTTTAAAGGTGTTTTGTAATTGTTTTCTATGTGTTTGTATGTGTTTGAGTTTGCCTGCCATTGTTTTGAATGGGGTTCGATGGTGTTCTTCGAACGTTCGACGAACATTCGACGAACTTGCCTCCTGTGCAATGAACCAAAACACTAGCGGGGTGGCTCAACACTACTCCTGATATATCGAAGTACATTGTCAATGTTTAAACGATGCTTTATATACCTGGTATCTGGTGATACTGTACCCTTTCTGCCAGGAAGTCCTCCTCCAACCAACACTCTAAGTGTATCATTGACACCTGTAACATTGTCCCACATGTGTGATTATTTCTTGCGGATCTTCTTGTTATATTGTGGTGTGATCCATCCTGAGCGTGTGAGTGTCTATGGGTTACTCCTGCAATTTAGATGTACATTTAAAAATTACCTCAACACTGTATACAGCTCTACGCTTGGGATACATTACCCATTTACTGCTTGTTATATTCTGGTCTAATCCAAACTGACCAAGTGAGAGTTATTTTCTGACTGTGCAAATAAATACTGAAATTGACAACAATGACACCTACACTGTGTACAGCTGTACTCGAGATTCATTACCATTTTACGGCTTTTTAGATTGTGTTGTAATCCAATACTGAGCCTGAGAGTGTCTGTGTGTGCCTCCTCAAATATCTATGGAGATTTAGAATGTTTAAACTATACTATATATACCTGCTATCTGATGATACTGTACACTTTGTCTAATTTTTATATTCTTGTCTAATCCATACTGAGCCTGTGAGCGTCTCTGTGTGACTGATGGAATATATAGGGAGATTGACAATTATCCTTTGACTGAATAGAGCTGTACGCTTCTGATACAGTGCCATATATCTGATGTTATTTTGGGTCTATTTTCTGCAAAATTTTGAAGTTTGGTGGAAGAGGCCGCAGACGTGGCCGTGGGGGGGGGCCAGCTGGTGCTGATGGTGGTGGTGCATCTGCTGGTAGTGGCAAAAGCACAAAAGCAGCTAGGGCAGGAGGTGTTGAGCCTGCATCATGGTCTGGCTCCAGAACGCCTAGAAGGCTACCTTTTCTGGGAGTAGGTTAACCGCTTTTAAAGCTGGAGCATCAGGAACTGGTTTTGGCTTACATTGCCAAAACAGACTCCAGCAAATATGCCCTCCTCTTCTGAAGTTTCAAAAAATGCAAACACTGAGTCGTCAAGTGCTGGCTCCTGGTCAGGAAGAGCCCCTTTCCTTGTGTCCTTCACCCCCACCAAAAGTGAATGATGCAGCAGGCCATACTTCACATTAGTCCATGTAGCTCTTTCTATCATACCATGGTTGGGTTATCAAGTCAGATCGTGAATTCCCAAGTCCAAGATGAATCAGACATGGAGTGTGGGTGGCCAGCCAGGGCAGTGGGGTTAATCGGTACCGGGCCGGTGTCTCAAAGGAATGTGTCACGGTGGTGGTGGTGACCCGTTCCGTGGCCCTGGGCGTCCATGCAAAGGGGTGAATTACGTTTATAGGTGAATGATTCTTGACGCCACCTGTCGTTTCTGATTAGATTGACCAGAGCTGCAGTGTCGCTTCTCTGAGACTGATGTTGTGGTGCAGCTAAGATGTAGAAGCCCTGCACAGGTAGGGCTGTAGTCGCAGGGCAGATGAAAGAGTTGGTAGATGGTGTGCAGTGCAGGATGTAGCAGAGCCATGCACCAGGAGCAGGAGAAAGATGACAGACACAGTCATGCAGTTCCTTTACCTGTACTTGGTAAGTGCCATCCAGGACCCAGAGTACAGATGGAGAAGGAGTTGGTCAGCCTGGAAGCCAATTTGGAATTCTCTCTCTGCAGACAGGTAGTGTGGCCTCCGTTCTAGCGCTTATCTGAGGTATTCGCAGTGCTGAGTTCAATGAAGTTCCCCCTGTTGACTCTCTTTTGGAACTTTGTCATATGGCAGGCAGCCGTAGCCTTTTCCTTCTGGCTCCCACACGTCGATGCTGGGGCCTCCGAGCCTTAGTTGAGTACAGAGCATTTACAACTGCTACTTCCTCCGGTTTCGGCTGCAGGAACGTCAGTGTCCCTACAAACTCGAAGACCAGAATCCGGACCATGCGCTCCAGCTAGGAGTGAGCCTTAACTCTGCTCATCCACCAGCTCCCCTTCTCACGTCCACACACTTCCCCTTCCCTGCACAGAGTGCCCTAACTTACCTCCTCCCGATGTAACGTCCGTTTGCGGTTCTGGGCTGCAGCCAGGCAACACCCCGAGAAACACTGATACCCTTTACCCCTATACAGGGATCTGGATTTACAACAGAGCCCAGGAGGTAGCTGTCTGAATATGAGCAGCGGCCAGAGCAGGACGGTCGTCAGAGTGAAGTACAAAAAACGGCAGGCAATAGCAGAGTCAAATTCAGGCCAAGGTCAGAGTCAAAAACGAGGAGGGCGGCAGAGGTACAGAATCGTTAGGAAGTAGCAGAGTCAGAATATCCAGGCCAAGGTCACAAACCAGGAGAGTAGCAGAAGTACAGAATCGTCAGGCAAAAGAGGGGTCACAAATCCAGGCTGAGGTCAGAGTCAAACAGAAATCAATCACTAAGTAACAAACAGGGGAACCAAGAATATATCCGGCGGCTTGCAAGACCAGTCCCAAGGTATTTGAGGGATCAGGTCATCCCTCACAGGTTCCTGGACTGGTGATGTCATTAGGGCCGCCCCCAGGACCAGGCCAGACGGTGATGCAGTAACCCCCTGATGACTGACAGAGGGGCGGAGCCTGCGCCCACCAGATGCCTGCGCAGGAGCCACTTCTCTGTCACCACCATAACTCACGGGTGGACCACGGCGCCTCCCAGTGGCCGAGGCAGGAACAGCCGTCCCCGAGTCTGACGGTGAAGTGGCGGTCCGGCGCCTCCTAGTGGCCGTGACCGGAACAGCAGGCCTCGAATCCAACGGTGACGTGACGGACCGGCGTCTCCTAGTGGCTAAAGCTGGGACCATAGGCCCTGAGTCTGACGGCGACATAATAGAACCACGGCGACCTCCCAGTGGCCGAGGCAGGAACAGCCGTCAACGAGTCTGACGGCGAAGTGGCGGTCCGGCGCCTCCTAGTGGCTGCGACTGGAACAGCAGGCCCCAAATCTGACGGAGACGTGACACCCGACCACAGAGAGCAGCTCCTCAGCAGTCAGGTTTAGAGGTCTCCCTGCTGGCCTGGAGTGGGAAATGTGTTGTGTGTTGGTTGAACTGCTAGAGAGATCCTTCGTTGCTTCCAAGTATGACATCACACTCCCTAGGAGGAAGGTAATGCCACTGTGGCGACCATACTCCTGGGGACGCCACAAGTGCACTGATGCCCAGCCACAGCTAGATGATTCTGCTGGTACATTGACCCAGACCACTACATTCCCCTCACACTCTACACAGCCAGAATGTGACCCTGAGGAAACTCAGGTTCCCCTTCCCGCATACTATACCACCTTACAAGGTGACAAAGAGAAAGATGTAGATGATAGTGCAGGTTCCTTGAGCAGGTGGGGGACATACTCATGGGTGATGGCACTGGCACAGGGCCCCTCATAGTATGTAAAAGTGTCTCTGCTGGTGGGAGGGTGGGAGGGCCCACCCTCCGTCAGACACACCGCTTTACTATGAGGGGCCATGTGCCAGTGCCGTCGCCAACAAGTGGGCCCCCCCCCTGCTTGCTCCGGATCACAGCACTTGCAACATTGAAATACTTACCTCTCCCTGCTCCACCGCCATGACGTCTTCCGCGTGTCCTGACAGTGATATTCTGATCAGAGAGCGCAATGACATCACGTCTGTACGCCCTCTGCCTAAACAGCCAAGTGCAGTGAGATGGAAGATGGGGACGATGAGGAGTCCAGACTAGTACAGGGATTCCCTAGCGAGGAGACTTATTTAATTGTTTTCAATGTTGGGACAGCACTATACTCTGGAGAATGATATATGGGGCCCACCATACACTGGAGCATTCCAAAGGTGGACATCAGACACTGGAGCAGCATTTACAGGGCCCATTATCCACTGGAGCATTAGAAATGGGGGCCATTATATATGGAGCATTATTTGGGCCCATAAGACAGTGGAGCTTCATCCATGGGGACCAACATATACTGTAGCATTATGTGGAGCTCACCATATACTGTTTCAAACATTATATGGGACCAATGATTCTGTATGGAGAAATATATGGGCCTCATTAATCTGTATAGTGCAGTATGCGGTGGCCATAATACTGTATGACCTTATAACACAAAACCGTTTAGCACGGCTATAAAGTGGTGGTGCAACAAGTAGGATTAGTCCGTAATCATATGAATATAGAAACTTGGCACACACAGTATGTATGATTTCCAGTGAAAAAATGATTTTTAATATACAGTATAGATGTTTCGGTCACATTGACCTTCATCACAGTACTGCAAAAAATAATAATTGAAATAATCAAAATAACAGAAGTATATACAATAATCAGAGTATCTGGGACGCAAAGAAGATTGCAGATGCTTTCCGTAACATCAGACATTAGTAGCACATACATGATTATATTTCAAAAATGAGCATTTTTCCCCAAAAACCAAGATAATAATACCAATAGGATGAATCATTCATTAAATGCAGAGTGAACATACCTATGTATTGTACTGCTGTCATTTGCATAATGCTCAAAAGAGGGAGAGCCAAAAGGTAAGTGGTCCTGTGTGGTGAGAGATAAAAATCTCCTATTGTATGCCATTAACTATAGTACAATGTGACAGGTGACAGGAGGAGTTAAAGAGTACATAACCTCCGGGAGTAGGGACAAAAGGCAAAGCTTTGCAGAGTCTGTGGAATCAAAATTGAAAAGGCTTGATAAAGACGGGTCACCGTTGAAACGTTGCCACTTGAGGATCAGTAAAGTATCCACTTTTTTTTTTTCACATTTAATTTGAGTGCTGCCTATTTTTTTTTTACTTTTGTTAATTTGGCTGTTGGGACACTGCTGAATAGGTTTTGCACCAACTATTTAATTTTGGTAGTGCTGCCCTTTTTTGATTTATATATATATATGTATATATATATATATATATATATATATTATATAAAGCTCAATGTGTGTGTGTATGTATGTCCGGGATTGGCATCTGCACCGTCGCAGCTACAGCCACAAAATTTTGCACAGTCACACGTCTGGACCCCGAGAGCGTCATAGGCTATGTTGTGAGGTCAAATTTTACCCCAGCATGTTCCAATTCACCAAACAATTTTGCCCCTAGGTACATAATGGGGGAAAAAGTGTATGTATGTATGTATGTGTGCATGTCCGGGATTGGCATCTGCACCGTCACAGCTACAGCCACAAAATTTTGCACATTCGCACGTCTAGACCCAAAGAGCATCATATGCTATGTTGTGAGGCGAAATTTTAACCCCGCGTGTTCCAATTCACCAAACAATTTGGCCTATTATTCTTATCATTTCTATGGTGTTATCATCCTTCTGTAACACTGCAAATAACACAATTTATTACCATACCCACACAGACCACCCTCTGACACAGACTGCAGGGGGAGCCCAGTATCATACAAGATAGGATTATTCAAACTATAGGAAAAAAGAGCGCAATAGGGTTTTATCCGGCTGACTTTTGAAAGGTAATAAAGAGGTATACTCACCCTTTCCAGGAGAGAGCTGAGCACATAAGATCAATTTTGTCAGCCTGCTGCACGTCCAACAGTCCACACAGTGACCGCCAAGTAAATCTCTTATGGAATAAAATTCTTGGACTTATCTGCGCTGCTAGACAGAATAACAAATCCAGATCACGTAGATAAATTAACCTTTTATTTCCCAACGCGTTTCGAAGTCCATAACACTTCTTCCTCAGGGAATGACATATATGAGTAGATAGAGCTGTGTCCAGTTTTATACATCCACAGTTTGAAAATTGGTGCCAATGATAACATGTGATACAGCGCAAAAGTCAAAGTTCAAACAGATCAAATGTCATGAGAATATCATAATAATTTATCTTTAGTTGATAAAATCAATTGTTCTTTTATTTATTTCACAGAGATATTAATAAGCGGAAAAAAGAAAAATGAAAAAAAGAAAGAATGATAAAAATATAAAAAGTAAACTCACACCGCAGAAAAAGCAAGGAGAAGGACCCACAGTCCAACACCCATACCATCACACCAGACAAGAATATATCCTGGAGGAGGAAAAGAAAAAAGGGGAATTAAAAAAAAAATATATATATATATATATATATATATATATATGTATATAAAAAAGATTAAAATACGAATATCAAAAATATATGTTATTAAAGTACTTATAAAATTCTTTGTGAATAAATGAATTAATCTTTTTAAGGAATATATGTGCCCGTCAATTCATTTATTTACTCTGAAATCGGAAAAAACAAATAGCTCTAGGTGAAGGAACAGGACCCACAGAGAACTGATTCAGCATTCACATGAATGACCTAGATTGCTTCCCGTGTTCAGAAGAAAAAAGAAATGAAGCATTTTATGTTCTCAACCACAATATTGACACTTTTAAGAAGAATTTGAAATCACATCCTGAGAAATACACACTACAAAATCACCAATAAAATCAATACACACCATTTTGTTAATAAAAATTCAAAAGAGAATACATTTTGTATGATTAAAACTCGCACCTAAAAAATTACACTAAAAGTGGAAATGTGATAAACAACTTTTAAAACACAATATAGAACTATATTAAAAAATTATTGTAAACGAAAAATATCAATTAAATTGTGTTTTAAAGAAAAACTTCAGAGATTTCGTTTAATCCATTAGGTTTGAGGGTATTTAATCTATATATCCAGAAAATCTCTTTTCTGTTCAATTGTCCCGTTCTATCTGGATGATCACTGGGAATATTTTCAATTGGGCTTATTTTTAGTCCATACAGACTTTTATTATGTTTTATAGAAAAGTGTCTAGACAGACCATGCTGTAAAAAGCCTCTTTTAATGTTATACCTATGGGAATTAACCCTCAGATGTAGTGGCTGTGTGGTTCTGCCAACGTATTGCTTTTTACATTCGCACTCAATCAAATAAATGACAAATTCTGTAGTGCAATTAAGATAATCTTTAACAGGAAAACATTCATTAGTAGTAGTTGATTTAAAGAATTTTTCTTTATGCGTTATGATATTACAGCACAGACAATTTTTCTTACCGCATTTATAAATTCCTCTTACAGGACCACTGGTCATTGTAGTGGGTTTATTTTCAGTTTTCAAATGACTAGGGGCTACCAAGTTTTTAATGGTAGGTGCCCTCCTAAAAGTAACCCCTGGATTAATGGACCCACAATAGTTAAATCTGATAGTAAAAAATTCATGACCAATTTTATTACACAATATTGTGCAGAAAATATGAAGATAAGAAAGATTTTATGTAATAATTGGCATATTTTATTGAATGATCCCATTCTACAAAAATTCCTCCCTAGCAATCCGGGGGTTACTTTTAGGAGGGCACCTACCATTAAAAACTTGGTAGCCCCTAGTCGTTTGAAAACTGAAAATAAACCCACTACAATGACCAGTGGTCCTGTAAGGGGGATTTATAAATGCGGTAAGAAAAATTGTCTGTGCTGTAATATCATAACGCATAAAGAAAAATTCTTTAAATCAACTACTACTAATGAATGTTTTCCTGTTAAAGATTATCTCAATTGCACTACAGAATTTGTCATTTATTTGATTAAGTGTGAATGTAAAAAGCAATACGTTGGCAGAATCACACAGCCACTACATCTGAGGGTTAATTCCCATAGGTATAACATTAAAAGAGGCTTTTTACAGCATGGTCTGTCTAGACACTTTTCTATAAAACATAATAAAAGTCTGTATGGACTAAAAATAAGCCCAATTGAACATATTCTCAGTGATCATCCAGATAGAACGGGACAATTGAACAGAAAATAGATTTTCTGGATATATAGATTAAATACCCTCAAACCTAATGGATTAAACAAAATCTTGGAAGTTTTTCTTTAAAACACAATTTAATTGATATTTTTCATTTACAATAATTTTTTAATATACTTCTATATTGTGTTTTAAAAGTTGTTTATCACATTTCCACTTTTAGTGTAATTTTTTAGGTGCGACTTTTAATCATACAAAATGTATTCTCTTTTGAACTTTTATTCACAAAATGGTGTGTATTGATTTTATAGTGTGTATTTCTCAGGATGTGTTTTCAAATTCTTCTTACAAGTGTCAATATTGTGGTTGAGAACATCAATTGCTTCATTTCTTTTTTTCTTCCTTTTTTGCTGAACACGGGAAGCAATCTAGGTCATTCATGTGAATGCTGAATCAGTTCTCTCTGGGTCCTGTTCCTTCACCTAGAGCTATTTGTTTTTTCTGATTTCAGAGGAAAGAAATGAATTGACGGACACATATATTCCTTAAAAAAGATTAATTCATTTATTCACAAAGAATTTTATAAGTATTTTAATAACATATATTTTTGATATTCGTATTTTAATCTTTTTTATATATACATATATATATATTTATGTATATTTTTAATTCCCCTTTTTTCTTTTCCTCCTCCAGGACATATTCTTGTCTGGTGTGATGGTATGGGTGTTCGACTGTGGGTCCTTCTCCTTGCTTTTTCTGCGGCGTGAGTTCGCTTTTTATATTTATATCATTCTTTTCTTTTTTCTTTTTTCCGCTTTTTATTATCTCTCTCTGTGAAATAAATAAAAGAACAATTGATTTTATCAACTAAAGATAAATTTTTATGATATTCTCACGACATTTGATCTGTTTGAACTTTGACTTTTGCGCTGTATCACATGTTATCATTGGCGCCAATTTTCAAACTGTGGATGTATAAAACTAGAGACAGCTCTATCTACTCATATATGTCATCCCCTGAGGAAGAAGTGTTATGGACTTCGAAACGCGTTGGGAAATAAAAGGTTAATTTATCTACGTGATCTGGATTTGATATTCTGTCTAGCAGCGCACATAAGTCCAAGAATTTTATTCCATAAGAGATTTACAGGATAGGATTAGATACATGGCTCAGCAGTCAGTATAACACAGGATAGGATTGGATACACAGCTTAGCAGTCAGTATCACACAGGAGAGGATTAGACACATGGCTCAGCAGTCAGTATCACACAGGATAGGATTAGATACACAGCTCAGCAGTCAGTATCACACAGGATAGGATTAGATACACAGTTCAGCAGTCAGTATCACTCAGGATAGGAATAGATACACGGCTCAGCAGTCAGTATCACACAGGATAGGATTGGATACACAGCTTAGCAGTCAGTATCACACAGGAGAGGATTAGACACATGGCTCAGCAGTCAGTATCACACAGGATAGGATTAGATACACAGCTCAGCAGTCAGTATCACACAGGATAGGATTAGATACACAGTTCAGCAGTCAGTATCACTCAGGATAGGAATAGATACACAGCTCAGCAGAAAGAATCACACAGGATAGGATTAGATACATGGCTCAGCAGTCAGTATAACACAGGATAGGATTAGATACACAGCTCAACAGTCAGTATCACACAGGAGAGGATTAGACACATGGCTCAGCAGTCAGTGTCACACAGGATAGGATTAGATACACGGCTCAGCAGTCAGTATCACACAGGATAAGATTAGATACACAGTTCAGCAGTCAGTGTCACACAGGACAGGATTAGATACAGAGCTCAGCAGTCAGTATCACACAGGATAGGATTAGATACACAGTTCAGCAGTCAGTATCACACAGGATAGGAATAGATACACGGCTCAGCAGAAAATTTCACACAGGATAGGGTTAGATACTCAGCTCAGAAACAGGATGTGCCAAAGGAGAGGACATTTTCATTCCAAGAATTCCACTCTTTCCATCTGATTTGTTTTTTAATTTTAAACGCCTCCAGTTTCCAGTTTAATTGCTATTTGCAATGTCCGTGAACAATGTTCAGGGACAGCATTGTTTTTCTCATGGTCAACTTTACGTGGCCTGTTCAAGAGTTGGAACTGCCAAAAATCTGTTCATCTTTTCACCGAAAGGAAAAACCAAAAATCTTGAATGAGTTGAAAATAAAATACTATCAATACTTGAGTAATCGTTTAGTTAATTTGTGTTGCAAATCTGTAGTGTTGAATATGTGATGTGAAATGTTTTTATGTGCAATATAATCATTATAATTTGTTATAACTAACCACAGTTGGTTACTATGCCCAGGCAACGCTGGGCTCTTCAGCTAGTATATATATATATATATATATATATATAATGTGTATATATACAGTATATATATATATGTATATATATATAATACATAAAAAACACTATTTTACTTACTATGTGTCATATACCTTATTCATAGGAGTGTCCTATGCAGTGCACTGTAAGCAAAGACCCAAAAGAATAAAAGAGAGTCAAAAATAAAAAAAACCCACTATCATAGGTAGTTTATATGTACAGAAAATGTGGCCCATCAGGAGCCTATACAAAAACGTTTGATCTTAAACAGCCTTGATATTGTTTAAAAATATAAAAATGGATTCAGATGAAGCTTGATAAACTCAACTGTTCACTGCGTCATTCGGGCTGAGGGAATCCATCCAGTATATCCACCCTGTTTCCCGCTGGAGTATTTTTTTTCCCAGTCTCCTTTTCTGATGGATGGTTATATTACTTCCATCCCACAAAAAAAATTATGTCCAAAGTCCCCCCCATGCTTAAGGTTTGCATAGAGTGCCAGTGGTTTATCTCTGCCGTGCCTTATGTCCCCAAGATGTTCACTAATATGTAAATGTCATTCATACTTGGTTTTTCAAAAGTAGTCCATGGGGCGCAAACAACTGCATAGATACACCACCCCCAAGGTCTTACAGTATACAAAGCACTTCATGCTGTGTCTTTTTTGTTGCAACACTTGCAAAGCTCCTTGAGGAGGAAATATACTGGCAAAAACTGCAGAGGCCACACATGAAGGAACCTAGAGATCTATTTTGTACCAGGCCCCTTCCTTCTTAGGTTGACTATGGACCACATTAGGCAAAATAAAGTTACAGATGTCGGGGTCATTTCTTAGTGTTCCCAGTGCCTTTTTAGGACATCCATGACCTTCTTAAACTGATTGTCTTATGTCACTTTCAACCTTGTTAGGGAGTCAGAGTCAGATTTTACTTTGGGAGTCAATAGAGATAATCTATTCGCTCCCATTTCTGATATGCTGACTCAACAATGCCTTCAGGGCACCCTGTGTCCAAAAAGTCCCTCCAGGAATAAGAGTTCATCATAACCATGAGAAACTGTCCTTTGAGAATACCCCTCTTAAGTTGGGGTAGATTGTAACTCTCCCACTTGAGTCAGCTGTTGGTAGCCGTGGGCCTCCAAAACAATGAGGTTTTTAGAGACGCATCCTTTTTCTTCGCTATGTTTACATCCAGAAATGCAATCCTGTCTTAATCAACCTCATATGTAAAGAAGAGGCTCATCTTGTTGGAATTAAGATTGCCAATGACGGACTCAAATGATATTCGGTCACCTGCCCAGAGGGCAAGGATGTCATCAATGTATCTACCTCAGAATAATATCCAGGGGCACCAGATGACAGCATAGTCCCTAAAGACTATTGTGTCTTCCCACCAACCCAGGAGCAGAATGGTGAACGTGGGGGCGCGGGGACTCCCAAATGCCATGCCCAAAGTTGGCGACAATACTTGCTGTGGAGACACAGCATTGTATCTTAACCCCTTTACCCCCAAGGGTGGTTTGCATGTTAATGACTAGGCCAATTTTTACAATTCTGACCCTTTATGAGGTAATAACTCTGGAACGCTTCCATGGATCCCAGTGATTCTGACAAAGTTTTCTCGTGACATTTTGTACTTCATGATAGTGGTAAAATTTCTTTCATATGACTTGTGTTTATTTGTCATAAAAAGCAGAAATTTGGCAAAAATTTTGAAAATTTTGCAATTTTCCAACTTTGAATTTTCATGCCCTTAAAGCAGAGAAATATGTCACACAAAATAGTTAATAAATACCATTTCCCACATGTCTACTTTACATCAACACAATTTTAGAACCCAAATTTTTTTTTGTTAGGAAATTATAAGGGTTAAAAGTTGACCAATGATTTCTCATTTTTACAACACCTATTTTTTAGAGGCCACATCACATTTGAAGTCACCATGAGGGGTCCATATGATAAAAAATACCCCAAAATGACATAATTCTAAAAAACAACACCCCTCAAGGTGTTCAAAAACACATTTAAGAGGGTTTTTAACCCTTCAGGTACTTCACAGGAATTTTTGGTATGTTTAAAAAAATGAACATTTAACTTTTCTTCACAAAAAATTTATTCAGATCCAATTTATTTTATTTTACAAAGGGTAACAGGAGAAATTGGACCTCAAAAGTTGTTGTACAATTTGTCCTGAGTACGCTGATACCCATATATGCAGGTAAACTCCTGTTTGGGCACATGGCAGAGCTCGGAAGGGATGGAGTGCCTTTTGACTTTTCAATGCAAAATTGGCAGGAATTGAGATCGGATGCCATGTCGTGTTTGGAGAGCCCGTGATGTGCCTAAACAGTGGAAGCCCCCCACAAGTGACACCATTTTGGAAAGTAGACCCCCCTAAGGAACTTATCTAGATGTGTAGTGGTGTGGTGAGCACTTTGAACCCCCAAGTGCTTCACAGAAGTTTATAATGTAGAGCCGTAAAAATAAAAAAATCTTATTTTTTTCACAAAAATGATTTTTTTTTTTGCCCCCAATTATTTATTTTCCCAAGGGTAATAGGAGAAAATGGACCCCAAAAGTAGTGGTGCAATTTGTTCTGAGAATATTGATACCCCATTTGTGGGGGTAAACCACTGTTTGGGCGCATGGCAGAGCTTGGAAGGTAAGGAGCACTGTTTGACTTTTTCATCGCAGAATTGGTTGGAATTGAGATCAGACGTCATGTTGTATTTGGAGAGCCCCTGATGTGCCTAAACAGTGGAAACCCCTTAATTCTAACTCCAACCCGAACCCCAACACACCCCTCACCCTAATATCAACCCTAACCATAACCCTACCACAAACCTAAGCCTAACACACCCCTAAGGCCCCGTCACAAACAGCAATGTCGCCAGCGAGATTGCTGATTTTGAGACGCCACAGCGATCTCGCCAGCGATATCACTGTGTATGACATGTATCAAAGACCGTCCCCCCTGCCCGGTATGGCTGATCGCGCGCAAACATCCTGAGCTATTTTTTGATCATTGGTCTCCCGCTGGCCAGCGCGCATTGCTGCGTGTGGCAGTGGTAGACCATCGATGAGCGACGCTGGGAGCTGGTTTCCAATGTAAACAGCGGGTATCTAAGAGCCGCGAGGCTCTTACATATCTGCTGTTTACCTTGGATACCAGCTTGCTTGCTGGTCCTGATCACTGGTGGGTCTGTCTATGTGACAGCTCACCAGCGATCAGCTAACTATGTCCCAGTGATCCCATCCACGTCGGATAGTTGGTGGGATTGCTGGGACATTGATACGTGTAGCAGGGCCTTAACTCTAATCCCAACCCTAACCCTAATCCTAACTTTAGCCCCAACCCTAAGCCTAACTCCAACCCTAACCCTAACGGTAAAATGGAAATAAATACATTTTTTTATTTTATTATTTTTCCCCAACTAAGGGGGTGATAAAGGGGGGGTTTGATTTACTATTTATAGTGGGGTTTTATAGTGGGTTTTTATGTTTGGCAGCTGTTTCACACTAAAAGACGCTTTTTTTGCAAAAAAATTGTTTTTGCATCATCACATTTTGAGAGCTATAATTTTTCCATATTTTGGCCCACCAAGTCATGTGAGGTCTCATTTTTTGCAGGACAAGTTAACATTTTTATTGGTACCATTTTCGGGCACATGACATGTTTTGATCGCTTTTTATTCCGATTTCATGAATATCTTTTTTTGGGGGGTGTTTATATCATTCCACGTGTGGTAAAATTGATAAAGCAGTTTTATTCTTCGGGTCAGTATGATGACAGCATTTTTTTATGTTTTGGCGCTTTTATACAATAAAAACTATTTTATAGAAAAAATTATTTTTGCATTGCTTTATACTGAGAGCTATAACTTTTTTATTTTTGCAGTGATGAGCTATAAGGCAGCATATTTTTTGCGGGACAAGATGTTTTCAGAGGTACAAAGTTTATCTATATCCATCTTTTTTATCACGTTAGTCCACTTTTTCTGCGGTATGATGATAAAGCATTGTTTTTTGCCTTGTTTTTTTTTAATGGTGTTCACTAAAGGGGTTGACTAGTAAGACAGTTTTATACGTCGGGTCATTACAGACGTGGCGATACTAAACATGTGTACTTTTATTGCTTAGATTTTTTTATTCAAATATTGATTTTGTGATAGAGTAAATATTGTTGTTTTTTTATTATTATTATTATTATTATTAATTTTTTTAAATATTTATATTTTTACAATTATTTAAAACAAAATTTTTAATTTAATTCTTTTACACTTTGTCCCACTATGGGACATTCATTTTGTGCAGGCTGATCGCTTATATGGCATGCAGATCTGGCACCATATAAGCTGCCAGCGCTGCACTCTGTGCACACTGAGCTCAGAGACTTCCTGACATGCATTGCACATGACAGGAAGTCTCTCAGCTCTGGTAACCCGGATGTCATCATGACGACATTGGTTTACCATGGGAGCGATCGCGTCATGACATGGGGTCTCCGATTCAAAGGCAGAGGGGCTGTCAACCCCAGTGAGCATGGTTGATCGCGTATGACGTACTATTCCGCCCATGGGCATTAAGTCCCAGGGCACATGGATGGAATAGTACGTTCAATGTCAGAAAGGGGTTAATTAACCAGGCGACTATTTTCAGTACACCAAGAACAATAGACTGTTGTCTGTATGTTGGTTTTTGAATTTATGTGTTGGTCAAGAAAACACACTCTTTGCTTGTGCAAGCCTGTAATAATGACATACATTTCATATAACATATTGTGCTCTTATCCTTGATGATTAGTGATGTTTACTGATATGCTAATTATGCATTGTGTAAGCTAGTTAGTTTGGTGACTTCAAAACAGAGGAGGAAAAACTATTCAAAGAAATTAAATAATCAAGCAATTCCACTTGATCTTATCTCCATTCTTACCCTTTAAGTCAATAATGCATGAAAGACACTTGTTAAGTATAAAAATAGGTTACATGCCTCTATAGATAGAGACTGAGAGAGCCACAGATTCTGCCAAGACATCCAAACTTCCAGGGCACCCTACAGGACTTCTGCCAATACATCATGGGTCCATCACAAGGGACATAGATCTATCATTCTACAGGAAACAACCTAGGGGGCCTTTGCCCCGGTTGGAAGAATACAGATCTGCTCCATTGACCATCGCCAAAACATGGATACGTTTGAAGAAAGCCAGGATTGGGACTCTCCGGTCGCCTGGCTTCATGGAGATTGTTAGGCGTCGGATTCCTGGCACTGCACAGTGGGAATCCAGAGCCAGACATCCTGCGGTCTCCCATTCTTCCTCGACCGCTCCGGGTGTTGCTCAGCAAACACGGCGAGCCAGGCTTACTGCTCAGACTCGCTCTGACAGCCTGGATGTTGCTGCCACCTCTGGTGCAGCAATGGCAGCGCAACCTGCTCTGCAGGGAACTGCTCCTGAGGCTAAGTCCTCATGCTGTGCTACTGGGCATGCCCGCAACTTGACCTCTCACTGGAGAGCAGGGGTCACATGCTCAGGTCCTGCGTCGGATCTGATTGGTCCTTCCCAGGCTAATGGAAGGTCCCGGAAGCGCATCGCTATAAAAAGCCCGCAGGGCGGCTCGGCGATGCGCTAGTGTAGCATAATATTCTGTGTGTGTATGGTGATGGATGTATGGACTGGTGACTGACTCATTATGATCCCCTCCCTTGGTTAATACGAATGGTGACAGTGAGTTGGATAGTCAGTCTCAGTTTGTGGCAAGCTACACGCCACGTGCTCCATGCCTACACTAGCGTCCGTTTGCGTCCGTGTCTCGGCGCCGACGCCTGCGGCTTTACCTGCCGCAGCGCTGCACTAACCGCAGCTACTGGTGTTTGTGGCTGCGACGCCACACGCAGGCCTCTGTGACACTAACAGGGCCCGCGTCTTTGTATTACTTTTCCCTCGCGACTCTGTGCCAGAACAGAGCCACTCTTAGCGTTCGGGTGACGTCAACCCGAGCGCAGTACCGCACTTATTAGGTGCATCTGCCATTGTTCAGCAGCGGTCTTGTCACCTTCCGCACGGTGGACCCCGGGCGGCGAACGCGCCTTCTATTATTTTATATTTGGTGCGTTCCG
This sequence comes from Dendrobates tinctorius, assembly GCF_039654945.1. Lineage (NCBI taxonomy): Eukaryota > Metazoa > Chordata > Amphibia > Anura > Dendrobatidae > Dendrobates > Dendrobates tinctorius. The sequence goes on from NW_027361768.1 coordinate 6,002,735, forward strand.
CCGTCCATAACATTACACTAGTGCCAGGGTCTGGCTGGCAATGGCAGACGTGCAGCGGCTGCAGCGCTACATTCGGCAGCTGGAGAGCAGGTTGGCGGCTATCGAGAGCAGCAACTCAGCTGCGAATGCTGCGCTAGCTGCCGCTCAGACAGTCGCTGAGGCCGTCTCACGTGTGCCCACACTTTTGCCCTCGCCGACAATCTCTCGCCTCCCGCTCCCCGATAAGTTTTTGGGTGAAAGCGCCACCTGTAGGGGATTCGTCAGCCAGTGCTCCATTCAGCTGGAGTTGCTGGCTGCACGGTTTCCTACAGAGCGGGCTAAGGTGGGCTTTACTGTCTCCTTGTAAGCCCACCTTATCACTGCCGACAGTTTGGCCACTTGGCTGGCACATGCCCTCAGCGGCCGAAAAAACGACCCCGTTCAGTGGCCGTAGGTGGTGGTCAGTCCCAAACGGGACCCTTCTCACCTAAACCGGTATTCCGGGGTACACTAGATAATGGCTCCTCCACCTGGGAGGCAGAGGCCACTCTGGACTCCGGGGCCGATGGGAACTTTATGTCCTTGAGCTTTGCCCAGAGTCACGCTATTCCTCTGGTATTACTCCCACGACCTCTGACTATCAGGGTGGTGGATGGGGCACCATTACCGTCACAAGTGACCCATCAGACAGTCCCATTCAGTCTCGCTATGGCATCCTCACATCGGGAGACCCTGTCCCTGCTTATTATGCCCCATGGCATCGATCAGGTACTCCTCAGAGTTCCCTGGCTTCGTTGTCACTCCCCTCACATTGATTGGGCTTCGGGGAGGATACTGGGCTGGAGCAAGGACTGCGAGGGAAGGTGTCTGAGGGACAGTCTTCAGGTAGCGTCCACGGAGCTGCCTACAGATCTCTCCACGCTTCCTAGACCCTACCACCAGTACCCGGACGTCTTCTCTAAGAAGTCTGCGGAGACACTCCCGCCGCACCGTCCTTATGATTGCCCGATTGACCTCCTGCCAGGCACAGAACCTCCCCGAGGTTGTGTCTATCCATTATCTCTCCCGGAGACAGAGGCTATGTCCCAATATATCCGGGAAAACCTGGCGCGGGGTTTTATCAGGAAGTCGGTGTCACAGGCCGGTGCAGGGTTCTTCTTCGTTCAGAAGAAGAGCAGAGAGTTACGCCCCTGCATCGACTACCGGGGTCTCAATGCCATCACGGTAAAGAATAAGTACCCCCTCCCGTTGATCTCCGATTTGTTCGACAGGTTACGAGGGGCTCGGCTCTTTACAAAACTAGATCTGCGAGGGGCATACAACCTGATCCGTATACGCGAGGGAGACGAGTGGAAGACAGCTTTCAATACTCAGGATGGCCATTATGAATATCTGGTCATGCCCTTCGGCCTTTGTAATGCGCCCGCTGTCTTCCAGGACTTCGTCAATGATGTCTTCCGTGACATGCTTTCTACCTCGGTGGTGGTCTATCTGGATGACATCCTCATCTTTTCGCCAGATTTGGCCACCCACCGGAAAGATGTCTGCAGGGTATTTGACCGCCTGTGGGCGAATTCCCTGTTCGCCAAGCTGGAGAAGTGTCAGTTTGAGCAGGAGTCCTTGCCATTTCTGGGCTACGTCATCTCGGCCCAGGGGTTGGCTATGGATCCGGCCAAACTACAAGCGGTTATGGACTGGCAGGAACCCCATTCTCTTAAAGCGGTGCAGCGCTTTTTAGGGTTCGTTAATTATTACCGCCAATTTATACCCCACTTCTCCACTCTGGTAGCTTCTTTGGTTGCTCTCACGAAGAAAGGAGCTAACCCTAAGGCTTGGACCGAACAGGTTTCTAAGGCCTTCTCGTCCGTAAAATCCCACTTTGCAGGCGCTCCCATTTTACACCATCCCGATATGGATAAGCCGTTTATCCTTGAGGTAGACGCTTCTTCCGTCGGTGCAGGAGCAGTCCTTTATCAAAAGGATGCTCAAGGTCGGAAGCATCCCTGCTTCTTTTATTCCAAGACCTTCTCACCGGCGGAGAAAAATTACTCCATCGGCGACAGGCAGCTGCTAGCCACGAAATTGGCTTTTTCCGAGTGGAGACATCTCCTGGAGGGAGCCCGGTTTCCCTTTCAGGTATTTACGGATCATAAAAACCTGGTCTACCTTCAGACGGCCCAATGTCTGAATTCCCGTCAGGCCAGGTGGTCGCTCTTCTTCTCCCGCTTCCGCTTCACCCTGCACTACCTCTCCGGAGAGAAGAACGTCCGTGCAGATGCTCTTTCACGCTCGGTGGTTTCAGCGGAGGAAGGAAAAGCCGAGCCTCGGTTAATTCTCCCTCCGGAGAGTTTTACGACCGTGGCTCCTATCGCTCTCGAGTCGGTACCGCCAGGCAAGACCTTGGTGCCCCCTCGGCTACGGCCGGAGGTTCTTGCCTGGGCACATTCCTCCAGGCTAGGTGGCATTTTGGTAATAAACGGACCACCGAACTCCTGGCAAGGTCATATTGGTGGCCACATATGGCTCGAGACGTCAAGGCGTACGTGCAAGCATGCGTCTCGTGTGCCCGGAACAGGCCCTCTAGACAGAGGCCGGCGGGGCTCTTGTTTCCCCTGCCAGTAGCAGATAGACCATGGGAGATGGTTGGCATGGACTTTATAGTTGGCCTGCCCAAGTCCAGTGGCAGTACGGTCATCTGGGTGGTTACCGACCATTTTTCCAAAATGGTACATCTGGAGCCACTCGCACGCCTGCCTTCCGCTCGAGGTCTGGCCGTCCTGTTCATTAAACATGTATGCATGCATGGCATGCCGGATAAAATCGTAAGTGACCGAGGTCCCCAGTTTGCGTCTCGATTTTGGAGGGAGCTCTGCAGCTTAGGCTGGTTTCACATTTGCGTTTTTTTGCGCTGTAAAAAAACGCATACGTGCGCATGCGTTTTTTCCCCTATATTTAACATGGGTGCGCATACCTGCGCGCTGGTAAGCGCACGTATGCGATTTTCATGCGCTGCGTTTTTTTGGGGTGTGCGTTTGTATTTTCCAGACGCAGCATGTTGCATTTTTTGGCCCTGCAAAAAAGCGCATGCGCACGTATGCGCACGTTTTGCGCTAAAAATAGCCATTATAGCCTATGGATGCGCATACGTGCACACTGGCATGCTCATGTATGCGTTTTTTTGCACATGCGTTTTTTTTTGTTAACCATGGAATTTAGGGGTTTGGGTTAGAGTTAGGGTTAGTTAAGGGGGTTTAGGGTTAGGGTTAGGGTCAGGGTCAGGGTTGGGGTTAGGGTCAGGGTTAGGGTTAAGTATGGTTTGGTTAAGGGTTAGGGTCAGGGTTAGGGTTAAGTATGGTTTGGTTAAGGGTTAGGGTCAGGGTTAGGGTTAGGGTTAGGGTTAGGGTTAAGGTTAGTTAGGGTTTGGGTTAGGGTTAAGTATGGTTTGGTTAAGGGTTAGGGTCAGGGTTAGGGTTAGGGTCAGGGTTAGGGTTAAGTATGGTTTGGTTAAGGGTTAGGGTCAGGGTTAGGGTTAGGGTTAGGGTTAGGGTTAAGGTTAGTTAGGGTTTGGGTTAGGGTTAAGTATGGTTTGGTTAAGGGTTAGGGTCAGGGTTAGGGTTAGGGTCAGGGTTAGGGTTAGGGTTAGGGTTAGGGTCAGGGTTAGGGTTAGGGTCAGGGTTAAGGTCAGGGTTAGGGTTAGTTAGGGTTTAGGGTTTGGGTTAGGGTTAAGTATGGTTTGGTTAAGGGTTAGGGTCAGGGTTAGGGTTAGGGTTAGGGTCAGGGTTAGGGTTAGGGTTAGGGTTAGGGTCAGGGTTAGGGTTAGGGTTAGGGTTAGTTAGGGTTTAGGGTTTGGGTTAGGGTTAAGTATGGTTTGGTTAAGGGTTAGGGTCAGGGTTAGGGTTAGGGTTAGGGTCAGGGTTAGGGTTAGTAAATTCATGGTTTGGGTTAGTGTGAGGGGCCACCTAATGTTGGAAAAAAACGCAAACGCGGTAAAAACGCACTAAAAACGCATACAAACGCATAAAAACGCTGCGTTTTTTTCATGCATGCTCATAAAAATGCTTGAAAAAAACGCAGCAGTTGTATGCTTTTGTATGCGTTTTTTCAATGCGTTTTTTTGCGGGAAAAACGCGCAGCAAAAAAAAGCAAGTGTGAAACTAGCCTAACTCAGCATCGAGCTAAATCTGTCTTCCGCCTACCATCCCGAGACGAATGGCCTAGTCGAAAGGGCTAATCAGACCTTGGTCACCTATCTACGGCATTTTGTCTCTGCCAGGCAGGATGACTGGGCATCCTTGTTACCTTGGGCTGAATTTGCCCTAAACAATGCGGTGGCCGATTCCACTGGTCAGACGCCTTTTCTCCTATATTATGGTCAACACCCACGCATCCCTGTCCCAATGCCGGTGTCCTCCACTTACTCTAGGGTGGCAGACTGGGCAGTGGAGGCCCGGGACATTTGGGATCGCACTCGGGATGCTATCCGGACATCTAAAGAAAGGATGAGGGCGTCCGCCGACACGCATCGGCGACCCGCGCCAAGTTTCTCCCCTGGCGACATGGTGTGGCTCTCCACCCGGAACATTAAACTGTGGGTCGAGTCACCCAAGTTCGCACCGCGATACATTGGTCCGTTCAAGGTCCTTGAGCGACTTAGTTCAGTGGTCTACCGCCTGGCTCTTCCTCCACATTTGGCCATGTCGGACGTGTTTCATGTGTCCCTCCTCAAACCAGTTCACATGCTCCGGTTTTCTGAGCCATCCACCGGGTCATCATCTGACGAGTTTGAGGTTAACGCCATCGTGGGGCGCAGGTTTGTCCGTGGCAAAAAGTTTTATTTGGTGGACTGGAAGGGTCATGGTCCCAAGACTCGGACCTGGGAGCCGGTGGAAAATATTCATGCACCGCTCCTGATCGCGGCCTTTGAGCGCAGTGAGGCTCAGAGGGGGGGGGCCCTAGGAGGGGGGGTAATGTTAGGCGTCGGATTCCTGGCACTGCACAGGGGGAATCCAGAGCCAGACATCCTACGGTCTCCCATTCTTCCTCGACTGCTCCAAGTGTTGCTCAGCAAACACGGTGAGCCAGGCTTGCTGCTCTGACTCACTCTGACAGCCTGGATGTTGCTGCCACCTCTGGTGCAGCAATGGCAGCGCAACCTGCTCTGCAGGGAACTGCTCCTGAGGCTAAGTCCTCATGCCGTGCTACTGGGCAAGCCCGCAACTTGACCTCTCACTGGAGAGCAGGGGTCACATGCTCAGGTCCTGCGTCGGATCTGATTGGTCCTTCCCAGGCTAATGGAAGGTCCCGGAAGCGCATCGCTAAAAAAAAGCCCGCAGGGCGGCTCGGCGACACACTAGTGTAGCATAATATTCTGTGTGTGTATGGTGATGGATGTATGGACTGGTGACTGACTCATTATGATCCCCTCCCTTGGTTAATACGAATGGTGACAGTGAGTTGGATAGTCAGTCTCAGTTTGTGGCAAGCTACACGCCACATGCTCCACGCCTACACTTGCGTCCGTTGGCGTCCGTGTCTCGGCGCCGACGCCTGCGGCTTTACCTGCCGCTGCGCTGCACTAACCGCAGCTACTGGTGTTCGCGGCTGCGACGCCACACGCAGGCCTCTGTGACACTAACAGGGCCCGCGTCTTTGTATTACTTTTCCCTCGCGACTCTGTGCCAGAACAGAGCCGCTCTTAGCGTTCGGGTGACATTAACCCGAGCGCAGTACCGCACTTATTAGGTGCATCTGCCATTGTTCAGCAGCGGTCTTGTCACCTACCGCACGGTGGACCCCGGGCGGCGAACGCGCCTTCTATTATTTTATATTTGGTGCATTCCGCCATCCATAACAGAGATATTTGGAGAAGCCAGGCTGTGACCCTTGGGTCAACTGGCCTTGTACCTCAATGAACTTTCATTTTCCTACACTTGTCTTTACCTCCTCTTTGTGTGCATGTCACAGGTGGGGTAGTCAACCCTGGAAGTTCTGAAGTAACAGCTGCCATTATCTTGGCGAGTCAGCGGTAGGGTGAGACTCTGTAATGTGCACCATCTTGAAGTATTTTGCTGGGACTGTTTTATGTGTTATCCTCCTGTTTTGTGGTTCAATTAAGCATTGCCACAGTGTTTTATCCTCACCCTGTGTTGTCTGAGTAGCATTATGCCCATGTTAAAAGGAGAGCGAGTGTTCGGCAGGCTGATCCCTGGTCCATGTGGTCCCAGTTAGTGGACTGGGCGCCTGCTGACACCCCATGTCTCCACACTTGCTGTAAGGGTTCTGGACTTTCCTTTGTGCCTGTTCACCTTATCCAAGATGGAGTCTTGTATCTCGCCTTGTCATGGAACTTCCTGTCTGTTCTGATTATTTAAGTCTGGGCCGTGTGTTCCTCTTTGCCTGAGTATTTTGTTGCTGTTGGGTACTGAGCTCCTGCCTGTCTACTGGTGGACTCCATGCTGCTGCTGCTCGTTACTCTGTGCTCTGTCTCTACACTTTATGCTGCCTTCAGTCCTCTGAGCATTTCCCTGATGCTGACTGTGCTTAACCCCTTTCTGACATCGGACGTACTATCCACTGGGGGGATCGCCTCTGATCGCGGCTGGGTGTCAGCTGATTGTCACAACTGACACCCAGCACTATGTGTCAGTAGCGGTAACCGACCGCCCTCGGCATGTTAACCCCTGGCACACTGCAATCAAACATGATCGCAGTGTACCGGGGGATTAGGGAAGCATCGGCAGGGAGGGGGCTCCCTGTGTGCTTCCCTGAGACCCCCGGAGCTGAGCTGTCTGAGGGTCTCCTTCCTTGCAGGCCCCCGGATCCAAGATGGCCATGGGGGCCTTCAGGGGCCTGCAGGGAGGCAGCTTCCTCAGTGCCTGCAGAGAGCAGGCACAGAGGAAGCCTGTGCAGCATCTGTCAGATCGCTGATCTGACAGAGTGCTGTGCAAACTGTCAGATCAGCGATCTGAAACATAACAGTAACGTCCACCCTGGGACAATAAAATAAAGTGAAAAAAAAATGTAAAAATAATTTATAAAAAAAATCACTGAATAAATTAAAAGAAAAAAAAATATTCTCTAAGAAATTCATTTTTTGGAAATAAAAAAAAAAAAAGTACACATATTTAGTATCACCACGTCCGTAATGACCAGCCCTATAAAACTGTCAGATTAGTTAACCCCTTTAGTGAACCCCTTAACAAATAAAAATAAAAAGCAAAGAAAAAACAATGCTTTATCATCATACCGCTGAACAAAAAGTGCAATAACGCGCAATCAAAAAGATGGATATAATTAACCATGGTACCACTGAAAACGTCATCTTGTCCCACAAAAAATGAGCCACCACAAAGCGATGCAAAAATAATTGTTTGGCTGGAGTCACACACAACGATTAAAAAACGGTCCAATTTTAACGGTACGAAATCGCACAAAGGTATCTTAACCAGTGATCCGTTTTTGATGCGATTTTTCTTCATTGATGCGATTTTAATCACATGTAAGCATCCGTTTTACATACGTCTGCCGATTTTTTATCTGACCATTCCAAAATTGACAAATAACCGTTCTTAGGCCTGAAACTCATTTAAAAAATCATCCCGCCCTATATTTATGACCTCTCCAACAGGTGTGAGGCTGCTACCTTTGACATACAGTCACTGCTTGGATTTGGTTAGCTCTGCTTTGTGATAAACATGACAGACAGGCTCACTTTTAACACCACTGAGCGTGTTCTTTTCTATTGGGTTTTATCCCGACGTTTTGGGGAGCAATACCCTGTGATTGTGGTTCTGAGGAGGCGTAGGCGAATGTGGGTCCATCCCCTTTTGCTCCGAAGGATATCTAAAGGCCATTTCCACCGTCTCTATACATCTCTGCGTAGCCATCCGGAGAAGTTCTATCAATATTGTCGGATGAGCCTTGCTACCTTTGATATTTTGCTGGAGATTGTGGACCCTGGGATCACGTTTCAGGACACGAGGATGCGCAAAGCTATTTCTGCTGAGGAGCTTCTACTCCTCACCTTACGGTATGTCTCAAACCAATATGTTGATGATGTGTGAAGCTGCATATTTATTTAACACACCTTGAATCTTATTTTGTATTGCCCTATTATCTTAAATTATTTACAAAACATTTCCCAACAAAAATTTTATGCTTGTGGCTTTCAGAACCAAGCCATGGCATGTAATGTAATCTTCATCATGCCTACTTTAGACTTTCTCGACTTTAAATGTGTTTGAAACCATATCTGTTGTTTGTTTGGCTGTGTCCTCATTTTTTTTCCCCTTTTTTTAGCTTCCTTTCAACTGGCCTTTCATATGCTGGTCTGCATTTAGAATTTTTAATTGGGAAATCAACAATCTCTGGCATTGTACGGTCTACATGCTCCGAAATCTGGACCAGACTCCATCATGTGGTAATGCCGGAGCCCAAAATGGTAGACTGGTTGCGTATCTCCCGTGGATTTGAGGACACGTGCCAGTTTCCACAATGTATTGGAGCCCTAGATGGGAAGCACATCCGTGTGCGTAAGCCGCCGAACTCAGGGTCCCAATTCTATAATTATAAACAATATTTTTCTGTAGTGCTGTTGGCTTTGGTTGACACTCACTACAGGTTTATAATTGTAGATATTGGGGCCTATGGAAGAACTGGAGACTCCAGAGTCTTCAATTCTTCCATTATGGGTCAGCGGCTGCGTAATAATGAGCTTGACCTACCACCACCACGTCAGCTTCCCAACTCAAATCTGGAACCGGTGCCTTATGTTATTGTAGCAGATGAGGCGTTCCCATTGAGCAGACATGTCATGAGGCCATATCCACGATGAACCCTTGACCACCGGCGTAGAATATTTAACTATCGCCTATCACGTGCTCGGCGACTGGTGGAGTGTGCCTTTGGCATTCTTACGGCCAAATGGAGGGTCCTACAGTCCGCAATTCAGCTGAGTGAAGCTAATGTCAATGAAGTTATTAAAGCCTGTGTTGTCCTACATAACTTAACAAGAATACATGACTGCCCCTTACATGATGATGCTGAAGTGGACTCTGCTAATGTGTCTAGGCTTAGGACACATGTAAACCCACACCGTCGTCCAATTTCCAGACTCAAAGTCCGTGATGTGTTGACAAATTATTTTCTAACACCTCAGGGTGCAACTCCATGGCAAGATGATGCTTATCTATGTAGTGGTTTGTTAGTGTTGTGTTCTCATAAAGATTTCTTGCTTTACCTTTGTGTTAATTGTTTTTTTACCAGTACTTGTTACTATATCTATCTAACACATTACAGAACATGTACGTACATGAACAGACATACATAGTGAATGTAAACAAGTTTATTACTTGTTTTTTTTGGGTTATTGCCGTAACAAATAACCATAGTAGTTGCCTTTGGCCTAATGTTATCAGCACATTAGGATTAAACATTTCAAGCAAAAAAAAAAACATCATGGACAATACACAAAACCTAACAACAAGGTAAAAAGGAAAACCTATAAGTCATGGTAGGTTGGGGGTGGTGAAGGTGGGGGGCCTGTTTGGACATTTGGCCTTGGTTGCTGGGCCACATCTCTGCCCCTGTGCACTGGCAGGTGGCTGTGCCATCTGTTGCATCCTGCTAGGATCTATTTGTGGGTTTTGGTAGGGGTAATTTGAAAATTGTTGTGGGTAGTCCTGGTAGGGCTGCCCTAATTGCCCATATCCCCCAATATGTCCATGTCTAACATACCCATGTTGGGGCCAACCTCCAACATTGGGTAAGTTAAAGTGACCATATTGGGCATGTGCGCCCTGGCCCATATATTGGACCTGTGGAGCCACATTGGGGATGTGTGCAGGCTGAGGCAGAGGTGTTGCCACCCGTGGAGGAGGAGGAGGAGGAACAGGTTCCAAGGATGGTTGACTTGTCACATCAAGTCCAACCAGCCTATCAATCTGATTCTCCTCTGACAGCTGCCACCTTTCAAGAAACTGAAAGACACTGCGGGGATTATTGGGTGGTGTGCTGGCATCCAAAACGATTTGGAGAGCCCCTCTTGTACGCAGCCTGTACCCACGGGGAATTGCCCTCAAATACTGTGCCAGACTGCGCCCATATGCCTCCTCCCCATCATCATGAGCAGCTGTCGACAAGTAGTCCAATACACCTCGGTCAACCTGCATCCTTGTTCCCGAAGCTGCTCCTTCTCCCCTGCGCCTGCCTCGTCATGGTAGGGTAGAACGCTGTGGCGAGGTCTCCAGTGGCATGGTGGGGCTGCTACTGTTGCCCCGGTCATCAGGCTGTGCTGGCTGGCAAACTGATTCTGGTGGTGGTGATCTTGGTGGTGGTGCTGGTGTTGCTCTGGGAACTCCAGAAGATTGGCCGGAGCCTGCAGCAACATCGACTCAGGATCATTCAGCACCTCAGAGTCGGAACCCGTCTCCCTCTCTGTGAGGTTTGACTCGGTGCTACAATGGTAAAAATCACATCAAGTAAATTGTGCATACAGAATATACAAAGTACTACATTAAACCATGTACTTACGGTCTCAGCTCGATCACAGGAGCCAGGAAATGTAGGCGGTCGTAATAGAGGTATTTCCTCTTGGTGGTTCCGGCCGCTCCACTACGGGACCTCAGCTGTCTCTCCCTCCTATATGTTTCCCTGCAGCTGCGCCAACGCCTTGTCACATCAGTCACTACAATGTTAACAAAAACACAGGATTTTGTTACAACACACATATGGCTATGGTATCAAGGGTTACCCAATGCTTAGGCACACATTTGACAAATGATATGATTTATATTCCTCTTGACTCCACACCAATCAAAAAAAAAAAAGGTTGAGGCCTACTACAAAGGACCTTCGAAACAACATATTTGCTAAACAAATGTAAAAAATCCTGTGGTAATAATGCGAACATCTATGATGTTTTTATTACAAAAACACTAGTTATATAGTGGCTAAGATACGGGCCCAAAAAAATAGAAGATCACTGCATTTGGTGGCAGAACAATTAGCTAAATAAATCAAACTTTTTAAACGCAAAATCTTCATGCTGCCACCAGTCAGGGATTTGGAATGTAAATGTAGTAAATATGGTCCAAAAAAAAAGGCGAAGTCATTAATTACTGATATCTGAGCAATGACGACACTTATTGGGCCTTACATTGTGCAGATTAGATTAGGGGATTTGATTATGTGAACACATTCTTTCACTTACTAATTTGGTCCCGCTCCTCCCGAGGTCTTGCCGCATATCTAGGGAACATCTGGCCACAGATTCTTGTCCACGCTGCCTCCCTGCGTCTGCAGTCAGCATAGTGGGGATCTCTCTGGTCCCATAGTTCTGGCCTCTCCTGGACCAGAACTATCAGCATTTCCACATTCACTGTCGTGGACATGATGGAGGACTCCGTGGAGGCGTTCTTCCTGTTTTTTTTTTATGCTGCTAGAGAAATTTGCATACCCAAGCTTCCTGGCCATGCCTCCTGCTCTTTCCTGTTGCCCAGGAGAAGTCTTGCGATTTAATCGCAAGTCACACGTGTGGTGCATTTTCAATGCGATTTTTTATCGCATCCATAGACTTGCATTGTCGAATCCGATCCGAAAATCGGTGACAATCGCAGCATGCTGCGATTGTCTCGGTCCGATGATCGGATCCGATAAAAAATCACATGATGTGAGCTGCCCCATAGAATAACATGGGTATGAATGCAATGCGATTTTTTATCGCATTGCATTCATCCGTTTTAATCGCTAGTGTGACTCCGGCCATTTATATAAAATTGTTTTTATTGTATAAAAGCGCCAAAACATAAAAAAAGACATAAATGGGGTATTGCTGTCATCGTACTGACCCGAAGGATAAAACCGCTTTATCAATTTTACCACACTCGGAATGGTGTTAAAAGCACCACCCAAAAGAAATTCATGTAATGTTGGTTTTGTTCACTCTGCGTCCCAAAAATCGGAATAAAAAGCGATAAAAAAAGTCACGTGCCCGAAAATGGTGCCAATAAAAACGTCAACTTGTCCCGCAAAAAATAAGACTTCATATGACTTAGTGGGTCAAAATATGGAAAAAATATAGCTCTCAAAATGTGGTGATGCAAAAACTATTTTTACAATAAAAAGCATCCTTTAGCATATGACAGCTGCCAAACATAAAAATCCACTAAAAATAGTAAATCAAACCTCCCTTTATCACCCCCTTAGTTAGGGAAAAATAATAATATAAAAAAAATGTATTTATTTCCATTTTCCCATTAGGGTTAGGGTTAGGGCTATGGATAGGGCTGAGATTAGAGTTAGGGGTGTGTTGGGGTTTAGGGGTGGAGTTAGCATTGGGGGTTTCCACTGTTTGGGCACATCAGGTGCTCTCCAAATGGAACATGGCATCTGATCTCAATTCCAGCCAATTCTGCATTGGAAAAGTCAAACGGTGCTCCTTCCCTTCCAAGCTCTACCATGCGCCCCAACAGTGGTTTACCCCCACATATGGAGTATCAGCCTACTCAGGACAAATTGCACAACAACTTTTGTGGTCCAATTTCTCCTGTTACCTTTGTTACCTTTTATGGCTCTACATTATAAACTTCTGTGAAGCACTTGGGGGTTCAAAGTGCTCACCACACATCTAGATAAGTTCCTTGGGGGTTCTAGTTTCCAAAATTGGGTCACTTGTGGGGGTTTCCACAGTTTAGGCACATCAGGGGCTCTCCAAAGGCAACATGACACCCGCAGACCATTCCATCAAAGTCTGCATTCCAAAAGGTCACTACTTACCTTTCGAGCCCCGACGTGTGCCCATACAGTAGTTTTATCCCACGTATGGGATATCAGCGTACTCAGGACAAATTGGTCAACAACTTTTGGGGTCCAATTTCTCCTGTTACCCTTGGGAAAATAAAAAAATTGTGGACTAAAAGATCAAGTTTGTGGAAAAAATATGTTTTTTTTATTTTCACGCCCGGGCGTTATAAACTTCTGTGATGCCCTTGGGGGTTCAAAGTGCTCACCACACAGCTAGATAAGTTCCTTGGGGTCTAGTTTCCAAAAATGTGTCATTTGTGGGGGATTTCCACTGTTTAGGCACATCAGGGGCTTTCCAAACGCAACATGGCGTCAGATCTCAATTCCAGCCAAAAAAGTCAAATGGCGCGGCTTCCATTCCGAGCTGTGCCATGCGCCCAAATAGTGGTTTACACCCACATGTGTATCAGTGTACTCAGGACAAATTGCACAATAACTCTTGGGGTCATGTTACCCTTGGGAAAATAAAAATTGGGGGTGAAAAGATCATTTTTGTGGAAAAAAATATGATTTTTTAATTTTAAAGCTGTATGTTATAAACTTCTGTGAAGCCCTTGGGGCTTCAAAGTTCTCACTACACATCTAGATAAGTTCCTTGGGAGTCTAGGTTCCATAATGGTGTCATTTGTGGTGGATTTCCACTGTTTAGGCACATCAGGGACATTCCAAACGCAACATGGTGTCCAATCTCAATTCCAGCCAAAAAAGTCAAATTTGCTCTGCTTCCCTTCCGAGCTCTGCCATGCACCCAAATAGTCATTTACCCCATCATATGGGGTATTAGCATACTCAAGACAAATTGCACAATAACTTTTGGGGTCCTGTTACCCTTGGGAAAATAAAAATTGGGGGTGAAAAGATCATTTTTGTGGAAAAAAATATGATTTTTAAATTGTATGGCTGTACGTTATAAACTTCTGTGAAGTCCTTGGGGGTTTAAAGCTCTCACCACATATCTATATAAGTTCCTTGGTGGGTCTAGTTTCCAAAATGGGGTCACTTGTGTGGATTTCCGCTGTCTAGGCACATCAGGGGCTCTCCAAATGTGACATGGCATCCGATCTGAATCACAGCCAATTTTGCACTGAAAAAGTCAAACAGTGCTTCTTCCCTTCAGAGCTCTGCCATGCGCAGAAACAGTGGTTCCCCTCCACATATCAGGAATCAGCATACTTATGTCAAATTGCACAATAACTTTTGCAGTCCAATTTCTCCTGTTACCCTTGGTTAAATAAAAAAAATTGGACCTGAAGTAATTTTTTTTGTGAAAAAAAGTTAAATGTTCAATTTTTTTAAAACATTCAAAAATTCCTTTGAAGCACCTGAAGGGTTAAAAAACTTCTTGAATGTGGTTTTGAGCACCTTGAGGGGTGCAGTAAAGAATGGTGTCACTTTTGGGTATTTTCTATCATATAGACCCCTCAAAGTGACTTCAAATGGGATGTGGTACGTAAAAGAAAATGGTGTTGTAAAAATGAGAAATTGCTGGTCAACTTTTAACCCTTAAGTTCCTAAAAAAAAATTTTGTCCAAAATTGTGCTGATGTAAAGTAAACATGTGGGAAATGTTGCTTATTAAGTTTTTTGTCTGCCATATCTCTGTGATTTAAGGGCATGAAAATTCAAAGTTGGTAAACTGCAAAATTTTCGCCAAATTTCTGTTTTTTTCACAAATAAACACAAGTTATATGAATGAAATTTTACCACTAACATGAAGTACAATATGTCATGAGAAAGCAGTGTCAGAATTACCAGGATCCATGCAAGCGTTCCAGAGTTATTACCTCATAAAGGGACAGTGGTCAGAATTGTAAAAATTGTCCCAGTCATCAATATGCAAACCACCCTTGGGGGTAAAGGGGTTAGCTACTGTCTGGACTTCTAGTGTGGAACTATTTGCTTCTGGATCTGCTGTGGCCTCTAAAGAATCCTGACATCACCATCTCCTCTAGGTCAGTGTTTGTTGGGCTGCAGTGCTGGACTTGTGCAGGACTTTCGGCTTAAAAAAGTACATATAGTGACCTCCTGTTAATACCACTCCCGTATTATGCTTGTCTTCTATGTTTAAGTGCCATGTGCATTTCCACTCATATGATTGCTGGACTTTTACACTTTAGTGCTGTGTGCCTGCTTATTCATAATGTAGCTGGACTTCCTTGTTAAACACTGTTTGCTTACTCTCGTACTTACTGCTGGACTCCCATGTTTAGTGCCTTGTGCACACCTGCGTCATATTACTGTTGGACTGGTTCATATTAGCGGTGGCGTGCTGCTCTTCAGTTTCACTGGACATTTCCATATTGTGCTGTGCATTTGCTACTGTTGCAGGAAGTGCTCTGTTAGTTTTGCTTTACTTGCATCATTCTGTATTGTGCTGTGTTTTCATCACTATTGCAGAAAGTGCTCTGCTAGTTTTGTTTCACTTGCATTATTCTACATTGTGCTCTGTTTCGCTACTATTGCAGGAAGTGCTCTGTTAGTTTTGTTTCTCTTGTAAATATGCTCATTTGCATCAACTTTGGTCTCAGTTTCATATTATCCTACGCAATCAGGTTCCGTAGTACCCATATAATTGTTACACTTGCCATCAAAAAGAAAAAAGTTGTGTCATAAGACAAACTCCATTAGTTCCAAAATATGGTTTAATAAAGTGCCATACTAATGGTGGGTGCATAAAGTGAGATTAATAAGTCTAGAGGAAAATATGTGTAACTTGGTTAATAACTGGCTCAGTGATGGGTAACAAAGGGTGATAATGAAACACACTTGGACTGTGTAAGGCTATGTGCACATGCTTCGAATTGGTCTGCGGATTTGTATCTGCAGAACCGCTGGTAAAACCGCAGGTAAAATGACCTGTGGTTTTACCTGCGGATTGGCCTGCGGTTTTCCCCTGCGGTTTATCACCTCTACAATGGAGGAGATGGTAAACCGCAGCAGAATCCGCAGAAAATAAGTGACATGTCATTTCTTTCTGCAGATTCAAAACCGCAGCTTTTCCGCAGTTAAAAATCCACAGCATGTGCACAGCAGATTGTAAATCACATAGATTTACATGATACTGTACACTGTCTACAGAACTGCTGCAGATCCGCAGCAGCCAAAACCGCAGCGGATCCGCAGTAAAAACCGCAGCGTGTGCACATAGCCGAACAGTTAACAGTGGTGCTACACAGGGGTCAGTACTGGGCTCTCTTCTTTTTAACATATTTATTAACGACCTTGAAGATAGAATACAGAGTAGAATTTCAATATTTACAGATTATACTAAAATCTGCAAGGTAATCAACACACAGGAGGATAACTTTTATTTAATTAATAAAAAAATTCAGTAAATTTGTTATTAGTTCATCAGCCTCCCAAAAAAAGCTAAGTAAAAAGTTCTAATATTCCACATTCCAGAAGATGAAATGAAAAGTGTTTAAAAGTCATTTGTACCCCAAAATAAACATTAGTGTGAAAACTTTTTAAAAAACATTTTTCCGTTTCATACAATATGCTTATAAATGTCTGGTAAATGTAGGTTCCATTTCAGCCCCATCTTGAGCTGCTGTAAATGGAGAAGTGGCTGTGCATGAACATCTCTATATGAAGGCTGCAAATGTAGAAATTGCAGGAACGGGATGCAGTGACGGACAGGAGGCAGAGCAAGGGTTAAGAAGTTTAATAACAGGGGAATACTCCATGCAGGGAGGTAAATGGTTAAACAATATAAATGGGAAAGGATGTTGGAAGGTAAAGGGTTAAACAATTTAGATGGCAAAGGATATTGTAAGTAGAAGAATGATTTTTCAGATCACGGCAGTTCTTGTGAAGCACTTGTGTCAGGAGTTCCGCCACCTGTAACTCCTGCTGAGAACTCAATGGTGACGGCAACGGCTGGTGCGGTGTCTTTTCCAGAAAAGTCCTGTGGGCATCAATTCCCAGTCTTCTGGTGGCAGTGGTCAGTCTCTGTTACCTTCCACTGGGCCTAGTCCATAAACTGCAGTGGCTGACAGGGGTACAGGCCACAGTCCTGCAACTATGGCTCTGCAACTATAATCACTGGTGAAGTCAGGTCACAAGTGTCTGGGCAAATATTCACTGGCAATGTCAGGGCACAAAAAATGTCAGTGCCGTATATGGTCACTCTTATGTGGCACATGTACTGTACTCACGGACATGGAGCATACAGCACCTTGCTCTCTGGTCACTACTGAGTGCGCTGCACTTTCCTCTCCATGCTGCGTGCTGCCTGTTCGTGCCAAGACTGAAGCGCTGACAACCACTGGTGCGCTGCTCTCTCTGGTAGTCACCAGCACACTGCACCTTTTCTCTGTAGTCACCAGGCACACTGCACGACTCTTTCTCTCTGGTCCCTGCTGTTGATGACGGGGCTGCTGCACGGACGCTGAACTGCGTAATGCTGCTGGTGCTACCAGGATGTGGCACTCCTCTTTCTGGCGGCTGCTGCTGAACACCCAGCTTCCCTGAGCGCCGCAGTCCCTCTCTCACTGGACTGCTGTGGCACTCCCGGCTTTTCTCCTGGCAGCGGTCCCTCTATAGACTGTGGGGCCCTGCTGCAACGCCGGTACTCTGTGGTGGGGGAAGGGGAATCATAGAATCATAGAATCATAGAATCGTAGAGTTGGAAGGGACCTCCTGGGCCATCTAGTCCAACCCCCTGCTCAAAGCAGGATTCGCTAAATCATCCCAGTCAGCTGTCTGTCCAACCTCTGTTTGAAGACTTCCATTGAAGGAGAACTCACCACTTCTCGTGGCAGCCTGTTCTACTCATTGATCACTCTAACTGTCAAAAAGTTTTTTCTAATATCTAATCTGTGTCTCCTCCCATTCAGTTTCATCCCATTGCTTCTAGTCTTTCCTTGTGCAAATGAGAATAAAGTTGATCCTTCTACAGTGTGACAGCCCTTTAGATATTTGTAGACAGCTATTAAGTCTCCTCTCAGTCTTCTCTTTTGCAAACTAAACATTCCCAAATCCTGCAACCTTTCCTCATAAGACAGGGTTTGCAGACCGGTCACCATTCTGGTCGCTCTTTTCTGAACTTGCTCCAGTTTGTTGATGTCTTTTTTAAAATGTGGTGCCCAAAACTGGACACAATATTCCAGATGAGGTCTGACCAAAGAGGAGTAGAGGGAAATAATGACTTCACGTGATCTAGACTGTATGCTTCTGTTAATACATCCTAGAATTGCATTTGCCTTTTTTGCTGCTGCATCACACTGTTGACTCATATTCAGTCTGTGATCTATTAGTATACCCAAGTCTTTTTCACATGTGCTGTCACTTAGCCCTATTCCTCCCATTCTATATATGCTTTTTTCATTTTTATTGCCCAGATGTAGTACTTTGCATTTCTCCCTGTTAAAAACCATTCTGTTAGTTGCTGCCCACTTCTCCAGTTTATTTAAATCTTTTTGAATCCTCTCTCTCTCTTCTCTAGTATTAGCTATCCCTCCTAGCTTTGTGTCATCAGCAAATTTAATCAGTTTACCCTCAATTCCTTCATCTAAATCGTTGATAAAGATGTTGAACAGTACAGGGCCCAGGACAGAGCCCTGTGGTACCCCACTTGAGATATTCTTCCAACTGGATGTGCAGCCATTTACGACCACTCTTTGAGTCCGATCACTAAGCCAGTTATGAATCCACCTAACAGTTGCCTTGTCCATTCCATACTTAGTCATTTTTTCAATAAGGATTGTATGAGAGACTTTGTCAAATGCTTTGCTGAAGTCAAGATATACTATATCTACAGCATTTCCTTGATCCACCCAATCAGTGATACCGTCATAGAAGGAAATTAAGTTAGTCTGACATGACTTATTAGTTAGAAACCCATGCTGACTCTGTTTAATCACTTCATTTTTATCCAGGTATTGACATACATGTTGTTTAATAATTTGTTCAAAGATCTTTCCTGGTATAGAAGTCAGACTCACCGGCCTATAGTTGCCTGGGTCCACCTTCTTCCCCTTTTTGAAGATAGGAACAACATTTGCTCTTCTCCAGTCTTCTGGCACTTCTGTTCTCCAAGAATTTTCAAAGATTATGGAGAGGGGTTCAAAAATTTCTTCTGCTATCTCCTTCAGTACTCTGGGGTGTAATTCATCTGGACCTGGAGACTTGAATTCATTTAGGTTAGCTAAGTGTTTCCTCACTATCTTTCTGTTTATAGATATCCTGGATTCTTTTATTCCCTTATTATAACAGTGAAGAACAGTTGATGTTACATTTCCTTTCTGAGAGAAAACAGATGCAAAATAGGAATTTAAAAGTTCAGCCTTCTCAACATCCTGTCTTACCATTTCATCATTTTCATCCTGTAAAAATCCTATAGCATCTTTGACTTTTCTTTTACTTTTGACATATCCCCAAAATCCTTTATTATTGCTTTTGACATCTCTTGCAAGCCTCAATTCATTGTCAGCTTTAATAATCTGATTTGTGCCCTGCAGGTTCTGCAGACAGCATTATATTCTTCTTTAGATATGCCTCCCTCTTTCCGTTTTATAAACATTTTTTTCTTCCTTTTTAGCATGTGCTTAAGTTCTGTGTTCATCCATCCTGGTTTCCTTAAATGCTTCCTATTCTTCCCTCTTTTCGGAATTGTTAACAACTGTGCTTTGAGAATTTCATTTTTCAAGATTTCCCATCCTTCCTGGACATTTTTGCCTTTAAGGATATCCAGCCATTGGATCCCTCCAATTCTCTTTCTGAATCCCTTAAAATCTGCCTTTCTGAAATCTAACCTTGACGTCTGAGTCTTCACAGGTCTTCCGCCTCTAGTTATCCAAAATTCTAAAATAGCATGGTCGCTACCTCCTAGGGTCCCAGCCACTTTTACCTCCTCAACCATTTCCTCTCTGTTTATAAGGATTAGATCCAAGGTAGCAGTTCCCCTTGTTTTCTCCCCTACCTTTTGGAAGATAAAGTTGTCAGCAAGAGAGGATAAGAATTTCCTTGACCTGTTAGTTTTGCCTGAGAGAGATTCCCAACAAATGTCTGGATAAGCAGAACGTGCCGCACACTGCTCTGCACTCATGCCAAACTGACTTGCTGCGGCGCTTTTCCTTATGCCCTCGCTACTGCGCGCGCTTTTCTCCTCTCACTCCCAACCTCCTGAGACAGCAGGAAGGTCCGCTTCACTAGCGCTTTCCCTAGGCAATAGGGGAAAGTCCAGCTCACTCAGGCTTCCATCCAGGAAAAGGGGATGAATCTTTTTCAATTCCGGACCCAGCATGCAGGTATCCGTGGTCCGGTCCTCCCCTTACACAAGAACAGCCAAGACTGTTTGCGCTGCTATTTTAGGAACTCACATAGAAGTGAATGGAAAGTGTCACACATGCAGCTTTCATAACAATTTGAGCTATTGAATGGGTAGCATAAACCTTTGGAAATTGCTGATCTGTGAATAAAAGAGATCACGTGGCAAGGGGGCAAAATGCACACCACAATGAGCCTGATACAAAAGTGTCCGACCTGTGTTCGACTGAAGCTAGTCTTTATATAATTTACAGCATACTGTCTCATTGTGCTTTGACCTACATAATAGTTGTACATAGAAATCCAGTTTCCAATTGTCCTCTCTTTCAATTAAAGGCATTAACTCTGGTTTATATTATTATTTCTGCTACAAAGACACCTCTTCATCCATGACATTTGGGGCCCATGTTATTGAGGCTTGTGATGTCCAAAACTATAAGCATCTCTTGATATAGCACACAGAATGCGTGTGTCGCCATCTTAATTGTCTGTGGCCGAATTGGATCTCTGCCAGAGATTATACGTGCATGGAGAAAAGAATACACAAGACAAGGTGTATCATGTCAAATAATTCTTCTCTATCTTTAATCCGAGATGTACAGTTTTTATAACAGAAATCGCGCTGTCTCATTGTGTTACATCATGGGTGCATTTCCAAATTACTGTTTACCCCAAATAGCAAATTAGTATTGATCTCATATGATCTCATATGTTCCCATATCGCTACATAATCATTATGCACAAAATTATCGTCTTCTAGCCCGGTCCACCCTAATCCACCCAGTCCACCCAGTATTGCATGAAGCCTAGGTGGGTTATACAATACAGAAATAAGCCTTAGAAAATCAGAAGTATCTTAAAGCTACATGATTCTAATATTTGAGCAAAGCGTCCATATAGTGGTACAGTTTTTGATTCTTGTATATATTCATATGCCATATATTCTCCCCTTAACAGTCCCTCCTTTGGAGATATGCAAAATCAAAATCCTAATCTCGTCGAACCTATCGATCTGTCCTCCCGGCCTACCTATCTCAACAATGCTGGAACCTAACTAACTAATCTTCACCGTATATACGGGACAACCCATCTCTAGTAGATGGACCCCCTCCTAATGGACTTTGCACAGGAGGAAGTCAGATCCTAGTTTCTCCCTCGTTGGTTTGCTTCAGGCAGGCATATTCCGGAGGTGGTGCTCGCATGGTTTCATAGGGACATCTTTCATACAGGGGATCTTCAAAATCGGCATGCATGGTCATCACTGTGGTTTCCATGGTCATCGTTATCATTTTCTTAAGGCATGGAGCTATGCAGCATAGAATTAAGGAAAATATGATCAAATGACATAAAATAACTATTGCAAACTTAATGGGTCAATAATTGCCTTTATGGCATCCCCAGTGTATTTTATAAACCGTCGTTGATTATTGTATAAATAGTTTATCCACTTTGCATTCTTATTTATGGGGATGGTGGGTTTAAAAACAACTATTGTCTCGTTCTCGACTTTGAATTTGTCAGGTGCTCCCTGTGTGCCCCCACTGGTATCTATGCTTCTTAGCCAAAATTTACTTTTTTGTCACCATTTTCCCTCCCAAGTTTAGTACTTGAGCCTAGTACATATAACCCTTGCTCATTCTCTGAGAGGTTCTCAGTGGTGAGGTACAGAACTATGCATCCCTCCTTGGGGCAGTGGGTGGCAGGGAAGGGCTCTCTGGCCTTTCAAAGGTGCTTTGGACAGGGTCATGCGGCTTAATAGGCTTATTACCCATTTGTCCCTTCGCTGTAGGGCCTGGACTGGTTGAGGTCTCCAGTCACTTTTACCAGTGTGCCACCCAACAAGTGACCAGTCCTCACAGTTTGAACCTTCCCCTGTTTCAGCAGTAGTGACACAGATGAATTGTGTACTTAACCAGATGTCAAACTGTACCATGGGGCCTGGACATTCTTATTGTGAGACAGTAGTCAAATTGATATGTTACTCTTGGGGTGGAGACATTATACCAGAATGTCAGTATATCCTTCTCATGAGTGACTACCCCTTGGTGACTGACTACCCCTTGAGCTAGGAAAAGGATAAGTGCAGACAGATGAAGAGTGGCAGCCGCTACTGGACACTGGATCCGGTATCTCCTTGCAGTGGGAAGCGTGGACCCATGGACTGCTGCGATAGTTGACAGGACTTGGAACAGGCTGTCATCTTTAGGTTCAAGGGTACGTCTGTTGAACGTCTTGGTGATGAGGACTCAGTCACCGGGCAGGATCTGGTGGGCTCCTATGTCCTCATGATCTGGGATGGATGAAAATGCATTTTAGTCACATGTTTTTAAACTTAGTCTACATATAGGCAATTATAAAGAGCAAAATATAATCCTAAACTGTGAATATTTACAAGTAGGATCTTATAGGGCTGAGTTTTGTTGGACCTGCTATTATGTGTGTGTATTTGTGCGTGTGTGTGACCCAAGGGAAAGACTAAACTCTTATGCTATGACTCCCCTGTTTCCTGTATAGCATCAAGTATGTAGAGTTTTGTTCGAGGCCTTAAATTTTCCTTGTTCATCCTTAGGCGTATTTCATCCTGCATAACTTCATCTTAGGTCCATTTCTTCTTTTCTTCCTTGGATATTTGTTTCTGGAGTGTCAGAACATCTTTTTCCAGGGTTATCCCTTTTCCTCTGTTTCTGTGTCAAGTGGTATTACTGCTGCTTCTTTTGCTGTTACTTCAGCTAGTCTGTTGCCCACTGCATCCCTTGAAGTGTCTCCAGTGTGTGTGCTTTTACTTTTACCACCGCAACTCTTCCTGGCATCAACAAGGACTCCATTAGTTCTTGTATGGCTTTGTGGTGTCTGACCGGCGTTCCGTTAGCCGTGATGAAGTCTCTTTCCCTCCAGATTGATCTTGACAGCTTCATATTGAGTGGACCTCTCGTATGCTTCTGTCAAGGCCTGCGGTCCTGCCTTTGGGTGTAGGCAGTGGTTTTGCTGGCAGCATGTATCTTCTGTGGCTACTGCTATACCAGTGTGCAAACGGCCTTCTTGGTCTGCATACCTTGGTCTATCCAGAAAGAGCGTCAGGTCAGGATCTTCCAGGTGTTCTCTTGCCTCATGACAGCAAGACAATCGCTTTCAGCCATTTCAGAGTCGACTACCTCTTCCACTAATGCGTCAGAGATGTGGTTTTCATCCTCCATCTTTCTCCTCCCTTTGGCAGAGGTAGAAGAGAAGCTGGATTATGGACAGCACATCTGGAGATGGTGACGTTTTCCGGGAGCAGAGTAGGGCATTGCAGACAGGTGCTTTGGGCCAGGATCTTCAACTGGTGACCCATAAAAATATCAGAAGCTTTGTCCAGCACAGGTGGGTTGCAAACACGGTTCTCATGCAGGTTGGGACTCCACGAGCCACTGGGTCAAGTCTTGAGAGTAGAAGCCAGGAGGGCATTGTCTTCCTCTGTGAAGGTGTATTAGGACTACATTTACATGGTCAGGCTTCTTCATGACAAACAGACAAAACAGTTCGGTATGGCCTGGCAGTCCTAGAGCTGCGAAAATGTGATTGCAATTTAGCATATAAAACCCATTGATGCCTGTGATGAAGGAGCAGCCGCCATCTTAGATATGGGGCCACATGTCTGAGCTTGGCATCCATTTTGGTCTAAGTTCAGGAATTACAGGCAGCTAACATACCCCCAGGTGCTGTGTACTTAGTAAATACAAGCAGGATTTAGTGTTCCAATGCTAAATAGCCAGGGCCATTGGTGTGATAATGAGGATAGGCCCAAAACAGAGCTTCAAAGCTCAGGTACGGAGCCGTGCCAACAGGGGGCCGGAAAAAAGCCTAGGGCTTCAATTAGAATGTACCTGCTAGCAGACGCAGGAATATACGTCCTTTGTGTGTCCCAGACGCTTTGGCTCCATCCTAGGAGCATGGATTATGAACTCATCTTTCGAGTTATGGACACATGAAAATATCCGGGTGACCCTGAGGAAATCGTGCATCTGGCAGTGTGACTCCCGAGTCGATTAGAGCACTGATTCCAGAGATATAGAGATTGGCCCTCTACAGTGACCCAATGGGGGCCATGTTTGCACTCCACACAGCAGGCAAAACAAACCGCATTCACTGGTACCTCTCATGTTCTGATCCGATCATGCTGTAGAAAGTTATCCCCTTTCTTAGATATTGGAAATAAGTTCTGCAGAGAGCTAAAAGGGTGGAGATTATTAGCCCACCCTCTGACACAGGGGGAGGAACCTAGCGTGTTTAAGGACTAGCAGCCCCTGGCAGACATGCATTCCTTCACACAGAAGATCCAGACGATGACGATCTAAGAAGGACCTGGGGACAGACCTGCCGAGGGGAGCAGCGGCCCATGCTTTGGGGGTCTGTCCGGCAACTAAGATTCTTGTACCTGTGGACTGCAGAGCCCCCCAGCACCCACATGACCCTACAATCTGGTAAATTGACCTCCAGCTTAATATCTTAAGTCTTGTACCCTTATTGTTATATCTTTTCTCTGACTGCAAATTTACTGTATATTTCTGTAATTATCTAGTGCGCCCTTAAGGCAATTAAACTATAAACTTAATCTTGGGCTGATGCTTTTACTCTGATCACGAATCTTAGAACCCCCAGCGGATAACAGGACCTCCTCCCCGGCGACCATTTGCTCTAGGTGGAGTTCCCTTACTGACCTGAGAGACAAAGGGGGTGCCGGAGAGCTGTGCCTGTGTAGTTACGTCACGGTGGTGACGTGGGAGGAACGGGTCTGTGTGCAGTATTGTCTTGGCTGTCTTCAGTCAGGGTCAGAGGTTATCCATATGTATTGTAAAAAAAAGTGGCAGTGGGATGTATCCTCTTCCAGGGCTCCAGGACCGTGATCATGGCTCGGGTGAACATAGAGGGGCTATGTTGTGCCCCTTGAGACATCATAGTCCAAGTATATTGCTGGCCCTCATGTGTGAAAACAAGCAGGTACTGGCTTGCAGCATGTAGAAATAAACTGAAGAAAACATTGGCCAGGTCAATCACCGTGAACCATAGAAAAATAAATAGAATTGATAAAAACAGAGTGTGTGGGTTTGGCACCTTAGATGTGTTCAGTACAATAACTTCATTGACAGCACATAAGTCATATATCATCCATAACTTCATAGAAATAATTGCAGATTGTGAAATGAAAAAGGAGTATTGCAATTTCCTTGGTAGCAGGGCTTCTGGCTTCAGCCCCACCTTTACAAACTGGATTTTCAGCCTGCCAATATTGAGTCTGGGATCAGTGCCATTAGTTCAATGCCCACTTGATCTATAGGTGTGTCCTGAAAAAAAAAGGAAAGACTGCATACTTCTGCAGCAAATAGATCAATATCCCTGATTACACTTCTGATTGCATCGGGACCCACCAGGAATTTGAGCGGAATATCCTCAACCTCTGTCTGGGTGAGAGATGTTGATTCTCTATTGTATTTTTGTGGGGGGCGGGCTGTAAGAGTATACGTACTTTCATGGGTTGTGGACTCAGTATGCCAGTGCCCTATTAAAATCTGAAGCTCGGTATTGGTGGGTCTCAAAGCTTCTTCCAACTGGGGACTAATTTGCATTTCAAATCTGAGATCCAGAAACTTTTTGTTACATTGGTGGAAGAAATTATCCACAGGTTCTCCTTTTCCCTGCATGACATCCTGGAGAATGAGGGTCTGGCAAGCTGCTTACTAAGAGTATCTGACTCCTGGTATTTCCAGGAGTCCTTGCGTGGAGTAGATTGTGTACAAAAGAATGAGCTTTGAGGCTTAAAAGATGATGATGATGATTATGTCCCCCCACCATATAACGATAAATACTGTAGATTATCAGTCTGAGCTATTTATTTCCTGTCTCCTCCTGTTCTGTTTAATTATATAACTCCATGTCATATTCATCTTTTTCTTCATTATTCTTTTCATAAACTACATTAATTAATGGAACTATAATGGATGCTGGAAAGGATGTAGCATAAGGCGATGCGATAGCATCGGGCCATAATCTAGTGGGTCATATCTGTCTTATAGATATCAACTGACTGCTCCCATCCATTCTATCATCTGAATTCTGAGTATATCTGAAAAACATATGCATGTGTGCGTCTTGAAACAAATTCTCACGGGGTTATGAACAGTTGGATATGTAACTGTAAAAGCTGTATGTACTCCTTATGTCCGAGTAAAGGGGTCTTCAATGAACATCTTGAACACAGTAATATAGGGAATTAACCAACAACTAACACCAGAGTATTTCACAAATCTTGTGTATCCAGAAACTGCGTAGTCTAAAAATACCTGATAAATTGTTAAAATTTCTGTTTCCTCAAAACTTTTGCTTTAAAACATTTCAAAGAAAACCATCTCATAGAGAAATGTAGTGACATTAGTAAAACAATAACTAAAAAGTAACAATAGACCTCAGATCTCACAGAGATATCTGAACAAATCAAAGCAATTACCATTCAAGCAATTCTCTTTCTACCTGAACAAATTTTAACAACTATTATAATTATAGTATGCAGAACAAAATCAGTTTAACCAATTCTCTAGTTTCACAACATATATATACATGGAATGCATTCAAAAATTTTTAGCCACATGCTAGTACGCCTCCTGCCGGAAAATCATACACGCTACAAAAGACAAAAGACAATGAATTTAAAACTGGTACTGACATCAAATACTGCGAATCCTTGACACCAAAACAATTCACAATTTACCTATTCATATGCCAGCCTGATTTGTAGAGGTGAAAAATCTACACCTGGGCAAACCATACTTTTCAGGCAGAGAGCAATCACTGTCACATCAACACGGTAATTGTAATTAGTATATTACCCTTCCACCCGTATAACTTATGAACCTATGCTGCAGCTAAAACACCATCACCTTAGCCAGGTGATGTCCGGTGGGAACCCCGCAAGAAGTCACCAACCACTTAGAGGTTGGAAAATCACTCAGAGTAATCAAGCCCCTACTCCCACTTGCCCACTGGGAGAGACACAGTTCAGACATCTGCGATCATCGGTCAAGCCGAGAGCAGGACCGGAACCAGAGTGACAGTGAATTTGCTCAATACGTCTCCCTATCTATATTTTTTCCTTTTCAGGCTGGCTGAGGTAACAATCACGTATGCAAACAACCAAAACAGCAAAGCAGAGAGGCAAAGCACATAAGGCAGACAATTAAGGAAATCGTGACCATGGTGGGTTTTTGGTACTAGGACTTGTCAGATTGGTCACTATGTCCGAGTGTGACAGCCGACTGACCTTGATCTCAGCACGGAAACACTGAGATCAAGATGAATGATTTTCTTACCTAGTAGGAGGTGCACATCTCCACCCTCGAGTGGTCCGGTCCAAGATTGGAGGTCTTCTTTGCGGCTGGTCAGGTTCGAATTTTCGTCCTAGCCCCTCATTGGACGTCAAATGATATAGCACACAGAATGCATGTGTCGCCATCTTAATTGTCTGTGGCCGAATTGGATCTCTGCCAGAGATTATACGTGCATGGAGAAAAGAATACACAAGACAAGATGCATCATGTCAAATGATTCTTCTCTATCTTTAATCCGAGATGTACAGTTTTTATAACAGAAATCGCGCTGTCTCATTGTGTTACATCATGGGTGTATTTCCAAATTACTGTTTACCCCAAATAGCAAATTAGTATTGATCTCATATGATCTCATATGTTCCCATATCGCTACATAATCATTATGCACATAATTATCGTCTTCTAGCCCGATCCACCCTAATCCACCCAGTCCATCCAGTATTGCATGAAGCCTAGGTGGGTCATACAATACAGAAATAAGTCTTAGAAAATCAGAAGTATCTTAAAGCTACATGATTCTAATATTTGAGCAAAGCATCCATATAGTGGTACAGTTCTTGATTCTTGTATATATTCATATGCCACATAGTCTCCCCTTAACACTCTAAGATATAGAATCTTAGAGTTGGAATGGACCTCCTGGGCCATCTGGTCCAACCCCCTGCTCAAAGGAGGATTCGCTAAATCATCCCAGACAGATGTCTGTCCAGCCTCTGCTTGAAGACTAATATTGAAGGAGAACTCACCACCTCTCATGGCAGCCTATTCCACTCATTGATCACTCTAACTGTCAAAAAGTTTTTTCTAATATCTAATCTGTGTCTCCTCCCATTCAGTTTCATCCCTTTGCTTCTAGTCTTTCCTTGTGCAAATGAGAATAAAGATGATCCTTCTACAATGTGGCAGCCCTTGAGATATTTGTAGACAGCTATTAAGTCTCCTCTCAGTCTTCTCTTCTGCAAGCTAAACATTCCCAAATCCTGCAACTTTTCCTCATAAGACATAAGGTTTGCAGACCGGTCACCATTCTGGTCGCTCTTTTCTGAACTTGCTCCAGTTTGTTGGTCTTTTTTAAAATGTGGTGCCCAAAACTAGACAAAGTATTCCAGATGAGGTCTGACCAAAGAGGAGTAGAGGGCAATAATGACTTCATGTGATCTAGAATTGCATTTGCCTTTTTTTGCTGCTGCATCACACTGTTGACTCATATTCAGTCTGTGATCTATTAGTACAGGGTTCCCCAACTCCAGTCCTCAAGGCCCACCAACAGATCATGTTTTCAGGATTTCCTTTGCATTGTACAGGTGAAGCAATTATCACCTGAGCAGTACTAAGGAAATCCTGAAAACATGACCTGTTGGTGGGCCTTGAGGACTGGAGTTGGGGAACCCTGCATTAGTATACCCAAGTCTTTTTTCACATGTGCTGTTGCTTAGCCCTATTCCTCCCATTCTGTATATGCTTTTTTCATTTTTATTGCCCAGATGTAGTACTTTGCATTTTTCCCTGTTAAAAACCATTCTGTTAGTTGTTGCCCACTGCTACAGTTTATTTATATCTTTTGAATCCTCTCTTTCTCTTCTCTAGTATTCACTATCCCTCCTAGCTTTGTGTCATCAGCAAATTTAATCAGTTTACCCTCAATTCCTTCATCTAAATCATTGATAAATATGTTGAACAATACAGGGCCCAGGACAGAGCCCTGTGGTACCCCACTTGAGACATTCTTCCAACAGGATGTGCAGCCATTTACGACCACTCTTTGGGTCCGATCACTAAGCCAGTTATGAATCCACCTAACAGTTGCCTTGTCCATTCCATACTTAGGCTACTTTCACACTTGCGTTTTTTGCTGCGTGTTTTATGCGCACACAAACGCATGAAACAACGCATCATATGTTTGTGTGCGTTATTTTGCGGGTTTTGGTGCATTTTTTTTAAAAATGCATGCGCTTTTTTGAGCATACGTGTGCATTACAATACGCGCGTATGCGTACCAATAGACTTTAATGGGTGTTTTGCTGTAAAAAAGCATTGCGTGTGCATGCGTTTTTTGGGGGCAAGTCAGACACACAAAAAATGCAACAGGATGCATTTTGTGCGCCCGAGCGCACACTGCAAAAAAACGCATGCGCATATAAACGCGTAAGTGCGCATATGTATGCACACATATGCGCACCCATGTTAATGTATAGGGGGAAAAACGCATGTTTTTTTGCGCTAAAAAGCAGCGCAAAAAAACGCAAGTGTGAAACAGCCTTAGCCATTTTTTCAATAATATGAAGGCCCCTATAAAAGTGAAGCTGAGTGCCACTCCTGAATTGGAAGGCGATTGGCATTGATGATATTACATCTGCACATACATGCAAGAATGTGTGCACAATTGGCAAGTATTTGTATATACCTGTCAATTGTGTATGAGTTCTACATGCAATTATATGAGCACATGCAATATCATCAGCTCCAGACAACCCATTAAGGGGCTAAATCATTTGAGGGTTGAATTTCTTTTAAAGGGAATCTGTCACCCCTTTTTTCGAAAACGAGCTGCCAGCACCAACATCAGGGGCTTATCTATAGCATTCTGTAATGCTGTAGATAAGCCCCCGATGTAACCTGAAAGATAAGAAAAAAGAGTTAGATTATACTCACCCTGGCGTTTGGTCCGGTCCGAAGGGTGTCGCCGTCCAGTCCGGCGCCTCCCATCTTCATACGATGCCGTCCTCTTCTTTCCTTCCTGTCGTGGCTCCGGCGCAGGCGCACTGCTCTGCTCTGTTGAGGGCATAGCAGAATACTGCAGTCACACATCGGACCTGACCGAACGCCAAGGTGAGTATAGTCTAATTCTTTTTTCTTATCTTTCAGGTTACATCAGGGGCTTATCTACAGCATTACAGAATGCTGTAGATAAGCCCCTGATGTCGGTGTCGGCAGTTCATATTCGAAAAAAGGGGTGACAGATTCCCTTTAACTTCTATGCTTATTGCCGATCTACGTGATTGACTAAAATTGGTCTCCAATAGGTGGTAAGATATTTTTTGGAACAAAGCAACAGAAAAAAAGTTTGACAATTCAATTTTTATGCAACCTTTGCCTGGCATTAATGTTTTAAAAATATTTCTTAATATAATCCTTCATTTTTTTAGGTGCTGATATTCAAGCTGTGGATCCAAGTCGCGGATTCACCTCCAGAGAATGGGCAAGATTTACAGGGAGATATGATACAGCCTATCTTATGCAGAGACTCTTGGACAGACCGTCTCCAGAACAATTTAGCAATCAATTCCAAATGGAATGGCCTAAAATGAAAGAACTCCTTGCCAAGGCAGCAGAACCAAAAACATGTGCACAGAAGGTTTCAGAATGTATCAAATCAGTATTTACTTTTAATTATTTTACTGATCCTGAGGAGGACGGTGTACTTGATCACATGGTTAAAATCACAACCAGCATGTATAGCCCATTTGTTGCTATTAGTTGCAGAACAGTGTGTCCTGATAGTCCCCCTTGTGTTGGGAAACGTAGATACTCTGTGCAGGAGATCCTAAGAAAACAGCGAGCAAATGAAATCAGATCTTTAGACAAAAATCGCACAAAGACTCATGAAAAACTTTTCCATAACTCATGTGTTACTGTAATTTCCAAGAAAAAGGAAAGAAGAGCTAGTCTTCAACCACATTCATCAAGAAAGACGGATGTAAAGTCTACAAGAAGAACAAGTCTTTTACCATTAAATTTACTAAGAAGAAGCAGTGTGAGGCCAGGATTCATAGTTCCAAAGGTTCGCGTCACTAAGGCTCCCACACCAATATATCATCCGGATAAATCACGGAGACATAGTTATATCAAAGACAATACTTACCTACAGATTCCAAAATGGCGTTACAAGGAGGTAAAAGAAGAAAGGAAAAAAGCAGAAGAAGAGGCTCTTAGAAAAATTAAAGAAGCTGAGGAGAAAAAAAAAATAAAGTAAAAAAAAGAAGTCTTACTTAATATTTTTATGGTAAATTCATCAAACCACACGTATAAAAACATAAGTAAATTGAAGAATCACAATGAATGAGTGGTTAATACTAAGGCCCTGATTTTTTTAGAGTGAGTAAAAGTTTGGAAAATTTTTATTTTTGCACGAAAGTCATTATGCATTTTTCTGCCATGTTTATGTTGATATTTTTTAGTCCTTATCATTTTTTCTGATTGCTCAACAATGTGGACAATGTTTTTCACTATCCAAATGTTTTTGGCTAATTCAACATTTGCAACTTTTAGAAATGCTGCAGAATTTTTGAGCAATATGCCAGTGTGCACAAAAGTGTGAAATCCGTCTAATTTTTCTTGCTAAATTGAAAAACAATTTGTAACATTCTACTGTAAATAGGCAGATAAAAAGCAAAAGTGAAAAAAAAACTTTCAATTTGCGCTAAATTCCTCAAACATGCTGTGCTATTTTCATTAATTTAGCACAAAGTCTAACAAAGAAAACAAAGCTAAGACAGAAAAATTAATTAAAAAAAGGTCAATTGTTGAATCAGAGCCAATTTATATTTATAAAAATTTAAATAAAATTTGAGTATTACTGACATGGTGACATGGTAAAATATTGGGTTATTTATGTAACCTTTTATTATAAAGAATAATAAAATATTGAAATGGTAATAATAAACACTATTGTTATATGCCGTAGTTATTTTAGTCCTATTTCTTTCATAGGATTATTGAATTAACATAGGGCAAACTTGTAGCTGAAATGTTTGCAACTGTCTGTGACTTTGCTATACAAAAAAAAAAAACAAATTTATGTGACATACACTGATTTTCCAATGCAAAGATATATGCTTTAAATCTGACAAATATAATTGACAGTAATAGTGTCTATAATGTTGAACACGATAATATTTTTCTGAGGGGAAAGAGGAGTATGGTTTTTTTTTTAGACTATAAGACACATTCACCATAGAAAATTCCAGATAAGAGGGAAAAAAAGGCTATGATGTTGGGCCCTGCAGCAGGGATGATAAGAAGGGTGGTAAAGAATTAAGATTTATTCACCCTGCATTCAACCTGAATTCTTTACCACCTTGATTCCTGATCACCCTGCGGCAGCGCCCGACATCATCGATGTTTCTAATCTAATCTAGAGCTCTTCATGGTGCTGTGCCCTGCACTAGAGATGAGCGACTTTGCCTTTTTTCGGGTCGAGTCAGGTTTCATGAAACCTGACTTAGAAAGTCGGGTTGAACGAAATCGACTGATCATCATGAAAAGTCGAAGGCCGACTGAAACACGAAACCCAATGCAAGTCAATGGGGAAGCAAAGTCGGCAGGGAGTAGAGGACAGGAAACACACCTACAGTGCCAATTTTAATGCCAAAAACATCAATTCTTATTACTTAAGTTTGTCAACCTTAATTTACTTTATAATAATTGTTAGGCATTGAAAACTGGGGGTTATTTGGCTAAATTTGTGGGGGGGTAGGACTGGCTCCAGATTTTCGTGGGCCCTGGGCAAAAGAGTGTCACTGGGCTCCTTTAACACATGCCACAATTAATGATCCTCTGATATGGCAGAGAAATAGCGGTATAGTACAATGAAAAATACTTCACTTCTTACATCTCATGACTGATATCCATTTTAAATTCTCCAATAGCTCCAAACACAGACAGTATATTGCTCCATACAGTATTATGGCCACCGCATAGTGCGCTATACAGAGTAATGAGGCCCATATATTTCTCCATACAGAATCATTGGTCCCATATAATGTTTGAAACAGTATATGATGAGCTCCACATAATGCTACAGAATATGTTGGTCCCCATGGATGAAGCTCCACTGTCTTATGGGCCCAAATAATGCTCCATATATAATGGGCCCCATTTCTAATGCTCCAGTGTATAATGGGCCCTGTAAATGCTGCTCCAGTGTCTGATGTCCACCTTTGGAATGCTACAGTGTATGGTGGGCCTCATATATCATTCTCCAGAGTATAGTGCTCCCCAAAAATTGCTGTCCCAACATTGAAAACAATTAAATAAGTCTCCTCGCTAGGGAATCCCTGTACTAGTATGGACTCCTCGTCGTCCCCATCTTCCATCTCACTGCACTTGGACTGTTTAGACAGAGGGCGTACAGACGTGATGTCATTGCGCTCTCTGACCAGAATGTCACTGTCAGGAAACGCGGAAGACATCACGGCGGTGGTGCAGGGAGAGGTAAGTATTTCAACTTTGCAAGTGCTGTGATCCTGAGCAAGCAGGGGTGGCTCACTCGCTGGCGACGGCACTGGCACAGGGCCCCTCATAGTACGGCATTGTGTCTGACGGCGGGTGGGGGTGGGGGTGGGGGTGGGCCCGGCCCTCCCACCGGCAGAGACACTTTTCTCCCACCGGCAGAGACACTTTTGCGTGCTATGACTATGAGGGGCCCTGTGCCAATGCCGTCGCCCATGAGTATGCCCCCCCACCTGCTCAAGGAACCTGCACTTTCATCTGCACCTTCCTCTTTGTCACCGTGTAAGGTGGTATAGTATGTGGGAAGGCGAACCTGAGTTTCATCTGGGTCAGATTCTGGCTGTGTAGAGTGCGAGGGGAATGTAGTGGTCTGGGTCAATGTACCAGCAGAATCATCTAGCAGTGGCTAGGCATCAGTGCACTTGTGGCGCCCCCAGGAGTATGGTCACCACAGTGGCATTACCTTCCTCCTAGGGAGTGTGATGTCATGCTTGGGAGCAACGAAGGGTCTCTCTAGCAGTTAAACCAACACACAACACAGTTCCCACTCCAGGCCAGCAGGGAGAGCTCTGAACCTGACTGCTGCTCGCTGTGGTCGGGAGGAGGGAAGTTAGGGCAGTCTGTGAAGGGAAGGGGAAGTGTGTGGACATGAGAAGGGGAGCTGGAGGATGAGCAGAGTTAAGGCTCACTCCTAGCTAGAGCGCATGGTCCGGATTCCGGTCTCCGAGTTTGTAGGGACTCTGACGGTCCTGCAGCAGAAACAGGAGGAAGTAGCAGCTGTAAAAGCTCTGTTCCCAACTAAGGCTTGGAGGCCCCAGCAGCGACGTGTGTGAGCCAGAAGGAAAAGGCTATGGCTGCCAGCCATACGAGAAAGTTCCAAAAGAGAGTCAACAGGGGGAACTTCAGTGAACTCAGTACTGCGAGTACCTCAGATGAGCGCTAGAACGGAGGCCACACTACCTTTTTGCAGAGAGAAAATTCCAAATTTGCTTCCAGGCTGACTAACTCCTTCTCTGTTGTGAGTTCATTCTCTGGTTCACCAGTTGTGAGTTCCCCTTCCAGACTCCCTCTGGTGGTGACAGGAGGTGGTGAGGCTGGTTTGATCAGTGGAGGTCTGCCACCTGAGAATGAGGATGACGATTGGATCTCAGGATTCTTAGATTGGATTTAAGACAGCCGACGCCCTATTCAGTTGCTGGTGATTCCTTCTGGCTTGTCAGCTCTTGGTTTTCAGCTCTGTTCCAGTCATCTAAAGCTAAGTTTTCTGCTAATGTTCACACTTGATTTTGTTAGTCTATTCAGTTTTTTGTGTGGTCAGCCAGCCCCGGATGGGGGCTGTGCTGAATTTCCACTCTTATTTATCAGTATTTTGCCAATTGGCTTTTTGTCCCTTACTAGTTCGGTCTCTTTTTGCTCTGTCTCAGAATATTTCAGAATGCTGATATAGTGGGAGAAGTCTAGTGACTTCAGGGTTAATATTGCTATCAGAAGTGTTGGACATGATTTTTGTAGGGTTTTTTGCAGGTTGCAGACAGTGTCTTTCCTTTCCTGTCTAGTTAGTTTGGGCCCCATCATTTGCTCAGCCTATTTTCCTGCCTGTGTTTGTGCCTTCATCTTGTTTCACCATCAATACATGTGTGTGGGCTATCTATTCCTTTGGGGTCTGCTCTGGGGCAGTTAGTTTTCCCTTTTCTTGCTTTAGGCTTATTTAGTCCTCCGGCCATGACGAGGCGTCTAGGAACATCGTAGGCACGCTCCACGGCTACTGCTAATTGTGTGGTAAGATCAGGGATCTGCAATCTGCATAGTTACCAACCTCTCTGGTTTTCTGTGACTTAGCTTGTTTTGCTTTTTTCTCCTCGGTGACCCATTCATAACACTTCTCTGTTGTGAGCTCATCTGTTCATTCACCTTTTGTGTCTGAGGATCTCCCTCTTCTGGTGAAGGAAGGTAGAGAGGCTGATTTGGATGAAAGAAACCAAACACCTGATCAGGTGGATTGTGACTGGGTAACGGGAACTTCAGACTGGATATAAGGCAGCCGATGCCCTTCTGAGTGACTGGTGATTTCTCTGCTGGATTCTTGGAGACCAGTCTGATTCTTGCTTCCCAAAGATAAGTTTTTGCTCTGCTATTGAACTTATTAGTTTTGGTTTTGTTTACCTTGTTTTTTGAGTTCAGCCATCCCCGGCCGGGGGGTGTGCTGGATTCTTATTCCTTGATCAGTGTTCTCTTTTGCTCTGCTTTCAGAATATTCTGAGTGCTGATATAGGGTTTGAAGTCTAGTGACTTCAGGGTCCTTTTTGCTTATCGGTTGTGTTGGTAATATTTTTAGCAGGGTTTTCTCGGATTGCAGACAGCAGCTTTTCTGTCCTGTCCTTTTTAGTTAGCTTGGGCCCCGTCGTTTGCTCAACCTATCTTTGTATCTGTGTTAGTGTTTTCATCTTATTTCATGGTCATTATATGTTGGGGGCTGCCTAGTGCTTTGGGGTCTGCTCTGGGGCAGTCAGTTTTTCCCTTTTCTCTCTTTCGGCTTATTTAGATCTCCAGCTGTGACGAGGTGTCTAGGATCACCGTAGGAACACTCCACGGCTACTACTAGTTGTGTGATAGGATTAGGGGTCTGCAATCCGCTAGTTTCCAACCTCTCTGATTTTCTGGGCTGAGCTTGTGTTTTGTTTTTTCCTCCTCGGTGACTCAATCATAACAGAATCACCAGTCCTACCGCAGATTCTAGGGTATTCAAAAGCAGGAATGAATTGTTAAAAAAAAAAGAATTTTTTTTGTGTATATTTTTTCGTCTTTTTCTCTGAGGCCGTAGGAGGAATATATATTTTTTTCTGATGGAGTTTAAGCAATTGTCTGATCGTGTGGAGCAGCTTGCTGCTGAAGTGCGATGAATTTCTGCCTATCTTGCTCATTCACACGCTGCTGAACCAAAAATCCCCACTCCTGATGTGTTTTTTGGGGATCGGTCTAAATTTTTGAATTTTAAGAATTATTGTAAATTGTTTCTTGCCTTGAAGCTTAACTCATCGGGGAGCTCTGCGCAGCAGGGTAAAATTGTCATCTCCTTGCTGCGCGGTGATCCCCAGGATTGGGCGTTTTCTTTAGTACCAGATGATCCTATTCTAACTAATGTGGACACATTTTTTCAGGCCTTGGGGTTGTTGTATGATGAACCTAATGCGATTGATCAAGCTGAAAAGTCCCTGTTGGCATTGAGCCAGGGTCAAGATTCTGCAGAACTGTACTGTCAAAAATTCCGAAAGTGGGCGGTCCTCACTACTTGGAATGATGGTGCCTTGGCAGCTCTCTTTCGGAAGGGTTTGTCAGAAGCCGTAAAGGATACTATGGTGGGATTTCCTGTTCCCTCTGGTCTTGACGATTCTATGTCATTAGCCATTCAGGTTGATCGGCGTTTACGTGAATGTAAAATTACACGGGAAATGCTGCCACCTGTTGAACAAATGTCTGAACCTATGCAATGTGATATAGTTTTGTCTAGGGCGCAACGTCAGGAGTTTAGAAGGCGTAATAGGCTATGTTTTTTCTGTGGAGATGCCTCTCATACTATTTCTGTCTGCCCTAAACGAGAGAAACATATTGCACACACATTTGCTGTAGGTGGTGTACAACCTAAGTTTCTTCTGGCAATTACTCTGATCTGCTCCCTTTCCACATTTTCTGCTAAAGCCTTTGTGGATTCATGAGCGGCCTTTAACCTAATGGATTTAGATTTTGCTAAACATTGTGGTTTCCCTATGACACCCCTGCGGACGTCTATTCCTTTGAGGGGTATTGATGCTACTCCTTTGGCGAAGAATAAACCTCAATTTTGGACCCAGGTGGTAATGCGGGTCGCCCCAGACCATCAAGAAAATTGCAGATTTTTGGTGTTGCATAATTTGCATGATACCATCGTGCTGGGGTTCCCCTGGTTGCAAATCCATAATCCAGTTTTGGATTAGAAATCTGTGTCTGTGGTGAGTTGGCGGTGTCGGTATGCTCTTAGTGACACTCCTGTTTTCTCCACCTCTCCCCAGTCGCATGAGGTTCCTGACTATTTGGCTGATTTTTATGATGTGTTTAGTGAGAGTAAGTCTGCGTCTTTGCCTCCTCATAGGAGTTATGACTGTGCAATTGAGCTGAGTCCGGGGTGTAAATTTCCCAAGGGTCGACTTTTTAATTTATCTGTACCCGAACATGAGGCTATGCGTTCTTATATTAAGGAGTCATTAGAGAAGGGTCATATTAGACCATCCTCTTCACCCTTGGGTGCTGGGTTTTTTTGTGGCCAAGAAGGATGGTTCATTAAGGCCCTGTATTGACTATCGCTGCCTTAACAAAATTACTGTTAAATATCAGTATCCGTTACCCCTGATTTCTGACCTATTTTCTAGAGTTGAAGGCGCTTGCTGGTTTACCAAGCTTGACCTCAGGGGGGGGGGCGTATAATCTTATTCGCATTAAGCATGGGGATGAATGGAAGACAGCGTTTAATACTCCGGAGGGACATTTTGAGTACCTGGTGATGCCTTTTGGGCTCACTAACGCCCCTTCTGTCTTCCAGTGCTTCATGAATGATATTCTCCGGGACTTTGTGGATAAGTTTCTGATCATCTATTTAGATGATATTTTGATCTTTTCCAGGGATTGGGACTCTCATGTGGAACATGTTCAGACTGTGTTCCGGATTTTGAGGGAAAACTCCCTGTATGTTAAGGGATCGAAATGTATTTTTGGTGTACAGAGGATTTCATTTTTGGGATTTATTTTGTCTCCGTCAACTAAAGAAATGGACCCGGCCAAGGTACAGGCCATTTATGATTGGGTGCAGCCCACTTCTTTGAAGGCTCTCCAGAAGTTTCTGGGTTTTGCTAATTTTTATCGTAAGTTTATAGCCAATTTTTCTGTTATTGCCAAACCATTAACTGATTTGACTAAGAAGGGCGCTGATTTGTTGAATCGGTCTCCAGAGGCTGTTTCTTCTTTTCAGGAGCTGAAGCGGAGGTTCACTTCTTCTCTGGTTTTGCGAAAACCCGATGTCTCACTTCCATTTCAGGTGGAGGTGGATGCTTCAGAGACTGGTGCAGGGGCTGTTTTGTCCCAAAAAGATCCTGTAACATCTAAAATGAACCCCTGTGCCTTCTTTTCCTGAAAGTTCTCTCCTTCGGAACGCAACTATGATGTGGGGAATCGAGAACTGTTGGCCATGAAGTGGGCATTTGAGGAGTGGAGACATTGGTTGGAGGGAGCTAGACATCAAGTTGTGGTCCTCACTGACCACAAGAATTTGATCTACCTTGAGTCGGCTAAACGCTTGAATCCGAGACAGGCCAGGTGGGCCTTGTTTTTCACATGTTTTGATTTTGTGGTCTCCTTTTTTCTGGGCACTAAGAACGTTAAGGCTGATGCCCTCTCTAGGAGTTTTTTGGCTGATTCTCCTATTGTGACCAAGCCTGCTACCATCTTAGTTGAGGGGGTGGTTCTTTCTGCCATCTCACCTGATTTGAGACGTGCTCTGGAGAAGTTTCAGGAGGATAAGCTTGAGCGTTGTCCCAGTGGTAGGTTGTATGTTCCTGACCAGTGGAGGAGGAAAGTGATGTCTGAGGTTCATTGCTCTGCGTTGGCTGGTCATCCAGGTATTTTTGGTACTAGAGATTTGGTGAGTCGGTCTTTTTGGTGGCCTGCCTTGTCTCGTGATGTCAGAAATTTTGTGCAGTCCTGTGGGACTTGCTCCCGATCTAAGCCTTGTTCTCGTTCTAGTGGGTTGTTGATGCCTTTGCCGGTGCCCAGGAGGCCATGGACCCATATTTCAATGGATTTTATTTCTGATCTGCCTGTCTCTCAGAGGATGACTGTTATCTGGGTGATTTGTGATAGATTCTCTAAGATGGTCCATCTTGTACCACTCCCTAAGTTGCCATCTTCCTCAGAGTTGGTGCCCTTGTTTTTGCAACAAGTGGTTCGCTTGCACGGGATTCCTGAGAACATTGTATCGGACAGAGGAGTTCAGTTTGTCTCTAGATTCTGGAGGACCTTTTGTTCCAAGTTGGGAATTCAGTTGTCCTTCTCCTCTGCATTTCACCCTCAGATCAATGGGCAGACGGAGAGAACAAACCAGACTTTGGAGGCTTATTTGAGATGTTTTATATCTGTTGATCAGGATGATTGGGTCTCATTTTTACCCTTGGCTGAATTTGCTTTGATGTCACCCTTTCTCTGTAACTTTGGGTTTCATTCTTGATTTTCTTCAGGGCAGGTGGAGTCTTCTGCCTGTCCAGGGGTTGACACTGTGGTGGAAAGAATGCAGCAGATTTGGGACCAAGTGGTGGATAAGTTGTCTCTTTCCCAGGAAAAGGCCCAGTGGTTTTCTAACCCGACATAGGACCATTGGTCCCCGATTTAAGGTGGGTGATATGGTCTGGTTGTCATCAAAGAATATCTCTATGAAAGTGGCTTCTCCAAACCTAGATTTATTGGACCTTACAAGATTTTGGAGATTATTAATCCGGTCTCTTTTTGGTTGGCTCTTCCTGTCACATTTAAGATTCATAATGTGTTTCATAAATCCTTGTTGAAGAGGTTTGTTGAACCAGTGGTTCCTATGGCAGCACCTCCTGACCCTGTGTTGGTTGAAGGTAACATGGAATATGAGGTAGAGAAGATACTGGATTCCCGTCTGGCTAGACGGAGACTCCAGTATTTGGTTAAGTGGAAGGGTTATGGTCAGGAGGATAATTCCTGGGTCTCTACCTCTGATATTCATGCCGAAAGATTGGTGCGTGCTTTTCATCGGGCTCATCCTGATCGGCCTGGTGGCTTGGATGAGGGTTCGGTGACCCCTCCTCAAGGGGGAGGTACTGTTGTGAACTCATCTATTCATTCACCTTTTGTGTCCGAGGATCTCCCTCTTCTGGTGAAGGAAGGTAGTGAGGCTGATTTGGATGAAAGAAACCAAACACCTGATCAGGTGGATTGTGACTGGGTAACGGGAACTTCAGACTGGATATAAGGCAGCCGATGCCCTTCTGAGTGACTGGTGATTTCTCTGCTGGATTCTTGGAGACCAGTCTGATTCCTGCTTCCCAAAGATAAGTTTTTGCGCTGCTATTGAACTTATTACTTTTGGTTTTGTTTACCTTGTTTTTTGAGTTCAGCCATCCCCGGCCGGGGGTGTGCTGGATTCTTATTCCTTGATCAGTGTTCTCTTTTGCTCTGCTTTCAGAATATTCTGAGTGCTGATATAGGGTTTGAAGTCTAGTGACTTCAGGGTCCTTTTTGCTTATCGGTTGTGTTGGTAATATTTTTAGCAGGGTTTTCTCGGATTGCAGACAGCAGCTTTTCTGTCCTGTCCTTTTTAGTTAGCTTGGGCCCCATCGTTTGCTCAACCTATCTTTCTATCTGTGTTAGTGTTTTCATCTTATTTCACGGTCATTATATGTTGGGGGCTGCCTAGTGCTTTGGGGTCTGCTCTGGGGCAGTCAGTTTTTCCCTTTTCTCTGTTTCGGCTTATTTAGATCTCCAGCTGTGACGAGGTGTCTAGGATCACCGTAGGAACACTCCACGGCTACTACTAGTTGTGTGATGTTTCCAACCTCTCTGATTTTCTGGGCTGAGCTTGTGTTTTGTTTTTTCCTCCTCGGTGACTCAATCATAACACTTCTCCATCTGTACTCTGGGTGCTGGACGGCACTTACCAAGTACAGGTAAAGAAACTGCATGACTGTGTCTGTCATCTTTCTCCTGCACCTGGCGCATGGCTCTGCTACATCCTGCACTGCACACCATCTACCGACTCTTTCATCTGCCCTGCGACTATGGCCCAACCTGTGCAGGTCTTCTACATCTTAGCTGCACCACAACATCTGTCCCAGAGAAGCGACACTGTAGCGCTGGTCAATCTGATCAGAAACCACAGGTGGCGTCACGTATCATTCACCTATAAACATTATTAACCCCTTTGCATGGACACCCAGGGCCACGGAACGGGTCATCACCACCAACATGACACATCCCTCTGAGACAATGGCCCGGTACCGATTAACCCCACTTCCCTGGCTGGCCACCCACACTCCATGTCAGATTCATCTTGGACTGGGGAATTCACGATTTGACTTGATAACCTAGGCATGGTATGATAGAAAGAGCTACATGGACTAGTATGAAGTGTGGCCTGCTGCATCATTCACTTTTGGTGGGGGTGAAGGACACAAGGGGTTCTTCCTGACCAGGAGCCAGCACTTCAAGACTCAGTGCTTGCATTTTTTTGAAACTTCAGAAGAGGAGTGCATATTTGCTGGAGTCTGTTTTGGCAATGTAAGCCAAAACCAGTTCCTGATGCTCTGGCTTTAAAAGCGGTTAACCTACTCCCAGAAAAGGTAGCCTTCCAGGCGTTCCGGAGCCAGACCATGACACAGGCTCAACACCTCCTGCCTTAGCTGCTATTGTGCTTTTGCCACTACCAGAAGATGCTCCACCACCATCAGCACCAGCTGGCCCCCCCACGTCCGCGGCCTCTTCCAGGTTCAAAATTTTGCAGAAAATGAACCCAAAATAACATCAGATATATGGTACTGTATCAGAAGCGTACAGCTCTATACAGTCAAAGGATAATTGTCAATCTCCCTGTATATTCCATCAGTCACACAGAGACGCTCACAGGCTCAGTATGGATTAGACAAGAATATAAAAAGTAGAAAAACATTCTAAATCTCCGTAGATATTTCAGGAGGCAGACACAGACGCTCTCAGGCTCAGTATGGATTACAACACAATATAAAAAGCCGTAAAATGGTAATGGATCTGAAGAGTACAGCTGTACACGGTGTAGGGGTCATTGTTAATCTCAGTATTTATTTCCACAGTCAGAAAATAACTCTCACTTGGTCAATTTGGATTAGACCAGAATATAAAAAGCAGTAAATGGGTAATGTATCACAAGCGTAGAGCTGTATACAGTGTTGGGGTAATTTTTAAATGTACATCTAAATTGCAGGAGTAACCCATAGACTGTCACACGCTCAGGATGGATCACACCACAATATAACAAGAAGATCCGCAAGAAATAATCACACATGTGGGACAATGTTCCAGGTGTCAATGATGCACTTAGAGTGGTGGGTGGAGGAGGACTTCCTGGCAGAAAGGGTACAGTATCACCAGATGCCAGGTATATATAGCATAGTTTAAACATTAAAAATGTACGTCTATATATATATATCAGGAGTAGTGTTGAGCCACCCCGCTAGTGTTCAAGTTCGTTTTGATTGTCGAACAGGAGGCATGTTCGTCGAATGTTCATCGAACATTCGAAAAACACCGTCGAACACCATTGAAAACTATGGCAGGCAAACACAAACACATACTAACACATAGAAATAGTGTTGAGCATTCCGATACTGCAAATATCGGGTATCGGCCGATATTCGCTGTATCGGAATTCCGATACCGAGTACCGATATTTTTTCAATATCGGATATCGGAATCGGAAGTTCCCATAATGCAAAGAGCCACTGCTGTGGCTCTGATTGGCTGCCGAAATGACGTCATCATGATGCGAGGTCTGTGCACAGCATGATGCGCCGTCAGTTCGGGCCTTCCGGGGGGTCTGTACCGGCCTGCCCGGGTGTCTGTGCCGGCCTGCCCGGGGGTCTGTGCCGGCCTGCCCGGGGGTCTGTGCCAGCCTGACCGGGGGTCTGTGCCAGCCTGCCCGGGGGTCTGTGCCGGCCTGCCCGGGGGTCTGTGCCGACTGTCCGGGGGTCTGTGCCGGCCTGCCCGGGGGTCTGTGCCGGCCTGCCCGGGGGTCTGTACCGACTGCCCGGGGGTCTGTGCCGGCCTGCCCGGGGGTCTGTACCGACTGCCCGGGGGTCTGTGCCGGCCTGCCCGGGGGTCTGTGCCGACTTCCCGGGGGTCTATACCGGCCTGCCGGGGGGCTGTGCTGGCCTGCCGGTGGTCTGTGCCGACTGTCCGGGGGTCTGTGCAGGCTGCGGGGGTTTGTGCAAGCATCGTCCGATGGGACTACAAGTCCCATCGGGCGATGCCTGCTATCATGACGGTGATTGACACATTAGCCAATGATGGGACAGTAGTAGTCCCATCATCCGGCCTAT
Source organism: Dendrobates tinctorius (assembly GCF_039654945.1). NCBI lineage: Eukaryota > Metazoa > Chordata > Amphibia > Anura > Dendrobatidae > Dendrobates > Dendrobates tinctorius. The sequence goes on from NW_027361768.1 coordinate 6,046,487, forward strand.
GTGTTGAATGTAAAAAAAAATAAAATACATGCTACATACATACTACATACATGCTACATACATACTGCATGCATGCAACATACGTACATACTACATATATACCACATGCATGCAACATGCATACTACATATATACTACATGCATGCAACATACATACATACTACATATATACCACATGCATGCAACATGCATACTACATATATACTACATGCATGCAACATACATACATACTACATATATACCACATGCATGCAACATGCATACTACATATATACCACATATATACTACATGCATGCAACATGCATACTACATATATACTACGTGCATGGAACATACATTTATAGTACATATATACCACATATATACTACATGCATACTACATTTATACCACATGCATGCAACATACATATATACAACATATATACTACATGCAACATACATACTACTAGTGTTGAGCATTCCGATACTGCAAATATCGGGTATCGGCCGATATTCGCTGTATCGGAATTCCGATACCGAGTACCGATATTTTTTGAATATCGGAATCGGAAGTTCCCATAATGCAAAGAGCCACTGCCGTGGCTCTGATTGGCTGCCGAAATGACGTCATCATCATGCGTGGTCTGTGCGCATCATGATGCGCCGTCAGTTCGGGCCTTCCGGGGGGTCTATGCCGACTGCCCGGGGGTCTGTACCGGCCTGCCGGGGGTCTGTGTCGACTGCCGGGGGTTTGTGCCGACTGCCCGGGGGTCTGTACCGGCCTGCCGGGGGTCTGTGCCGACTGCCCGGGGGTCTGTGCTGACTGCCCGGGGGTCTGTACCGGCCTGCCAGGGGGCTGTGCCGGCCTGCCAGTGGTCTGTACCGACTGTCCGGGGGTCTGTGCAGGCTGCGGAGGGCTGTGCCGGCCTGCCGGTGGTCTGTACCAACTGTCCGGGGGTCTGTGCAGGCTGCGGGGGTCTGTACCGGCCTGCCGGGGGGCTGTGCCGGCCTGCCGGTGGTCTGTGCCGGCCTGCCGGGGGGTTGTGCCAACTGTCCGGGGGTCTGTGCAGGCTGCGGGGGTCTGTACCGGCCTGCTGAGGGGCTGTGTCGGCCTGCCGGTGGTCTGTACCGACTGTCTGGGGGTCTGAGCGGACTGCCGGAGGTCTGTACCAGCCTGCCGGGGGGATGTGCCGGCCTGCCGATGGTCTGTACCGACTGTCCGGGGGTCTGTGCAGGCTGCAGGGGTCTGTACCGGTCTGCCGAGGGGCTGTGCTGGCCTGCCGGTGGTCTGTACCGACTGTCCGGGGGTCTGAACCGGCCTGCCGGGGGGCTGTGCCAGCCTGCCGGGGGGCTGTGCCGACTATCCGGGGGTCTGTACCGACTGTCCGGGGGTCTGTGCAGGCTGCGGGGTTCTGTACCGGCCTGCCGAGGGGCTGTGCCGGCCTGCCGGTGGTCTGTACCGACTGTCCGGGGGTCTGAACCGGCCTGCCGGGGGGCTGTGCCGGCCTGCCGGGGGGCTGTGCCGACTATCCGGGGGTCTGTACCGACTGTCCGGGGGTCTGTGCAGGCTGCGGGGGTCTGTACCGGCCTGCCGGGGGGCTGTGCCGGCCTGCCGGGGGGTTGTGCCGACTGTCCGGGGGTCTGTGCAGGCTGCGGGGGTCTGTACCGGCCTGCCGAGGGGCTGTGTCGGCCTGCCGGTGGTCTGTACCGACTGTCTGGGGGTCTGAGCGGACTGCCGGAGGTCTGTACCAGCCTGCCGGGGGGATGTGCCGGCCTGCCGATGGTCTGTACCGACTGTCCGGGGGTCTGTGCAGGCTGCAGGGGTCTGTACCGGCCTGCCGAGGGGCTGTGCCGGCCTGCCGGTGGTCTGTACCGACTGTCCGGGGGTCTGAACCGGCCTGCTGGGGGGCTGTGCCGGCCTGCCGGGGGGCTGTGCCGACTATCCGGGGGTCTGTACCGACTGTCCGGGGGTTTGTGCAGGCTGCGGGGGTCTGTACCGGCCTGCCGAGGGGCTGTGCCGGCCTGCCGGTGGTCTGTACCGACTGTCCGGGGGTCTGAACCGGCCTGCCGGGGGGCTGTGCCGGCCTGCCGGGGGGTTGTGCCGACTGTCCGGGGGTCTGTGCAGGCTGCGGGGGTCTGTACCGGCCTGCCGAGGGGCTGTGTCGGCCTGCCGGTGGTCTGTACCGACTGTCTGGGGGTCTGAGCGGACTGCCGGAGGTCTGTACCAGCCTGCCGGGGGGATGTGCCGGCCTGCCGATGGTCTGTACCGACTGTCCGGGGGTCTGTGCAGGCTGCAGGGGTCTGTACCGGCCTGCCGAGGGGCTGTGCCGGCCTGCCGGTGGTCTGTACCGACTGTCCGGGGGTCTGAACCGGCCTGCTGGGGGGCTGTGCCGGCCTGCCGGGGGGCTGTGCCGACTATCCGGGGGTCTGTACCGACTGTCCGGGGGTTTGTGCAGGCTGCGGGGGTCTGTACCGGCCTGCCGAGGGGCTGTGCCGGCCTGCCGGTGGTCTGTACCGACTGTCCGGGGGTCTGAACCGGCCTGCCGGGGGGCTGTGCCGGCCTGCCGGGGGGCTGTGCCGACTATCCGGGGGTCTGTACCGACTGTCCGGGGGTCTGTGCAGGCTGCGGGGGTCTGTACCGGCCTGCCGGGGGGCTGTGCCGGCCTGCCGGTGGTCGGTACCGACTGTCTTGGGGTCTGAGCTGACTGCTAGGGGTCTGTACCGGCCTGCTGGGGGGCTGTGCCGGCCTGCCGTTGGTCTGTGCAGGCTGCGGGGGTCTGTACCGGCCTGCTGAGGGGCTGTGCCGGCCTGCCGGGGGGCTGTGCCGACTGTCCGGGGGTCTGTGCTGGCTGCGGGGGTCTGTACCGGCCTGCCGAGGGGATGTGCCGGCCTGCCGGTGGTCTGTACCGACTGTCCGTGGGTCTCTGCAGGCTGCGGGGGTCTGTACCGGCCTGCTGAGGGGCTGTGCCGGCCTGCCGGGGGGGCTGTGCCGACTGTCCGGGGGTCTGTGCTGGCTGCGGGGGTCTGTACCGGCCTGCCGAGGGGATGTGCCGGCCTGCCGATGGTCTGTACCGACTGTCCGGGGGTCTGAGCGGAGTGCTGGGGGTCTGTACCAGCCTGCCGGGGGGCTGTGCCGGCCTGCCGATGGTCTGTACCGACTGTCTGGGGGTCTGTGCGGGCTGCGTGGGTCTGTACCGGCCTGCCGGGGGGCTGTGCCGGCCTGCCGGTGGTCTGTACCGACTGTCCGGGGGTCTGTGCAGGCTGTGGGGGTCTGTACCTGCCTGCCGGGGGGCTTTGCCGGCCTACCGGTGGTCTGTACTGACTGTCCAGGGGTCTGTGCAGGCTGCAGGGGTCTGTACCGGCCTGCCGGGGGGCTGTGCCGGCCTGCCGGTGTTCAGTACCGACTGTCCGGGGGTCTGAGCGGACTGCCGGGGGTCTGTTACGGCATGCCGGTGGTCTGTACCGACTGTCTGGGGGTCTGTGCAGGCTGTGGGGGTCTGTGCAGGCCTGCCGGGGGGCTGTGCCAGACTGCCGGTGGTCTGTACTGACTGTCTGGGTGTCTGAGCGGACTGCCGGGGGTCTGTACCGGCCTGCCGGGGGGCTGTGCCGGCCTGCCGGTGGTCTGTACTGACTGTCTGGGGGTCTGTGCAGACTGCGGGGGTCTGTACCGGCCTGCCAAGGGGCTGTGCCGGCCTGCCGGTGGTCTGTACCGACTGCCCGGGGGTCTGAGCGGACTGCCAGGGGTCTGTACCAGCCTGCCGGGGGGCTGTGCCGGCCTGCCGGTTGTCTGTACCGACTGTCCGGGGGTCTGTGCAGGCTGCGGGGGTCTGTACCGGCCTGCCGGGGGGCTGTGCCGGCCTGCCGGTGGTCTGTGCAGGCTGCGGGGGTCTGTACCGGCCTGCTGAGGGGCTGTGCCGGCCTGCCGGGGGGCTTTGCCGACTGTACAGGGGTCTGTGCAGGCTGCGGGGGTCTGAACCGGCCTGCCGAGGGGATGTGCCGGCCTGCCGGTGGTCTGTACCGACTGTCCGGGGGTCTGTGCAGGCTGCGGGGGTCTGCAACGGCCTGCCGGGGGGCTGTGCCGGCCTGCCGGTGGTCTGTACCGACTGTCCGGGGGTCTGAGCGGACTGCCGGGGGTCTGTACCAGCCTGCCACGGGGCTGTGCCGGCCTGCCGATGGTCTGTACCGACTGTCCGGGGGTCTGTGCAAGCTGCGGGGGTCTGTACCGGCCAGTCGGGGGACTGTGCCGGCCTGCTGGTGATCTGTACCGACTGTCCGGGGGTCTGTGCAGGCTGCGGGGGTCTGTACCGGCCTGCCGGGGGGCTTTGCCGACTGTACAGGGGTCTGTGCAGGCTGCGGGGGTCTGAACCGGCCTGCCGAGGGGATGTGCCGGCCTGCCGGTGGTCTGTACCGACTGTCCGGGGGTCTGTGCAGGCCGCGGGGGTCTGCAACGGCCTGCCGGTGGTCTGTACCGACTGTCCGGGGGTCTGAGCGGACTGCCGGGGGTCTGTACCAGCCTGCCGCGGGGCTGTGCCGGCCTGCCGATAGTCTGTACCGACTGTCCGGGGGTCTGTGCAAGCTGCGCGGGTCTGTACCGGCCAGTCGGGGGACTGTGCCGGCCTGCTGGTGATCTGTACCGACTGTCCGGGGGTCTGTGCAGGCTGCGGGGGTCTGTACCGGCCTGCCGGGGGGCTGTGCCGGCCTGCCGGTGGTCTGTACTGACTGTCCAGGGGTCTGTGCAGGCTGCGGGGGTCTGTACCGGCCTGCCGGGGGGCTGTGCTGGCCTGCAGGTGGTCTGTACTGACTGTCCGGGGGTCTGTGCAGGCTGCAGGGGTCTATACCGGCCTGCCGGGTGGCTGTGCCGGCCTGCCGATGGTCTGTACCGACTGTCCGGGGGTCTGAGCGGACTGCCGGGAGTCTGTAACGGCCTGCCGGGGGGCTGTGCCGGCCTGCCGGTGGTCTGTACCGACTGTCCGGGGGTCTGTGCAGGCTGCGGGGGTCTGTACCGGCCTGCTGGGGGGCTGTGCCGGCCTGCCGTTGGTCTGTGCAGGCTACGGGGGTCTGTACCGGCCTGCTTAGGGGCTGTGCCGGCCTGCCGGGGGGCTGTGCCGACTGTCCGGGGGTCTGTGCTGGCTGCGGGGGTCTGTACCGGCCTGCCGAGGGGATGTGCCGGCCTGCCGGTGGTCTGTACCGACTGTCCGGGGGTTTGTGCAGGCTGTGGGGGTCTGTACCGGCCTGCCGGGGGACTGTGCCGGCCTGCCGGTGGTCTGTACCGACTGTTCGGGGGTCTGAGCGGAGTGCCGGGGGTCTGTACCAGCCTGCCGGGGGGCTGTGCCGGCCTGCCGATGGTCTGTACCGACTGTCCGGGGGTCTGTGCAGGCTGCGGGGGTCTGTACCAGCCTGCCGCAGGGCTGTGCCGGCCTGCCGATAGTCTGTACCGACTGTCCGGGGGTCTGTGCAAGCTGCGGGGGTCTGTACCGGCCAGTCGGGGGACTGTGCCGGCCTGCTGGTGATCTGTACCGACTGTCCGGGGGTCTGTGCAGGCTGCGGGGGTCTGTACCGGCCTGCCGGGGGGCTGTGCCGGCCTGCCGGTGGTCTGTACTGACTGTCCAGGGGTCTGTGCAGGCTGCGGGGGTCTGTACCGGCCTGCCGGGGGGCTGTGCTGGCCTGCAGGTGGTCTGTACTGACTGTCCGGGGGTCTGTGCAGGCTGCGGGGGTCTGTACCGGCCTGCCGGGGGGCAGTGCCGGTCTGCCGGTGGTCTGTACCGACTGTCCGGGGGTCTGAGCGGACTGCCGGGGGTCTGTACCAGCCTGCCGGGGGGCTGTGCCGGCCTGCCGATGGTCTGTACCGACTGTCCGGGGGTCTGTGCAGGCTGCGGGGGTCTGTACCGGCCTGCCGGGGGGCTGTGCCGGCCTGCCGGTGGTCTGTACCGACTGTCCGGGGATCTGTGCAGGCTGAGGGGGTCTGTACCGGCCTGCCGGGGGGGCTGTGCCGGCCTGCCGGTGGTCTGTACTGACTGTCCGGGGGTCTGTGCAGGCTGCGGGGGTCTGTACCGGCCTGCCGGGGGGCTGTGCTGGCCTGCCGGTGGTCTGTACTGACTGTCCGGGGGTCTGTGCAGGCTGCAGGGGTCTGTACCGTCCTGCTGGGGGCTGTGCCGGCCTGCCGGTGGTCTGTACCGACTGTCCGGGGGTCTGTGCAGGCTGCGGGGGTCTGTACCGGCCTGCTGGGGGGCTGTGCCGGCCTGCCGGTGGTCTGTACTGTCTGTCCGGGGGTCTGTGCAGGCTGCAGGGGTCTGTACCGGCCTGCCGGGGGCTGTGCCGGCCTGCCGGTGGTCTGTACTGACTGTCCCGGGGTCTGTGCAGGCTGTGGGGGTCTGTACCGGCCTGCCGGGGGGCTGTGCCAGCCTGCCGGTGGTCTGTACCGACTGTCCGGGGGTCTGAGCGGACTGCCGGGGGTCGGTAACGGCCTGCCGGGGGGCTTTGCCGGCCTGCCGGGGGGCTGTGCCGACTGTCCGGGGGTCTGGGCAGACTGCGGGGGTCTGTAACGGCCTGCCGAGGGGCTGTGCCGGCCTGCCGGTGGTCTGTACCGACTGTCCGGGGGTCTGAGCGGACTGCCGGGGGTCTGTACCAGCCTACCCGTGGTCTGTACCGGCCTGCCGGGGGGCTGTGCCGGCCTGCCGGTGGTCTGTACCGGCTGTCCGGGGGTCTGTGCAGGCTGCGGGGGACTGTACCGGCCTGCCGTGGGGCTGTGCCGGCCTGCCGGTGGTGTGTACGCCCTGTCCGGGGGTCTGTGCAGACTGCGGGGGTCTGTACCGGCCTGCCGGGGGGCTGTGCCGGCCTGCCGGTGGTGTGTACCGACTGTCCGGGGGTCTGAGCGGACTGCCGGGGGCCTGAGCGGACTGCCGGGGGCCTGTGCAGGTTCATCCGATGGGACTACAAGTCCCATCGGGCGATGCCTGCTACCATGACGGTAACTGACACATTAGCCAATGATGGGACAGTAGTAGTCCCATCATCCAGCCTACGTGCTGAATGTACAAAAAAAAATACATACTACATGCTACATACATACTACATACATGCTACATACATGCAACATACATACTACATACATACTACATATATACTACATTCATACAACCTACATACATACTACATATATGCTACATGCATACTACATACATGCTACATACATACTATATATACTACATGCATGCAACATGCATACTTCATATATACTACATATATACCACATGCATGCAGGCTGCAGGGGTCTGTACCGGCCTGCCGGGGGGCTGTGCCGGCCTGCCGGTGTTCAGTACCGACTGTCCGAGGGTCTGAGCGGACTGCCGGGGGTCTGTTACGGCATGCCGGTGGTCTGTACCGACTGTCTGGGGGTCTGTGCAGGCTGTGGGGGTCTGTGCAGGCCTGCCGGGGGCTGTGTCAGACTGCTGGTGGTCTGTACTGACTGTCTGGGTGTCTGAGCGGACTGCCGGGGGTCTGTACCAGCCTGCCGGGGGGCTGTGCCGGCCTGCCGGTGGTCTGTACTGACTGTCTGGGGGTCTGTGCAGACTGCGGGGGTCTGTACCGGCCTGCCAAGGGGCTGTGCCGGCCTGCCGGTGGTCTGTACCGACTGCCCGGGGGTCTGAGCGGACTGCCAGTGGTCTGTACCAGCCTGCCGGGGGGCTGTGCCGGCCTGCCGGTTGTCTGTACCGACTGTCCGGGGGTCTGTGCAGGCTGCGGGGGTCTGTACCGGCCTGCCGGGGGGCTGTGCCGGCCTGCCGGTGGTCTGTACTGTCTGTCCGGGGGTCTGTGCAGGCTGCAGGGGTCTGTACCGGCCTGCCGGGGGCTGTGCCGGCCTGCCGGTGGTCTGTACTGACTGTCCGGGGGTCTGTGCAGGCTGTGTGGGTCTGTACCGGCCTGCCGGGGGGCTGTGCCAGCCTGCCGGTGGTCTGTACCGACTGTCCGGGGGTCTGAGCGGACTGCCGGGGGTCGGTAACGGCCTGCCGGGGGGCTTTGCCGGCCTGCCGGGGGGCTGTGCTGACTGTCCGGGGGTCTGGGCAGACTGCGGGGGTCTGTAACGGCCTGCCGAGGGGCTGTGCCGGCCTGCCGGTGGTCTGTAACGACTGTCCGGGGGTCTGAGCGGACTGCCGGGGGTCTGTACCAGCCTACCCGTGGTCTGTACCGGCCTGCCGGGGGGCTGTGCCGGCCTGCCGGTGGTCTGTACCGGCTGTCCGGGGGTCTGTGCAGGCTGCGGGGGACTGTACCGGCCTGCCGGGGGGCTGTGCCGGCCTGCCGGTGGTGTGTACGCCCTGTCCGGGGGTCTGTGCAGACTGCGGGGGTCTGTACCGGCCTGCCGGGGGGCTGTGCCGGCCTGCCGGTGGTGTGTACCGACTGTCCGGGGGTCTGAGCGGACTGCCGGGGGCCTGTGCAGGTTCATCCGATGGGACTACAAGTCCCATCGGGCGATGCCTGCTACCATGACGGTAACTGACACATTAGCCAATGATGGGACAGTAGTAGTCCCATCATCCAGCCTACGTGCTGAATGTACAAAAAAAAAATACATACTACATGCTACATACATACTACATACATGCTACATACATGCAACATACATACTACATACATACTACATATATACTACATTCATACAACCTACATACATACTACATACATGCTACATGCATACTACATACATGCTACATACATACTATATATACTACATGCATGCAACATGCATACTTCATATATACTACATATATACCACATGCATGCAACATGCATACTACATATATACTACATGCAACATGCATACTACATATATACCACATGCATGCAACATACATCCAACATATATACTACATGCATGCAACATGCATATATACAACATATATACAACATGCAACATATATACCACATGCATACTACATATATACCACATATATACTACATGCATGCAACATACATATATACTACATATATACTACATGCATGCAACATACATATATACAACATATATACTACATGCATGCAACATACATACAACATATATACTACATGCATGCAACATGCATATATACACCAGAAATACACGCCGCATTGGTTAAACTCTTCAATATTGTGCTAAGTGTCGGCTACTTCCCTCGTACCTGGAATCAAGGCCTCATCACACCCATCCACAAGAATGGGGACAGGTATGACCCAGCCAACTACAGAGGAATATGTGTCAGCAGCAACCTGGGAAAACTGTTCAACAGCATACTGAACAAGAGGATCCTCAGTTTCCTCACCGAGCACAACGTCCTCAGCAAGAGCCAAGCAGGCTTCATGCCAAACCACCGCACTACTGACCACATCTACACCCTGCACAGCCTCATTCAGAGCCACGTCCACAATACAAAGAACGAGAAGATATACGCCTGTTTCGTGGACTTTAAAAAGGCCTTTGATTCGGTGTGGCACCCAGGCTTATTCCTGAAACTGCTGGAGAGTGGAATAGGAGGAAAGACCTACGATGTTATCAAAAGCTCCTACACCGAGAACCTCTGCAGTGTGAGTGTGAACGGCAGAAGAACGGCTTATTTCCAGCAGAGCCGGGGAGTCAGACAAGGCTGCAGCCTAAGCCCAACGCTCTTCAACATTTACATCAATGAGCTGGCTACCGCTCTGGAATCTTCCACAGCACCAGGTCTCACCCTCCACGACGTGCAGGTGAAATTCCTGCTGTATGCAGATGACTTGCTGCTTCTGTCACCAACCGAGAAAGGCCTCCAAGACAACCTGAAAATCTTAGAGAAATTCAGCTCCACCTGGGCTCTACCGGTCAACCTAAAGAAAACCAACATCATGGTGTTCCAGAAGAGAAAGAGAAAATCGGACCAGCACCCTTCATTTATCCTCAACAACTGTGCCCTTACAGGAACGGACAAATATACCTATCTGGGCCTAGAGATTCACCGATCAGGGAGCTTCAAACAAGCCATAGAGACCCTGAAAGACAAGGCATGCAAAACCTTCTATGCCATCCGAAGGAAACTCTACCATCTAAAGCCACCAGTGAGGGTCTGGTTAAAAATCTTCGATTCTATCATCGCCCCAATCCTCCTGTATGGCAGCGAAGTCTGGGGTCCTCACACCTACCCAGACTGGTCAAGGTGGGATTCAAGCCCAACAGAAATATTCCACCTGGAATTCTGCAAGCACCTTCTCCAAGTCCATCGGAGCACCTCCAACAGTGCTTGCCGGGCCGAGCTGGGCAGATTCCCTCTACACCTAACGGTTCTAAAGAGTGCACTGTCATTCCGGGCTCACCTACGTAGGAGCAATCCAAGCTCCCATCACCATAAAGCCCTGACACATGTAGGGGAAACAGAAAAACCAGGACCCTCGGAACAGCTCACCCAAACCCAACCTGACCAGAAAACCAATCACAACAACCTGACAAAAGCCGGAATCAGGAAGATGGTAGACGAAGGCCAGGAGAGGTACGTAAGTGACTGGAAGAACGACATCATCAGCTCACAGAAACTGACCATGTACCGGAGTCTACAGAGAGACTACAGACTGGCCCCATACCTGGAGAAACTCCTGGACCCCAAAGACCGCAAGATCCTGAGCCGGTATAGACTCAGTGCCCACAGTCTGGCCATCGAATCCGGCCGACACAGGCAGAGCTACAAGCCCAGGGAGGAAAGACTGTGCCAACACTGTGACCAGGAGGCCCTGGAGGATGAGACCCACTTCCTGCTACACTGCTCCAAGTACTCAGCAGTGAGGGACACTCACTTCAGGAGACTCTCACATCTCTTCCCGGATTTCACCACCATGAAGGAGGAAGAGAAAACATATATCCTGCTGGGGGAAGAAGAGAGAGCAGTGGAGATAGCAGCGCAATATGTGAGCGAATGCCATAGACTGCGAGAAAGAGAACTATGATATGCCATGGACTTCTATAGCCTCATCCTGGATCTGCCCCCATGCCCCCATCCACCTTCCCTATGCCATGGACTTTTATAGCGCCATCCTGGATCTGCCCCATCCACCTTTCCTACAGCCCCTTCCCAACATCCCTACAGTCCCTATCCCAATTCCCTTCTGTACACCTGCTTTGGCAAAACTAATGTATATTTAGTCCTGCCAATAAAGCTTCTTTGAATCTTGAATCTTGAATCTATACAACATATATACTACATGCAACATACATACTACATATATACCACATATATACTACATGCATGCAACATACATACTACATATATACCACATGCATGCAACATGCATACTACATATATACTACATGTAACATGCGTACTACATATATACTACATGCATGCAACTCACATACTACATATATACTACATGCATGCAACATACATACTACATACATACTACATGCATACTACATATATACAGTACCACATGCATGCAACATGCTTACTACATATATACCACATATATGCTACATGCATGCAACATACATATATACTACATATATACTACATGCATGCAACATACATATATACTACATATATACTGCATGCAACATGCATACTACATATATACCACATGCATGCAACATACATATATACTACATGCATGCAACATGCATACTACATATATACCACATATATACTACATGCATGCAACATACATATATACTACATATATACTACATGCAACATGCATACTACATATATACTACATGCATGCAACATACATACTACATATATACCACATGCATGCAACATGCATACCACATATATACTACATGCATGCAACATACATATATACTACATGCAACATGCATACTACATATATACTACATGCATGCAACATACATACTGCATATATACCACATGCATGCAACATGCATACTACATATATACCACATATATACTACATGCATGCAACATACATATATGCTACATGCATGCAACATGCATACTACATATATACAGCATATATACTACATGCATGCAACATACATATATACTACATGCAACATAAATACTACATATATACCACATGCATGCTACATATATACTACATGCATGCAACATACATATATACTACATGCATGCAACATACATATATACTACATATATACCACATGCATGCAACATGCATACTACATGTATACTACATATATACTACATGCATGCAACATACATATACTGTATACTACATACAATACATTCATACAATACATACATATAGACATACAATACATATAACATAGAGTACATACTCACCATCACTTGTCACTTTGATCCCAGAAGCCATTGTCATTTTTGGAATAAATATTAAAATAACAAACAAACAATATACTTACCCCTGATCCGCAGAAATCCACGAGTTTCCCACGACGATCTTGCGTGGAGAACAGCAGCATCAGCTGATGCTACCGTTCTCTACGGGCTCCAGGAAACCAGTGTCGGGAGGTAGGTATCCTTCCGCCCTGTATTCCTCCGCCACTGTAAAAAAAAAAAAAAACGTCCCTAGTCTCACTTTATGGCAAAAGCTGCATGGGAAATTTCTCACACAGCAATGCCATAAAATGAGACTAGGGACTTTTTTTTTTCTTTTTTTTACAGTGGCGGAGGAATACAGGGCGGAAGGATACCTACCTCCCGACACTGGTTTCCTGGAGCCCGTAGAGAACGGTAGCATCAGCTGATGCTGCTGTTCTCCATGCAAGATCGTTGTGGGACACTCGTGGATTTCTGCGGATCAGGGGTAAGTATATTGTTTGTTTGTTATTTAAACATTTATTCCAAAGATGACAATGGCTTCGGGGATCAAAGTGACAAGTGATGGTGAGTATGTACTCTATGTTATATGTACTGTATGTCTATATGTATCTATTGTATGAATGTATTGTATGTAGTATATATGTATGTTGCATGCATGTAGTATATATGTGGTATATATGTAGTATGCATGTTGCATGCATGTGGTATATATGTAGTATATATGTTGCATGCATGTAGTATATATGTAGTATGCATGTTGCATGCATGTGGTATATATGTAGTATGTATGCTTGTTGCATGCATGTAGTATATATGTATGTTGCATGCATGTAGTATATATGTGGTATATATGTAGTATGCATGTTGCATGCATGTGGTATATATGTAGTATGTATGTATGTTGCATGCATGTAGTATATATGTAGTATGCATGTTGCATGCATGTGGTATGTATGTATGTAGTATGTATTTTTTTTTTTTTTACATTCAACACATAGGCCGGATGATGGGACTACTACTGTCCCATCATTGGCTAATGTGTCAATCGCCGTCATGGTAGCAGGCATCGCCCGATGGGACTTGTAGTCCCATCGGACGATGCCTGCACAGACCCCCGTAGCCTGCACAGACCCCCGGACAGTCGGCACAGACCACCGGCAGGCCGGCACAGACCCCCGGCAGGCTGGTACAGACCCCCGGCAGTCCGCACAGACCCACAGGCAGTCGGCACAGACCCCCGGGCAGTCGGCACAGACCCCCGGGCAGGCCGGCACAGACCCCCGGGCAGGCCGGCACAGACCCCCGGGCAGGCCGGCACAGACCCCCGGGCAGGCCGGACAGACCCCCGGGCAGGCCGGCACAGACCCCCGGGCAGGCCGGTACAGACCCCTGGGAAGGCCGGTACAGACCCAAGGGCAGGCCGGCACAGACCCCCGGGCAGGCCGGTACAGACCCCCGGGCAGGCCGGCACAGCCCCCCGGCAGGCTGGTACAGACCCCCGCAGCCTGCACAGACCCCCGGACAGTCAGTATAGACCACAGGCAGGCCGGCACAGCCCCCCGGCAGGCCGGTACAGACCCCCGCAGCCTGCACATATCTCCGGACAGTCGGAACAGCCCCCCGGCAGGCCGGCACAGCCCCCGGGCAGGCCGGTACAGACCCCCTGCAGTCCACTCAGACCACCGGACAGTCGGTACAGACCACCAGCAGGCTGGCACAGCCCCCCGGCAGGCTAGTACAGACCCCCGGCAGTCCGCTCAGACCCCCGGACAGTCGGTACAGACCACCGGCAGGCCGGCACAGCCCCTCGGCAGGCCGGTACAGACCCCCGCAGCCTGCACAGACCCCCGGACAGTCGGCACAGCCCCCCAGCAGGCCGGCACAGACCACCGGCAGGCCGGCACAGCCCTCAGGCAGGCCGGTACAGACCCCCGCAGCCTGCACAGACCCCCGGACAGTCGGTACAGACCACCGGCAGGCTGGCACAGCCCACCGCAGCCTGCACAGACCCCCGGACAGTCGGTACAGACCACCGGCAGGCCGGCACAGCCCCCCGGCAGGCCGGTACAGACCCCCGGCAGTCCGCACAGACCCCCGGCAGTCCGCACAGACCACCGGGCAGTCGGCACAGCCCCCGGCAGGCCGGTACAGACCCCCGGCAGTCCACTCAGACCTCCGGACAGTCGGTACAGACCACCAGCAGGCTGGCACAGCCCCCCGGCAGGCTAGTACAGACCCCCGGCAGTCCGCTCAGACCCCCGGACAGTCGGTACAGACCACCGGCAGGCCGGCACAGCCCCTCGGCAGGCCGGTACAGACCCCCGCAGCCTGCACAGACCCCCGGACAGTGGGCACAGCCCCCCAGCAGGCCGGCACAGACCACCGGCAGGCCGGCACAGCCCTCAGGCAGGCCGGTACAGACCCCCGCAGCCTGCACAGACCCCCGGACAGTCGGTACAGACTACCGGCAGGCCGGCACAGCCCACCGCAGCCTGCACAGACCCCCGGACAGTCGGTACAGACCACCGGCAGGCCGGCACAGCCCCCCGGCAGGCCGGTACAGACCCCCGGCAGTCCGCACAGACCCCCGGCAGTCCGCACAGACCACCGGGCAGTCGGCACAGACCCCCGGCAGGCCGGTACAGACCCCCGGGTAGTCAGCATAGACCCCCGGAAGGCCCGAACTGACGGCGCATCATGATGCGCACAGACCGCGCATCATGATGACATCATTTCGGCAGCCAGTCAGAGCCACAGCAGTGGCTCTTTGCATTATGGGAACTTCCGATTCCGATACTGAAAAAATATCGGTACTCGGTATCGGAATTCCGATATGTATGTTGCATGTATGTGGTATATGTGTAGTATGCATGTAGTATATATGTGGTATATATGTAGTATACATGCATGTTGCATGCATGTAGTATATATGTAGTATGTATGTTGCATGCATGTAGTATATATGTAGTATGTATGTTGCATGTAGTATATATGTTGTATATATGCATGTTGCATGCATGTAGTATATATGTTGTATGCATGTTGCATGTAGTATATACAGTATGTAGTATGCATGTTGCATGAATGTGGTATATATGTAGTATGTATGTAGCATGTATGTAGTACGTATGTAGCATGTAGTATGTATGTAGTATGTATTTTTTTTTTTTTTTTTTACATTCAACACATTAGCTGGATGATGGGACTACTACTGTCCCATCATTGGCTAATGTACAACAAAGAGCAGCTGACAGCGCAACGGAGGAGTAGATGCAGGTTCAAAGGTTCATGGACCCAAATGAACAATAGTCCAAATAAGGAAGAGGAACAGCATCCGGTCTAGGTGAAAAATTGTATCAAAAATTTATTCTGCCAGTACAAAATACAACGTTTCGGCCATATTGTGGCCTTTTTCAAGTATAACATAACAGCACATATGGTAGCCTTTTATAGTGTGGCACAGCCAATCACCATTTAGGTAACACCCATCACAAAAAATCCATACATAAAATACATATAAATACTTCCATCAGATACATATATATTCAATAGCACAGTTTATCTAGTCGTTAACAATAATGGTCATAATCATATTAGAAATATTGCAAAAGCATTTCATATATAAACAACCATCCCCAAATCAGCCCACCAATGATCATAATGCATCAAAGGTATCCATAGAAATAGTGCACCAATCACTTGCAATAATACATATCCATGTATAAACCGCCAATCCCTAATCACATAATAATGGCGCCAACCCCAAAAGACCAATCATATGAGGACTCACACATCCATGTATCGGCAGAGTTCCCTCCCACCCACATGACAACATCAGCAAGAGCCAGGTTGTGTCAGAGGCGCAGTCTAGTGACGCGCACCACCAGGTCACGGCACGCGCGCCGTCCATCCCCGCAGACCCGGTCACGTGATGTTCCCGTCACAGAGCACCGCGCATGCGCGGTGCCATGCAAGGGATCAGCCACACGAACCGCCCACCAGGGGGACCGCGCACGCGAAGAGACCCGGGGCACGCGATCACACAATGCACCCCCTCCCAAGCTCGCGCATGCGCTGATTAACGAAAACAAGTGTAATACCACACTTGAATAAATGAGTCCACACAGATAGGCCAAAATGCTCCCAAACAACACAGCATATAAGAGACATTTGGAATCAAGGAACCATATCCATAGTAACTTTAATAATGTTCCATACTTTACGAAATCCTTGATTCACATACGTTGCACATTATATAAGGAGCAAAACTGGGATAATTACAAAAAAAGAAAAAAACAAAAGAAAAAAAAGGAAAAAAAGGAAAAGAGGGCACGGGGAATGGCAGGCAAGAAATAACGACAAAAAATCTCAAAGGACAACATCCTCTTCGTAATTCAGGACTGTTCAGTCCCCGTGTCCTCCACTCCATACAAATGTATCACCTATAAACACCAAAACATAAATAAAAAAACATATAATTAAAAGACCATAAAAGGCCACATAGACAAATATACACCCACATCAAAGGATAATGACACAAAGTGAGGGATTAGGTGACACAAGTATGTAAATTGTAATCCAAGTTCAAACCCCTTGGTTGCAATGTATCGAGAATCGATATCCATCTCAACTCTTTTTTCTTCAACATCTTAACCCTATCACCCCCACGTCTCAATACAGGAACCCCATCTATTACTCTAAATCGTAACTGGTTCACTGAATGTCTACACTTTAAAAAATGCTTCGGAATCGGCAACTCCACGAGTTTAGTCCTAATTGTACTCTTATGCTTACTAATACGAGCCCTAATCTCCATAGTGGTCTCTCCTATATACATAAGCCCACATGGGCACAGAATCAAGTAAGTCACAAAACTTGAGGAACACGTATACCTTTGTTTAATAGAAAAAAATTTTCCAGTTCGAGGGTGATTGAAACTATCGCCCTTTAACATATTGCCACAACAGGCACATCCCAAACATGGGAAAATGCCCATCTTAGGAGGACATATTGTCCTTTGTTTGTTGACTTTTGATGAACCAATATCTGACCTTACCAATCTGTCTTTAAGATTGTATCCACGTCTATATGAAAGCTAAGGCCTGTCCACAAATTCTGATATATGTGGCAGACGCTTCTGTAAGAGGCTCCAATGTTTGTTCAGGATACCTCCAATCCTGCCACTAACTGGGCAATATGTTGAGACAAAAGGAGCACGTCTCATAGGCCCTTTAGTTCGCTTACGGCTAGAATCCTCCACCGATATATTTTGAGCATTAACTCTATAAGAATTAACTCGATCCATCGGGTAGCCCCTATTAAAAAATTGTGTACACATCTGGTCCAATCTTAAATCCAACTTATCATCCTCTTTGACAATCCTCCGTACACGTAACATCTGACTCCATGGAAGTGACTCCACCATCCATCTTGGGTGATTACTATCATACACCAAAAGACTATTCCTATCTGTCTCTTTTACAAAAAGATCAGTATACAGAGACTCATCTTTCTTATAGACCAGCGTGTCCAAAAATTGGACCTGATCATAAGCGTGGGTCAATGTAAACTTTAGCTCAGAGAATACATTGTTCAATTCTTTTTGAAAATCAAGAAGATCCTCCAGACTACCATCCCAGATACAGAAGATATCGTCGATGTAGCGCCACCAGGCCCGGACATGGCACCAGTAGATGGAATTGTACACATACCGGTCCTCGAATACCGCCATATAGATGTTAGCATAAGTTGGCACCACATTGGACCCCATGGCGGTACCCCGCAACTGTAGGTAATAATCATCCCCAAAGAGAAAAAAATTTCTCCTGAGGATGAAACCTAACAGTGCTAGGACCAGTTGTGCACACTCTGGCGCCATGTCCGAGCCTGTCAGCACCACATCGACGGCCTCCAAACCCCTATCATGCTCAATGGACGTATATAGAGAAACCACATCAAAGGATGCAAGCACCATATGAGAAGTAACTTTAACGTCACTAATTTTCTGCAAGACTCAAACCTACCGCAAAATTGTGAATTATCTGCAAGCAATATAGGACGTAAATGCGGTCTTAAACCACGTGGAATCCTACGGACTTTATAATATTCACATAATGTGGTAGCATTCAATTCATATGATATGCATTTCCTTCTTTCTGTTTCATATTTCTTTTTAAGCATATCAGCAGTAGGTTTACGAAGGACATATCTGTCCAGGCTCCAGACAAAATTCTTTTCGCATCATCCTCTGTGTAGGAAAAAATCATGGCAGTATCCATTTCACCCACCTCTGGAATAGCAGTTCTTTCTTGAGTGAATTGCGGCTCTTGGTGGATGAGTCCTTGCTTAATGGACTCATTGATCAGAAGCTATCTGAATATTTGGTGGTGGATGCTCCCCAGACACCAATACTATATACGTTACCTAAAATACATAAAAGTTTGGAGAATCCACCTGGGCATCCCATAGTATCTGGGAGGGGGTCATTATGTAGTAAGGTTTCGATTTTTCTTGACAAAGTATTGCGACGTTTTGCTACCTCAGCACGGTCTTATATTATAGACATGAATGATTTCTTGCATAAAATTAGTGACGTTAAAGTTACTTCTCATATGGTGCTTGCATCCTTTGATGTGGTTTCTCTAAATACATCCATTGAGCATGATAGGGGTTTGGAGGCCGTCGATGTGGTGCTGACAGGCTCGGACATTGCGCTAGAGTGTGCACAACTGGTCCTAGCACTGTTAGGTTTCATCCTCAGGAGAAATTTTTTTCTCTTTGGGGATGATTATTACATACAGTTGCGGGGTACCGCCATGGGGTCCAATGTGGCCCCAACTTATGCTAACATCTATATGGCGGTATTCGAGGACCGGTATGTGTACAATTCCATCTACTGGTGCCATGTCCGGGCCTGGTGGCGCTACATCGACGATATCTTCTGTATCTGGGATGGTAGTCTGGAGGATCTTCTTGATTTTCAAAAAGAATTGAACAATGTATTCTCTGAGCTGAAGTTTACATTGACCCACTCTTATGATCAGGTCCAATTTTTGGACACGCTGGTCTATAAGAGAGATGAGTCTCTGTATACTGATCTTTTTGTAAAAGAGACAGATAGGAATAGTCTTTTGGTGTATGATAGTAATCACCCAAGACGGATGGTGGAGTCACTTCCATGGAGTCAGATGTTACGTGTACAGAGGATTGTCAAAGAGGATGATAAGTTGGATTTAAGATTGGACCAGATGTGTACAAAATTTGTTAATAGGGGCTACCCGATGGATCGAGTTAATTCTTATAGAGTTAATGCTCAAAATATATCGGTGGAGGATTCTAGCCGTAAGCGAACTAAATGGCCTATGAGACGTGCTCCTTTTGTCTCAACATATTGCCCAGTTAGTGGCAGGATTGGAGGTATCCTGAACAAACATTGGAGCCTCTTACAGAAGGGTCCGCCACAGATATCAGAATTTGTGGACAGGCCTTAGCTTTCATATAGACATGGATACAATCTTAAAGACAGATGGGTAAGGTCAGATATTGGTTCATCAAAAGTCAACATACAAAGGACAATATGTCCTCCTAAGATGGGCAATTTCCCATGTTTGGGATGTGCCTGTTGTGGCAATATGTTAAAGGGCGATAGTTTCAATCACCCTCGAACTGGAAAATAAATTTCTATTAAACAAAGGTATACGTGTTCCTCAAGTTTTGTGATTTACTTGATTCTGTGCCCATGTGGGCTTATGTATATAGGAGAGACCACTATGGAGATTAGGGCTCGTATTAGTAAGCATAAGAGTACAATTAGGACTAAACTCGTGGAGTTGCCGATTCCGAAGCATTTTTTAGAGTGTAGACATTCAGTGAACCAGTTACGATTTAGAGTAATAGATGGGGTTCCTGTATTGAGACGTGGGGGTGATAGGGTTAAGATGTTGAAGAAAAAAGAGTTGAGATGGATATCGATTCTCGATACATTGCAACCAAGGGGTTTGAACTTGGATTACAATTTACATACTTGTGTCACCTAATCCCTCACTTTGTGTCATTATCCTTTGATGTGGGTGTATATTTGTCTATGTGGCCTTTTATGGTCTTTTAATTATATGTTTTTTTATTTATGTTTTGGTGTTTATAGGTGGTACATTTGTATGGAGTGGAGGACACGGGGACTGAACAGTCCTGAATTACGAAGAGGATGTTGTCCTTTGAGATTTTTTGTCGTTATTTCTTGCCTGCCATTCCCCTTGCCCTCTTTTCCTTTTTTTTCTTTTGTTTTTTTGTTTTTTTCTTTTTTTGTAATTATCCCAGTTTTGCTCCTTATATAATGTGCAACGTATGTGAATCAAGGATTTCGTAAAGTATGGAACATTATTAAAGTTACTATGGATATGGTTCCTTGATTCCAAATGTCTCTTATATGCTGTGTTGTTTGGGAGCATTTTGGCCTATCTGTGTGGACTCATTTATTCAAGTGTGGTATTACACTTGTTTTCGTTAATCAGCGCATGCGCGAGCTTGGGAGGGGGTGCGTTGTGTGATCGCGTGCTCCGGGTCTCTTCGCGTGCGCGGTCCCCCCGGTGGGCGGTTCGTGTGGCTGTTTCCTTGCATGGCACCGCGCATGCGCGGTGCTCTGTGACGGGGACGTCACGTGACCGGGTCTGCGGGGATGGACTGCGCGTGCGCCGTGACCTGGTGGTGCGCGTCACTAGACTGCGCCTCTGACACAACCTGGCTCTTGCTGATGTTGTCATGTGGGTGGGAGGGAACTCTGCCGATACATGGATGTGTGAGTCCTCATATGATTGGTCTTTTGGGGTTGGCGCCATTATTATGTGATTAGGGATTGGCGGTTTATACATGGATATGTATTATTGCAAGTGATTGGTGCACTATTTCTATGGATACCTTTGATGCATTATGATCATTGGTGGGCTGATTTGGGGATGGTTGTTTATATATGAAATGCTTTTGCAATATTTCTAATATGATTATGACCATTATTGTTAACGACTAGATAAACTGTGCTATTGAATATATATGTATCTGATGGAAGTATTTATATGTATTTTATGTATGGATTTTTTGTGATGGGTGTTACCTAAATGGTGATTGGCTGTGCCACACTATAAAAGGCCACCATATGTGCTGTTATGTTATACTTGAAAAAGGCCACAATATGGCCGAAACGTTGTATTTTATGCTGGCAGAATAAATTTTTGATACAATTTTTCACCTAGACCGGATGCTGTTCCTCTTCATCATTGGCTAATGTGTCAATCACCGTCATGGTAGCAGGCATCGCCCGATGGGACTTGTAGTCCCATCGGATGAACCTGCACAGGCCCCCGGCAGTCCGCTCAGACCCCCGGACAGTCGGTACACACCACCGGCAGGCCGGCACAGCCCCCCGGCAGGCCGGTACAGACCCCCGCAGTCTGCACAGACCCCCGGACAGGGCGTACACACCACCGGCAGGCCGGCACAGCCCCCCGGCAGGCCGGTACAGTCCCCCGCAGCCTGCACAGACCCCCGGACAGCCGGTACAGACCACCGGCAGGCCGGCACAGCCCCCCGGCAGGCCGGTACAGACCACGGGTAGGCTGGTACAGACCCCCGGCAGTCCGCTCAGACCCCCGGACAGTCGGTACAGACCACCGGCAGGCCAGCACAGCCCCTCGGCAGGCCGTTACAGACCCCCGCAGTCTGCCCAGACCCCCGGACAGTCAGCACAGCCCCCCGGCAGGCCGGCAAAGCCCCCCGGCAGGCCGTTACCGACCCCCGGCAGTCCGCTCAGACCCCCGCAGCCTGCACAGACCCCCAGACAGTCAGTACAGACCACCGGCAGGCCGGCACAGACCCCCGCAGCCTGCACAGACCCCCGGACAGTCAGTACAGACCACCGGCAGGCCGGCACAGCCCACCGCAGACTGCACAGACCCCAGGACAGTCGGTACAGACCACCGGCAGGCCGGCACAGCCCACCGCAGCCTGCACAGACCCCCGGACAGTCGGTACAGACCACCGGCAGGCCGGCACAGCCCCCCGGCTAGCCGGTACAGACCCCCGGCAGTCCGCACAGACCACCGGGCAGGCGGCACAGACCCCCGGAAGGTCCGTACACCCCCCCGAGAGGCTGTACAAGGACAGAAAAGGGTTTTTCCTATTCTGATACCGGAAGTCCCATAGACTTGAATGGGACTTCCGGTATCGGAATCGGCGATACCCGATACGTTTTTCGTATCGGGCCGATACCATTCGATCCGATATTTTAGGGTATGGGATGGTATCGCTCAACACTACATAGAAAACAATTACAAAACACCTTAAAAGGTGTCCCAAAGCAGACAAAATGCTGAGAATACAAAAATAACATATGGAAAAGGGCAACTACATATAGAAAAGAGGTGGAGGAGTAAAAGGAGGAGGAGGAGACACAGATATAGGCGTGTCATGCCCTTATGATGTCAAGAAAGGCTGGAATAAAAATGTAAAATACAAAAAAAAAACCTAAAAATCTGAAATCGAAGACGATCATATACCGTCGGACTTCCCACCATAAATTATGCCAACTGCTGATCGGGCGGCGTTATTCCCACGAACCTCCGAATAGAGTCCATGAAGGCAAGGTGTTTGGTTTCCAGGGACAGTATGGTTGCAAGGCTGAACCTTAAAGGAATGTCCAGAAGGGCACCACCAGGAGTGGAGCCTGCGGCTTAATTCGACTCCACCCGGAAAACCTCAACCATGCCAGCTACAGAAAAGATGGACAGATTGCAAGCTTTGTCCATTCTGTGGGTGGTGGTGGATGTCCGTTTTTAGTTGTGCTAGCAATTTGTCAGCTTAATTCCGTTAACGAACGAGACTCCGGCATGCCCCCGCGGTACGCGTCAAGCTTACTAGAGGGACACGCGAGGCTGTGGCAAGCAAGATCGAGCAATAACAGGTCTGTCATGCCCTTACATGTCCGGGGCTGCATGCGCGCTACACTGAAAGGACCAGCGTGTGTCGCTTACAGGTGCAGATAACCCGCTGAACACCGTAGTGATGGGGATCTGGGATTCCAATTCTTCCCCGTGAACGAGGATTTCCCAGTAAGTGCAGGTCAACCGGAATTACGGAATTCGGCCTAATGGCATTCCAGAAAGAATGAAAAAATCAAGTGTCCAAACCACAGGTGCTGTAGCTTGCTTAACAGCAGGGCTCCTATGCTGAGTAGCACGCAGTTCTTACATAAACAGGCGACATAGCTTGGTTCACGGGTGGGCAACTCTGCTGAGTAGCAGACAGTGCTTACACAAACAGGCGGCATAGCTAGGTTCACAGGTGGGCTCCTCTGCTGAGCAGTAGACACCGGTACTAGTCCCAAAGTATTCACTGGGCAAAATGGAGTTAAAAAATGGATCTTACATAAACAGGCGGCACAGCTTGGTTCACGGGTGGGCTCCTCTGATGAGTAGCAGACACAGTTACTAGGCCCAAAGTATTAACTGTGCTAAATGTGGTCAAAAACTAGTTCTTTCATAAACAGGCGGCATAGCTAGGTTCACTGGTGGGCTCCTCTGCTGAGTAGCAGACAGTGCTACAAGGCCACAAAGGATTTTCTGGACAAGATGCGGTAAAAAATTATTAGAAACACACACAGTGTAGCTCTTTGACAGATGTACTACAACACTTGCTACCACACACCGCTACTATGCCATGAAACAGTCTATTAACATTGAAAACCATTATTGATGTGAATTTTAGCTTGGCGAACAGGTCGACTCGAACACCGCTCATCTCTAATCAGGAGGCAGACTCAGACGTTCTCAGGCCCAGTATGGATTCTACAAGATTGTATAAAGTTGAGAAAGGGTACAGTATCACCGGATAACAGGTATATATAGAATAATTTACACATTAAAAACCTATGTCTATATATCAGGAGGCATACTCAGACGGTCTCAGGCCCAGTATGGATTTGACGTGATTGTAGAAAGTTGAGAAAGGGTACAGTATCACTGGATAGCAGGTATATATAGCAAAGTTTAAACATTAAAAATCTGCGTGTATATTTCCTGAGTCCGACAAAGACACTCTCAGCCTCAGTATGGATTAGACAAGAATCTTAAAAGTAGAAAAAGGGTTATGTATTCGAAGCCTATACCAGTATGCACTGTTGGGGTATTTTTCAATCTTCATATATATTTCAGTCTCAGTAAGACAGTCCAGACTCTCCACAAGAGGAAACGAGATGGATACAAGTACAGACGGAAAGTCGAGTGATTGCAGAAATTTTGGAATTACTAATCACAGAAAAAACTCCCGGGAGAATTCTCAGAGGCGATGCTGACCCTCAATTACTTTGTCTGTCGAGACAGCGAATACAGTTCTTGTGAAGAAAGGTTTGCTGTATCGCAGTACCGTGGAACCCATCACTGTTACTCATCTCCATCAAATTGTGATCACAGGGAGGGATGTAGACATTGTCCTCACTGCCTATCATGATCTGTCTGGTAACTTTGGAGTGCAAAAGACACAAGCCACAGGCCATAGGCGATGCTATTGGATTGGCATGAGAGGACACATTTAAAAATGTGGGCAGGAATGTCACACGTCTGTGAGTCGGAAAACCGGGAAAGCTGATGATAAACCACCACTGCATCTCATTGTGAGTCGACGTCCATAACAAATGGAAGCCATTGATCATCTGAAGATAGAGCCCAGCAGGACAGGGCATAGCTACGTCTTAACCATCATCTATCATTTCACCAAATTTGTATTGGCAGTCCCAGTGAAGTATTTAACAGGCCAGACTACACAGTGGTGGAGCAGGGAGAG
This sequence comes from Dendrobates tinctorius, assembly GCF_039654945.1. Classification (NCBI taxonomy): domain Eukaryota; kingdom Metazoa; phylum Chordata; class Amphibia; order Anura; family Dendrobatidae; genus Dendrobates; species Dendrobates tinctorius. The sequence continues at coordinate 6,071,546 of NW_027361768.1, forward strand.
GTAAGTATTGCAAGTGCTGGTGCCCTGAGCAAACAGGGGGGGCCCAGTCATGGCCGGCGGTACTGGCACAGGGACCCTCATAGTACGCCGGTGTGTCTGACAGCGGGTGTGCACCCCCACCGTCAGAGACACTTGATTGTACTATGAGGGATACTGTGCCAGTGCCGCTGCGAAAGAGTGGGCCCACCCACCTGTCCAGGGCAATGGCACTCGCATGAGTGCGTGCGCCAGGTGGTGACCCCGGCCCTGTGGGGGGAGGCAGCCCAGTTAGGGAGGTGGAAAAAATGGCATATGTTGATGTTTGACATTCAGCATCTGCAAATGGAGTAATTGGAGAAGTCCGTGGAAGAGGACAAAAGCGAGCCATTTTTCTGGCAACCTACGTGTCAGCAGGGGAGGGTGGGACAAAATCCTTTGAAACCCATGCATGGTTCATTTTAATGAAGGTTAGATCATCAACATTTTGGGTCGACAGACGGGTCCTTTTTTCTGTCAGGATTGATCCAGCAGCACTGAAGACTCTTTCAGATAACACACTAGCTGCAGGGCAAGCGAGCTCCTGTAAGGCATATTGTGCCAATTCAGGCCAGGTGTCAAGTTTACTGGCCCAATAGTCAAAGGGGAATGACCGGTGAGGGAGAACTTTGATATGGGAGGAGAAATAGTTTGTTACCATAGCTGACAACTGCTGTCTCCTGTCACTTTCAGTCGATGCAGTATTACCAGTCGTGTGAGCGGTATTTGAAAAATCAGTCCACAACATGGTCATGAAACCCCTGTGTCCAATGCCACTTTGGCTGTGTGCACCATGAACACTTCTTCCATGTTGCCCCCTACGGCTCGTGGGAGAAACATCACTGCCGCTGTATGCTGGGAATGCCTCAAAAAACAGTTTACCAGAGTTGCTTGTTTGTTAACCAATATTAGCTCTAGGTTCTCCTGTGGCATGATGTTTTGGAATTTGCCTTTATAGCGTGGATCCAGGATGCTGGCCAACCAGTAGTCGTCATCGTTCATCATTTTGGCAATGCGGGGGTCCCTTTTTAGGATCTGCAAGGCATAATCAGATGTGTGGGCCAATGTTTCAGGTGTCAGTGATGCACTGCGATTGCTGGGTGGAGGAGCTCTTTGTGGCAAATCAACATCCCTCCAGTCACGCACAAACCCTGTACCTGACCTTGCCACGCCAACATTTTTTCTTGCCACCTGAGAAGCATCCTCCTCCCCAAAATAATCATCCCCATCATCCTCCTCCTCTTCCTCTTCTTCCTCCACCTCGTCCATGAGACTTCTCTGAGCAGACAATGGCTGACTGTCATCAAGGCTTCTTCCTCATCTTCCTCCTCGGCTGCAGACGCCTGCTCCTTAATGTGCGTCAAAGTTTGCATGAGCAGACGTATAAGTGGGATGCTCATGCTTATGATGGCGTCATCTGCGCTTACCAGCCACGCGTATTCCTCAAAACACTGAAGGACTTTACAGAGGTCTTTCAGCTTTGACCACTGCACACCAGACAACTCCATGTCTGCCCTCAAACTGCCTGCCCGTGTATTCTCCCACAAATGAAATACAGCCTGCCTCTGTTCGCACAGCCTCAGAACCATGTGCAGGGTGGAGTTCCACCTTGTTGCAACATCGATAATTAGGCGGTGCTTGGGAAGGTGGAGCAATCGCTGCAGCTTCTGCATACGACTGGAGTGTACAGGCGACCGGCGGATGTGCGAGCACAGTCTTCGCACCTTAGGGAGCAGGGCTGTTAACTCTGGATAATTACTGAGGAAGCACTGCACCACCAGGATCAAGGTGTGAGCCAGGCAAGGTATGTGCCTGAGTTTTGAAAGGGCTATGGCTGCCACAAAATTCCGGCTGTTATCACTAACTACCTTACCTGCCTCAAGATGTAGACTGCCCAGCCATGACTCAGTTTGTCGCTGCAAGTAGTCGGCCAGGACCTCCACGGTGTGTCTGTTGTCACCCAAACACATCATCTTCAACACAGCCTGCTGACGCTTACCACTAGCTGTTCGATAGTGGGACACCTTGTGTGCAACACTGGCAGCTGCAGATGGAGTGCTCATGCGACTGCGCTCTGTGGACGAGCTTTCGCTTTTGGAGGAGGAGGAGGATCGAACGCCTACAGCCAACTGTTTCCTATACCGTGGGCTAGGCAGCACTGTCCCACTGCCGCTATCTTCTGTGGACCCTGCATCCACCACATTAACCCAGTGCGCAGTGATGGACACGTAACGGCCCTGGCCATGCCTACTGGACCATGCATCTGTTGTGAGGTACACCTTTCCACTCACTGATTGCTTGAGTGCATGGACAATGCGGTCTTTCACATGCATGTGGAGGGCTGGGATGGCTTTTCGCGAAAAGAAGTGCCGACTGGGTAGGTCATAGCGTGGTACTGCGTAGGCTATGAGCTCGTGGAAAGCTTTGCTTTCAACTAACCGGTAGGGCATCTCTAACTAGATAAGTTTGGCAATGTTGGCATTCAAAGCCAGTGTACACAGATGAGAGGATGAGTACTTTCTTGTCCTACTCAGAGTCTCTGGTAGGGTGAGCTGGACTTGAGAGCTGCATATGGTGGAACTAGCGGTGGACATGGTGGACTGAGTGTTGGTGGTGTTGCTGATGGCCTAGATTCAGTTTTTCGTAGCAATAACATTGTGATTCCATGACTGCTTTGCCCTTGCGATGAAACTTCGACATTTGCTGCTGGTGGTGTGCTAACCGGTGGGCTTACAGTGGGGGAAGCGATGTAGCGTTGCTGACTACATTCATTCGGAGCAGATGCACATGTGGTACGTGAGGTTTGGTAGTCCGTCCACGCTTGCAAGTGCATGGTGGTTAAATGTCTAAGCATGCATCTGGTATTCAAATTTCTCAGATTTTTCCCTCAGCTAAAGGTCTTTGCACACTACTTACAGATAACTTTTGCCTGATCATTAGGATTTTGTTCAAAAAAGTGCCACACTGCACTCATCCTACTATGTAAGTCATTTTGAGGCCTTGCACGCTGTGCTAATTTGACCGTCTGGCCAAGCTGTCCTGCAACTCTTGGTTTTTGTAACACGTTTTTGGACTGCTGCGGTCCTGCCAGATACCAGCTGTTGTGATGTCGTTGCCTGCTGCGGATCCTCCTCCTCCTCTTCTGAGCTATTGGCAGCGACACCTTCTTCCCCAATGAATGCCAATCTGGGTCAACAACTGGGTCATCCATCACCTCCTCTTCAATTTCATGTGCACCTTCCTCTGTGTCACCGTGTAAGGTGGTAGAGTATGCGGAAAGGGGCACCTGAGTTTCATCAGGGTCTGATTCTGCCTCAGTACACTGCGAGGACAATGTAGTGCTCTGAGTGAATGTACCAGCAGAAAAATCTAGCAGTGGCTGTGTATCAGTGCACTCCATGTCAGATTCATCTTGGACTGGGGAATTCACAATTTGACTTGATAACCCAGGCATGGTATGTGAAAAGAGCTCCATGGAGTAATCTGTAGTGTGGCCTGCCGCATCCTTCACTTTTCGTAAGGGTGAAGGACACAAGGAAAGGTGTTGTTCCTGACCAGGAGCCTCCACTGACGACTCAGTGATTTTTATTTTTTGAAACTTCAGAAGAGGAGACAAGAGAGCTGGAGGCTGTGTCAGCAATGTAAGCCAAAACTTGTTCCTGAAGCTCCGGCTTTAAAAGCGGTTTACCTACTCCCAGAAAAGGGAGCCTTCGAGGCCTTGTGGAGCCAGACGATGACACAGGCTCAACACCTCCTGCCTTAGGTGCTATTGTGCTTTTGCCACTACCAACAGATGCACCACCAACACCACCACCACCAGGACCAGCTGGCAAACCCCGCCCACTTCCACGGCTCCTTCCACCATACTTCCTCATTTTTGTGAAAATGTGTACAAAATACCACCAGCTATATGGTTCAGGGTAGAAGGTGTATATAGTATTGGTGAGAATTTGAATCTCACTTAAGATTTGAGGACGCTGAACTAGTATCTCAGGGCCAGTAGAGATTACACCTCAATGTAACAGGCTGAAATTGGATGGTGTATGAGAAGGTGGAGGGTGTATATAGTATTGGTGGGAATTTGAATCTCACTATAGATTTGAGGACGCTGAACTAGTATCTCAGGGCCAGTAGAGATTACACCTCAATGTAACAGGCTGAAATTGGATGGTGTATGAGAAGGCGGAGGGTGTATATAGTATTGGTGAGAATTTGAATCTCACTATAGATTTAAGGACGCTGAACTATTGTCTCAGGCCCAGTAGAGATTACACCTCAATGTAACAGGCTGAAATTGGATGGCGTATGACAAGGTAGAGGGTGTATATAGTATTGGTGAGCATTTGAATCTCACTAAAGATTTGAGGGTGCTGAACTAGTATCTCAGGGCCAGTAGAGATTACACCTCAATGTAACAGGCTGAAATTGGATGGTGTATGACAAGGTAGAGGGGGTATATAATATTGGTGAGAATTTGAATCTCACTATAGATTTGAGGATGCTGAACTAGTATCTTAGGCCCAGTAGAGATTACACCTCAATCTAACAGGCTCAAATTGGATGGTGTATGACAAGGTGGAGGGTGTATATAGTATTGGTAAGAATTTGAATCTTACTATAGATTTGAGGACGCTGAACTATTGTCTAAGGCCCAGTAGAGATTATACCTCAATGTAACAGGCTGAAATTGGATGGTGAATGACAAGGTGGAGGGTATATATAGTACTGGTGAGAATTTGAATCTCACTATAGATTTCAGGACGCTGAACTAGTATCTCTGGGCCAGTAGAGATTATTGGTCGCCCTCCCAGGGCTGTGGGGTACTCGGTACCGGGCCGGTGTCAGTGGGATGTGTCACAGCAGCGGTGACCCAGTCCGTGGCCCTGGGCGCCCAAGTAATGGGGAAATATACTTAATGGAATGGAATAGTTCGTGACGCCACCTGTGGTGCTCGGCAAGGGCGATGTTAAGCCGACGCTGCAGACAGATCCGCTGGGACTGATGGTATGGTGCAGCAAAGATGTAATAACTCCCCACAGGTGAAGCTATAGCCCCAGGGCAGTGTAGATGTGGTTGGCACAGGGATGTAGCAGTGCTGGAAAGGTAGGAAGCAGTCAAGACACAGCGGGGTGCAATTTCTGTACCTTTACTTGATAGCTGCAGTCCAGGGTCCTGATTACAGATGGTAACGGAGCAGGCTAGCCTGAAAGCAACTCAGGGATTCTCTCTCAGCAGATGGGCTATGCAGTCTCCTTCCTAGCACTTGTTTGAATGAAGTACTCAAGTACTAAGTTACTCTGAATTTCCTCCTGTCAGATGTTCCCAAGAACCTTACTTGCATGGCAGACAGCTGTAGCCTCTCTCGGGGACTCCTCTCTTGAGTCCTGGCTCTCTATCCAAGCTGCTGTTGTGCCTCATGTCTTAGATGGAGTAGGGCATTTACAGCCTCCTACTCCTCTGGTATCTGCTGTAGGACCGTTAGTATCCGTACAGCCGTGGAGACCAGGCTCCAGTTCTTGCGCTCTCACTGCGAGGGAGCTCTCCTTTCCTAGCTCAACCTCCAGCAGCTCTCTACAAGTCTGCACACTTCACACTCCGCCGACTAACTGACTACTCCCTCCTTGCCCTCAGAGAGCACTCCTCCCCTTAATCCTGGTTCAGAGTTCCCCCTGCTGGCCTGGAGTGGAACTGTGTTGCATGTATGGATTGACTGCGAGAGAGACCCATCATTGCCTCCAAGCCTGGCATTACCCTCCCCTGGAGGAAGGCAAAGCCACTGTGGCAACCATACTCCTGTGGGCACCACATCCCCCCTAGTGCAAGTCAGTACTCCTGGGCTGAACAAAAGAAAACATGAACATATAAACAGTTAAGCAATAAGAATTGTACAAGATTTAAAAATGAAAAATGTACAAAAACCAAGTGCTTCAAAAATGGTCCTATGATGGCAAGTCCAAGCATCAATGTCCATGGTCCATTCCTGGGCAAATGGTGAAAGTTTTTGAACACACACAAGTCCTGTGGTTCAGTGTCCATAAAACAAATTCCAAAGGAAACTCTTACAGGTTACCTGTAGGCACAAAACTTGAGAAACTGTTACATATTTACACGTACACAATTTCAGCATTTACACTTACCTGTATACGATGTCTAAGGGGCGGTATACCTTGTGTGGTGTGGGTAGACCTCTGTAAGACTGGTGTAGTGGGTAATGTACTGGATACACTACTGGGGGTTCTCTGTAACACAGGGATACTAGACTGACTGTGACCTCTTAGACTCACCAAGGGTACAACAGGTTCACCACTGGCAGGGCAAGGGTTCTCTGGCTCCACTGCTGGTGTGGCATCTGCTACCTGATTTTCCTGATTCTCTTGAGTCACATCTTCCTGTGCTACCAATTGGGGAAACAGCAACACTGGCACCACTATAGCATCGTTCACTTTAGTCCAATTCGCAGGGAATTCCCCAAGCACTGTGCTGACCTTCTCTTCTTCCACTATGGGTTGGATGTTATCTGGTTCTTCTTTCCTTTCCTTCAACTGGTCAGGACACAACTTCAAATGATCTTTCGATACCGCTGCTGAGGTTTCTCCTCCATCTTTACTAACAAGGCATACCTTAGTATTATCAAAGTTCGAGTGCAGAATGGTATAAGGTTCAGCTTCCCATTGATCATCCAATTTGTGCAATCTTCTCTTCCTTTTCAAGACTTGCTCTCCCGGTGACAAAGGAGCGGCAGGTGCATTCTGATTGTAAAGCTTCTCCTGCTTTTGTCTTGCCTGGGCCAAACTCCTCTCCACACATTCTTGTACTCTTCTGTACTGTTGCTGCCTCTCCGTGTCCCAATCAGCATCTGGGGGCGCCACTTCAGGTGTCAGGACTCCCATGTCTAAGACAATAGGCAGCTTACCAGGTCTTGCTCTCATTAAGAAGGCTGGGGTACGGTTGGTAGAGTTCAAGGGAATATGGTTGTAAAGGTCTACCAGATCGGGCAACTTCTCTGGCCACAGATTCCTCTCCTCCAAGGGCAAAGTCTTCAGGAGATCCATCACTACCTGGTTCATCTTCTCGCATATGCCATTGGTCTGTGGGTGATACGGCGTTGTCCGGATCTTCTTAGAACCATACAGGTTACAGAATTCTTGGAACACTTCTGCCTCGAAAGCTGGACCTTGATCTGTAAGCACTTTCTCCGGGTACCCATGTGGTCTACAGAAGTGCTGCTGGAACGCTCTGGCTGCTGTCCTTGCAGTCTGATCTTTGACAGGCACAACTACCAGGAATCTTGAGTAGTGGTCCACAATGGTAAGAGCATAGATGTAGCCTGACCGGCTTGGAACCAGCTTCACATGGTCCAAGGCTACCAACTCAAGGGGCTGTTTGGTGATGATTGGCTGTAGAGGAACTCTCTGGCTGTCCCGATCCTTTCTGCGCAGGTTACATTGTCCACATTCCCGGCACCACCTCTCAATGGCTTTCCTCATACCAGCCCAGTAGAACCTCTCTCAGAGCAATAATTCCAACTTCTTCCATCCGAAGTGTCCAGCTCCATTGTGGTATGCTTCCAGGACCATTGATGCCTCTCTCTTTGGGACTACCACCTGCCAAACCAGCTCATGAGTGCGGGCATTGATACTCCTCTGACACAGCTTCCCTTCATAAATGAATAGCCGGCCTCTCTCCTTCCACAACTGCTGAGTTTCTTCAGGAGCATCCGACTCTGGACGTGAGTCAGCTCGTGTAAGCAGCTCCTTCACCAGGCGGACTGCAGGGTCACTATCTTGCGTTTCTGCCCAATCATGATGGGGCACTGGGTTCAGGGTGACCTCCTTCAAGCCAGACCGTCTGTTTCTCACTCCTTGAGCATGCTGGGCCGCAAGTGGCCGGTGGAAGGGAGGTAGCTCTATCTCTTCAAGAGCCTCAGGGTCTTCTCCTGCATCTGGTAGGTTAAGCATTCTGGACAGCGCATCAGCATTGGCATTCTTGTGCCCTGCCCGGTACTTGATGGTAAACTCATAGTTCGATAGCTGAGCCATCCATCTCTGTTCCAGTGCGCCTAGTTTTGCAGTGTCCAAATGCGTCAACGGATTGTTGTCCGTGAAGATAGTGAACTTGGCGGAGGCTAGGTAATGTTTGAGCCTTTCGGTGACAGCCCAGACTATGGCAAGGAACTCCAGCTTGAAAGAACTGTAATTATCATGGTTCCTTTCAGTGGGGTGCAGCTTCCTGCTGGCATAGGAGATCACTCTTTCGCGACAGTACTGCTCCTAGTTCCACGTTGCTGGCATCTGTGTACAGCACAAAGGGTTTATCATAATCTGGGTAGGCCACAACTTTGTCTCCTGTGAGAGCCATCTTCAATCTGGTGAAGGACCTTTGCAACTCTTCAGTCCACTCAAAGGTGGAATTTTTCTGTTTGGTCTTCTTGGACTGCCCCACCAGGAGATTTTGCATAGGGGTGGCTATTTCAGTAAAGCCCTTGATGAATCTTCGGTAGTAGCCTACCAGTCCAAGGAATTGGCGTACTTCATGAAGGTTGCTGGGCTTCGGCCAGTCCCAGATGACTGTGACCTTATCAGGATCTGATGCCACACCTTCTGCACTGACCACATGACTGAGGTACTGCACCTTGGGCTTCAGGAGGTGGCATTTGGAGGACTTCACCTTCAGGCCAAAATTGGACAAAGCTTCAAACACTTCAGCCAGGTGTTCCAGATGATCTTCATAGGTTTTGGAGAAAACAATGACATCACCCAGATACAACAGGACCGTCTCAAAGTTCATGTGTCCCAGGCAGCACTCCATCAGCGGTTGAAATGTTCCTGGAGCAGTGCAGAGCCCAAATTGCATATAATTGAACTCACAGAGACCCACTGGAGTGGTAAATGCTGTTTTCTCCTTGTCTGCCTCTGCCACGGGAACTTGCCAATACCCACTAGTGAGATCCAAGGTGGAAAAGTAATTAGCAGTTTTAAGTGCAGCCAATGATTCCTCAATTCTAGGTAATGGGTAGGCATCTTTATGTGTAATGCTGTTAATTTTCCCGTAATCAACACACATTCTCATGGTACCATCCTTTTTCTTTACAAACACCATTGGAGCTGCCCAGGGGCTACAACTGTATCTGATTACCCCTGCCTCCTTCATCTCCCTCAACCTACTCTTAGCACACTGGTATTGTGTGGGGGGTATAGGTCTGTACCTCTCCTTTATGGGTGGATGGTCTCCCGTGGGGATATAATGTTGAACCCATTTTGCCTGCCCAAAATCTAGTGGGTGTTTGCTGAATACCCGCTCATACTCTTGAGTCACTCTGTAAACCCCATTTTTCTGGTATGAAGGTGTAGAGTCAGTTCCCACCTGCAGTTGCTGACACCACTCATCTGGCTGCTTCACAGAGCCATTGTCCTCCACATGATCGGATGAGACCAAGGGTTCTGCTGCCTGCAAAGAGTTGTTACTAACGGTGAGCAGCTTAGCAACTGTGGCGTACCGAGGTATTATGGCTTCCTCTTCCCCACAATTCAAAAGACGTACAGATACTCTCCCTTTTCGTACATCAACCACCCCTCTGGCTGTCAGGACAGTGGGCCTCTCGGAGTATACTGGTTCTACCAATGCCTGGTAATCTCTCCCTCTAAGACCTATAGCTGGCCGACACCAAACCAACATTTCACATCTGGAGGGTATTGCAATGGGAAAAGCAACACTCACTCTGACGCTGCCAATCTCTCCGCCAAAGAGTTCTACCTGTTGCCTTTGCATCAGGGCTCGGATCTCCTTCTGCAGGACTTGTTGTTCTCCGGATCCAGCAGTCTCAGCCACCTGTTGCAACAAGACAATAACCTCGGACAGACAGTTTTCAATTACATTTGTACCAAGAGTCATCATGGGATTACATTCACGTCGATCAATATCAACAACTATTAGACCTTGAGACTTTAGCTCTACCCGCCCCACTTTGACAGTAATTTCTTTACATCCTATCTGCGGCAAAGACTGACCATTACTAGCAACTACTGTGAGTTCATCAGTGGGGCAACAGGTAAGTTCTGAATCAGCCCAATACCTCTTGTACAGAATGTACGGCATAGTGGTCACCTGGGAGCCAGTGTCCAACAAAGCGTTCATGGGGATGCCGTCAATCACCACAGGAAGGATTGGTCTCCCTTCAACATACTTGGCTTTTCAGTTCCTTGGGCCTGGGGATCCTACTCCTGGGGGTTGGCCCTCTGCCCCAGGGGTTGCTCATTTGAAGGACAATATCTGGCAAGATGACCGGTCTTTTAGCAGCGACGACAGATGGGACGTCCGTCCTGTTCATAGCGATCGTTGTTCCTCCCTCGAAGTGGCGGGGCTCTCCTCCTCCGGAGCCACGGGACATCCTCTGGACTCGAAGCAAGCTGGATCTTTTCCTTGGAGGACACCTGCAGGGACTGCACGGTTTTGGTAAGTGCAGCCATCCCTTTGGTCAGCTCCTGGACTTGAAGACGCAGCTCCTCAGTTGGATCTTTATCCAGAGTCTGTGCATCAGCCTCCACAGGGATGGAAGGAAAAGAGGTTGCTTCCTGATGGTAGGTGATCGCTGGGTGCCTAGGGGGCGCAGGATGGCTGTCAGTGGACTCCTGCAGTACCCGAATAGCCCTGTCCTTAAAATCAGCAAAGTCCAGATCAGGGTTTTGCAAGGTTATAATACGCAACTGTCCTCTGTGGGTACTGGATAGGAGTCCTTCAATGAACTGCTCCTTTAACAGTTTATCTTCCACCTTTACACTGTCAGCATCAACTTGCTTAACTGCTCGCAGCGCCTCCTGCAGGTTGGGAGCATAATCTCTGATACTGTCCTGAACCTTCTGTTTATAGCCAAAGAACCTCATCTTGATTTCAGCTGCAGTGCGCGTGTCAAAGGTGCTACTCAGCTTGGCCTGGATCTTGGCAACAGTCTCTTTATCAGTGTCCTGCCAGGCTTTCACCTCTCTCTGTGCTGCACCCATTAGCTGTCCAATCAGGATATTCACTTTCTGGATTTCAGACAGAGGGTATACTTTAAACAAACTGCACAGTCTCTCTTTAAATTCGCTCAGTGTATGCGACTCACCCGAGTACTGCAGTAGACAGGCCGCTCCCGGTATATAGGGCATAGACAGTGGCATTATGGAGACCGCTGTCGCAGGCGCTCCTCCTGACGGTGCTGCAGGGTTGGCACTGGCGCCTGCCGCTGCATCGCCGTTGGACACGGACATCCTCTCCCCCCCAGGTAACGTTAGCCAGGGCCGGAGGTTAGGGGAGAACACCGGCGGCCGCTTCACAGGCCCGACACTCCGGGCTGTAGGCCTCAGCTCCTCCGTCTCTCACGTGCTGTCCTCTCTTCCCACGCGGCACTTCGCTTCTTTTTGCTCTACGGCAGGCTCCGCCCATGAAGGCCTGATTCTTTCTTCCCGAGCGTGCCAAGCAGCGCGGCTATGGCGGTAATTGGCGCCAATTTCACACACAATCTTTTGCACAAACACAGTCTGTTATGAATGAGTCACCGAAGGAGGAAAAAACAAAAATACAAGCTAAGTCCAGAAAACCAGAGAGGTTGGTAGCTATCGGATTGCAGACCCCTGATCCTATTCACACAATCAACAGTAGCCGTGGGGGGTTCCTACGGTGCCCTAGACCCCTCGTTCACAGCCGGAGAACTAAATAAGCCTAAAGAAAGAAAGGGGAAATCTAAACTGCCCCAGAGCAGACCCCAAAGCAATAGACAGCCACCAACATGTATTGTCGGTGAAAAGCAGATGAAAACACAAACACAGACAGAAAGACAGGTTGAGCAAACGATGGGGCCCAACTAACTAAATAGGAAAGGACAGAAAAGATGCTGGCTGCAATCCGCAAAAATACTGCCAAAATAATGACCAACACGTCTGATAGAAAAAAGGCCCTGAAGTCACTAGACTTCAAAAACACTATATCAGCACTCAGGTATATTCTGAAGACTGAGCAAAAGATCAACTTGACCAGAGACAAAAATGGAGCTCAGCCTGTACCAACAAGGGCAGGCAGAACACAAACACTAAGTAAACGGACAATATCTCATGGAAAAATAAGAGAGCAAATACTTATCTTTCAGAAGACAGGTACTGAACTGGTTTGCAAGAGCTCAGAGCAGAAAGGATCACCAGCACCCCTGTAGGGCATCGGCTGCCTTATATCCACTCAGTGATTCCGGGTGTCCAATCAGGCTCCACCTGTTCAGATGACAGGTTCTTCCCAACCCAATCAATTTCACTACCTCTCTTCACCAGCAGAGGGAGTTCATCAGACATCAACGGTGAAGGGGAAAATGAACTCACAACAGTACCTCCCCCTTGAGGAGGGGTCACCGAACCCTCATCCACGCCACCAGGACGATCAGGATGGGCCCGATGAAAAGCACGAACCAATCTTTCGGCATGAATATCGGATGCAGGGACCCAAGAATTATCCTCCTGGCCATAACCCTTCCATTTAACCAAACACTGGAGTCTCTGTCTAGCCAGGCGAGATTCCAGTATCTTCTCAACCTCATATTCCACATTACCTTCCACCAATACAGGGTCAGGAGGTGCCACCACAGGAACTACTGGCTCAACAAACCTCTTTAACAGAGACTTATGAAACACGTTATGGATCTTAAATGTAACAGGAAGAGCCAATCGAAAAGAGACAGGATTAAGAATCTCCAAAATCTTGTAAGGTCCAATAAATCTAGGTTTAAACTTTGGAGAAGCCACCTTCATAGAGATATTCTTTGATGACAACCAAACCATATCACCCACCTTAAACTGGGGACCAATGGTCCTATGACGGTTGGAAAACCGCTGGGCCTTTTCCTGGGAGAGAGACAGCCTATCCACCACTTGGTCCCAGATTTGGTGCATTCTCTCCACCACAGTGTCAACACCTGGGCTGGCAGAAGATTCCACCTGCCCTGAAGAGAATCGAAGATGAAACCCAAAGTTACAAAAAAAAGGTGACATCAAAGTGGCAGAACTAGCTCTATTATTTAAAGCAAATTCAGCCAAGGGCAAAAATGAAACCCTATCATCCTGATCAGCAGAAATAAAACATCTCAAATACGACTCCAAAGTCTGGTTTGTTCTCTCCGTCTGCCCATTGGTCTGAGGGTGAAACGCAGAGAAGGACAACTGAATTCCCAGCTTGGAACAGAAAGTCCTCCAGAATCTAGAAATAAACTGAACTCCTCTGTCAGATACAATGTTCTCAGGAATCCCGTGCAAGCGATCCACCTGTTGCCAAAACAAGGGCACCAACTCTGAGGAAGATGGCAACTTAGGGAGTGGTACAAGATGGACCATCTTACAGAATCTATCACAAATCACCCAAATAACAGTCATTCTCTGAGACACAGGCATATCAGAGATAAAATCCATTGAAATATGGGTCCATGGCCTCCTGGGCACCGGCAAAGGCATCAGCATCCCACTAGAGCGAGAACAAGGTTTAGACCGGGAGCAAGTCCCACAGGACTGCACAAAATTCCTGACATCACGAGACAAGGCGGGCCACCAAAAAGACCGACTCACCAAATCTCTAGTACCAAAAATACCTGGATGACCAGCCAATGCGGAACAATGAACTTTAGACATCAATCTCTTCCTCCACTGGTCAGGAACATACAATTTTCCAATGGGACAACGCTCAGGTTTGTCCTCCAGAAACTCTTCCAGAGCACGTCTCAAATCGGGAGAGATGGCAGAAAGAACTACCCACTCACCTAAGATGGTAGCAGACTTGGTCACAACAGGAGAATCAGGAAAGAAACTCCTAGAGAGGGCGTCTGCCTTGACATTCTTAGTGCCCGGATGAAAAGAGACCACAAAATCAAAACGTGTGAAAAACAAGGCCCACCTAGCCTGTCTAGGATTCAAGCGTTTGGCCGACTCCAGGTAAATCAAATTCTTGTGGTCAGTAAGGACCACGACTTGATGTTTAGCTCCCTCCAACCAATGTCTCCACTCCTCAAATGCCCATTTCATGGCCAACAGTTCCCGATTCCCCACATCATAGTTACGTTCAGATGGGGAGAACTTTCGGGAAAAGAAAGCACAGGGATTCATCTTAGATGTTACCGGATCTTTTTGGGACAAAACAGCTCCTGCACCAATCTCAGAAGCATCCACCTCTACCTGAAACGGGAGTGAGACATCAGGTTGCCGCAAAACCGGAGCAGTAGTGAACCTTCGCTTCAGCTCCTGAAAGGAAGAAACAGCCTCCGGAGACCAATTCAGCACATCAGCACCCTTCTTAGTCAAATCAGTCAATGGTTTGGCAATGCCAGAAAAATTAGCTATAAATTTCCGATAAAAATTAGCAAACCCAAAAACTTCTGGAGGGCCTTCAAAGAAGTGGGCTGAACCCAATCATAAATGGCCTGTACCTTGGCCGGGTCCATTTCAATAGTTGACGGAGACAAAATAAATCCCAAAAATGAAATCCTCTGTACCCCAAAAAGGCATTTCGATCCCTTGACATACAGGGAATTCTCCCTCAAAATCGGGAACACAGTCCGAACATGTTCCACATGAGAGTCCCAATCCTTGGAAAAGATCAAAATATCATCCAGATAGATGATCAAAAATGTATCCACAAAGTCTCGGAAAATATCATTCATGAAGCACTGGAAGACAGAAGGGACATTAGTGAGCCCAAAAGGCATCACCAGGTACTCAAAATGTCCCTCTGGAGTATTAAACGCCGTCTTCCATTCATCCCCATGCTTAATGCGAATAAGATTATACGCCCCCCTGAGGTCAAGCTTGGTAAACCAGCAAGCACCTTTAACTCTAGAGAATAGATCAGAAATCAGGGGTAACGGATACTGATATTTAACAGTAATTTTGTTGAGGGCACGATAGTCAATACAAGGCCTTAATGAACCATCCTTTTTAGCCACGAAAAAAAAAACAGCACCTAAGGGTGAAGAGGATGGTCTAATATGACCCTTCTCCAACGACTCCTTAATATAGGATCGCATGGCCTCGTGCTCGGGTACAGATAAATTGAAAAGTCGACCCTTGGGAAAATTACACCCAGGGCTCAGCTCAATTGCACAGTCATAACTCCTATGAGGAGGCAAAGACGCAGACTCATTCTCACCAAATACATCATAAAAATCAGCCAAATAGTAAGGAACATCATGCGACTGGGGAGAGGTGGAGAAAACAGGAGCGTCACTAAGGGCACACTGACAACCCCAACTCACCACAGATACAGATTTCCAATCCAAAACTGGATTATGGATTTGTAACCAGGGAAACCCCAGAACAATGGTATCATGCAGATTATGCAACACCAAGAATCTGAAATTTTCTTGATGATCTGGGGCGACCCGCATTACCACCTGGGTCCAAAACTGAGGTTTATTATTCGCCAAAGGAGTAGCATCAATACCCCTCAAAGGGATAGGCGTCCGCAGAGGTGTCATAGGAAATCCACAACGTTTAGCAAAATCCAAGTCCATCAGGTTCAGAGCTGCTCCCGAATCCACGAAAGCCTTAGCGGAAAATGTGGACAGGGAGCAGATCAGAGTAATTGCCAGAAGAAACTAAGGTTGAACACCGCCCACAGCAAATGTGTGTGCAAAACGTTTCTCTCGTTTGTCGGCAGACAGAAATAATATGCGAGGCATCTCCACAGAAAAAACACAGCTTATTACGCCTTCTGAACTCCTGACGTTGCGCCCTAGACAAAACTCTATCACATTGCATAGGTTCAGACATTTGTTCAACAGGTGGCAACACCTCTCGTGCAGTTTTGCGTTCGCGCAAACGCCGATCAACCTGAATGGCTAATGACATAGAATCATCAAGACCAGAGGGAACAGGAAATCCCACCATAGTATCTTTTACGGTTTCTGACAAACCCTTCCGAAAGAGAGCTGCCAAGGCACCATCATTCCAAGTAGTAAGGACCGCCCACTTTTGGAATTTTTGACAGTACAACTCTGCAGAATCCTGACCCTGGCTCAATGCCAACAGGGCCTTTTCAGCCTGATCAATAGCATTAGGTTCATCATACAACAGCCCTAAGGCTTGAAAAAATGCGTTCACATTAGCTAGAATAGGATCATCAGGTTTCAAAGAAAACGCCCAATCCTGAGGATCGCCACTCAGCAAAGAGATGACAATTTTAACCTGCTGCGCGGAGCTCCCTGATGAGTTAGGCTTCAAGGCAAAAAATAATTTACAATTATTCTTAAAGTTCAAAAATTTAGACCGATCCCCAAAAAACACATCAGGAGTAGGGATCTTTGGTTCAGCAACATGTGAATGAGCAAGATAGGCGGAAATTCCCCGCACTTCAGCAGCGAGCTGCTCCACACGATCAGACAATTGCTTCATCTCCATTGAGAAGAAAAAAATTCCCCCTACGGCCTCAAAGACATAGAGGAAAAAATATACACAAAAAAAAAATTCTGACACTTTTTTTTTTTTCTTTACAATTCTTTCCTGCTATTGAGTACCCTAGAATCTGCAGTATGGCTGGTGATTCTGTTATGAATGAGTCACCGAAGGAGGAAAAAACAAAAATACAAGCTAAGTCCAGAAAACCAGAGAGGTTGGTAGCTATCGGATTGCAGACCCCTGATTCTATTCACACAACTAACAGTAGCCGTGGGGGGTTCCTACGGTGCCCTAGACACCTTGTTCACAGCCGGAGAACTAAATAAGCCTAAAGAAAGAAAGGGGAAATCTAAACTGCCCCAGAGCAGACCCCAAAGCAATAGACAGCCCCCAACATGTATTGTCGGTGAAAAGCAGATGAAAACACAAACACAGACAGAAAGACAGGTTGAGCAAACGATGGGGCCCAACTAACTAAATAGGAAAGGACAGAAAAGATGCTGGCTGCAATCCGCAAAAATACTGCCAAAATAATGACCAACACGTCTGATAGAAAAAAGGCCCTGAAGTCACTAGACTTCAAAAGCACTATAACAGGCTGAGCTCCATTTTTGTCTCTGGTCAAGTTGATCTTTTGCTCAGTCTTCAGAATATACCTAAGCACTATATCAGCACTCAGGTATATTCTGAAGACTGAGCAAAAGATCAACTTGACCAGAGACAAAAATGGAGCTCAGCCTGTACCAACAAGGGCAGGCAGAACACAAACACTAAGTAAACGGACAATATCTCATGGAAAAATAAGAGAGCTAACACTTAGCTTTCAGAAGACAGGTACTGAACTGGTTTGCAAGAGCTCAGAGCAGAAAGGATCACCAGCACCCCTGTAGGGCGTCGGCTGCCTTATATCCACTCAGTGATTCCGGGTGTCCAATCAGGCTCCACCTGTTCAGATGACAGGTTCTTCCCAACCCAATCAATTTCACTACCTCTCTTCACCAGCAGAGGGAGTTCATTAGTCATCAACGGTGAAGGGGAAAATGAACTCACAACAACAGTCTATGGCACACAGGACCGGGCTCCGTAATCCTGTTCGTGATGCCAAATTGGGTCACCCTCCCAGGACTGTGGGATACTCGGTACCGAGCCAGTGTCAGTGGGATGTGTCACAGCAGCGGTGACCCGGTCCGTGGCCCTGAGCGCCCAAGTAATGGGGAAATATACTTAATGGAATGGAATAGTTCGTGACGCCACCTGTGGTGCTCGGCAAGGGCGATGTTAAGCCGACGTTGCAGACAGATCCGCTGGGACTGATGGTATGGTGCAGCAAAGATGTAATAGCTCCCCACAGGTGAAGCTATAGCCCCAGGGCAGTGTAGATGTGGTTGGCACGGGGATGTAACAGTGCTGGAAAGGTAGGAAGCAGACAAGACACAGCGGGGTGCAATTTCTGTACCTTTACTTGATAACTGCAGTCCAGGGTCCTGATTACAGATGGTAACGGAGCAGGCTAGCCTGAAAGCAACTCAGGGATTCTCTCTCAGCAGACGGGCTATGCAGTCTCCTTCCTAGCACTTGTTTGAATGAAGTACTCCAGTACTAAGTTACTCTGAAGTTCCTCCTGTCAGATGTTCCCAAGAACCTTACTTGCGCGGCAGACAGCTGTAGCCTCTCTCAGGGACTCCTCTCTTGAGTCCTGGCTCTCTATCCAAGCTGCTGTTGTGCCTCAAGTCTTAGATGGGAGTAGGGCATTTACAGCCTCCTACTCCTCTGGTATCTGCTGTAGGACCATTAGTATCCATACAGCCGTGGAGACCAGGCTCCAGTTCTTGCGCTCTCACTGCAAGGGAGCTCTCCTTTCCTAGCTCAACCTCCAGCAGCTCTCTACACGTCTGCCCACTTCACCCTCCACAGACTAACTGACTACTCGTTCCTCCTGGCCCTCAGAGAGCACTCCTCCCCTTAATCCTGGTTCAGAGTTCTCCCTGCTGGCCTGGAGTGGAACTGTGTTGCATGTATGGATTAACTGCGAGAGAGACCCATCATTGCCTCCAACCCTGGCATTACCCTCCCCTGGAGGAAGGCAAAGCCACTGTGGCGACCATACTCCTGGGGGCGCCACAATTACACCTCAATATAACAGGCTGAAATTGGATGGTGTATGACAAGGTAGAGGGTGTATATAGTATTGGTGAGAATTTGAATCTCACTAGAGATTTGAGGACGCTGAACTAGTATCTTAGGCCCAGTAGAGATTACACCTCAGTGTAACAGGCTGATATTGGATGGAGTATGACAAGGTGGAGGGTGTATATAGTATTGGTGAGAATTTGAATCTCACTAGAGATTTGAGGACGCTGAACTAGTATCTCAGGGCCAGAAGAGATTACACTTCAATGTAACAGGCTGAAATTGCATGGTGTATGACAAGGTGGAGGGTGTATATAGTATTGGTGAGAATTTGAATCTCAGTAGAGATTTGAGGACGCTGAACTAGTATCTCAGGGCCAGTAGAGATTACACCTCAATGTAACAGGCTGAAATTGGATGGTATACATAGCAAAATTAGTCCCAAAATAATAGCTACCTTCATTCAATACATTGTATTACAACTTCTGTCACAAGCATGTGCAGACCAAAAAAGGCAATAGGCAATTAGCTGAATCAATAAAATCAATCATTTATTCATATAATTTCATAAAATTGTAACAAGGAAATTTCTCAGAAAAATACACCAGGTACACACAGAAATAAATTACTGTAAAAAATGATCATGAGTGGGGCGTGGCTTGGACCTCGAGCAGGGCAGACGTGCTTCCCTTGAGCTCCTCTCTCCTGAGCCTTCGGGGGAACCTTCTGCTCCTTATAACCTAGGCTAAAGCCACTAAAAGGCTCTCTGGAACATCGAGGGAGTTTCTAGGAGTGAAGGAGCAAAGTTTATCGGCTCGAGGAAGACAGCGGCGGCTTATTTGAGACTCAGAGGCCCGTTGGTGGAGGGGCGCCGGCCATCTTTGCCCTGCTTGCCGGGAAGGAGAAGCCAATTCCCCTCATCAAGCCCGACTGAGAGAGTGACTGACCTGCAGCTTAACGATGGAGCGGGATCTCTGGACGGCGAGAGCTTTGTGACAGCAAAGGACATGTTCTATTAATCATCCTGATGTAGCCAAGCGGCGTGTATATCTGCCCGTTTTCAGCAGCCTTATAATGGTCCTCACGATTCATAAAACTCGGGCAAAAAGTTTCACCAAACAAACCCCTGCAAGTAACTCATCAGCCCCCAGGGGTGAACTGGACAGATTCCTAAAAAAGAAATTAGTGATGTCGCAATCGCCAGATAAACAGAAGGTACGCAGTGCCCTGACTGAGACATTCAATGAGGCCTCAGACGCTGACAGAGACTCAGACTGTGAATCCACTTCTGAGGACTCAGCCCCGATCTCTAGATCCTATATGAAACATTTATTAGAATCCACGATGAAACCTTTGCTTAAGGAAATGTCTGAGCTTAGATCTGATATACGCCACATAGGCCATAGGGTGGAGTCCCTGGAAAACGCCCAAGTGGGTCTGATAGACGCATCTAATGCCCTGGGCGACCATCTTCAGACTCATAGACAACACTTCAATTCTGTGTACCTTGCTCTGGAGGACCAAGAAAACAGGAGTCGGAGAAAAAACATACGCATACACGGCATACCCGAGTCTTTCGCGCCAGAAGCACTCAGCAAAGTGTCCAAAAAGATCTTTACGGACATTTTAGGCCCAGACAGGGCAAACATTATCATCATAGAGAGGGTGCATAGAGCCCTCAGACCGAAACCTAAAGTCAATGAATGTCCAAGGGACATAATTTGTGGCCTCCTCAGTTATGTTGACACTGCAGCAATTTTAACAGGCACAAGAGAAAAAGCGCCATTGATGTACAACGACGCTAATTTCCAATTTTTTCAAGATATCTCCCCAGCCACACTATCTAAGAGGAAAATCCTAAAACCATTGACTGATGCGATCTTGAACCATGGGCTGCGCTTCAAGTGGCTGTTCCCCTTTGGGGTGGGAATCACGAAGGAAGGTCGTCAGATCACTATCCGCACCCCGGAGGATTTAGATGCTGCCGGGGAGTCTTTGCAAATTGATCCCATTTCCATCCCTTCGTGGATGCCGCTTGATATGGGAGTTCCCATCCCACATCTGGATAAGCCAGGTGACTGGCCAACTAAGCAAAAGTCTGCCTCCACAAAGGCTAAAAGGCGTAGGAACAAATCTCAATCTACTTGAGCGAGACTATTATCTTTCTACAGGTCAACCTTTGTCCTGGGGTTGAGTCAGCAAAGCGGTCGTGGACAGCGATTGTCCAGCATGTGATCACTCCTTACTGACCCCCGCTTACTTATCTGCAAAACGAACATTATATTTAGCTCATGGAGCAAGCCTCCCATCCGTGGAGCTCTTGGGCCTGCTGACGCAGGAGGGGAGGATTTCTGTTCTCCCCCCATTGCCCCGTTTTCTTTTTCAGATGGGAACTCATATATATCTTCAAGTCGCCGGAAATAGTAATGGACTTCAGTTTAATAACAGGTTGCTAAATTGCCTCTCCATTTATCCTTAAACGGTTTGCTAAGGAATATGGGACTATGTCCAATCCTTATTCTATGCATTTTTACTTGCAGTTGATAATCTTCTAGATTCACACTGTTGTTTTAATTTGAGTGCTTAACTCTTCATTTTATTTTTACACGTTGCTTGGCTATGTTAGAACTCATCTTCAACAATTGGGTCTCTACAACCCCCCCTGCAGAAGATGAGACTGTTTTTGTAATTAGTTTTGTTGTTCTATTGTTTTATCCCCATTACAGGTATTCTTCTCAGGCATTGATCTCCGATGACACATTTGAACATGGCTAACAATATTGGAGAGAGCTCGGTCGTTGTGGCATCCCTCAACGCGAAGGGTATGAATAGCCCCGCCAAACATAGTCAGATTATTTCCCACCTGAACAAGTCCCGCTCCCAGGTAATTCTTTTTCAAGAAACACATTTTAAAGTGGGCAGGCCCCCAGACATGACTTGCTCAGCTTTTCCAACATGGTATCATAGTTGCTCGAAGTCGGTCTCTAAAGGGGTTAGTATAGCGTTCAAGAGAGGACTTCCCTTTGTTTTAAAAGATAGTATTGCGGACTCGGATGGCAGGTATATTTTTGTGAAAGGCTATCTGGCCTCAACTCTAATGACTTTTGCCAACATATACGCACCAAATCAAGGCCAAGTAGAGTGGCTGTCTACCACTCTGGAAGTGCTTACTCTATTTAAGGCGGGACTCCTACTCTTGGGGGGCGACTTTAACCTGACAATGCAGCCAAATGTGGACTCGACCTCGGGGAGATCGTCCATCTCTAAAAAGGAGAGAAAGGTGCTCTTGGAAAAACTTTTGTCCCTTCACTTGGTGGACCCCTGGAGATTAGTTCATCCCACCGACAAAGACTACACATTTTATTCCCTCCCTCACACATGACACATATCATAGACTCGACTATATATTGGTTCAAGCCTTGTCCATCAAATCGGTCACTTCTACCTCTATAGGCCCCATAACACTGTCGGACCATGCCCCGGTCTTCATAGCATTAAAATTAGACTCCCTCTCGCGCTCCCCTCTCACATGGCGACTGAATGAAACACTTTTAGATAATAAGCATAATGTTTCTCAGATTGATTTTTCTTTAAAGAGGTTTTTCAGGGAGAATAAGGTGGATGGGAGGGTAACCCCAATTATATGGGAAACACATAAAGCCGTCTTGAGGGGGGAGTTGATCTCCCTGGGGACCCACATTAAAAAGAGAAGAGACAGGGAAATCCTCTCTCTCTTACATCAAATTGCCACTATGGAACGCTTACACAAACGGAGGACGTCAGACAATGTCCGTGCGGACCTGATGTCATTAAGGGAAAAACTTAAAGATTTACTCAATGTGCATTCTGCCAAAATGTATGCTCGTTGTAAGCAAAAAATATATATCCATGGGAATAGAGGAAGCAAGCTTACCTCAAAAATGTTAAAGGCACAGAGGGAAAAATGTTTCATTCTGCAAATACACACGGAGGGGGGAAAGACTGTGACAGACTCCGATGGTATAGCTGAAGCATTTTGATCATACTATCACTCACTATACAACTTAGATCCCCATGTGGATATGAGAGACCCCCCCAGTGCGATTCAACGCATACAAGACTTCCTCTCCACCCTCACATTACCTGTAATCCCCACCTCTGAGTATTCGACTTTACTTGCACCAATCTCCACCCAGGAAGTAGAGGAAGCAATTGCCTCGACCCCGGGAGGAAAAATACCGGGCCCAGATGGCTTTCCCATCACTTATTATAAGACATTTGCAGAAACTCTCATCCCGCACTTGGTTGAACTGTTCAACCTGTTCCTTTCGGGCTCAACTCCTCCTCCGCAAGCCCTGGAGGCACACATCACGGTGCTACCTAAGGAAGGGAGGGAGGGGACCTTGTGCCGTAATTACCGTCTGATTTCTCTACTGAACGCGGATCTCAAACTTTGGACCAAAATATTGGCTAACAGGATACACCTAGTACTAGCTGATCTAGTTCTCCCTGACCAGGCTGGCTTCGTGCGTGGAAGGAAGGGGAGGGACAACTCTGGGAGGGTCCTACAGGCCATCTTTCACGCTAAGCAGTCACGTCAACCACTTATCCTGCTCTCTACAGATACCGAAAAGGCTTTTGACCGTATTGGCTGGAGATATATGGCCTGAGTTTTGTGGAGGTTTGCCTTCCCTCCTCCTTTCATAGACGCAATCATGTCACTGTATGCCTTCCCTACAGCCAGGGTCAGGGTGACTGGGATATTGTCGGCGCCTTTTGCCACCAATAATGGCACTAGGCAGGGTTGCCCTCTCTCCCCTACTTTATTCGTCTTATTGATGGAGTCATTCATCCAAGCCATCAGGCAGGACCCCGGGATTGAAGGGTTTAAAATTAATCAGCTGGAATTGAAAGCGGTTGCCTTCGCAGATGACCTTTTATTACTTTTATCTAACCCGATAACTGCAGTTCCTAGGGTCCTGGAACTCTTCTCCCTATTCGGAGAACTCTCAAATTTTAAAATAAACTTAGATAAATCTGAGGCTTTGAATATCACGGCAACGGAGAGGGATGTTCAGATTCTGAAAAGCCTGGCCCCTTTTACATGGCAACGCAATACACTCAAGTACCTTGGGATATATACAGTCATATGTAAAAGTTTGGGCACCCCTATTAATGTTAACCTTTTTTCTTTATAACAATTTTGGTTTTTGCAACAGCTATTTCAGTTTCACATAGCTAATAACTGATGGACTCAGTTATATTTCTGGATTCAAATGAGGTTTATTGTACTAACAGAAAATGTGCAATCTGCATTTAAACAAAATTTGACCGGTGCAAAAGTATGGGCACCCTTATCATTTTCTTGATTTGAACACTCCTAACTACTTTTTACTGACTTCCTGAAGCACTAAATTGGTTTTGTAACCTCATTGAGCTTTGAACTTCATAGCCAGGTGTATCAAATCATGAGAAAAGGTATTTAAGGTGGCCACTTGCAAGTAGTTCTCCTATTTGATTCTCCTATGAAGAGTGGCATCATGGGCTCCTCAAAACAAGTCTCAAATGATCTGAAAACAAAGATTATTCAACATAGCTTTTCAGGGGAAGGATACAAAAAGTTGTCTCAGAGATTTAACCTGTCAGTTTCCACTGTGAGGAACATAGTAAGGAAATGGAAGAACACAGGTACAGTTCTTGTTAAGCCCAGAAGTGGCAGGCCAAGAAAAATATCAGAAAGGCAGAGAAGAAGAATGGTGAGAACAGTCAAGGACAATCCACAGACCACCTCCAAAGACCTGCAGCATCATCTTGCTGCAGATGGTGTCACTGTGCATCGGTCAACAATACAGCGCACTTTGCACAAGGAGAAGCTGTATGGGAGAGTGATGCGAGAGAAGCCGTTTCTGCAAGCACGCCACAAACAGAGTCGCCTGAGGCCTGCAAAAGCACATTGGGACAAGCCAGTTACATTTTGGAAGAAGGTCCTGTGGACTGATGAAACAAAGATTGAGTTGTTTGGTCATACAAAAAGGCGTTATGCATGCGCTGTATTGTTGACCGATGCACAGTGACACCATCTGCAGCAAGATGATGCTGCAGGTCTTTGGAGGTGGTCTGTGGATTGTCCTTGACTGTTCTCACCATTCTTCTTCTCTGCCTTTCGGATATTTTTCTTGGCCTGCCACTTCTGGGCTTAACAAGAACTGTACCTGTGTTCTTCCATTTCCTTACTATGTTCCTCACAGTGGAAACTGACAGGTTAAATCTCTGAGACAACTTTTTGTATCCTTCCCCTGAAAAGCTATGTTGAATAATCTTTGTTTTCAGATCATTTGAGACTTGTTTTGAGGAGCCCATGATGCCACTCTTCATAGGAGAATCAAATAGGAGAACTACTTGCAAGTGGCCACTTTAAAAACCTTTTCTCATGATTTGATACACCTGGCTATGAAGTTCAAAGCTCAATGAGGTTACAAAACCAATTTAGTTCTTCAAGGAGGTCAGTAAAAAGTAGTTAGGAGTGTTCAAATCAAGAAAATGATAAGGGTGCCCATACTTTTGCACCGGTCAAATTTTGTTTAAATGCAGATTGCACATTTTCTGTTAGCACAATAAACCTCATTTGAATCCAGAAATATAACTGAGTCCATCAGTTATTAGATATATGAAACTGAAATACCTGTTGCAAAAACCAAAATTGTTATAAAGAAAAAAGGTTAACATTAATAGGGGTGCCCAAACTTTTACATATGACTGTATCTCGAACGACCCCTGTACGCTGTTCCAGTATAACTTCCCCCCCTGTTAGAACACGTTGAAACTCTTTTAAAGACATATGACGTTCCCCTCTTGTCCTGGTTGGGTAGGGTAAATGTGATGAAGTCATACGTGTTCCCTAAAATATTCTATGTGATGAGTATGATCCCAATCGAACTACCTGAGTCATTCTTACGCGCTTTAGATCGCCTGATGGTGAAATTTGTTTGGAGACACAAAAGGACCAGGTTGCCCTTGCGACTCCTATCGCTCCCAAAGTGAAGAGGGGGAGTTGTCCTACCTAATCTCACGGTTTATCATCAGGCTATCTTATTGGCAAACTGGTTGAAATTAATAAAATGGGCAGAAAAAGGACAGGATGCACACATAGAGATGCAGCTCATGGGTAGGAACGCGCTAAAATTCTTGTGGACAGATTGCCCACTACCTAAAACTTGTCTGGGAGGTCTGCACCAGATGCACATTGATACCAATAAGAGCACCCCACTGCAACTTTCTAGATAAAATTCCAATTGGGCTCATACCTTACATATTTATACCAGATTTCACAGACCAGTATGGACTCTGGTCCTCATTACCAAACAAACCTATTTCTCGCCTATTACAGGGGAAAATTCCATGCGCAAATGGCTGGCCAGTGACTGCAGGGAGACGTCCTCCAAAACCATTTACAACTCTCACACGTAACTTACTTTATGAGTCAAATCAAAATACTTCCTCAGTTGCCCACTAAATGGCTCTGGTTGGAAATATTGACGAAGATTAACCATTATGTCCCGAAAGTGGTATCAAAATTCTATTCCAATCTCATAGATGAGGTAA
This sequence comes from Dendrobates tinctorius, assembly GCF_039654945.1. Taxonomy (NCBI): domain Eukaryota; kingdom Metazoa; phylum Chordata; class Amphibia; order Anura; family Dendrobatidae; genus Dendrobates; species Dendrobates tinctorius. The sequence continues at coordinate 6,097,669 of NW_027361768.1, forward strand.
ACTCCTCCCAGCCACCTTTCCTACATTCGTGGGAAGTGGAACTAAATATTTCTTTATCCCCACTGGACAAACAAAAGATCTGTGCTGCTTCTCATGGCTTCTCCCGTTGTGTTCTATTTCAAGAGTCGGTTTATAAGTTACTATCGCGATGGTACTACACACCAGAAAAACTGCATCATTTGGGACTGATCAGTTCCCCTCTGTGTTGGAGGTGTGGGGAGTCACAGGGTAACCTATCTCACATTTTCTGGTTCTGTCCTACTCTTGCCCAATTCTGGTCAGATGTCATGGGGTTTTTGAGGAACCTTAGCATACTTAAGGCAGACCTGACTGCGGCGGAGGCACTCTTATCCTTACCCTCAGAGAATTTCCAACCTAAGAAGCTTGAGCTAGCGCCATTGATGCTGGGAGCGGCAAAACAATTGATCGCCTTTAGGTGAAAACAGCAAACCCCCCCGACTCTGACAGAGTGGAAACGTAAAATTAGAGATTTGTTTAGACTCGAGGAACTCACGAGTTGGGACTCGTCATCTCATGAGAAATTTAAGAAAACCTGGGCACCTTGGATACATTTCCAGGGCACTGCGGGGGCTCCGGGCCCGCAGCCGGCTGGGGGGTGCCACGGCGGACGAGTAAGTAGCGAGGAGTGATTGAGCCCTGGGGGCCACTGAGCCAATTTCTTCAAACTATCTAAGGTCATAATTACATCAGACGTGCATGAGAGAGCGTTGTATCGGCTGAGGCGACATTCTGGTGGGGGCGGTTCACCGGGCCTCTTCACTAATGCTTTTATCGGAGAACCTCAAGAGCTTGTTTTTCTTTGTAAAGTATGCCCTAGAGCATCAAGGATACCTGCCTATGTAATGGGTTAGTTTTAGTTAGGTTATTTACCTCGTTAAGTGTTATATTGATTGAAAAGAGTAAAACTTTATAATTAATGCTCTGTAATTCTACATACAGACTTGTACCTCAAAATCTGAACATGTCTTGCTTCTGTATTGCTGTAATCTCTCTTTATTAATAAAATAAAGAATTACAAAAAAAAAGATCATGAGTTGTGTCTAATTTAACTATAATAATACAAATGTGTTGCACTCCATGATGGAAAAATCAACGCTTCCTAGACTGTTGTTATAAGCTTCGTTATACTCCCTGTATAGAATATCTGCCGTAGTGGCCGGGAGCAGAAGAAACTAATCTTAGCAATGCACAGTACAACAAAAGGGGTCAAGATTATTAATGACCTGCATGAATGCAATCACTACAACTCTTCCATTCTATATGATCCCCTTTTAGACAATATGCAGTGCATAGTGCTAAATGTCAATGACAGCATCATTATACTCCCTGCAAAATACACCTGCCGTAATGGCTGGGAGCAGAGGAAACTAATCTAAAGTGGAACAATGCATAGTGCAAAAGAAGACTCAGGATTGTTTGCAACTTACATCAATGTACTTCGGTGGCTCTTTCACTCATGTGCCCGGCTACCCCGGCAGCACTGTTTCGCCGTGCTGGCTTCCTCAACAGGGGGCGTATATGTGTGTCATTAGAAGGCCCGTCTATAAATAGTACTGGTTACAGCTGTAACTCATGTCGGTCCACCCGGCTTTGTAATTGCGCATGCGTGATTACCAAGGACTTCTCCCATTATAAATAAGGTTTCCTAAGTTACTGCTCATGGAACGCAAGCGAAATTCGCTATATGTCACCTTCATTGAGCATACTTGGAAGCCGTGGGTTGTCCCGAACTGCGCTGGCCAGGTGCCGAGATCAGACTATATTGGGCAAAAAAGTATATCAATAAATGTGGTGCAAATTATCTTTATCAACAGCATCACACCAATATGAATAAATACTCCCATGAATCAATCATATTTTAACAAAATAAATAAATAATTATTGTTATCAAGTTATAAAGTGAATATAATCAACATCAAAACATACACTACAATTAGTCAAAAATAAATATAATACATACAAGTGATTAATTATCCCAAACCCCAGTATACTATACCAAATAATATAATAATAATAATAATAATAATAATAATAATAATAATAATAATAATAATAATAATAATAATAATAATGTAGTAATATACCCCTCTTCAGATACAAATTACACATATTCTTTTTATAAATATTCCAGGGACAATATCATAAAATTCATAAAATTATAAAGCAATATATAATTTTTTTTGGGAAAATTCAAGATCTTCATCTTTGTCCATATGGTGAAAGTCCGCCTCACAGGATACTCATAAAGGTTTTCCAGCACCACACGATGATAAGTTCTCTTTATTACAAATAGTTCTTTGCTATATTATAAATAAACGAGAAAAACTGTTAAAAACAAAAAAATTAACAACACAAACATATACCAAAAACAAGAATAAAATTCAATTCAAAAGGGACCCAAAATTACAAAAACGCATTGAAACCCAGGGTTTCATTGAGACCCTGTGGTGTCATTGTTCCCAGCAGGTAAATCCATCTGCTCTCTTTTTGTGCTAAGGCTTTTCCCAAATTGCCCCCTCTACAACCCAAATTAACCTGATCAATAGCTTGGATTTTTAAACCACTGGGGTTGCAACCATGAAACAATTTAAAGTGCCTTTGTAATGTTTTTAAGGTACCTACATCCTCAACCTCCGCTGCTTTTAGGATGTCCCTAACATGTTCTCTCGTACGTATTCTCAAGTCCATAGTCGTGAGTCTCACATAGATTTTATTGCAGGGACACCGCGCATGATAGACAACTCCCTTAGAGGCACAGGTGAGTGATTTACGTATCTCATATGTTCTTGAATTGTCATGATTCTGAAAGGTCTTACTTTTAATATGGTTGGCACAAGCTTTGCAAGAGTTACAAGGGAAAAAAACATTGAGCTGAGGATTTTTCACTAAGGGAGAGCCACCAGAGTAATGACTATGTACTAACAGGTCTTTTACATTTCTTGAACGTCTTGGTACCATTAAAGGGGGGTTGGGCAATATTTTTTTAAGAATTGGGTCAGCTTGCAAAATGCCCCAATGCTTTCGCATAATAGTGACTAATTCTGACCATTGCTTATTATACCCCGTGATAAATCTCACATGATTGGTGGTCTCCGCCTTATCAAAATTTCTATTTTTATACAACAACTGCTCTCTAGAAAATTATTCTGCTTTCTTATACCCCCTCTTTATTTGTCTGTTGCTGTATCCTCTATCACTAAACCTTCTTATTAGGTCTGATGCCTGTTGCTTGTAATCCTCGTCCCTGGTACAAATTCTTTTAATTCTTAAGAATTGCCCTGTGGGGATACCATTTATTGTCGATATGTGATGAGAAGAAGTAGCATGCAGCAAACTATTTGTTGCTGTCTTTTTCCTGAAAACATTGGTGATTATACTACCATCTGAGATAGCCTGTATTCTCAAATCTAAAAACTCAACAGTTCTGCCATAATTATAGGTTAGATTAATATTAAAATTATTTTGATTTAATTTATTCATCAGTACTGACAAATTATCCACAGAGTCTTCCCAGATAAAAAGGATATCGTCGATGAAACGACTCCATCCGTGCACAGCCTCACATCCCAGAATGCCGTCCTCTTGAAATTTTATTCTTTCCCAATACGCCATGAATAAATTAGCATAACTGGGGGCACAAGTGGCCCCCATCGCTGTACCCTGTTTTTGCAAAAATATTGCACCATTGAATGTAAAAACATTATGCTCTAAAACAAATTTGAGCAACAACAGGATCAGCTCATTCAATGCAGGTTCAAGATTGCTTTCATATAGGTAATGGGAAACAGCATTCAAACCATCAACATGCCTTATAGAAGAGTACAATGCTTCAACATCAGCTGTTACTAGGATTGCTCCTTCTTCTATTTGCAAAGAATCTAACCTGCGCAACATCATGGTAGTATCCTTTATGTAGGAGGGCAATGATTGAACTAATGGCTGGAGATAATAGTCAATCACTGTGCATATAGTCTCACAGAGACCATCTAATCCAGACACTATTGGAGTCCCCGGTGGGTCTAACGGATCTTTATGCAGTTTCGGCAACAAATAAAAAGTTGCCAACCTTGGCTGCAATTTGGTTATAGTATCCACCAATCTTTTTGGAATAATCCCATCCTGATACGCTATCTCTAGAATACTGACCAGTTCTTGCTGGAATTATTTTAAGGGATTATATTGTAGTTTCTTGTAACATCCTTCATTGTTCAAAATCTTATCTGCCTGCCTCTCATACATAGAATTCGGCCATATAACGGTGTTACCACCTTTATCGGCCTCTTTTATAACCACATGATTGTAATTCCTTCAAGGCTCTAATCTCATCCCTATTCAAACCTTTCTCTGCAATATAGAAACGCTATACATAAAAAAACCAAATTATGGTGGAATAAGACTACTTTGGAGAATTACTTGGCGCTAAACATTGTTCCCAGAGGTTTAAGGGTGCAGGTTTATCCATCTAGCGTATCAGGATGGGATTATTCCAAAAAGATTGGTGGATTCTATAACCAAATTGCAGCCAAGGTTGGCAACTTTTTATTTGTTGCCGAAACTGCATAAAGATCCGTTAGACCCACCGGAGAGGCCAATAGTGTCTGGATTAGATGGTCTCTTTGAGACTATATGCACAGTGATTGACTATTATCTCCAGCCATTAGTTCAAGCATTGCTCTCGTACATAAAGGATACTACCATGATGTTGCGCAGGTTAGATTCTTTGCAAATAGAAGAAGGAGCAATCCTAGTAACAGCTGATGTTGAAACATTGTACTCTTCTATAAGGCATGTTGATGGTTTGAATGCTGTTTCCCATTACCTATATGAAAGCAATCTTGAACCTGCATTGAATGAGCTGATCCTGTTGCTCAAATTTGTTTTAGAGCATAATGTTTTTACATTCAATGGTGCAATATTTTTGCAAAAACAGGGTACAGTGATGGGGGCCACTTCTGCCCCCAGTTATGCTAATTTATTCATGGGGTATTGGGAAAGAATAATATTTCAAGAGGACGGCATTCTGGGATGTGAGGCTGTGCATGGATGGAGTCGTTTCATCGACGATATCCTATTTATCTGGGAAGACTCTGTGGATAATTTGTCAGTACTGATGAATAAATTAAATCAAAATAATTTTAATATTAAACTAACCTATAATTATGGCAGAACTATTGAGTTTTTACATTTGAGAATAGAGGCTATCTCAGATGGTAGTATAATCATCAATGTTTTCAGGAAAAAGACAGCGACAAATAGTTTGCTGCATGCTACTTCTTCTCATCACAAATTGACTATGAATGGTATCCCCACAGGTCAATTCTTAAGAATTAAAAGAATTTGTACCAGGGACGAGGATTACGAGCAACAGGCATCAGACCTAATAAGAAGGTTTAGTGATAGAGGATACAGCAACAGACAAATAAAGAGGGGGTATAAGAAAGCAGAACAATTTTCTAGAGAGCAGTTGTTGTATAAAAATAGAAATTTTGATAAGGCGGAGACCACCAATCATGTGAGATTTATCACGGGGTATAATAAGCAATGGTCAGAATTAAATCAAGATAAAGACATCCAACCCATAAATGGCAGCGCTTCCCAGGACTCACATCCAAAGATGATATTCCATTTTTTTTATTTCATAGGTTAAAAAAGAGATACAACGCGTTTCAGATACAGTGTATATCCTTCATCAGGTATCATAAAAACACAGTACAAATCCTAATAGTATAAAATTCAGTTACACATATATAGTAGCAACCTTTTATCCCAGTCTCAGAAACTTGATTTAGGGTGTGGACCAAGTTCAGGAACACAGTTCAGGAACACACCCACTGATTGATCCAACCTTGACAACATGGATGCAAGACAGAAAAGAAAAAGAAAAAAAAAACCAAAAGGAAAAAAACCCAGAGAGAAAAAAAAAAGGAACATTCAAACTCTCCAGAGTTTACACAGAGTTTACATTCAAACACCAGAGGGTATCTGCTCCACCGGAGTTACTTTTATGTTAAAAATTTTGTTATGTTTAATTAGTAGATGCCTTGAGAGACTATGTTTTAAAAAGCCGTTTTTGGCTCTATTTCTGTGACCATTAATGCAGGACCGCAGTGTCTGCACAGTGCGTCCCACATATTGCAAACCGCAACTACATGTGATTACATATACAACAAAATCACTGTTACAGCTGAGTCTTTGTGAAATCTCAAAGACCTCACCAGTACTATTACATTTGATGGTTTTAGCCCCGTGATCTAGGATCCCACAGGTACAACATTTTTTAGAGGTGCATTTAAAAACTCCGGTTCCTTGAGAAACACCACATAAAATTTGATCCATACTTTTTTATAGCTTTTTCCTTTTGAATCCAACTGTTTTTTTAATTTACTGGGGGCCACCAAATTTTTCAAAGTTTTCCCCCTTCTATATGTAATCCCTGGTTTATCAGGGAGATGTTTTCCCAAAACAGGGTCACGCTTCAAGATATACCAATATTTTGAAAGCACAGTTCTTATTACTTTATTTCCCCTATTGAATGTGGTCACAAAATTCAATTTCCAGCGATCATCACTTTTTGCTTTACCAATGGTCAAATTTAGAGTTGAGAGACTTTTGGTTTTTTAGGGTCGAGTTTCGTTTCGTGAAACCCGACTTATCCAAAAGTCGGGTCGAGCAAGATCGGCCGATTATAGGGAAAAGTCGGGGTCGTCCCGAAACACGAAACCCAATGTAAGTCAATGGGGAATAAAAGTCGGCAGTGAGAGGAGGACAGGAAACACACCTACAGTGCCCATTTCAATGCCAAAAGCATCAATTCTTCTTACTTAAGCTTGTCAACCTTAATTAACTTCATAATACAAGTTACGCACTGAAAAATGGGGGTTATTTGGCTAAAGTTGTGGGGGGTAGGGCTGGCTCCAGGTTTTCATGTGCCCTGGGCGAAAGAGCGCCCCTTTAACACATACCACAACTCATCATGCTACGATACGGCAGAGAAAAAGCGGTATAGTACAATGAAAAATACTTCACTTTTTACATCTCATGACGAGGCTCATCTATTTCTCCATACAGAATCATTGGTCCCATATAATGTTTGAAACAGTATATGATGAGCTCCACATAATGCTACAGTATATGTTGGTCCCCATGGATGAAGCTCCACTGTCTTATGGGCCCAAATAATGCTCCAAACATAATGGGCCCCATTTCTAATGCTCTAGTGTACAGTGCCTACAAGTAGTATTCAACCCCCCGCAGATTTAGCAGGTTTACACATTCGGAATTAACTTGGCATTATGACATTTGGACTGTAGATCAGCCTGGAAGTGTGAAATGCACTGCAGCAAAAAAGAATGTTATTTCTTTGTTTAATTTTTTTTTAAATTGTGAAAAGTTTATTCAGAGGGTTATTTATTATTCAACCCCTCAAACCACCAGAATTCTGTTTGGTTCCCCTAAAGTATTAAGAAGTATTTCAGGCACAAAGAACAATGAGCTTCACATGTTTGGATTAATTATCTCTTTTTCCAGCCTTTTCTGACTATTTAAGACCCTCCCCAAACTTGTGAACAGCACTCATACATGGTCAACATGGGAAAGACAAAGGAGCATTCCAAGGCCATCAGAGACAAGATCGTGGAGGGTCACAAGGCTGGCAAGGGGTACAAAACCCTTTCCAAGGAGTTGGGCCTACCTGTCTCCACTGTTGGGAGCATCATCCGGAAGTGGAAGGCTTATGGAACTACTGTTAGCCTTCCACGGCCTGGACAGCCTTTGAAAGTTTCCTCCCGTGCCGAGGCCAGGCTTGTCCGAAGAGTCAAGGCTAACCCATGGACAACAAGGAAGGAGCTCCGGGAAGATCTCATGGCAGTGGGGACATTGGTTTCAGTCAATACCATAAGTAACGTACTCCACCGCAATGGTCTCCGTTCCAGACGAGCCCGTAAGGTACCTTTACTTTCAAAGCGTCATGTCAAGGCTCGTCTACAGTTTGCTCATGATCACTTGGAGGACTCTGAGACAGACTGGTTCAAGGTTCTCTGGTCTGATGAGACCAAGATCGAGATCTTTGGTGCCAACCACACATGTGACATTTGGAGACTGGATGGCACTGCATACAACCCCAAGAATACCATCCCTACAGTCAAGCATGGTGGTGGCAGCATCATGCTGTGGGGCTGTTTCTCAGCCAAGGGGCCTGGCCATCTGGTCCGCATCCATGGGAAGATGGATAGCACGACCTACCTGGAGATTTTGGTCAAGAACCTCCGCTCCTCCATCAAGGATCTTAAGATGGGTCGTCATTTCATCTTTCAACAAGACAACGACCCAAAGCACACAGCCAAGAAAACCAAGGCCTGGTTCAAGAGGCAAAAAATCAAGGTGTTGGAGTGGCCTAGTCAGTCTCCTGACCTTAACCCAATTGAAAACTTGTGGAAGGAGCTCAAGATTAAAGTCCACATGAGACACCCAAAGAACCTAGATAACTTGGAGAAGATCTGCATGGAGGAGTGGGCCAAGATAACTCCAGAGACCTGTGCCGGCCTGATCAGGTCTTATAAAAGACGATTATTAGCTGTAATTGCAAACAAGGGTTATTCCACAAAATATTAAACCTAGGGGTTGAATAATAATTGACCCACACTTTTATGTTTAAAATTTATTAAAATTTAACTGAGCAACATAAGTTTTTGGTTTGTAAGATTTATGCATCTGTTAATAAATCCTGCTCTTGTGTGAAGTTTGAAGGCTCTAACTTATTTGCATCTTATCAAACCTGCTATATCTGCAGGGGGTTGAATTCTACTTGTAGGCACTGTATAATGGTCCCTGTAAATGCTGCTCCAGTGTCTGATGTCCACCTTTGGAATGTTCCAGTGTATGGTGGGCACCATCTATCATTCTCCAGAGTATAGTGCTCCCCAAAAATTGCTGTCCCAACATTGAAAACAATCAAATAAGTCTCCTCGCTAGGGAATCCCTGTACTAGTCTGGACTCCTCGTCGTCCCCATCTTCCATCTCACTGCACAGTATTTCAACCTTGCAAGTGCTGTGATCCTGAGCAAGCAGGGGGGGCCCACTAGTTGGCAATGGCACTGGCACAGGGCCCCTGATAGTACGGTGGTGTGTCTGATGGCGGGTGGGCCGAACCTGCACTTTCATCTGCAGCTTCCTCTTTGTCACCATGTAAGATGGAACTGTATATGGGAAGGGTAACCTGAGTTTCATCAGGGTCAGATTCAGGCCGTGTAGCATGCGAGGGGAATGTAGTGGTCTGGGTCAATGTACCAGCAGATTCATCGAGCAGTGGCTGGGCATCAGTGCACTTGTGTCGCCCCCAGGAGTACGGTCGCCACAGTGGCATTACCTTCCTCCTAGGGAGTGTGATGTCATGCTTGGGAGCAACGAAGGATCTCTCTAGCAGGTTAACTGATTGGGCGGCGTTATTCCCACGAGTCATGACCCTCCAAACAGCGTTCATGAAGGCAAAGTGTTTGTTTTACGTGGGCAGTATGGTTGCAAAGCTGAACCTTAAAGGAATGTCCAGAAGGGCACCACCAGGAGTGGAGCCTACGGTTAAATTCGACTCCACCTGGGAAACCTCAACCATGCCAGCTACAGAAAAGATGCACACATTGCAAGCTTAATTCCGTTAACGAACGAGACTCCGTCATGCCCCGCGGTCCGAGTCCGGCTTACTAGAGGGACACGTGAGGCTCTGGCACATGAGATTGGCCAATAACTGGTGTGTCATGCCCTTACATGTCCGTGGCTGCATGTGCGCTACACTGAAAAGGCCAGCGTTTGTCGCTTACAGGTGCAGATAACCCGCTGAACAACGTTAGTGATGGGGATCACTGATTACAATTATTACCCGCGAACGATGATTTCCCAGTAAGTGCAGGTCAACCGCAGTTCCGGAATTAGGCCTAACCGTCATTCCTGAAAAAATGAAAAACTTACGTGTGCAAACCACAGGTGCTGTAGCTTGCTTAACAGCTCGCCAGCCGTTCTCACGCCCAGTATGGATTACACGTGATTGCACAAAGGTGAGAAAGGGCACCGTATCCCCGGATAACATGTATGGATAGCGTACACATTCAAAATATATGTCTATACATCAGGAGGCAGGCTCAGACGGTGTTAGGCCCAGTATGGCTTGCACGTGATTGCACAAAGGTGAGAAAGGGTACCGTATCCCCGGATAACATGTATGGATAGCGTACACATTCAAAATATATGTCTATACATCAGGAGGCAGGTTCAGACGGTGTTAGGCCCAGTATGGATTGCACGTGATTGCACAAAGGTGAGAAAGGGTACCGTATCCCCGGATAACATGTATGGATAGCGTACACATTCAAAATATATGTCTATACATCAGGAGGCAGGCTCAGACGGTGTCAGGCACAGTATGGATTTGACGGCCCAGACTACACAGCGGAGGAGCAGGGAGAGGTAAAGATTGCAAATGCTGGGGCCCTGCCCAAGCAAGGGGGGCCCACTCGTGGGCGTCGGTACTGGCACTGGGCCCCTCATAGTACGGCGGTGTGTCTGACGGCGGGTGTGCACCACCACCGTCAGAGACACTTGATTGCACTATGAGGGACCCTGTGCCAGTGCCCGCGCCCAAGAGTCGGCCTACCCACCTGTCCAGGGCAACGGCACTCGCACGGTGTCGTGCGCTAGGTGGTGACCCCGGCCATGGGGGGGGAGGCAGCACAGTTAGGGAGTTTTAGAAAGTGGCATATGTTGATGTTGGACATTCAGCTGATGCAAAAGGCAAAATAGGTCAAGTCCCAGGAAGAGGTGGACCAAAGCAAGCCTTTTTTCTGTCACCCTATGTGTCATCAGGGGAAGGTGGGACAAAATCCTTGGAAACCCATGCATGGTTCATTTTAATGAAGGTTAGATCATCCACATTTTGGGTTGACAGACGGGTCCTTTTTTCTGTCAGGATTGATCCAGCTGCACTGAAGACTCTTTCCGATAGCACACTTGCAGCTGGGCAAGCGAGCTCCTGTAAGGCATATTGGGCCAATTCAGGCCAGGTGTCCAGTTTAGCGGCTCAATAGTCAAAGGGGAATGACCTGTGTGGGAGAACATCGATATGGAGGGAAAAGTAGTTTGTAACCATAGTTGACAACTGCTGTCTCCTGTCACTTTCCATCGATGCAGTATTACCAGTTGTGTGAGCGGTACTTGAAAAATCAGTCCACAAAATTGTCATGAAACCCCTGTCTCCAACGCCACTTCTGCTGTGTGCACCATGAACACCTCTGCCAAGCTGCTCCCGGCCCATACGGCTCATGTGAGAACCATCACCGCTGCTGTGTGCTGGGAATGCCTCAAGCAACCGATTTACCAGAGTTGCTTGTTTATTAGCCAATATTAGGTCAAGGTTCTCCTGTGGCATGATGTTTTGTAATTTGCCTTTATAGCGTGGATCCAGGATGCTGGCCAACCAGTAGTCGTCATCGTTCATCATTTTGGCAATGCGGGGGTCCCTTTTTAGGATCTGCAAGGCATAATCTGACATGTGGGCCAATGTTCCCGGTGTCAATGATGCACTGCGAGTGCTGGTTGGAGGAGCACTTTCTGGCAAATCCACATCCCTCCAGTCATGCACAAACCCTGTACCAGACCTTGCCACGCCAACATTTTCACTTGCCCCACGAGATGCATCCTCCTCCCCTAAGTAATCATCCCCATCATCATCCTCCTCCTCCTCTTCTTCCTCCACCTCGTCCAGGAGAGGTCCCTGAGCAGACAATGGCTGAATGTCATCAAGGATTCCCTCCTCGTCAACATTGGCTGCAGACGCCTGCTCCTTAAGGTGCGTCAAAGTTTGCATGAGCAGACGCATAAGTGGGATGCTCATGCTTAGGATGGCGTCGTCTGCGCTTACCAGCCGTGTGCATTCCTCAAAACACTGAAGGACTTTACAGAGGTCTTTCAGCTTCGACCACTGCACACCTGTCAACTCCATGTCTGCTCTCAAAGTGCCTGGCCGTGTATCCTCCCACAAATGCATTATGGCCTGCCTCTGCTCGCACAGCCGCTCCACCATGTGCAGGGTGGAGTTCCACCTTGTTGCAATGTCGATAATGAGGCGGTGGTTGGGAAGGTGGAGAAATCGCTGCAGCTTCTGCATACGAACGGAGTGTACAGGCGACCGGTGGATGTGCGCGCACAGTCTTTGCACCTTCTGGAGCAGGGCTGTTAACTCCGGATAATTTTTGAGGAAGCACTGCACCACCAGGTTCAAGGTGTGAGCCAAGCAAGGTATGTGGCTGAGTTTTGAAAGGGCTATGGCTGCCACAAAATTACGGCCGTTATCACTAACTACCTTGCCTGCCTCAAGATGTACACTGCCCAGCCATGACTCAGTTTGTCGCTTCAAGTACTCGGCCAGCACCTCGGCGGTGTGTCTGTCGCCCAAACACATCATCTGCAACACAGCCTGCTGACGCTTTCCACTAGCTGCTCGATAGGGGGACACCTCGTGTGCAACAGTGGCAGCTGCAGATGGAGTGCTCGTATGACTGCGCTCTGTGGACGAGCTTTCGCTTCTGGAGGAGGAGGAGGAGGAGGAGGAGGGTCGAACGCCTACAGCCAACTGTTTCCTATACCGTGGGCTAGGCAGCACTGTCCCACCACCACTGTCCCCTGTGGACCCTGCATCCACCACATTAACCCAGTGCGCAGTGATGGACACGTAACGGCCCTGGCCATGCCGACTGGACCATGCATCAGTTGTGAGGTGCACCTTTCCACTCACTGACTGCTTGAGTGCATGGACAATGCGGTCTTTTACATGATGGTGGAGGGCTGGGATGGCTTTGCGAGAGAAGAAGTGGCGACTGGGTAGGTCATAGCATGGTACTGCGTAGGCCATGAGTTCACGGAAAGCTGCGCTTTCCACCAACCGATAGGGCATCATCTCAAACGAGATTAGTTTGGCAATGTGGGCGTTCAAACCCAGTGTACGTGGATGAGAGACTGAGTACTTTCTTGACCTACTCATAGTGTCTGGGAGGGTGAGCTGAACTTGAGAGCTGCATATGGTAGAAGTAGCGGTGGACAAGGCGGACTGAGAGAGGGTTGATGATGGTGATGGAGTTGGTGTTCTTTCTGATGGCCTAGATTCAGTATTTCGTTGATATAACAGTGGGATTCCCTGACTGCTGTGGCCTTGCAACGACACCTCAACATTTGCTGCTGTGCTAACCAGTGGGCTTACAGTGGGGGAAACAATGTAGCGTTGCTGACTACCTTCTTTGTGATCAGTTGCACATGTGGCACTTGAGGTTTGGTGTTGTGTCCACGCTTGCAAGTGCATGGTGGTTAAATGTCTAAGCATGCAACTGGTATTCAAATTTTTCAGATTTTTCCCTCGGCTAAAGGTCTTTGCGCACTTCTTACAGATAACCTTGGCCTGATCATGAGGATTTTGTTCAAAAAAGTGCCACACTGCACTCTTCCTACTTTGGCAGACATTTTGCGGCCTAGCACGCTATGATCTTTTGACCCTCTGGACAAGCTGTCCAGCAACTCTTTTGATTTTTGGAACCTGTCTTTGGAGTGCTCCGGGCCTGCCAGATAACAGCTGTTGCGATGTCGATGTCTGCTGTGGATGCTCCTCATCTGAGCTATTGGAAGCAGCACCCTCTTCCCCCAATGGATGCCAATCTGGGTCAACAACTGGGTCATCCATCACCTCCTCTTCAATGTCATGTGCACCTTCCTCTGTGTCACCGTGTATGGTGGTATAGTGTGCGGGAAGGGGCACCTGAGTCTCATCAGGGTCAGAATCTGGCTCTGTACACTGCGAGGACAATGTAGTGCTCCGAGTGAATGTACCAGCAGAATCATCTATCAGCGGCTGTGCATCAGTGCACTCCATGTCAGATTCATCTTGGCCTGGGTAATTCACCATTTCACTTGATAATCCAGGCATGGTATGTGAAAACAACTCCATGGAGTAATCAGTAGTATGGCCTGCGTCATCCTTCAATCTTGGTTGGGGTGAAGGACACAAGGAAAGGTGTTATGATTGAGTCACCGTAGGAGGCAAAAATAGAAATGCTAGCTAAGTCCAGAAAACCAGAGAAGTTGGCAGCTATCGGATTGCAGACCCCTGAACCTATCAACACAACTAGCAGTAGCCGTGGGGGACTCCTACGATGCCCTAGGCCCCTCGATCACAGCCGGAGGACTACATAGTCTAAAGACAGAAAGGGAAATCTAAACTGCCCCAGAGCAGACCCCAAAGCAAAAGGCAGCCCCCCACATGTAATGACGGTGAAGCAAGAAGAAAGAACAAAACACAGACAGAAAGGCTGAGCAAAGATGGGGCCCAAGCTAGCTTAGATAGGAAAGGACAGGAAGGCTGCTGTCTGCAAACCGTGAAAAAACCCTATGAATATAAGAGCCAACAAACTGACAGTAAAAAAGGCCCTGAAGACGCTAGGCTTCAAAAAAGGCTATGTCAGTACTCAGGAATATTCTGAAGACAGAGCAACAGGCAAAAGGAGATTCAGCTCACCCCAGCAGGGAATGACAGAATCCAGAAAAGCAAGGAAAACAAAACACTAATGCAAAAAGGCAAAGCAGAAATCTTAGCTTTAGATGAGCAGGAATCAGACTTTTTTCCTAGAAGTCCACAGAGAAATCACCCGCAGGCCAGAAGGGGGTCGGCAGCCTTATATCCAGTCATTAACTCCACTCAGCCAGTCATCATCATTAGCCCCAGGTGTTTGACAATCAGGCTCACTACCTTTCTTCACCAGAAGAGGGAGTTCCTCGGGCCTCAGTAGTGAAGGGGAGAATGAACTCACAACAGTACCTCCCCCTTGAGGAGGGGTCACCGAACCCTCAACCAAGCCACCAGGGCGATCAGGGTGAGCCCGATGAAAGGCACGCACCAATCTTTTGGCATGAATATCAGAGGCAGAGACCCAGGAATTATCCTCCTGACCATAACCCTTCCACTTAACCAAATACTGGAGTCTCCGTCTAGCCAGACGGGAATCCAGTACTTTCTCTACCTCATATTCCATGTTACCTTCAACCAATACAGGGTCTGGAGGTGCAACCCCCGGAACAACAGGTTCAACAAACCTCTTCAACAAAGATTTATGGAACACATTATGAATTTTAAATGTGACAGGAAGAGCCAAACAAAAAGAGACCGGATTAATAATCTCCAAAATCTTGTAAGGTCCAATAAATCTAGGCTTAAACTTAGGAGAAGCCACCTTCATAGCAATATTTTTTGATGATAACCACACCATATCACCAACCTTAAACTGGGGACCAATGGTCCTATATCGGTTGGAAAACCGCTGGGCCTTTTCCTGGGAGAGAGATAACTTATCCACCACTTGGTCCCAGATCTGGTGCATTCTCTCCACCACAGTGTCAACACCTGGGCAGGCAGAGGGCTCCACCTGCCCTGAAGAAAATCGAGGATGAAACCCAAAGTTACAAAAAAAAGGTGACATCAAAGTGGCAGAACTAGCTCTATTATTTAAAGCAAATTCGGCCAAGGGCAAAAATGAAACCCAATCATCCTGATCAGCAGAAATAAAACATCTCAAATATGACTCCACGGTCTGGTTTGTTCTCTCCGTCTGCCCATTGGTTTGAGGGTGAAAAGCAGAGGAGAAGGACAACTGAATTCCCAGCTTGGAACAGAAAGTTCTCCAAAATGTAGACACAAACTGGACTCCTCTGTCAGATACAATGTTCTCAGGAATCCCGTGCAAGCGAACCACCTGTTGTAAAAACAGGGGCACCAATTCAGAGGAAGACGGCAACTTAGGGAGTGGTACAAGATGAACCATCTTAGAGAACCTATCACAAATCACCCAAATAACAGTCATCCTTTGAGAGACAGGCATATCAGAGATTAAATCCATTGAAATATGGGTCCATGGCCTCTTGGGGACAGGCAAAGGCATCAACAACCCACTAGAGCGAGAACACGATTTAGACCGGGAGCACGTCCCACAGGACTGCACAACATTCCTGACATCACGAGACAAGGAGGGCCACCAAAAAGACCGACTCACCAGATCTCTAGTACCAAAAATACCTGGATGACCAGCCAAAGCAGAGCAATGAACTTCAGACATCACTCTCTTCTTCCACTGGTCAGGAACATACAACTTTCCACTGGGACAACGCTCAGGTTTGTCCTCCTGGAACTCTTCCAGAGCACATCTCAAATTGGGCGAGATGGCAGAAAGAACTACCCCTTCGCCTAAGATGGTAGCAGGCTTGGTCACCACAGGAGAATCAGCAAAGATTCTAGAGAGGGCGTCAGCAAAGATTCTAGAGAGGGCGTCAGCCTTGACATTCTTAGTTCCAGGAAGAAAAGAAACCACAAAATCAAAACGTGTAAAAAACAAGGCCCACCTAGCCTGTCTAGGGTTCAAGCGCTTAGCCGACTCTAGGTAAATCAAATTCTTGTGGTCAGTGAGGACCACGACTTGATGCTTAGCTCCCTCCAACCAATGTCTCCACTCCTCAAATGCCCATTTCATGGCTAACAGTTCCCGATTACCCACATCATAGTTACGTTCAGATGGAGAGAACTTTCGGGAAAAGAAAGCACAGGGATTAATTTTAGATGTTACAGGATCCTTTTGGGACAAAACAGCTCCTGCACCAATCTCAGAAGCATCCACCTCTACCTGGAACGGAAGTGAGACATCAGGTTGCCGCAAAACCGGGGCGGAGGTGAATCTTCGCTTCAGCTCCTGAAAGGAAGAAACAGCCTCCGGAGACCAATTTAACACATCAGCACCCTTCTTAGTCAAATCAGTCAATGGCTTGGCAATACTAGAAAATTTTGCTATAAATTTCCGATAAAAATTAGCAAAACCCAAAAACTTCTGGAGGGCCTTCAAAGAAGTGGGCTGAACCCAATCGTAAATGGCCTGTACCTTGGTCGGGTCCATTTCAATAGTTGACGGGGACAAAATAAATCCCAAAAAAGAAATCCTCTGTACTCCAAAATGGCATTTAGATCCTTTGACATACAGGGAATTCTCCCTCAAGATCCGGAACACAGTCCGAATATGTTCCACATGAGAATCCCAATCCTTGGAGAAGATCAAAATATCATCCAGATAGATAATCAAAAATTTATCGACAAAATCTCGGAAAATATCGTTCATGAAGCACTGGAAGACAGAAGGGGCATTAGTGAGCCCAAAAGGCATGACCAGGTACTCAAAATGTCCCTCCGGAGTATTAAACGCCGTCTTCCATTCATCCCCATGCTTAATGCGAATAAGATTATACGCCCCCCTGAGGTCAAGCTTGGTAAACCAGCAAGCACCTTTAACTCTGGAGAATAGATCAGAAATAAGGGGTAACGGATACTGATATTTAACAGTAATTTTGTTGAGAGCACGATAATCAATACAAGGTCTTAATGATCCATCCTTTTTGGCTACAAAAAAAAACCGGCACCTAAGGGTGACGAGGATGGTCTAATATGACCCTTCTCCAACGCCTCTTTAATATAGGATCACATAGCCTCGTGCTCGGGTACAGATAAATTAAAGAGCCGACCCTTGGGAAATTTACACCCCGGGCTCAGTTCAATAGCACAGTCATAGCTCCTATGAGGAGGCAGAGACGCAGACTCATTCTCACTAAATACATAATAAAAGTCCGCCAAATAATCAGGAACATCATGCGACTGAGGAGAGGTGGAAAACACCGGAGCCTAACTAAAGGCACACCGACAACCCCAACTCACCACAGACACAGATTTCCAATTCAAAACTGGATTATGAATTTGTAACCAGGGAAACCCCAGAACAATAGTATCATGCAGATTATGTAACACCAAAAACCTGCAATTTTCTTGATGGTCTGGGGCGACCCGCATTACCACCTGGGTCCAAAACTGAGGTTTATTTTTAGCCAAAGGAGTAGCATCAATCCCCCTCAAAGGGATAGGCGTCTGCAGAGGTGTCATCGGAAATCCACAACGTTTAGCAAAATCCAAGTCCATTAGGTTTAGAGCTGCTCCCGAATCCACAAAAGCCTTGGCGGAAAATGTGGACAGGGAGCAGATCAGAGTAATAGCCTGAAGAAACTTAGGTTGAACACCACCAACAGAAAACGTGTGTGCAAGGCGTTTCTCGTGTTTAGGACAGACAGAAATAATATGTGAGGCATCTCCACAGAAAAAACACAACTTATTACGCCTTCTGAACTCCTGACGCTGCTCTCTGGAAAAAACTCTATCACATTGCATAGATTCAGACATCTGTTCAACAGGTGGCAACACCTCTTGTGCAGCTCTGCGTTCGCGCAAACGCCGATCAACCTGAATGGCTAAAGACATAGAATCGTCAAGACCAGAGGAAACAGGAAATCCCACCATAGTATCTTTTATGGCTTCTGACAACCCCTTCCGAAAGAGAGCAGCCAAGGCATTATCATTCCAGGTAGTAAGTACTGCCCACTTTCGGAATTTTTGACAGTACAATTCTGCAGAATCACGACCCTGGTTCAATGCCAGCAGGGTCTTTTCAGCCTGATCAATGGCATTAGGTTCGTCATACAACAACCCCAAGGCCTGAAAAAATGCGTTCACATTAGTCAGAATAGGATCATCTGGTTTAAAAGAAAACGCCCAATCCTGGGGATCGCCACGCAGCAAAGAGATGACAATTTTAACCTGCTGCGCGGAGCTCCCTGACGAGTTAGGCTTCAAGGCAAAAAATAATTTACAATTATTTTTGAAATTCAAAAATTTAGACCGATCCCCAAAAAATATGTCAGGTGTAGGAATCTTTGGTTCAGCAGCATGTGAATGAGCAAGGTAGGCGGAAATTCCCCGCACTTCCGCAGCGAGCTGCTCCACACGATCAGACAATTGTTTTATCTCCATTGAGAGAAAAAAAAATTCCCCCTACGGCCTCAGAGATATAGAGGAAAAAATATACACACCTTTTTTTTTTTTTTTTTTTTTACAATTCTTTCCTGCAATTGAGTACCCTAGGATCTGCGGTATGGCGGGTGATTCTGTTATGATTGAGTCACCGTAGGAGGCAAAAATAGAAATGCTAGCTAAGTCCAGAAAACCAGAGAAGTTGGCAGCTATCGGATTGCAGACCCCTGAACCTATCAACACAACTAGCAGTAGCCGTGGGGGGCTCCTACGATGCCCTAGGCCCCTCGATCACAGCCGGAGGACTACATAGCCTAAAGACAGAAAGGGAAATCTAAACTGCCCCAGAGCAGACCCCAAAGCAAAAGGCAGCCCCCACATGTAATGACGGTGAAGCAAGAAGAAAGAACAAAACACAGACAGAAAGATAGGCTGAGCAAAGATGGGGCCCAAGCTAGCTTAGATAGGAAAGGACAGGAAGGCTGCTGTCTGCAATCTGTGAAAAAACCCTATGAAAATAAGAGCCAACAAACTGACAGTAAAAAAGGCCCTGAAGACGCTAGGCTTCAAAAAAGGCTATGTCAGTACTCAGGAATATTCTGAAGACAGAGCAACAGGCAAAAGGAGATTCAGCTCACCCCAGCAGGGAATGGCAGAATCCAGAAAAGCAAGGAAAACAAAACACTAATGCAAAAAGGAAAAGCAGAAATCTTAGCTTTAGATGAGCAGGAATCAGACTGGTTTCCTAGAAGTCCACAGAGAAATCACCCGCAGGCCAGAAGGGCGTCGGCAGCCTTATATCCAGTCATTAACTCCACTCAGCCAGTCATCATCATCAGCCCCAGGTGTTTGACAATCAGGCTCACTACCTTTCTTCACCAGAAGAGGGAGTTCCTCGGGCCTCAGTAGTGAAGGGGAGAATGAACTCACAACAGAAAGGTGTGGTTCATGAACATGAGCCTCCAATGACGACTCAGTGTCTGTACTTTTTACAACTTCAGAAGAGGAGGCGATAGAGCTGGAGGCTGAGTCAGCAATGTAAGACAAAACTTTTTCCTGATGCTCTGGCTTTAAAAGCGGTTTGCCAACTCCTAGAAAACTAAGCCTTCGAATCCTTATGGAGCCAGACGATGACGCAGGCTCAACACCTCCTGCATTCGGTCCTATTTTGCTCTTGCCACTACCATCAGATCCAACACCATCATTACCAGCTGCCAACCCCCGCCCAATTCCACGGCCTCTTCCACCAGCCTTCCTCATTTTTTGTAGAAATGTAGACAAAATCCAACAAACTATATAGTAATGTAAAACAAGGTACAAGGTGTCTATAGGACAGGGGAGATTTTGAATTTCTGCACACACTTGTGGACACTGGACACTTATGGATTGTGTGAGGCCCACTGAATATCAGAGCGCTATGTCACAGGCTTGATGGCACAGGTGTGAAAAAAGTGACTACAGGATAAGGGAGATTTTGAATTTCTGCACACACTAGTGGACACTGGACACTTTTGGATTGTGTGAGGCCCACTGAATATCACAGCGCTATGTCACAGGCTCGATGGCACAGGTGTGAAAAAAGTGACTACAGGATCACAGAGATTTTGAATTTCTGCACACACTTGTGGACACTGGACACTTATGGATTGTGTGAGGCCCACTGAATATCACAGCGCTATGTCACAGGCTCGATGGCACAGGTGTGAAAAAGTGACTACAGGATCACAGAGATTTTGAATTTCTGCACACACTTGTGGACACTGGACACTTATGGATTGTGTGAGGCCCACTGAATATCACAGCGCTATGTCACAGGCTCGATGGCACAGGTGTGAAAAAGTGACTACAGGATCACAGAGATTTTGAATTTCTGCACACACTTGTGGACACTGGACACTTATGGATTGTGTGAGGCCCACTGAATATCAGAGCGCTATGTCACAGGCTCGATGGCACAGGTGTGAAAAAAGTGACTACAGGATAAGGGAGATTTTGAATTTCTGCACACACTAGTGGACACTGGACACTTTTGGATTGTGTGAGGCCCACTGAATATCAGAGCGCTATGTCACAGGCTCGATGGCACAGGAAAAAAGTGACTACAGGATCACAGAGATTTTGAATTTCTGCACACACTTGAGGACACTGGACACTTATGGATTGTGTGAGGCCCACTGAATATCACAGCGCTATGTCACAGGCTCGATGGCACAGGTGTGAAAAAAGTGACTACAGGATAAGGGAGATTTTGAATTTCTGCACACACTAGTGGACACTGGACACTTTTGGATTGTGTGAGGCCCACTAAATATCAGAGCGCTATGTCACAGGCAGAAATTGGCTAGTGTATCACAAACTACAAGGTGTATGTAGAATTGGGCAGAATAGGAATCTCCCTAGAGTGTAGGTCTGTAAGAACGGAACAAGTCCTCCACTTATCCTTCCACAGTGACACACAGATAGCTTCACTGTGGCCGTGATAACAGCCGTTACACGGCACTGAGAGGAGCGTGCACGTACACGGCTGTCCGGTGTACGTAAAATTGTCAAGCTCCGTGTTTTTTAAGTATACGGACTGACAGACGCTGTCTCTCTATAGTTTTGAATGTGATCAAACAGCAAATATATTTAACTGTTTGAAAGCTAGACAAAACTAGTAGGTGCAGGTCTGTAAGAACGGAACATGTCCTCGACTTATTCTCACAGAGTGACACACAGATAGCTTCACTGTGGCCGTGATAACAGCCGTTACACGGTACTGAGAGGAGCGCGCACGTACACGGCTGTCCGGTGTATGTAAAATTGTCAAGCTCCGTGTTTTTTAAGTATACGGACTGACACACGCTGTCTCTCTATAGTTTTGAATGTGATTAAACAGCAAATATATTTAACTGTTTGAAAGCTAGACAAAACTAGTAGGTGCAGGTCTGTAAGAACGGAACATGTCCTCGACTTATTCTCACAGAGTGACACAGATAGCTTCACTGTGGCTGTGATAACAGCCGTTACACGGTACTGTGTGAGGAGCGTACACCGCTGTATGGTGTGAAAAAATGCACGCTCAGTACCTCAGCAGGACAAAAAAAAAAATTGGGATTGCTTTTAAAAAAGCAGTTTGCAGAGCAGTGGGTAAACAGCAATGCAGCTGTCAGGAAGCCTTAGAAGGCAGCCTAACAACCAACACCGCTGATCCACCACAATATAGCCTCCCCTTGCACTGCACACACAGTGACTGGTGTGTTGTACAGGCAAAATCGCTAGCAGCATAGAATCATAGAATCGTAGAGTTGGAAGGGACCTCCTGGGCCATCTGGTCCAACCCCCTGCTCAAAGCAGGATTCGCTAAATCATCCCAGTCAGATGTCTGTCCAGCCTCTGTTTGAAGACTTCCATTGAAGGAGAACTCACCACTTCTCGTGGCAGCCTGTTCCACTCATTGATCACTCTAACTGTCAAAAAGTTTTTTCTAATATCTAATCTGTGTCTCTTCCCATTCAGTTTCATCCCATTGCTTCTAGTCTTTCCTTGTGCAAATGAGAATAAAGTTGATCCTTCTACAATGTGACAGCCCTTTAGATATTTGTAGACAGCTATTAAGTCTCCTCTCAGTCTTCTCTTTTGCAAACTAAACATTCCCAAATCCTGCAACCTTTCCTCATAAGACAGGGTTTGCAGACCGGTCACCATTCTGGTCGCTCTTTTCTGAACTTGCTCCAGTTTGTTGATGTCTTTTTTAAAATGTGGTGCCCAAAACTGGACACAATATTCCAGATGAGGTCTGACCAAAGAGGAGTAGAGGGAAATAATGACTTCACGTGATCTAGACTGTATGCTTCTGTTAATACATCCTAGAATTGCATTTGCCTTTTTTGCTGCTGCATCACACTGTTGACTCATATTCAATCTGTGATCTATTAGTATACCCAAGTCTTTTTCACATGTGCTGTCACTTAGCCCTATTCCTCCCATTCTATATATGCTTTTTTCATTTTTATTGCCCAGATGTAGTACTTTGCATTTCTCCCTGTTAAAAACCATTCTGTTAGTTGCTGCCCACTTCTCCAGTTTATTTAAATCTTTTTGAATCCTCTCTCTCTCTTCTCTAGTATTAGCTATCCCTCCTAGCTTTGTGTCATCAGCAAATTTAATCAGTTTACCCTCAATTCCTTCATCTAAATCGTTGATAAAGATGTTGAACAATACAGGGCCCAGGACAGAGCCCTGTGGTACCCCACTTGAGACATTCTTCCAACTGGATGTGCAGCCATTTACGACCACTCTTTGGGTCCGATCACTAAGCCAGTTATGAATCCACCTAACAGTTGCCTTGTCCATTCCATACTTAGTCATTTTTTCAATAAGGATTGTATGAGAGACTTTGTCAAATGCTTTGCTGAAGTCAAGATATACTATATCTACAGCATTTCCTTGATCCACCCAATCAGTGATACCGTCATAGAAGGAAATTAAGTTAGTCTGACATGACTTATTAGTTAGAAACCCATGCTGACTCTGTTTAATCACTTCATTCTTATCCAGGTATTGACATACATGTTGTTTAATAATTTGTTCAAAGATCTTTCCTGGTATAGAAGTCAGACTCACCGGCCTATAGTTGCCTGGGTCCACCTTCTTCCCCTTTTTGAAGATAGGAACAACATTTGCTCTTCTCCAGTCTTCTGGCACTTCTCCTGTTCTCCAAGAATTTTCAAAGATTATGGAGAGGGGTTCAAAAATTTCTTCTGCTATCTCCTTCAGTACTCTGGGGTGTAATTCATCTGGACCTGGAGACTTGAATTCATTTAGGTTAACTAAGTGTTTCCTCACTATCTTTCTGTTTATAGATATCCTGGATTCTTCTATTCCCTTAATAGGACAGTGAATAACAGTTGATGTTGCATTTCCTTTCTGAGAGAAAACAGATGCAAAATAGGAATTTAAAAGTTCAGCCTTCTCAACATCCTGTCTTACCATTTCATCATTTTCATCCTGTAAAAATCCTATAGCATCTTTGACTTTTCTTTTACTTTTGACATATCCCCAAAATCCTTTATTATTGCTTTTGACATCTCTTGCAAGCCTCAGTTCATTTTCAGCTTTAGCTAATCTGAATTGTGCCCTGCAGGTTCTGCAGACAGCATTATATTCTTCTTTAGATATGCCTCCCTCTTTCCATTTTATAAACATTTTTTTCTTCCTTTTTAGCATGTGCTTAAGTTCTGTGTTCATCCATCCTGGTTTCCTTAAATGCTTCCTATTCTTCCCTCTTTTCGGAATTGTTAACAACTGTGCTTTGAGAATTTCATTTTTCAAGATTTCCCATCCTTCCTGGACATTTTTGTCTTTAAGGATATCCAGCCATTGGATCCCTCCAATTCTCTTTCTGAATCCCTTAAAATCTGCCTTTCTGAAATCTAACCTTGACGTCTGAGTCTTCACAGGTCTTCCACCTCTAGTTATCCAAAATTCTAAAATAGCATGGTCGCTACCTCCTAGGGTCCCAGCCACTTTTACCTCCTCAACCATTTCCTCCCTGTTTATAAGGATTAGATCCAAGGTAGCAGTTCCCCTTGTTTTCTCCCTTACCTTTTGGAAGATAAAGTTGTCAGCAAGAGAGGATAAGAATTTCCTTGACCTGTTAGTTTTGCCTGAGAGAGATTCCCAACAAATGTCTGGATAGTTGAAATCTCCCATGACAACTATGTCATATTTTTTGGAGAACTTGGCCATCTGATGCATAAAGAGTTCATCTATATCTTCGGCTTGCACAGGCGGCCTGTAGTAAATGCCTACAATGGTGTCCTTTCCATTGTTCTGTCCTTGTATTCTTACCCAAACAGTTTCCACAGAACTCCCAGTCTCTGAAGCTTCAATCTCTGTGCAGATATACGCGTTTCGAACATACAATGCGACACCCCCTCCTCGTTTATCAAGTCTGTTTCTTGCAAATAAGTTGTATCCTTCTAGTCTTGTATTCCAATCATGTGTATTGTCCCACCAAGTTTCAGTGATTCCAATTACATCATATTTCTTTTCCTGTGTTAGTAGTTCCAATTCTCCTTGTTTGTTGCCCATGCTTTGTGCATTAGTATAGAAACATTTTAGTTTGTGATTGGTTTCTCTTTCTCCAATATTTTTATTAATTAGATTCTTTCGTCTTTGTTCTTCCTTTCCACTTCTAATAGCAGGGTTCTCAATAGCATTTGTCAGGTGTATGGCTTTTTCTGGTCTTTTGCTTCCCTTCCCATGTTGTTCTAGTTTAAAGCTCTCCTTACAAGTGTAGCAAGGCGACTTCCAAATACATGCGTTCCAGTCTTCGTAAGGTGCACCCCATCTCTAGCAAGTAGTCCATCGTATAAGTAGTTCACTCCGTGATCCAGAAATCCAAATCGTTGCTGACGGCACCATCGACGTAGCCAGTTGTTCACCTGCAGAATCTTATTCCACCTCCTTGTTCCATGGCCATCCACTGGGAGGATGGAAGAGAAGACCACCTGCGCTCCCAGTTCTTTCACTTTCTTGCCTAAGTCTTCAAAGTCTCTGCAGATGATTTCCAGGTCGTTTCTTGCGGTGTCATTTGTCCCCACATGTAGTAGCAGGAATGGGTAGTCATCTGTAGGTCTGAAGAGTCCTGATATCCTGTCAGACACATCTTTAATTTTTGCACCTGGAAGACAGCACATTTCTCTTGTAGTTATATCCGGTCTGCAGATAGCGGCCTCTGTTCCTCTCAGCAGGGAATCCCCCATGACCACCACTCTCCGTTTCTTCTTCACAACATTTTTCTTTCTCCATCCAGGAGGACTCTGAGGGCGTACAAGGTTGCTGTTTGTTGGCAAAGTCTTATCCTGATGTATTTCTTCATCGTTTTCCTGCGTGAGAGCCTGGTACTGGTTTCTGAGCAGTATGGGTGCTGACTGCCTCCTGATCCTCCTGCTTCTCTGGGTCACATATCTCCATTCCTCTGTTTCTTCAGGTGCACTTCGAATTTCTTCTCTTTCTGTAACATGAAGAGATAATTCTGCTCTGTCCAAGAACTCTTCACCTTCCTTAATGATCTTCAACGTAGCTAACCTCTCTTCGAGATTTTGCAACTTTTCCTCCAACAGGGACACAAGCTTGCATTTGTGGCATGTGAAGTTTGGCTTTTCCACTGGTAAATCTGTGAACATGTAGCAAGAAATGCAGCTCACCAAATGGCTCCTGGCCTCTTCCATCTTGAGATTTCTTAAGAACGATGAAAGATGAGCCTGGTTTTCCGATTTCCTCTTTTCAGCTGCAACCACCAAAACCCAGTGATCGTTGAGCTCGCGGAGACTCTTCACTTATCCCAGAAGGCACTGGGAATATGCAAATGATCTCCTCAAGACTCTTCCCCTGGTTTTCCGATTTCCTCTTTTCAGCTGCAACTGCCAAAACCCAGTGATCGTTGAGCTCGCGGAGACTCTTCACTTATCCCAGAAGGCACTGGGAATATGCAAATGATCTCCTCAAGACTCTTCCCCTGGTTTTCCGATTTCCTCTTTTCAGCTGCAACCGCCAAAACCCAGTGATCGTTGAGCTCGCGGAGACTCTTCACTTATCCCAGAAGGCACTGGGAATATGCAAATGATCTCCTCAAGACTCTTCCCCTGGTTTTCCGATTTCCTCTTTTCAGCTGCAACCGCCAAAACCCAGTGATCGTTGAGCTCGCGGAGACTCTTCACTTATCCCAGAAGGCACTGGGAATATGCAAATGATCTCCTCAAGACTCTTCCCCTGGTTTTCCGATTTCCTCTTTTCAGCTGCAACCGCCAAAACCCAGTGATCGTTGAGCTCGCGGAGACTCTTCACTTATCCCAGAAGGTACTGGGAATATGCAAATGATCTCCTCAAGACTCTTCCCCTGGTTTTTTGCAGAAGCAGTTTTTTTTTCTTCTTCCCTGCCTAACGCTCTCCCTACAGAATCAGCAGCAGCAACCTCTCCCTATGCTAAGATCGGCAGAAGTAAGATGGCGGTCGGTGTGCACGCCCTTTTATAACCCCTGTGACGCCCACCAAAGCAAGCCAATCACTTGCATGCCCTTCTGAAAGATGGTGGTGACCCCTGCCTATGTCATCACGTTGCCCACAGTGTCTGTGGATCCTGATTGGCTGAAAAAGAGCGCAAAACAAACTTTTGAAACGCGACTTTGGCGCGTAAGTCGCCGACCTCGTGGCCGACCTCATCCTAGGGTCGGGTTTCGTTTCATGAAACCCGACTTTGCCAAAAGTCGGCGACTTTTGAAATTTTTCCACCCGTTTCGCTCAACTCTACTTGCATGCCCTTCTGAAAGATGGTGGTGACCCCTGCCTATGTCATCACGTTGCCCACAGTGTCCGGGGATCCTGATTGGCTGAAAAAGAGCGCAAAACAAACTTTTGAAACGCGACTTTGGAGCGTAAGTCGCCGACCTCGTGACCGACCTCATCCTAGGGTCGGGTTTCGTTTCATGAAACCCGACTTTGCCAAAAGTCGGCGACTTTTGAAATTTTTCGACCCGTTTCGCTCAACTCTAGTCAAATTATCCCCCTTCCTATTTTTTCCTTTTAAACATTCCTCCTGTGTTTTTACTTTGTTATCCCTACATGCACTAATTATCAAGTTTTTTGGGTATCTTTTTTCCTTAAATTTTCTTTTTAGAATTTTAGACTGAGCTACATAATCAGATTCTCTCGTACAATTCTTTCAATGGTCAGAATTAGTCACTATTATGCGAAAGCATTGGGGCATTTTGCAAGCTGACCCAATTCTTAAAAAAATACTGCCCAACCGCCCTTTAATGGTACCAAGACGTTCAAGAAATTTAAAAGACCTGTTAGTACAGAGTCATTACTCTGGTGGCTCTCCCTTAGTGAAAAATCCTCAGCTCAATGTTTTTTCCCTTGTAACTCTTGCAAAGCTTGTGCCAACAATATTAAAAGTAAGACCTTTCAGAATCATGACAATTCAAGAACATATGAGATACGTAAATCACTCACCTATGCCTCTAAGGGAGTTGTCTATCATGCGCGGTGTCCCTGCAATAAAATCTAGGTGGGACTCACGACTAGGGAATTGAGAATATGTATGAGAGAACATGTTAGGGACATCCTAAAAGCAGCGGAGATTGAGGATGTAGGTACCTTAAAAACATTACAAAGGCACTTTAAATTGTTTCATGGTTGCAACCCCAGTGGTTTAAAAATCCAAGCCATTGATCAGGTTAATTTGGGTTGTAGAGGGGGCAATTTGGGAAAAGCCTTAGCACAAAAAGAGAGCAGATAGATTTACCTGCTGGGAACAATGACACCACAGGGTCTCAATGAAACCCTGGGTTTCAATGCGTTTTTGTAATTTTGGGTCCCTTTTGAATTGAATTTTATTCTTGTTTTTGGTATATGTTTGTGTTTTTAATTTTTTTGTTTTTAACAGTTTTTCTCGTTTATTTATAATATAGCAAGGAACTATTTGTAATAAAGAGAACTTATCATGGTGTGGTGCTGGAAAACCTTTATGAGTATCCTGTGAGGCGGACTTTCACCATATGGACAAAGATGAAGATCTTGAATTTTCCCAAAAAAAATTATATATTGCTTTATAATTTTATGAATTTTATGATATTGTCCCTGGAATATTTATAAAAAGAATATGTGTAATTTGTATCTGAAGAGGGGTATATTACTACATTATTATTAGTATTATATTATTTGGTATAGTATACTGGGGTTTTGGATAATTAATCACTTGTATGTATTATATTTATTTTTGACTAATTGTAGTGTATGTTTTGATGTTGATTATATTCACTTTATAACTTGATAACAATAATTATTTATTTATTTTGTTAAAATATGATTGATTCATGGGAGTATTTATTCATATTGGTGTGATGCTGTTGAGGTCAAACTCTCTAGTATATGATATTTAAGATAATTTGCACCACATTTATTGATATACTTTTTTGCCCAATATAGTCTGATCTCGGCACCTGGCCAGCGCAGTTCGGGACAACCCATGGCTTCCAAGTATGCTCAATGAAGGTGACGTATAGCGAATTTCGCTTGCGTTCCATGAGCAGTAACTTAGGAAACCTTATTTATAATGGGAGAAGTCCTTGGTAATCACGCATGCGCAATTACAAAGCCGGGTGGACCGACATGAGTTACAGCTGTAACCAGTAATATTTATAGACGGGCCTTCTAATGACACACATATACGCCCCAGGGCCAGTAGAGATTACACCTCAATGTAACAGGCTGAAATTGGATGGTGTATGACAAGGTAGAGGGGGTATATAGTATTGGTGAGAATTTGAATCTCACTAGAGATTTGAGGACGCTGAACTATTGTCTCAGGCCCAGAAGAGATTACACCTCAATGTAACAGGCTGATATTGGATGGTGTATGACAAGGTGGAGGGTGTATATAGTATTGGTGAGAATTTGAATCTCACTATAGATTTGAGGAAGCTGAACTAGTATCTCAGAATCAGTAGAGATTATACCTCAATGTAACAGGCTGAAATTGGATGGTGTATGACAAGGTGGAGGGTGTATATAGTATTGGTGAGAATTTGAAACTCACTAGAGATTTGAGGACACTGAACTAGTATCTCAGACCCAGTAGAGATTACACCTCAATGTAACAGGCTGATATTGGATGGTGTATGACAAGGTGGAGGGTGTATATAGTATTGGTGAGAATTTGAATCTCACTATAGATTTGAGGATGCTGAACTAGTATCTCAGAATCAGTAGAGATTATACCTCAATGTAACAGGATGAAATTGGATGGTGCATGACAAGGTGGAGGGTGAATACAGTATTAGTGAGAATTTGAATCTCACTATAGATTTGAGGACGCTGAACTAGTATCTCAGGGCCAGTAGAGATTACACCTCAATGTAACAGGCTGAAATTGGATGGTGTATGACAATGTAGAGGGGGTATATAGTATTGGTGAGAATTTGAATCTCACTATAGATTTGAGGATGCTGAAATAGTATCTCAGGGCCAGTAGAAATTACATCTCAATGTAACAGGCTGAAATTGGATGGTGTATGACAAGGTGGAGGATGTATATATTATTGGTAATATAGTAACATAGTAACATAGTTATTAAGGTTGAAGGAAGACTTTAAGCCCATCTAGTTCAACCCATATCCTATCCTAACTTGCCCTAACATGTTGATCCAGAGGAAGGCAAAAAAAATCCCATGTGGCAAACAGTAATCTTCACATTGGGGAAAAAAATTCCTTCCCGTCTCAACATACGGCAATCAGACTAGCTCCCTGGATCAACGCAATATTAAGGAAACTAGTGTACATACCCTGTAATAATATACTTTTCAAGAAAGGCATCCAGTCCCTTCTTAAATTTTATTAGGTAATCACTCATTACAACATCATATGGCAGAGAGTTCCATAGTCTCACTGCTCTTACAGTAAAGAATCCGCGTCTGTGAGTATGCTTAAACCTTCTTTCCTCCAGACGTAGAGGATGCCCCCTTGTCCCCGTCACAGGTCTAAGAGTAAAAAGATCATTAGAAAGGTCTTTTGTATTGTCCCCGCATATATTTATACATTGTAGTAAGATCACCCCTAAGCCTTCGTTTTTCCAAACTAAATAACCCCAGGTGTAATTGTGGCGCCCCTGAGGCTCAGTCGCCACAGAGGTACTGCAGCTTCCTCTCTTCTAAGGTGTGGTGCCCCACCATCCAGCTAAGTTGGAGGCTCCTGACCACGCTCCAACACTCGCACCCCACACAATAGAGTTGTTCAGCACAACCACATTGCGGCTCTTTGCTTAGAGAGAAGCAGAGCACCTTTGGTGGTTCCCTGCATGGAACACTAGACATGCTGGGAGGTGGGTGGAGTTCAGAAAATATATTTATGAGCGGGATGGTTTAGGATAACGGGTTAGTCTGACAGGAGGTCAGTGAGGAAAGAAGCCACTCGGGAGGAGTGGGTATCCCTGGAAGAAGGGATGGAGGAAGGAGTGCTGCAGCTGCCTCAATGACCTCAGCCAGGTGGCACAGGAAAGGAAAGGAGAGAAGGAGAAGGACATTGACCTGAAGCCTGAGCTTCCATAGAAGGGAAAGGACAAGTACGGAACGTAGGAGTAAAAGGGAACACAGAGGATGTGGCTTAGAGGAAGAACCCTGCCTAGAAGTTCTAAGCGCAAGGCCGGTCCCGGTCCCCGAGGTTGTATGAACACTAATGGTTCTGCAGCAGACACCGGTGGAGTAGTGGGCTGTAAATGCACTACTCCCATCTAAGACTTGAGGGCACAACAGCAATACGGATAGAGAGCCGGGACTTAGGAGTAGAGAGTCCCCGAAGCAGGCTACAACTGCCTGCCGTGCAAGTAGAGTTCTTGGGAACATCTGTCAGGAGGAACTCCAGAGTACCACGGTACTGGAGATCTTCACACTTAAAGGCGCTATAGAGGAGACGTTCAGGGAAAGCCACATAAGTTGGCAGAGTGTGGAAGGGAGCTTTCCATCTTGCCTGGAGGTTGACTGAGTCCCTGACCCGGAGGACACGGCACAGAAGCGGGCACTACAGACTGTAAGTAAAGCTTTGGAACTACATGCCCTGGTGTCCTCCATTCCTTCCTGCGTCCGTCCGCCTGACACTGCTACATCTCCTGCACCAGACACTACATCACCTAAGTGTCTCCACATCTTCACTGCCCTGGGACAACAGCCCTGCCTGTGGAGGGCTATACCACCATTGCTGCACCACACCATCTGTCCCAGAGGATCTGCATGCAGCGTCGGCTTAACACCTCCCTTGCTGAACACCACAGGTGGCGTCACAAACTATTCATCCAAACCATTACATTCCCCCATTACTTGGGCACCCAGGGCCACGGTCCGGGTCACCGCTGCTGTGACTCATCCCACTGATACCGGCCCAGTACCGAGTACCCCATAGCCCTGGGAGGGCGACCCATAATAACCTGTCTTGGTATTGCAGACCCCCTAGTTACCTTGGTCGCCCTTCTCTGCACCCGCTCCAGTTCAGCTATGTCTTTCTTATACACCGGAGACCAGAACTGTACACAGTATTCTAAGTGTGGTCGCACTAGTGACTTATATAGTGGTAA
Source organism: Dendrobates tinctorius (assembly GCF_039654945.1). Taxonomy (NCBI): domain Eukaryota; kingdom Metazoa; phylum Chordata; class Amphibia; order Anura; family Dendrobatidae; genus Dendrobates; species Dendrobates tinctorius. The sequence continues at coordinate 6,129,718 of NW_027361768.1, forward strand.
AATTATGTTCTCCTCACGAGCATCTATGCCTCTTTTAATGCATCCCATTATTTTATTTGCCTTTGCAGCAGCTGCCTCACACTCTCCACTAAATGTGAGTTTGTCATCCACCATACACCCAGGTCTTTTTCAGTGACAGTTTTTTCCAGTGTTTTACAATTAAGCACATAATTATACATCCTGTTCGCTCTACCCAAGTGCATGACCTTACATTTATCCCCATTAAAGCTCATTTGCCATTGTTCAGCCCAAGCTTCTAGTTTACATAAATCCTCCTGTAATATAAAATTGTGCTCCTCTGTACTGATTACCCTGCAGAGTTTAGTGTCATCTGCAAATATTGAAATTCTACTCTCTATGCCCCCTACAAGGTCAATAAATATGTTAAAGAGAAGCGGGCCCAAAACTGACCCCTATGGTACCCCACTGCTAACCGTGACCCAGTCCAAGTGTGCTCCATTAATAACCACCCTTTGTTTCCTATTCCTGAGCCAGCTCTTAACCCACCTACACATATTTTCCCCTATCCCTATTGTTCTCATTTTATGTATCAACCTTTTGTGTGGCACCATATCAAAAGCTTTTGAAAAGTCCATGTACACCATATCTACTGCATTCCCTTGGTCCAGTCCTGAACTTACCTCTTCATAAAAGCTTATTAGATTAGTCTGACAGGAACGGTCCCTTATAAACCCATGTTGATATTGGGTCATGAGGTTATTCTTCTCCAGATACTCCAGTATAGTATCTCTTAGAAAACCCTCCAGGATTTTACCCACAGTTGAGGTTAAACTTACTGGCCTATAAATTCCAAGTTCAGTTTTTGTCCCCTTTTTGAATATTGGCACCACATTTGCTATATGCCAGTCCTGTGGTACAGACCCTGTTATTATGGAATCTTTAAAGATTAAAAATAATGGTCTATCTATGACTGTGCTTAATTCCTGCAGTACTCGGGGGTGTATCCCATCCGGGCCCGGGGATTTGTCAATTTAAGTGATTTTTAGACACCGCCATACTTCCTGCTGGGTTAAGCAGGTGACATTTAATGGAGAATTTTTATCCCTGATCATGTTATCCGTCATGGGATTTTCTTGTGCAAATACTATTGAAAAAAAGTAATTTAGCATATTGGCTTTTTCCTCATCCTCATCCACCATTTCACTCAGACAATTTTTAAGGGGGCCAACACTATCATATTTTAGCTTCTTACTATTTATGTAGTTAAAGAATATTTTGAGATTATTTTTACTTTCTCTGGCAATGAATCTCTCTGTCTCAGTCTTTGCTGTCTTGATTTGCTTTTTACAGAATTTATTTAATTTTCTGTATTTATTTAATGCCTCATCACTACCTACTTGCTTTAATTCTCTAAATGCTTTCTTTTTGTCCCTTTTTGCGCCCCTTACAGCTCTATTTAGCCATAGTGGTTTCCTTCTATTTCTAGCATGTTTATTCCCATATGGTATATATTGTGCACAGGTCCTATTTAGGATGCTAATAAATGTCTCCCATTTTCTTTGTGTATTTTTATGTCTCAGGAAATCGTCCCAGTTAATTGCACCAAGATCATCTCTCATCCGTTGTAAATTTGCCTTCCTGAAGTTTAGTGTCCTTGTAAACCCTCTACTACACATCTTATTAAAGGATACATGAAAACTTATTATTTTGTGATCACTATTACCCAAGTGACCCTCAACCCTTATATTTGATATGCGGTCTGGCCTGTTGGTTAACCCCTTAGCAACCGCTGATACGCCTTTTAACGGCGGTAACTAAGTGTATTAAAACCACAGCGCCGCTAATTCACGGCACTGTGGAGAAAGTGAATAGCGCCCCCCAGTGTCGGATTTTCTCCGGGGTCTCGGCAACCGGGGGTAGCCGAGACCACAGAGAACATGAATCGGGTGGTTTTTACCGACCCAGCTTTTGCGATTGCCGTTATTAACCCTATAACGGCAACTGAAAAAAAAACAAAAAGCCGCGATTTTGCATTAAATTTCTCTTTCCTCTGATGTGATTGCACATCAGAAGAGAACTAGGGTCCACGGTCCACTCCCGGTGGTCCCGTGTCCCGCCGGCGTCCTCCGGTGGGCGCCGCCATCTTGGATACGGAAGAAAATGGCGGGCACATGCGCAGTGCGCCCGCCGGGAATCTGCCTGCTTTGGCTGACAGATTCCATTCATTCAATCATTTTGATCATTATGATAAACTATCATAGTGATCAAAATAAAAAAATAGTACATAACCCCCCCGTTTATCACCCCCTTAGTTAGGCCAACATAACGAAATAAAGAAAATATATTTTTTTTCTGTTTTCCATTAGGGTTAGGGCTAGGGTTAGGGTTGGGCTAGGGTTAGGGCTAGGGTTAGAATTAGGGTTAGGGCGAACTAGGATTAGGGTTAGAATTATGATTAGGGATTAGGGTTGGATTAGGGTTAGGGTTGGGATTAGGGTTAGGGGTGTGTTGGGGTTAGGGTTGGAGCAAGAAATGAGGGGTTTCCACTATTTACCAACTTTGGGGGTCTAAAAATTGGGGTCTAAAAAATCACTTTTGTGGAAATAAAAGAGACTTTTTATTTTCACGGCTCTGCGTTTATAAACTTTTGTGAAGCGCTTGGAGGTTCAAAGTGCTCACCACACATCTAGATAAGCTCCTTGGGGGGTCTAATTTCCAAAATTGGGTCACCTGTCGACGGTTTCCACTGTTTAGGCCCATCAGGGGCTCTGCAAACGCAACATGATGCCCGCAGACCATTCCATCAAAGTCTGCATTCCAAAATAGCACTACTTCCCTTCCAAGCTCTCCCATGCGCCCAAACAGTGGTTGCCCCCCCCATATGGGGTATCAGCATAATCAGGACAAATCGCACAATAACTGTGGGGGTATGATTTCTCCTTATACCCTTGTAAAAATAAAAATTTGGGGGCGAAAAGATCATTTTTGTGGAAAAAAATGATTTTTTATTTTCACGGCTCTACGTTATAATCTTCTGTGAAGCACTTGAAGGTTCAAAGTGCTCACCACACATCTAGATAAGTTCCTTAAGGGGTCTAGTTTCCAAAATGGGGTCACTTGTTGGAGGTTTTCACTGTTTAGGCACATTAAGGGCTCTCTGAACGCAACATGGCATCCGATCTCAATTCCAGCCAATTCTGCATTGAAAAAGTCAAACGGCGCTCCATCCCTTGTGAGCTCTGCCATGTGCTGAAAAAGTGGTTTACCCCCACATATGGGGTATCGGCGTATTCACGAGAAGTTGTACAACAAATTTTGTGGTTGATTTTCTCTTTTAACACTTGTGAAAATAAAAAAAATTGGTTCTGAAGTAAATTTTTTTCAAAAAAAATTTAATTATTAATTTTTTCCTTCCACATTGCTTAAGTTCCTGTGAAGCACATAAAGGGTTAATAAACTTCTTGAATGTGGTTTTGAGCACCTTGGGGGGTCTAGTTTTTAGAATGGTGCCACTTTGGGGTATTTTCTGTCATGTACACCCCTCAAAATGACTTTAAATGTGACGTGGTCCCTAAAAAAAATGGTTTTGTAAATTTTGTTATAAAAATGAGAAATCGGTGGTCAACTTTTAACTCTTATAACTTCCTAACAAAAAAAAATTTTGCTTCCAAAATTGTGCTGATGTAAAGTAGACATGTGAGAAATGTTATTTATTAAGAAATTTGTGTGACACATCTCTGTGATTTAAGGGCATAAAAATTTAACGTTTTAAAATTGCAATATTTTCAAAATTTTCGCCATATTTCCATTTTTTTCATAAATAAACACAAGACTTATCGAAGAAATTTTACCACTTTCATGAAGTACTATATGTCACGAAAAAACATTCTGAGAATCAGCAGGATCCATTAAAGCGTTCCAGAGTTATGACCTCATAAAGTGACAGTGGTCAAAATTGTAAAAATTGGCCTGGTCATTAAGCTGCAAAATGGCTCTGTCACTAAGGGGTTAATATTAGGTCTAGCAGTGCCCACCCTCTTGTTGGGTCCTGAACCAGTTGTGAAAGGTAATTGTCTCTCAAGTATGGCAGCAGGCAGCCTAAGGCCTCTTTCACACATCAGGTTTTCACCGTCAGGCGCGATCCGGCGCTTTTGACAAAAACCGGATCCGGCGAAATGCAATGCCGGATCCGGTTTCCCCCCCATTGACTTGCATTAGAGCCGGATCGAGCCGGATGGCCATGCGTTTCATCCGATTTTCGCCGGATCCGGCAATGTGACGCGATCCGGCGTCTGGAAAAAACGGCTACTGTAACGTTTTTTGTCTCCGGCGAAAAAGCCGGACACGCCGAATTCGGCGTGTCCGGCTTTTTCATACAATGAAAGCCTATGAGCGCCGCAATGCGCCTGATCCGGCGACAGCCGGATCCGGTGGCCGGATCCGTTTTTTTTGGTCTGAGCATGCTCAGTAGCTCTGCCCACAAGACATATATAAAAGCAAGACAGTGGGACCCTCAGCCACACCCAACATGCCACCCAAGCCAAGAACCAGGAGCAGGAGAAGGCAGGAGACATCTGCAGCAGCACCATCAGCACCACCCCAAATGGAGCAGCATGCTGAACAACGGGAGGGGAGTCCAGCAGCAGAAGAGAGACGGTAATTATCAAATCCCCCATTCCTCCAAACTAGGGCTATGGAATATCAAGATATTCATTGGCCCTTTGTTTCTCTTTATTCAACAGCCGCCCAAGAGATGCAGCAGCAGCAGCAGCAATGGCAGCAGCAGGAACACCACCCACAGCCATGGAGTCTGGCCAGCAGGAAGACAGCACATCTTCTTCTGGGAGCCCTCCCTCGCATCGTCAGCGTTTGACGGTAAGTTTTTATTTCCAAAATCCATCATCTCTGTAATATATGTCTATTCATTGCCTTTTATTTCAAAACAGGAATCACAAGATGAAGAGGAGCTCCCAGAAGAAGAAGGAAGGGGTGGACAGACACTTGGAGTGGGCTCACAATTGGTAAGTTTTTTGCATCAAACGCAGAAACACAACATCACACTACACACAACACATAGAAAACAATGTTCTGCAGACCACACACAGCAAACAAATGCCTACATCTAAAGACATAACATTTTTTGTTTTCTTCTCTAGTCTTCCCAATCTGGTGCTCGGCCAAGAGGTCCTCGCAGTGCCTCCCAGGGTCGTCGGCGACAGCAACGCGGCAGTCACCAGCGTGTAAGTATAAATATTTTTGCTTTGTTTTTTTGCACTTTTTATTTCATTTCTTTTGTGGAGGCTAATTATGTTATTTTTGTCTTTTTCTTTAACAGCCTTCACAGCGTGCTCCCGTCTCTGACGGTGAGGATGGAGGAATCGATGTGGACCACCTCATCGATCTCGTCAGAGAAAGGGAGCCGCTATGGAATATGGCTGACCGCCGCCACGCTGACCTTATCGTTACCCGACGACTCTGGGAGGAAATCTGTTCGCTCCTTGTGGACCGCTGGGAGGACCTCGAAGCTCGGGCCCAGATTAAAGAGCGTAAGTATATACAGTACCGGTTGCTTGATTTAAACCAGTGTTTCCCGAACTCCAGTCCTCGTGGTCCCCACGGATCATGTGTTCAGGATTTCTATTTACTTTGGAAATCCTGAAAACATGATCCCTGGGGACCATGAGGACTGGAGTTTGGGAAACACTGATGTTGTATACTAACCACTTTGTCCTTTCTCATTTCAGGGGAGAGAATTGTGAAGCGGTGGCCGTCTGTGAGGGATCGTTTCAAGAAGGAGTTCAATAAAGAGATGCGGGCCCCGAGTGGATCTGGAGGACGCAGGAGCAAGTACAAGTACGCACGAGCCCTGTCGTTCCTCCGGGATACAATGCTCACCAGAAGGTAAATATTACACCCCACATGTGACAAAAAAATGTTTAGATGTACCTTTTTTTTTTTTCAGCCAGGGCCATACCATGTCACTATTTTAATTGTTTTTTTTTCTCTTTATTCCACAGCACGGTGAGCAGCACTCGGGAGCCTGCACGATTGGACCCTTCTGAGGCGATCCCTGAGGAGACCGGCACCGAGGGACACTTCGACCGCCCCGCTACATCTGCACCTTCCCAGCCTTCCCACACATTCGACCCATCTGTCCCATCCACCAGCACAGGAGCATCGTGGCCGCCTACATTACATGAAGCTGCTGGTGAGGAGATCGATTTCCCTTTACCCCACCCTTCTGCCCCTGCCACCTCTAGTACACCTGCGGGTACTGGGCGGCAGCGGCAGAGGGGTCAGGAAAAGAGTTATGTGCCAGAGTTCTTGCATCTGAATGCATCTTTCCAGAACTGTCTAAAAGTCTTGTCAGAGCAAATCTCCGCAGGCTTTCAGCAGATCAACTCCAGCATTCTGGAGGTGAAGACACTTCTGCAAACCATGCATTCAGAAGCAAGATCTTCGCCAAACCACACCTTTTTCAGGTCTGTTGTGGAGCGCATGGAAACGCTCTCTCCTACCCAGCAGATGCATGTAATGCATTCGTGCCACGGTGCTCTACAGCAGGTTACCTCCCAACCTCCACCTCCCACCACTGTAGTTCCTCCACCTGCACCCCCTCCAGCCACTTTCCATCCTCCCCCTCCTATTACATCTGCACCCCCTCCAGCCACTTTCCATCCTCCCCCTCCTATTACATACCAGCAACCTCCCCAGTACCAGCAACCTCCCCAGTACCAGCAACCTCCCCAGTACCAGACATCTCCCCACTTCCAGCAACCTGCCCCGTACCAAACTCCTTCCCCGTACCAAACTCCTTCCCCGTACCAAACTCCTTCCCCATACAACTTTCCATCAACATCATCTGCTCCTACAGTCCCTGCCCAACCCTCCACTCCACCGCCCACCACCTCTTCTGCCTCCCACATGTCCACCCATTCTGTAGCTTTTTCCACACCATCACCTCTAACTGTTCCTTCCCCACCACGATCCCAGTCCTCTCTCCACACTCCCATTGTCGAAGTGTCCCGCAGCCCCTCCAGCAGTATTTCCACCCCACACTACACAGATTTATGATGTGTTTTGTAATAAAAATGCCCAGTTGGTTTCAAACCTTTATTAAAAAAGTTTTTTTAACTTTAAAAACAGTTTACAAAAAAAAAATATTTTAAATAAAAGTTAAATTATTGTTTACACTGGTTGTCTGTCATTTCTTTCTGCGGCGAAATATGTTTAAAAAAAAGGTTAAATACAGGGTATTTAAAAGGTAAAAAGGTATTCAAAACCAGGTATATAACTGTGGGTAAATTTTAGCTTTTTGCCACAGTTGTGTTCCTGGTTGTGTTTGAAGCAAAGTATTTCACCTAAAAAGTTGTGTTTATTGTTGGTGATTTCCTAACAATGTACACAACTTTTGTTAAAAGGTGAAATACTTTGCATAAAACACAACCAGGTACACACCTGTGGCCTAAAGCTAAAAATAGAGACCATGACAAGATAGCCAACTTTGGTTGGCAAAGGTATATACTGTTGGTACAGAAGCAATATCAAACAATGTAGGATAGATCTTCAGCTCACCTGGTTCAGCCTGCCCAGTCCTCCTTTCCATAATCTCGGTGCACGGAGTGGATCCATCCCCATCTGGGAGAAATGCTCAATGAAAAAAAGTTTTTTATAGTTCCAGCACACGATGTGAAAAAATTAAGAAAAGCCTTTATTTAATCCATAATTAAAAAATGCAATTCCAGTGATGATAAAAGCATGTGTAGGCTTACGCGTTTCGGATCATATTTGACCCTTAATCATAGCATAAAATACTGAATAAATGTTGCACTTATCAAGGAAAAGCAACCAGAGAAGGCTGCCTTGGGTAACACCCACCAAAATCAGCTGTGAAACTGACATCACTAATTCAAAGTTAAGTTTTTTGGTTTTTTTTTATCAAGGAAAAGCAACCAGAGAAGGCTGCCTTGAGTAACACCCACCAAAATCAGCTGTGAAACTGACATCACTAATTCAAAGTTAAGTTGTTTTTTTTTGGAGTTTTTTTTTTTTTTTTGGAGTTTTTTTTGGAGTTTTTTTTTTTTTTTTTTTCCTTTTGCCGGGTGCGGTGATATGTGCCTTTAATCCCAGCTACTAGGGAGGCTGAAGTTTGTTTGTTTTTGTTTTTGGTTTAATCATCAGATTATTATTAAGTGAGAATTCACATTGTAATATGTTTGTATAAGATGAATGTATCATAGGGTTAAACCAGTGAGGTACTATTGTTAACTTTGAATTAGTGATGTCAGTTTCACAGCTGATTTTGGTGGGTGTTACCCAAGCCAGCCTTCTCTGGTTGCTTTTCCTTGATAAGTGCAACATTTATTCAGTATTTTATGCTATGATTAAGCCTACACATGCTTTTATCATCACTGGAATTGCATTTTTTAATTATGGATTAAATAAAGGCTTTTCTTAATTTTTTCACATCGTGTGCTGGAACTATAAAAAAACTTTTTTTTGTTGGTACAGAAGGTACACAAGTTTGGTTAGGGCACAAATCTTTCACACTCTGTCATCCTGCCAGTATACTCTGCCTTGAGGTGACATAAAGTATAGCGCAAAATTGTCCCTCATTACTGAAACCGTCACAGAACTTCTAGTGGTAATGTCATGGTAATCTTGCAAGGTGGTTTCTTCAGAGGTGTCCTCAATGGAAATGGGTTCCTTGCAGATAACAAAATTGTGGAGTACCACGCAAGCTTTGATCACCTCGTCAACAGTTTCTGTCTTGAGGTTGATCGCAGTCAATAGGACCCGCCATTTGGCTGTCAGAATACCAAAGGTACATTCAACCATTCTTCTTGCTCTTGTGAGGCGGTAATTAAAAATGAGTTTTGGTCTTGTCAATCCTCTGCTAGAGTACGGTTTCAAAAGGTGTTCTGACAGCTGGAAGGCTTCATCCCCTACACAGACAAATGGCATAGGTGGACCAGATGTTAGCGGCAGCGGTCTAGGGGGTGGGAACTGGAAGGTGTTTCCATACAGTTTACGCCCCATGGCAGACAGTTTGAAAACTTGAGAGTCATTGGAGCGGCCATAGGCCCCAATATCAACAGCAATAAATTTGTATTCCACGTCAGCGATGGCCATGAGGACAATTGAAAAATATTTCTTGTAATTGAAATATTCCGATCCCGATCCGGCTGGCTTTACAATGCGGATATGTTTCCCGTCCACAGCGCCCAAGCAGTTGGGAAACTGACATATCTGTTGAAACTTGTCAGCAATTTCAATCCACCTCTCTGTTGTGGGCTCTGGTAAAAACTCTTCAGCTAAGGAGTCCCACAGTGCACGGCATGTGTACTTCACTATTCCAGATATGGTGGAAATCCCGAGTCTGTACTGGAAATGCAGTGACGAAAGGGATTCTCCAGTTGCAAGAAATCTGTGGGGAATTAAAAAACAATAAATTAGTTTTAAATCACAGCATTACATACCAAAACTCAGCTATAACACTTGGAGATACAAACTACCACCAACAAGATTGCAGTGAAAGTGTGCTCTGATGCGATCACATCCAATAAATGTGGCTTACCTTAAAGTCACCATCAGATGCTCTGCGGGTGAAACAGAGAAGCGGCAATAGGTGTCCGCTTTTCTTATGAGGTGTGCAATGCACTCCACCAAGTAATCAAAATTCTCCATTTTCATCCGAACATATCCAAAAAATTTATCCGGGTTTCGTCGAAGGTCCATGCAGAGTGTAGAATAGACCCCACGCGTCATTCTCTTGGCTGTGATGGGGTGGATCCACAAACGTCGTCTACGATGCCTGATGCGCTGCTGTCTCGCTCTCTCCTTCTCCAGAACAATCACCCTCAAACGATTCGCCTCCACTATAAAATCCGCCAAATTCTTCAAAATATTTCCAATCACAACATCCATCTTCGCCAGTAACTTGCTCTTCTCTCCAACCTGCACTTTCTCCTCTACAACCTGTCAAAGAAGGGCTGTAGGAACACGCTATATATAGTTTTCCAGTAGCCAATCCCGTTCGGAAGGCCACAAGGGTCAATTTTAAAAACCGGATCCGGCGTAATCCGTCGAAAAACGGATAGAAAAACGGATGAACCGGATGAGACGGATCTGGTTTTGTCTGTCAAGAACAAGACGGATCCGGCAGAAAACCTGATCCGTCACATCAGGTTTTACAAAACATTTGCCGGATCCGGCGTTCCGGCACGACGCCGGATCGCGCCTGACGCCGAAAACCTGATGTGTGAAAGTAGCCTAATAAGCAGGACTGCTGCACACAAAAGGGTGGAAAAATGAACGCTTGGTAACTGTGCAGAGAAGAGGAAGAAAAGTATTTTTGCTTTTAAAAAAGCAGTTTGCACAGCAGTGTGCAAACAGCAATGCAGCTATCAGGGAGCCTTATAAGGCAGCCTAATAACCAACAGAGCTGATGCACAAAAATATAGCCTCCCCTCCCTGTCACTGCACACAAACTGTTGTGTTTTAAGTGGAAATCGCTAACAGCAGAACCAGTTTTTTGGTTCTTCTTCCCTGCCTAATGCTATCCCTTATTCTGAATCAGCAGCAGCAACCTCTCCCTAAGGCTGAAGTCACATACAACCATTAAAAAATTGGACCGATTTTTACGGTACGAAATCGCACAAAGGTTTCTTGACCAGTGATCCGTCTGTCATCCGATTTTCCGGCGATGAACCGATTTTATTCGCATCTAAGCATTCGTTTGACATCCGTCTGCCGAGATTTTCTCGCAGGCTTCCAAAACGGACATATAATAGAGAACAATGACAGGTTTTCAAACACAAAGGAAAGATAAGATATAGACACATAGAATACATATATATATATACATGTGTTAGAGACATATATATATATATATATTTATAATTCATACAGTTCTTCATAGCAGAATAGCCGCTGAAAAATTTGCCGGCTTTTGTAAAATCATTCCCCAACCCGACATGAAATGACACATGGTTTACATGCAGTTAACCATTTCATTTCATTTTTTTTAATATGTCTATCACTAGTAATTAGATGAGGGTTTGTCAGTAAAATTTAGGAGTTGTAGGTGTTAATTTAAGGGGTTAATTCATTTTTAAAAATTGCGGGGACTCCCTGCAGCCTCAGTGATGTCAGCGGGAGTCCCCGCAATTTTTAACAACGAATTAACCACTTAAATTAACATGTGTCATTTCATGTCGGGTTGGGGAATGATTTTACTAAAGCCGGCAAATGTTTCAGCAGCTATTCTGCTATGAAGAACTGTATGAATTATATATATATATATATATATATATATATATATATTCTATGTGTCTATATCTATTCTTTCGTTTCTTTATTTAAGCTGTCAGTGTGATTTTACTGTATTGCTAAATGAATTGCCGGCTTTTTGTAAAGGACACCGGTTGCGATTTTATCGCAAGTCACACATCTGGTCCGTTTGTAATCCGATTTTTTATCGCACCCATAGACTTGCATTGGGGAATCCGATCCGAAAATCGGTGACAATCTCAGCATGCTGCGATTGTCTCGGTCCGAGGAAACGTTCCGATAAAAAATCGGATGATGGGAGCTGCCCCATAGAATAACATTAGGATGAATGCAATGCGATTTTTTATCGCATTGCATTCGTCCGATTTTTTCGCTAGTGTGACTCCAGCCTAATGCTAAGATCGGCAGAAGTAAGATGGCGGTTGGCATGCACGCCCTTTTATAGCCCCTGTGACGCCACACAAAGCCAGTCAATCACTTGCATGCCCTTCTCAAAGATGGTGGTGACCGATGCCTATGTCATCGCGTTGCCCACAGTGTGCGTCCTCCATCATTGGCTGAAAAAGGGTGCTGGAAGCATCATTTGAAACGCGACTTTGGCGCTCTGGTCGCCAACCTCGTGGCCGACCTCACGCTATGGTCTGGTTTCGTTTCATGAAACCTGACTTCAGCGAAAGGCGCCGACTTTTGAATTTGACTACCCACTTCACTCAACTCTACCCTGCACTTGATCTTGTTCGGAGCAGCAGCTTGGTGGAATTTCCTCTTACATATCAGCGTTGTGCCCAGTCAACCACCTTAAGTGAACCTCTCCAACACACTGAGGTTTCCCTATTGTTTTCAGTTGGTTCACACATACAGCGCTTTTCTTTTCTCAACATTCATCAAAGGACACACTTAGGCCTAGAATGAAAAAAATTCATACTATTTAAAAGTGAAAGGGTTAACTTTGGTGGTCTACCTAAGTTGCTCAGAGATAGCTATTGGACAGGGTCACAATGATGAAAAGGTATGAAATTATAGTTTAAAAGGAACTCGTCAGCTTTTACATGCTGCCCAATTCATGGCTGTATTATCCCAGCCAGGTATGTTTGACTCAACACACTTTAATAATTGCTGTGACTGAGCTTTATTGGAGACTAGTCAGACAAGCAGTTGCCACTGGCGTGGCTTCTCCCCACCAGCTGTGTAGAAATCGCAGGAACATGGGATGCAATAATGGATCGTAGGCAGAGCAAGGGTTAACAGGGGGTTTAATTCTACAATAGATACTCCACACAGGCAGAAATAGAGAGATAATTTCCTTAACATGACAAGTTGCGGATTTGAACATAGAAACAAAACTGGTAATTAAAACAATACGTTCAGTGGTAATAGACTTATCAATCTGGCGAAATCAGCAGTAAATCTCCTGGGGGTAAATGGCAGCGCCAAGGCAGTGGCGCAGAGGGGTTCTGACATAGTCCTGAAAAAGATGGCATCCTGGCCTTGGTGTTTCCTCGTGGTCCTGAAGCCGGTTCTGGGTCCGGAAGGCATAGAAGTGGAGAAAACAATGTCTCTGTCCCATACAGAGGTTTTCTCTATGCGGCGGTTGTATGCGGACTGATCAGGGCAAAGTTCAAAACGCGTGACCCGTCTCTCCGGTTGGTATGGGCGCGTGACTGCACCCCATCCACAGACCCTGTGACTAACAGTCAGCGGTGTCAGCGATGTCGGTACAAGACCCTGACGACAGTCTCTGGCAATGACTCTATGGCCTCTAAGACTTAAGGTACTGTCACACTTAACGATGTACCAGCGATCCTGACCAGTGATATGACGCGGTCAGGATCGCTGGTACATCACTAAGTGGTCGCTAGTGAGCTGCCACACAGGCAGATCTCACCAGCGACATTGCAGGGGTTGGGGGTCGCTACTTATCTGTCACACTAGGTGATCCTGACGTCCTCCCGCCCGGCTCCATGCTCGTCGCTCGTCTCTCCACAGGAAGCGCCGCAGGAAGCTGACGACAAGAAACAGTCCATTACATTCTCGCGCGATCAGCGATAACCAGCGGGGGAGCGGGTCGTAGGTAAGCATCACACACAGGGATATCGCTAGCAATATCGCTATAACATCACAAGTTATAGCGATATTGCTAGCGATATCGCTTAGTGTGACAGGCCCTTTAGGCCTGCTCTCTCATGATACCCCACGGTAGGATCGCTGACACTGACCTCCTGTGTACTGCACGTTCCCGCCGAAACTGATTTTCCACGCGCTGCGTCTTTCTAAGCCTAGCCACGCCCCCTTTCCCAAAGTGCATGGAACGGTCCTGGGCCTTAAGCTTTCCACTATGCAACAAAGGTGACAGTTCCAACAGTTCTGGACCCATCTGGGAGGAGGTACGCCTAGCTTGGTCCTTCTCTTTACAGCTGCCCTGGATTGTAAGGTTTTTGCCAACGTGAACACAGAGGGAGAAACGCATATATCGGGTAAAACCCTAATAAAGGAGAATGAAATGACAATCAGTTGTGCTCACCTGGGGTGGTTGTGCGAGACGCAACCATTGTAAAGGTTTTCTATAGCCAGCTGCCACTGCCTCGTGGCTGTGGAATCAACTCCACCAGATATATTTAAAAGGCAAGGATAAAACATGTTTAAATGTTCGCTGCACCACTGTTAAGAAGTCTGGCTGCGGCAACTTTTTAAAGCTATTTTTTGAACACTTTAAGCTTTAATGATGTACTGGCATTTTTATCAAGTGAAGAAACCAACAGGTAATACATACTGGTACATTGAGACATTTAAAGTCTAAAATGGGCAGCCAGAATCTTAAAGGTAACAATCACTGAGGTTTTGAAATTCAATTTAAAAATGAAGGTGGAGAAACAGAGGGGGAGTGTGCAGAGCAAAAGAAAAAGAAAGATTAGATTGTGATAATAAACCACATGAGAAAGAAAAAGGATATATTTTTCTAAAGAAAAATGGGCATTAGAATAATAAGTAAAAGAAAATCGCTGAAAGATTAATTTATAGTGATGATCGAATAATGAAATATTCGGATTTGGGAAAAATCGGCACAAATAATTTTTAATATCCGTTGTGGCATGGCGACTAGTCATGTGATTGATGGGTGGTATGTATCAGAGAGGTGGGTGGCCCTGTGATGGAAGCCTGGGCGTGTTTTGCTCAGCACATCTACTGCTGAGGGTTTTTGCTATACATTGGGAGGCTTCCAGGTGACTTGGAGAGATGGGTGGGTCCAGTCACCTACATACCCACCCAAGGGGTGTGTTTCTGAATACCCAAGAGGAAGCCTGTATGTGATTGCATGTTTGAGGACCTGCAGTGGTGTCACGATCACCTGACTAGCCATGTGATAGGTAACTGGGGGTGGTTAAGGCTACCTAATGGAGCCTGTGTGTTTGGCACATGTTGCAGTGCTTGCTAGTCTGAGCCTGTGAGATACCTCTGGAGTGGACAGTCTGATAACCATGTGTGATACTGACCGGGGTCAGTGAGAGACGTTTGTTGGATACCTCTGAGAATAAGAGGCATTCGGGAACCTGTGTGGCTGACACTAACAGGTAACAGACAGGAATCCATGTTGTGCTGACCGGGTCAGAAAGAGACTGTGTTTATGCTGTAATTATTGGATTCCTCTGAGGACAAAAGGCATCCAGGAACCTGTGTGGCCAACACTAACAGGTAATGGAGAGGAATCCGTGTTATGCTGACCGGGGTTAGTGAGAGACTGTATTTGTTCTATAGAGCCGAATGTATAACAGACTGTGTACTGGCTGCTGTAGTGGTACAGTACTGTTCTCCTCGCCAGGAGTTCGGTGGTCCGCTTCTTCCCAAAGTAACGTCCCACCCTGGACGCGTGGGCTCAAGAGAGAACCTCAGGTCGCAGACGGGTGGGACAAAGGTCTTGCTTGGAGGCACCGATTCAAGAGCGACCAGAGCCACAGTCCTCAAGCTCTCAGATGTGCC
This sequence comes from Dendrobates tinctorius, assembly GCF_039654945.1. NCBI lineage: Eukaryota > Metazoa > Chordata > Amphibia > Anura > Dendrobatidae > Dendrobates > Dendrobates tinctorius. The sequence continues at coordinate 6,144,946 of NW_027361768.1, forward strand.
AATTAGCCGAGGCTCAATCTCCTCCTCCAAGGACACCATGGAGCGAGAGAGAGCATCGGCCCGAACATTCCTCTCACCGGTCAGATAGTGAAGGCTGAGACAGAAGCTGGAGAAAAACAGCGACCATCTGGCATGGCGAGAATTCAGCCGCTGGGCCATTTGCAGATATGCCAGGTTTTGATGGTCGTTGTACACCTGGAAGGGGAACCGCGCTCCCTCCAGGAGGTGTCTCCACTCAGAAAAGGCAAACTTCATGGCCAGCATCTTCCTGTCCCCGATGGAATAGTTCCTCTCCGTCGGTGAAAAGGTCTTAGAGAAGAAGAAGCAGGGATGCTTCCGACCTTGAGCGTCCTTGTGATAAAGGATCGCTCCGGCACCGACGGATGAGGCATCTACCTCCAGGATAAATGGTTTATCCACATCAGGATGGTGGAGGATGGGAGTGCCAGCAAAATGGGTCTTGATGGAGGAGAAGACCTCGGATACCTTTTCCGACCATACCTTAGGATTGGCTCCCTTCTTGGTGAGGGCGACCAAAAGGAGCCACCAAGGTGGAGAAGTGGGAAATGAACTGGTGATAGTAGTTAATGAACCCCAAAAAGCACTGCACCGCCTTAAGGGACTGGGGTTCTTGCCAGTCCACTACCACCAGCAATTTGGCAGGATCCATAGCCAAACTTCGGGCCGAGATGATATAGCCCAGGAAAGGCAAGGATTTATGCTCAAACTGGCACTTCTCCAACTTGGCATAGAGGGAGTTTGCTGGCAAGCGGTCGAAGACCTTGCAGATGTCTCTCCGGTGGGAGTCGAAATCTGGAGAGAAGATAAGAATGTCGTCCAGATAGACCACCACCGAGATGGAGAGCATATCTCGGAAGACATCATTTACAAAGTCTTGGAAGACAGCTGGGGCATTACAGAGGCCGAAGGGGATAACCAGATACTCATAGTGGCCATCCCAGGTGTTAAAGGCCATCTTCCATTCGTCCCCTCCACAAATACGTATCAGGTTATAGGCCCCTCATAGATCTAACTTGGAGAAAATCCTCGCTCGACGCAACCTTTCGAACAGCTCAGATATCAGGGGCAGAGGGTATTTGTTGTTAATGGTTATGGCATTAAAAACCCTGTAATCAATACAAGGACGAAGCTCTCCACTCTTCTTCTGCACGAAGAAGAATCCCGCCCCCGCTAGTGACACCGACTTCCTAATAAACCCTCTTGCCAGATTCTCCCTGATATATTGTGACATGGCCTCCATCTCCGGGAGAGACAGGGGGTACACGTGGCCCCTAGAAGGCTCCGCACCAGACAAGAGGTCTATAGGACAGTCATAGGGGCGGTGCGGCAGAAGGGTCTCTGAAGCCTTTTTGGAGAATACGTCCGCGTACTGCTGATACTGCTTAGGGAGCGAGGAAAGATCCGCGGGGACCTCAGTGGAAACTCCCTCATGCATCTACCCTCACAGGACTTGCTCCAGCCTAGGATTCTCCCCAAGGACCACTCTATATGAGGAAAGTGGCAACGCAACCAGGGAACTACTATTAGAACCTGATTGATGCCCTCTGGCATAACAAGGAGAGACAAGGTCTCGTGGTGGGAAGGAGCCAACGAGAGCCTAAGGGGAGCAGTCTGATGTGTAATTTGTGAGGGTAGTATTGAGCCATTCACCACCCTGATAGTAACTGGGTGAGGTAGCAGAACCAAGGGGATTGTGTGCCATTGGGCGAAGGCTGAAGACATAAAATTGCCTTCTGACCCGGAGTCCACGCAAACCTCTACCACCAAGGTAGAAGGACCCAACTCTAGTGTCCCTTTAAAGGACAGCTTGGAGGAGAAAGTTCCAGTGTCTAGTTGGCCTCCTCCGATTACCACTAGATGCGCGCGTTTCCTGACCGCTGTGGGCACTTGTTAGCCAGGTGACCAGGCTGTCAACACTGGAAACAGAGTATGGAGGTGCGCTCCAAGCGGAACTTGGAGCCCGTGCGATACACCTCCATGGCCTCAGGAGGCTCAATCACCCAGTCGGGAAGTTCCAGAGGTTTAGAGAAGGTGGGAACCAACCTAACCCTCGATCTGGACTGGGAGCGCTCCAACCCGCGCTCTGTGAAACGGAGATCTATGCGGGCAGAGATGGTAATAAGCGCCTCCAGAGTAACGGTAACCTCCCTGGTGGCCAGAGCGTCCTTGACGTGCTCCGCCAAACCCCTCCAGAACACTGGTATAAGCACCTTGTCAGGTCATTCCAACTCGGAAGCCAGTGTCTGGAATCGAACGGCATAATGGCTGCCAACAATAGAAGCTCGGTATCATGTGTGACCCATGGCCCCAGAAAGACCTGTTTCAGAGAGACCAGAAACTGGGAGGCACTCTGTCACATGGGGTCACCATGCTCCCACAGTGGAGTGGCCCATTCCAGAGCCCTGCCCAACAGGAGGGAGATAATGAATCCCACCTTAACCCATTCTGAAGGGAATCGCGTAGCCAGCAGCTCAAGCTGAATAGAGCACTGGCTCACAAAACCCCTGCAGGAGGTGCTGTCACCCGAGAACTTATCGGGCAGCGGGAGATGGGACAACGTCGGGAGACAGCCTTTGCAGCTGCCTGAACCGCGACTGCAGTGACATCCGCAGCTGAGGCTGACCGCTCGAGAGCTGACAACCTGCCCTCCAGCTGCTGGACATATCTCTGCAGATGCTGATCATCCATCATGCTAGCCAGACCCTGGCGCTATGATAATGTTAGTTCTAGGTGCTAACTCTAATACTAAGACCCTAACTCATGCGCATCAAAGGGAGGGAGTCTTAATGAGTCAGTCACCAGTCTCATACATCCATCATCACACACACTACTAAACAATACAGAATCAATGTCTATCATAGCGCATGGCGGGGCAACCATGCGAACCTTTTATAGCAGCATCCTTCTGGGACCTTTCCAGATGGTCCAATCCGAGCTGGAGAAGGACCTGAGCACCTGACCTCCGATATCTAATGAGAGATCATCCCACGGGCATGCTCAGTGGACCGAAAGGAGGACTTAGTCCCTGGACTTGTTCGCTGCTGACCAGCATGCATTGCTAGATCTGGACCAGAGGTGGCAGCTGCAACTAAACCCACAATGCTAGTCTGAGCAGAGCGCCGGGATCGATGAGTCTGCTGAGCAGGTTCCACTGCAGCTGGAGAGAAATGGGAGACCGCCGAAGGTCAGGCTCGGGATTCCTGCTGTGCAGCGACAGGAACCCGACGCCTAACACTCTGGCTGTCTTTTGACATCGTGGGAACCGTGGCTCTCTGACCGGCGGGGATGATTTCACCGCCAATCAGAAGCGGTGTTTGCCGAGTTGTCATGCACCTGGAAATCCAGCCCTTGTTCAATTTTAGAAGAGTGAGCCTGTCTGCATTGTCCGTTGACAGCCGTGTGCGCCTATCCGTTATGATTCCACCTGCCAAACTAAAAACCTGCTCAGACAACACACTCGCAGCAGGGCATGGCAACACCTCCAAGGCATACAAGGAGAGGTTGGGCCAAGTGTGCATCTTGAACAACCAATAGTTGAAGAGCACTGAAGAATCAGGAAGGATGATGGTATGGCCAATTAAGAAGTCCTTCACGATCTTGGTCAACTGCTTCCTCCTCGTCATAGTTACACTCACATATAGCCCTAGATGATGGGACAGTCTCATGAAAATGACCCAGTTGGTAGACAATCCCCCCCTGAGTTGCACCTGGTGTTTGTGGCCTGCCCCTGCAATCCTTGTAGGCAGTATCTTTGCCACCAGCGTTTTCTGAGGGTAATCTGAAAAATAACTTACACTATGGCCCAATGCATGCATGCACTGAAAATGGAATGTCTGCCTCTCACATTAGAGAAGCAAATTTCTCCTTGTACCATGGGTCAAGAAAGGTGCACAGCCAGTATTTGATGGTGGCCAAAATGTCTTTCACACGATTGTCTTGGGAAAGGCATCTGGACATGAACTCTGCCATATGTGGCAGACTACAAAGAGTCAAACATTCAGTGTCCTCACCAGGAAGAACACTAGCCATCCTCTTCTCTTCATGATTAATAGCCTCCTCCTCATCAGGCCATCCATGCTAGACAGGCATGAAGCTGGGAATGGGAGTCCCTTCTGTAGCAAAGAGTAAAAAATCCTGCAAAAAATCCTGTTCCACCTCATCATAATCCTCCTCCTCCTTTTCCTCATGATCACCCAATGTAGCCTGAGAATACCGTGTGAGGCAGGGCTGTGTGATATGAGCCAATGTACAATCTTGCTCCATAGCCACCTGCTCGGCATTCAAAGCTTCCTCTTTCAGATTCTGCAGTGAACATTTTAGCAGACAGAGCAGTGGGATGGTTATGTCAGTACTCAAAGTTTTGAAGAACGTCATATAGGTCAGAGATCCACACCAACTCGGCAGTTGTTATGTGTGGGGGCTGAGTGTTACTCTGACGGGCACTGAAAAGCTGGAATTCAGAGACTGCCCTCTGCTGCATACTTAGCCTTGCCAACATAAGAAAGGTTGAATTCCAGCATGTGAGCAGGTCACAAATCAGTCAGGGATGAGGAAAATTAAAGCACTGCTGCAGCGAAGCTAGATCGGCAAAAGCCTGAGATAACTTTCGGAAATGTGCACTGACACGGCGTACCTTGGCAAGTAGGTCAGGCAAGTCAGGGTATATTTTTAAAAAACGTGGTTTAACCAAGTTCAGCACGTGGTCCATGCATGGAACGTTTAACAGCTATCCAAGCTTTAAATCCACCACCAAGTTGCGCCCATTATCACACACAACTAGACCTGGTTGGAGAAGCGTCGGACTGGCCCACCGGAGAATCGGAGGGCACTGGCATCCAGTGGGCCCTTGCAGGCCCGGATTGGTAATATAACCAACCGGGCATTTTCCCACTGGGCCGCTGTCATGTGGGCCGCGGGCGGCAGCGCCCGATCATCTGGCCACTTGCCAGCTGATGCGGCCACTGACCTGGCTGTTGCTCCTGCCATCAGCCCTCTGCGGGCATGGCGGTTATAGTTTCCAACCCTCCCGCACTGCAGGGAGATAAGCCGCCACGCTCCCCCATGCACCCCATCCTCGCCGTAGCATGAGACCTCCCCCCCATGCAGCCACTCACAGCATCACTTGCCTGCTCTCTTCTCTGTTCGCAGGACCTGTGATGAGGTCACAGGAGGGGAGGAGTCAGGGGTCACATGATCAGGAGCCTTTGTCCAGACTCCTGATCATGTGACCCCTGACTCCACCCCTCCTGTGACCTCATCTCAGGTCCTGTGCGCTCAGCCTTGCCTCTTGGTGTCTGCAAGACTCTGCTGTGCTGTTGTCATGGTGCTGGATGAGGTAAGTATGTGTGGGGTCAGGAGGGGTTTACAGGGTAGATGTAGCAGAGCTGTGTGTGTATGAGGTGTACGGAGTGGAGCCGTGTGTGTACGAGGTGTACGGAGCGGAGCCGTGTGTGTACGAAGTGTACGGAGCGGAGCCGTGTGTGTACGAGGTGTACGGAGCGGAGCCGTGTGTTTACGAGGTGTTCAGAGCAGAGCCGCAAGTGTACGAGGTGTACGGAGCAGAGCCGCTCGAGTACGAGGTGTACAGAGCGGAGCCGCGTGAGTATGAGGTGTACGGAGCGGAGCCGCACGTGTACGAGGTGTACGGAGCGGAGCCGCGTGTGTATGGGGTATACGGAGCGGAGCCGTGTGTAAACGGAGTGGAGCCATATGTGTACGGGATGTACGGAGCAGAGCCAAGCGTGTACGAAGCATACAAAGCGGGCTTTTCCCACGGACACAGGAGTACATGGCAGAGCCCTGAGGAGCATTTTAAAACACACACATGACGTTCCAACCTGAAGTGATGTGCTGGAAGCTGACTGGAAATGAGATAATTTCTTGAGGAGATTGTGAGGGAACCAGGAATGCTTCAGATCCATCACCGTGTCCTCCTCCGACAACGCAGACAGCAGGATCGCCTTGGAATCGGGGATGCCGGCCATGTGAGCGGATCATGATATGTCCTGCACGGGAGGCTCAGGTGGGCACTACAATGGGAGCTGGGCTGCTATAATATCTTTATAGAATCTTTCTTTATTTCTTTCTCTCTTTTTCTTTCTCTGTTCTTTCTCATTCTCTGTTCTGTCTTTCCCTCATTTTCTTTCTCTCTCTGTTCTTTCTTTCTCTCTCTAATCTTTCTTTTTTCTTTCTCTCTCTGTTCTTTCTTTCCCCTCTTTCTTTCTCTCTCTGTTCTTTCTTCTTTCTCTCTCTGTTCATTCTTTCTCTCTCGCTCTCCTTTCTTTCTCTCTCTTTTTTCTTTTTTCTCTCTCTCTGTTTTCTCTCTTCCTTAGTGCCAGTCAGTGTGCCCATAATGCCAGCCACTGTGCCCTCAGTACCAGTCAGTGTGATCAGCAGTGCTAAATGGGTGCGATTATGCGTGGACATGGCTGTGACTAGTTGCAAAATGGGTGTGGCCGGGTGTGGCCTAAAATTTGCAGCGGCGCGCTGCGCGCGCCACAGTCTTTGTCCCTCTTTCCCGTCTTCAAAAGTTGGGAGGTATGATAGGGGCAGCTATAGCCAGGGGGTCTGGTTGCCCAATGGATAGCAGTTCTGCCAGGAATTCTGTCACTGTGCATACAAAAGGGGACAGAGTTTTGGGAGGAGTACTGTACCTAAAAGCAATAAATAGGACTGAGCTGAAATATTAGGCACAGCTCTGACTACAGCCCAGTAAGCCACTATGCGGCTGTAAATCAGGGCCGGCGCCGCCCTCAATTGTAATGGGAGAGAGCTACAGATGATGCTCTCTCTCCCATCAGTCCCCTCTGCCGACTCACAGCCGGTGCGCGATGACGTCACTTCATTACGTACCCGCTGTGTGTCTGGCAGAAGGGGCAGCTCCTGACACTGAAGTCGGCTGCCGGAATCAGCGTGGGAGGGAGGAGGAGAGGTGAGTATTGTGTTTTGTTTTTTTATATCTCTATCTCTCTCTATCTATCTCTCTCTATGTCTATTTTTCTTTCTCTATATCTGTCTATATCTATCCCTATATCGATATCTATCTCTCTCTCTGTCTATCTATCTATCTATCTATCTATCTCTATATCTATCTGTCTGTCTGTCTTTATATCTATCTATCTCTCTGTCTCTATATCTATCTCTCTCTATATCTATCTATCTCTCTCTATATCTATCTATCTATCGCTCTCTATATCTATCTATCTATCTATCTCTATATCTATCTATATCTATCTCTCTCTATCTCTCTCTCTATATATCTATCTCTCGCTATATCTATCTATCTACATCTATCTATCTATCTCTCTCTATATCTATCTATCTCTCGATATCTATCTCTCTGTCTCTATATCTATCTGTCTGTCTGTCTCTCTATCTATCTCTATATCTATCTCTCTATATCTATCTATCTATCTCTATATCTATCTATCTATCTATCTATCTATCTAATATATAAAGCTCAATGTGGGTGTGTATGTATGTATGTATGTATGTCCGGGATTGGCATCCGCACCGTCGTAGCTACAGCCACAAAATTTGGCAGTCACACGTCTGGACCCCGAGAGCATCATAGACTATGTTGTGAGGCAAAATTTTAACCCCACGTGTTCCAACTCACCAAACAATTTTGCCCCTATCTACATAATGGGGAAAAGGTGTATGTACAGTTGTGGCCAAAGGTTTTGACACCCCTGCAATTCTGTCAGATAATACTCAGTTTCTTCCTGAAAATGATTGCAAACACAAATTCTTTGTTATTATTATCTTCATTTAATTTGTCTTAAATGAAAAAAACACAAAAAGAATTGTCCTAAAGCCAAATTGGATATAATTCCACACCAAACATAAAAAAGAGGGTGGACAAAAGTATTGGCACTGTTCGAAAAATCATGTGATGCTTCTCTAATTTGTGTAATTAACAGCCCCTGTAACTTCCCTGTGGCACCTAACAGGTGTTGGCAATAACTAAATCACACTTGCAGCCAGTTGACATGGATTAAAGTTGACTCAACCTCTGTCCTGTGTCCTTGTGTGTACCACATTGAGCATGGAGAAAAGAAAGAAGACCAAAGAACTGTCTGAGGACTTAAGAAACCAAATTGTGAGGAAGCATGAGCAATCTCAAGGCTACAAGTCCATCTCCAAAGACCTGAATGTTCCTGTGTCTACCGTGCACAGTGTCATCAAGAAGTTTAAAGCCCATGGCACTGTGGCTAACCTCCCTAGATGTGGACGGAAAAGAAAAATTGACAAGAGATTTCAATGCAAGATTTTGCGGATGTTGGATAAAGAACCTCGACTAACATCCAAACAAGTTCAAGCTGCCCTGCAGTCCGAGGGTACAACAGTGTCAACTCATACTCTCCATCGGCGTCTGAATGAAAAGGGACTGTATGGTAGGAGACCAAGGAAGACCCCACTTCTTACCCCGAGACATAAAAAAGCCAGGCTGGAGTTTGCCAAAACTTACCTGAAAATGCCTAAAATGTTTTGGAAGAATGTTCTCTGGTCAGATGAGACAAAAGTAGAGCTTTTTGGGCAAAGGCATCAACATAGAGTTTACAGGAGAAAAAAAGAGGCATTCAAAGAAAAGAACACGGTCCCTACAGTCAAACATGGCAGAGGCTCCCTGATGTTTTGGGGTTGCTTTGCTGCCTCTGGCACTTTACCGTGTGCATGGCATTATGAAGTCTGAAGACTACCAACAAATTTTGCAGCATAATGTAGGGCCCAGTGTGAGAAAGTTGGTCTCCCTCAGAAGTCATGGGTCTTCCAGCAGGACAATGACCCAAAACACACTTCAAAAAGCACTAGAAAATGGTTTGAGAGAAAGCACTGGAGACTTCTAAGGTGGCCAGCAATGAGTCCAGACCTGAATCCCATAGAACACCTGTGGAGAGATCTAAAAATAGCAGTTTGGAGAAGGCACCCTTCAAATATCAGGGACCTGAAGCAGTTTGCCAAAGAAGAATGGTCTAAAATTCCAGCAGAGCATTGTAAGAAACTCATTGATGGTTACCGGAAGTGGTTGGTCGCAGTTATTTTGGCTAAAGGTTGTGCAACCAAGTATTAGGCTGAGGGTGCCAATACTTTTGTCTGGCCCATTTTTGGAGTTTTGTGTGAAATGATCAATGTTTTGCTTTTTGCTTCATTCTCTTTTGTGTTTTTTCATTTAAGACAAATTAAATTAAGATAATAATACCAAAGAATTTGTGTTTGCAATCATTTTCAGGAAGAAACTGAGTATTATCTGACAGAATTTCAGGGGTGTCAATACTTTTGGCTACAACTGTATTGGCATCTGCACTGTCGTAGCTACAGCCACAAAATTTTGCACAGTCACAGGCTATGTTGTGAGGTGAAATTTTAACCCCGCGCGTTACAATTCACCAAACAATTTTACTCCTATTTACATAATGGGGAAAAAGTGAAAGGAAAAGTGTTGGAGGCAAATTGACAGCTGCCAGATGTGAACAAGGGGGACTTAAAGAAAGAGAGTGATGGCGCCAAACAGTATATACCGTGCAGTTGCTAAGGTGGGGCCCTGACATGGGATACTCACCACACACGGGGATATGAACACACACACAAAATGCGCCACACACTACCACGTGCTTCAACACATATATCACCTTCAGCACACATTTCACCACACATACACCAACCTCGCCACATAAAAGTCGAAACACAAAAGTCGCCACTCAAAACTCTCCACGCTGTCCCAGAGCTGTTTAAAAGAGAAAACATGAGCTGTGATTGGTTGCTATCAGCAACAGTTTTCTTTGTAGACAGTTGTGGTAACTGAGGCCTATTTATTCTTATCATTCTATGGTGTTATCGTCCTTCTGTAAAGCTGGAAATAACACAATTTATTACCGTGCGGAAAAACCGCAAAGATCTTCCTGGCACTTTAGTAAACAAGGACACACAGAGAAAGATTTGAGATTTAGAATTATAGATTACATACCGGTACATAGATGGGGAGGGAACCGCATGGAAGTTTTAAAAAAATTGGAAATGAGATGGATATATGAGTTGGGGACATTAAAATCGGCAGGATTAAACGTTGATTTTAATGTACATATGTTTTGAGAAACTCCTTTATTGGTTATAACTTTCCATGTAACCTGACTTCTGTGTGATGTATGTGCTATTGATATTTTAATATATCTAGATATTTTTATAATTATATCCTCTTTATCTTTCTCCAGATATATGATGCTGTGAAGAGAGTGACTACAAGACTATGAAGGGTACTTAATAACAGGCGTTAAGATAAGACGTATATTTTACATTTTTCTATAGAATGAGTTGTATGGCAATTTCACTGCAGTATACTAATGCCTGGTATGTGTGTAACAGAGTGAATGGGAACTGCATAAAGAGTGACCTCTGGTGGTGAATGGTATTCAGGAATGGTTAATGCTGTAAAGAGAGACTAAGTGATGTTGTCATCTCTTGTAAAAACAGCAACACAGCCACATTGTCACCTCGCTGGGTGCCTCTAAGGTTTGTTGCCATCCCAGGTGTAAATCCACAACCCCAGGCACTAATACATGCATTTACATGGAATCAGCATAATGGCTGTGATGCCCTGAAGCAAAATGGCAGTTCTGAACAGTGTGTCCAGTGAGCATGCTCTGGCACCCTGTGGTGATTGGCTATACAGTGATGAGTCACATGATGGAGCTGGGCGGCGACAAACAACACTGACCATAGCAAGTAACCAGCAGTGATAGAGCTGCAGATATATGAGTAAAGTATACCAAATTTTTAACTATATAAACCTTAGTACCCTCATAGGTTGTGTCATGATCAGTTTTATTGGCAAAGCTGAGTCTTTTTAAAGCACTGTATATGCACTGTTGCACTTTGTAATCCAGATCTCCGGTGATATGCACATATGTTTTATGGAGCACTTATAAACGTTACTATGGTAATGGCCATTTTGAATACGTAAAACAGATTAATTATTGGAATTGTATGCACATGTGTTACCACTATTTAATTTTGTACTGACTATGAGCATGTTGCTTGATAAAGACGAGTCACCGGTGAAACGTCGCCACCTGAGGATCAGTAAAGTATCCACTTTTTTCACATTTAATTTGGAGTGCTGCCTATTTTTATAGTGGTTTGAACTTCTTCTTCTTCTCACGCACAGACGTCGTTGAGGTGTCGTTTCGAAGCCAGCGTCCATGAGAGGTGTGCTAAGTATTTTTCATGTCGATCGGATTTGTAGTTTTTGCGCAATTTGCGTTTGAAAATTTTTTTTCCCGTCATTGGAATGCACTGTCTCCAATGCTTTTCAATGGGAAGCTTAAAACGTGCCCTGAGGCGATTGAAATGGCAGTTGAGCTCATTGAAATGCGCAGGCACACCCAGTTACTATGCCAACACCTACGAAAGTCACATGACGCCCCCAGGAGAGAGCTTCTGTCACATAATATCAGCTCTTAAAGCGAAACCCACAGCACAAATGCAAATCTAGCTTCATCACATGACACATGCCCCTGAGAGAGAATATGCGCCAAAGTGGATTTAGAAGCCCAGTGAGCCACCCTGGCTCTTAAAGAGCCGGCACACCAAAATGAGTCTTAAAGGGCCGGCGCGCCAAATCGAAAGCTGAGTGACCCAAGGCTCCAAATCGGAGGCTGATAGACCCTGGCCTACAAAAAGGAGGCTGAGCAACCCTGGCATCCAAATCGGACCCAGAGTGGCCCCAACCACAAAATCGGACCAAGAGGGGCCCCACCCTCAAAATCAGACCCTGAGGGGCCCCGGCCACAAAATCGGGCCCTGAGGGGCCCCGGCCACAAAATCGGGCCCTGAGGGGCCCCGGCCACAAAATCGGGCCCTGAGGGGCCCCAGCCACAAAATCGGACCCTGAGGGGCCCCGCCAACCAAATTGGACCCTGAGGGGCCCCACCCACAAAATCAGACCCTAAGGGGCCCCGGCCATAAAATCAGACCCTGAGGGGCCCCGGCCATAAAATCGGACCCTGAGGGGCCCCGGCCACAAAATCGTACCCTGAGGGGCCCCACCCACAAAATCAGACCATGAGGGGCCCCACCCATAAAATCGGACCCTGAGGGGACCCACCCACAAAATCAGACCCTGAGGGGCCACACCCACAAAATCGGACCCTGAGAGGCCACACCCACAAAATCAGACCCTGAGGGGCCCCACCCACAAAATTGGACCCTGAGGAATCCCGGCCACTAGTTCAAATCCTGAGGAGCCCAGGCCACCGAATCAGATCCTGAGGGGCCCCACCCACCAAATCAGACCCTGAGGCCAAAGTGGCCCCTGAGAGGCACCCACATTTAAAATGGATGCTGAGTTGAAAGTCTTGCAGGGGCAGCAGCCAAGTCTCTCTTAAAGGGGCAGCCCAGGCACCATTTCAAACCACTATCTGTACTTCCTTCAGGAAATACACATCTAGTTATAGTGGTTTGAAAAAACCACTATATTGTAATCCGAACGCTGCTAACTTATTATAGTGGTTTGAAAAAACCACTATATTGTAATCCGAACGCTGCTAACTTCTTCTTATTATTATTATTATTATAGTGGTTTGAAAAAACCACTATATTGTAATCCGAACGCTGCTAACTTATTCTTCTTCTTCTTCTTCTTCTTCTTATTATTAAGTTGATTTCCGCAATTAATGCGGCCCGAACCGCTTCACGCACAGACTCCGTTGAGGTGTCGTTTCGAAGCCAGCGTCCATGAGAGGTGTGCTAAGTATTTTTCGTGTCGATCGGATTTGTAGTTTTTGCGCAATTTGCGTTTGAAAATTTTTTTTCCCGTCATTGGAATGCACTGTCTCCAATGCATTTCAATAGGAAATGGCAAAACGTGCCCTGAGGCGATTGAAATGACAGTTGAGCTCATTGATATGCGCAGGCAGACCCAGTTACTATGCCAACGCCTACGAACTTCACTTGAACCCCAGCACAGAGCCTCTGCCACATAATATCAGCTCTTAAAGCGAAACTCACAGAACAAATGCAAATCTAGCTTTATCACATGACACATGCCCCTGAGAGAGAATGTGTGCGCCAAAGTGGATTTAAAAGAAGCCCAGTGAGCCAAACTAGCTCTTAAAGGGCCAACGCGCCAAAGTGATTGTTAAAGGGCCAGCGCACCCAAATGAGTCTTAAAGGGCCGACACACCAAATCGGAGGCTGAGCCACCCCGGCCTCCATATCGGAGGCTGAGCCACCCCGGCCTCCAAATCGGAGGCTGAGCCACCCCGGCCTCCAAATCGGAGGCTGAGCCACCCCGGCCTCCAAATCGGAGGCTGAGCCACCCCGGCCTCCAAATCGGAGGCTGAGCCACCCCGGCCTCCAAATCGGAGGCTGAGCCACCCCGGCCTCCAAATCGGAGGCTGAGCCACCCCGGCCTCCAAATCGGAGGCTGAGCCACCCCGGCCTCCAAATCGGAGGCTGATCGACCCCGGCCTCCAAATCGGAGGCTGAGCCACCCCGGCCTCCAAATCGGAGGCTGAGCCACCCCGGCCTCCAAATCGGAGGCTGAGCCACCCCGGCCTCCAAATCGGAGGCTGAGCCACCCCGGCCTCCAAATCGGAGGCTGAGCCACCCCGGCCTCCAAATCGGAGGCTGAGCCACCCCGGCCTCCAAATCGGAGGCTGAGCCACCCCGGCCTCCAAATCGGAGGCTGAGCCACCCCGGCCTCCAAATCGGAGGATGAGTCACCCCGGCCTCCAAATAGGAGGCTGAGCCACCCCGGCCTCCAAATCGGAGGCTGAGCCACCCCGGCCTCCAAATCGGAGGCTGAGCCACCCCGGCCTCCAAATCGGAGGCTGATCGACCCCGGCCTCCAAATCGGAAGCTGATCGACCCCGGCCTCCAAATCGGAGGCTGATCGACCCCGGCCTCCAAATCGGAGGCTGATCGACCCCGGCCTCCAAATCGGAGGCTGATCGACCCCGGCCTCCAAATAGGAGGCTGAGCCACCCCGGCCTCCAAATAGGAGGCTGAGCCACCCCGGCCTCCAAATCGGAGGCTGAGCCACCCCGGCCTCCAAATCGGAGGCTGAGCCACCCCGGCCTCCAAATCGGAGGCTGAGCCACCCCGGCCTCCAAATCGGAGGCTGATCAACCCCGGCCTCCAAATCGGAGGCTGAGCCACCCCGGCCTCCAAATCGGAGGCTGAGCCACCCCGGCCTCCAAATCGGAGGCTGATCCACCCCGGCCTCCAAATCGGAGGCTGATCCACCCCGGCCTCCAAATCGGAGGCTGATCGACCCCGGCCTCCAAATAGGAGGCTGAGCCACCCCGGCCTCCAAATAGGAGGCTGAGCCACCCCGGCCTCCAAATAGGAGGCTGAGCCACCCCGGCCTCCAAATAGGAGGCTGAGCCACCCCGGCCTCCAAATCGGAGGCTGAGCCACCCCGGCCTCCAAATCGGAGGCTGATCGACCCCGGCCTCCAAATCGGAGGCTGATCCACCCCGGCCTCCAAATCGGAGGCTGAGCCACCCCGGCCTCCAAATCGGAGGCTGAGCCACCCCGGCCTCCAAATCGGAGGCTGAGCCACCCCGGCCTCCAAATCGGAGGCTGAGCCACCCCGGCCTCCAAATCGGAGGCTGATCAACCCAGGCCTCCAAATCGGAGGCTGAGCCACCCCGGCCTCCAAATCGGAGGCTGAGCCACCCCGGCCTCCAAATCGGAGGCTGAGCCACCCCGGCCTCCAAATCGGAGGCTGAGCCACCCCGGCCTCCAAATCGGAGGCTGAGCCACCCCGGCCTCCAAATCGGAGGCTGATCCACCCCGGCCTCCAAATCGGAGGCTGATCCACCCCGGCCTCCAAATCGGAGGCTGATCCACCCCGGCCTCCAAATCGGAGGCTGAGCCACCCCGGCCTCCAAATCGGAGGCTGAGCCACCCCGGCCTCCAAATCGGAGGCTGAGCCACCCCGGCCTCCAAATCGGAGGCTGATCCACCCCGGCCTCCAAATCGGAGGCTGAGCCACCCCGGCCTCCAAATCGGAGGCTGATCCACCCCGGCCTCCAAATCGGAGGCTGATCCACCCCGGTCTCCAAATCGGAGGCTGAGCCACCCCGGCCTCCAAATCGGAGGCTGATCGACCCAGGCCTCCAAATCGGAGGCTGAGCCACCCCGGCCTCCAAATCGGAGGCTGAGCCACCCCGGCCTCCAAATCGGAGGCTGAGCCACCCCGGCCTCCAAATCGGAGGCTGAGCCACCCCGGCCTCCAAATCGGAGGCTGATCCACCCCGGCCTCCAAATCGGAGGCTGAGCCACCCCGGCCTCCAAATCGGAGGCTGATCCACCCCGGCCTCCAAATCGGAGGCTGATCCACCCCGGTCTCCAAATCGGAGGCTGAGCCACCCCGGCCTCCAAATCGGAGGCTGATCGACCCAGGCCTCCAAATCGGAGGCTGAGCCACCCCGGCCTCCAAATCGGAGGCTGAGCCACCCCGGCCTCCAAATCGGAGGCTGAGCCACCCCGGCCTCCAAATCGGAGGCTGAGCCACCCCAGCCTCCAAATCGGAAGTTCATCGACCCCGGCTTCCAAATCAGAGGCTCTTTGACCTCGGCCTCCAAATTGGAAGCTCAACGACCCCGGCCTCCAAATTGGAGGCTGAGCGACCCCAGCCTCCAAATCTTACCCAGAGTTGCCCCGCCCACCAAATCGGACCCTGAGAGGCCCCGCCCACCAAATCGGACCCAGAGTGGTCCCGCCCCCACCAAATTGGACCCAGAGTGGTCCCGCCCACCAAATTGGACCCAGAGGGGCTCCGCCCACAAAATCAGACCCAGAGGGGCCCCTGCCACAAAATCAGACCCTGAGGGGCCCCTGCCACAAAATCAGACCCTGAGGGGCCGCGGCCACAAAATCAGACCCTGATGGGCCCCAGTCACAAAATTGGACCCTGATAGGCCCCGGCCACAAAATCGGATCCTGAGGGGCCCCAACCACAAAATCAGACCCTGAGGGGACCCAACCACAAAATCGGACCCTGAGAGGCCCCGCCCACCAAATTGGACCCAGAGTGGTCCCGCCCACGAAATTGGACCCAGAGGAGCCCCACCCACAAAATCGGACCCAGAGGGGCCCCTGCCACAAAATCGGACCCAGAGGGGCCCCGGCCACAAAATCGGACCCTGAGGGGCCGCGGCCACAAAATCGGACCCTGAGGGGACCCAACCACAAAATCGGACCCTGAGGGGACCCAACCACAACATCGGACCCTGAGGGGCCCCACCCACAAAATCAGGCCCTGAGGGGCCCCACCCACAAAATCAGACCATGAGGCCAAAGTGGCCCCTGAGAGGCACCCACAGTTAAATCGTATCCTGAGTTGAAAGTCTTGCAGGGGCAGCAGGCAAGTCTCTCTTAAAGGGGCAGCCCGGGCACCATTTCAAACCACTATCTGTACTTCCTTCAGGAAATACACATCTAGTTATAGTGGTTTGAAAAAACCACTATATTGTAATATTATTATTACTATTCAGTTGATTTCCGCAATTAATGCGGCCCGAACCGCTACACGCACAGACTCTGTTGAGGCCTCGTTTTGAAGCCAGCGTCCATGAGAGGTGTGCTAAGTATTTTTCATGTAGATCGGATTTGGAGTTTTTGCGCTATTTGGGTTTGAAAAAACATTTTCCTCAATGCATTTCAATGGGAAAATATTGCCATAGGGAAAACAGGGGACAGTCGCGAGGTGGCAGTTAAGCTCATTGATATGCGCAGGCTCACCAAGTTGCTATGCCAACTCCTACGAACTTCACATGACCTCTCTAGCACAGCGTTTCTGGCAGATAATTTCAGCTCTTAAAGCGAAACCAACAGCAAAAATGCAAATCTAGCTTCATCACATGACGCATGCCACTGAGAGAGAATGTGCGCCAAAGTGGATTTAGAAGCCCAGTGAGCCACCCTGTCTCTAAAACGGCCGACGCGCAAAAGTGATTCTTAAAGGGCCAGTGCTCGAAATCGAAAACTGAGTGACCCCAGGCTCCAAATCGGAGGCTTAGCCACCCCGGCCTCCAAATTGGAGGCTGATCGACCCGGGCCTCCAAATCGGACCCAGCGTGGCCCCGCTCAAGAAATCGGACCCAGAGGGGCTCCGCTCACCAAATCAGACCCAGAGTGGCCCAGCCCAGAAAATCAGACCCAGAGTAGCCCCGCCCACCAAATCGGCCCCCGAGTGGCCCCGCCCACCAAATCGGCCCACCGAGTGACCCCGCCCACTAAATCGGCCCCCAAGTGGCCCCACCCACCATATCGGGCCCCGAGTGGCCCCACCCACCAAATCGGCCCCCGAGTGACCCCGCCCACCATATCGACTCCCGAGTGGCCCCGCCCACCAAATCGGCCCCCGAGTAGCCCCGCCCACCAAATAGGCCCCCCCGTGTGTCCCCGCCCACCAAATTGGACCCAGAGTGGTCCCGCATACCAAAACGGACCCAGAGTGGTCCCGCCCACCAAATTGGACCCAGAGGGGCTCCGCCCACAAAATCAGACCCTAAGGGGCCCCACCCACAAAATCGGACCCTGAGGGGCCCCGGCCACAAAATCAGACCCTGAGGGGCCCCAACAAAATCAGACCCTGAGGGGCCTCGTCCACAAAATCGGACCCTGATGGGCCCCAGTCACAAAATCGGACCCTGAGGGGCACCGGCCACAAAATCGGACCCTGAGGGGCCCCAACCACAAAATCGGACCCTGAGGGGTCCCAACCACAAAATCGGACCCTGAGGGGCCCCGGCCACAAAATCAGACCCTGAGGGGCCCAACCCACAAAATCGGACCCTGAGGGGCCCCGGCCACAAAATCGGACCCTGAGGGGCCCCGGCCACAAAATCGGACCCTGAGGGGCCCCGCCCACCAAATCGGACCCTGAGGGGCCCCGCCCACCAAATCAGACCCAGAGTGGCCCGACCCACAAAATCGGAACCTGTGGGGCCCCAGTCACAAAATCAGACCCTGAGGGGCCCTGGCCACAAAATCGGACCCTAAGGGGCCCCGCCCACCAAATCGGACCCTGAGGGGCCCCCACCAAATTGGACCCAGAGTGGCCCCGCCCACCAAATCAGACCCAGGGGGCCCCACCCACACAATTGAACCCTGAGGGGCACCGGCCACAAAATCGGACCCTGAAGGGTTCCGGCCACAAAATCGGACCCTGAAGGGACCCGACCACAAAATCGGACCCTGAGGGGCCCCACCCACCAAATCAGCCCCTGAGGGGCCCCGGCCACCAAATCAGACCCTGAGGGGCCCCACCCACCAAATCGGACCCTGAGGTACCCCACCCACAAAATCGGGCCCTGAGGGGCCCCACCCTCAAAATCGGACCCTGAGGCCAAAGTGGCCCCTGAGAGGCACCCACAGTTAAAACGGATCCTGAATTGAAAGTCTTGCAGGGGCAGCAGACAAGTCTCTCTTAAAGGGGTAGCCCGGGCACCATTTCAAACCACTATCTGTACTTCCTTCAGGAAATACACATCTAGTATTAATGTTGTAATCCGAACGCTGCTAACTTATTCTTATTTTTCAGTTGATTTCCGCAATTAATGCGGCCCGAACCGCTACACGCACAGACTCCGTTGAGGTGTCGTTTCAAAGCCAGTGTCCACGAGAGGTGTGCTAAGTATTTTTCGTGTCGATCGGATTTGTAGTTTTTGCGCAATTTGCGTTTGAAATTTTTTTTCCCCTGTCATTGGAATGCAGTGTCTCAATGCATTTGAATGGGAAACTTAAAACGTGCCCTGAGGCGATTGAAATGGCAGTAAATCTCATTGATATGCGCAGGCACACCCAGTTACTATGCCAACACCTACGAACGTCACATGACGCCCCCAGGACACAGCTTCTGCCACATAATATCAGCTCTTAAAGCGAAACCCACAGCACAAATGCAAATCTAGCTTCTTCACATGACGCATGCCCCTGAGAGAGAATGTGGGCCAAAGTGCGCCCCCGCCCACCAAATCGGACCCTGAGTGGCCCCGCCAACCAAATCGGACCCTGAGCGGCCCCGCCCACCAAATCGGATTCTGAAAAGCCCCAACCACAAAATCGGACCCTGAGGGGCCCCACCCACAAAATCGGACCCTGAGGGGCCCCAACCACAAAATCGAACCCAGAGTGGCCCAGCCCACCAAATCGGACCCTGAGGGGCCCCGCCCACAAAATCGGACCAAGAGGGGCCCCGGCCACAAAATCGTTCCCTGAGGGGCCCCGGCCACAAAATCAGACCCTGAGGGTCCCCGCCCACAAAATCGGACCCTGAGGGGCCCCGCCCACCAAATCAGACCCAGAATGGCCCCCGCCCAGCAAATCGGACCCTGAGGGGCCCCACCCACCAAATCAGACCCTGAGGGGCCCCGCCCACCAAACCAGACCCTGACGGGCACCGCTCACCAAATCGGACCCTGAGGGGCCCCGCTCACCAAATTGGACCCTGAGGGACCCCACCCACCAAATCGGATTCTGAAGGGCCCCAACCACAAAATTGGACCCCGAGGGGTCCCGGACACAAAATCGGACCATGAGGGGCCCCACCCACAAAATCAGACCCTGAGGGGACCCAACCACAAGGCTCCAAATCGGAGGCTGATAGACCCTGGCCTACAAAAAGGAGGCTGAGCAACCCTGGCATCCAAATTGGACCCAGAGTGGCCCCGCCCACCAAATCAGACCCAGGGGGCCCCACCCACAAAATCGGACCCTGA
This sequence comes from Dendrobates tinctorius, assembly GCF_039654945.1. Taxonomy (NCBI): domain Eukaryota; kingdom Metazoa; phylum Chordata; class Amphibia; order Anura; family Dendrobatidae; genus Dendrobates; species Dendrobates tinctorius. The sequence continues at coordinate 6,164,697 of NW_027361768.1, forward strand.
GTGGCCCCGGCCACCAAATCGGACCCTGAGGGGCCCCGACCACAAAATTGGACCCTTAGGAGCCCTGGCCACAAAATTGGACTCTTAGGGGCCCAACCCACCAAATCGAATCCTGAGGGCCCCCACCCACCAAATCGGACCCTGAGGGGCCCCGCTCACCAAATGGAACCCTGAGGGGCCCCGCCCACCATTTCGGACCCTGAGGGGCCCCGCCCACCAAATCGGACTCTGAGAGATCCCGCCTACCAAATCAGACCCTGAGGGGCCCTGCTCACCAAATTGAACTCTGAGGGGCCCCGCTCAACAAATTGAACTCTGAGGGGCACCGCTCACCAAATCGGATTCTGTAAGGCCCCAACCACCAAATCCAATTTGGTGGGCGGGGCCCCTCAGGGTCTGATTTGGTGGGCGGGACCCCTCAGGGTCCTATTCGCCCGCCCACCAAATCAGACCCTGAGAGGCCTCGCCCACCAAATTGGACCCAGAGGGGCCCCGCACACCAAATTGGACCCTGAGGGGCCCCGCCCACCAAATCGAACCCAGAGGGGCCCCGGCCTCAAAATCGGATCCTGAGGGGCCCCGGCCACAAAATTAGACCCTGAGGGGCCCCACCCACAAAATCGGACCCTGAGGGGCCCCGACCACCAAATCAGATCCAGAATGGCCCCCGTCCACAAAATCGGACCCTGAGGGGCCCCGGCCACAAAATCGGACCCTGAGAGACCCCGGCCACAAATCGGACCCTGAGGGGCCCCGCCCACCAAATCGGACCCTGAGGGGCCCCGCCCACAAAATCGGACCCTGAGGGGCCCCGCCCTCGAAATCGGACCCTGAGGGGCCCCGCCCACCAAATCGGACCCTGAGGGGCCCCGCCAACCAATCGGACCCTGAGGGGACCCACCCACAAAATCAGACCCTGAGTGGCCACACCCACAAAATCGGACCCTGAGGGGCCACACCCACAAAATCAGACCCTGAGGGTCCCCACCCACAAAATTGGACCCTGAGGAATCCCGGCCACTTATTCAAATCCTGAGGAGCCCAGGCCACCAAATCGGATCCTGAGGGTCCCCACCCACCAAATCAGACCCTGAGGCCAAAGTGGCCCCTGAGAGGCACCCACATTTAAAACGGATCCTGAGTTTAAAGTCTTGCAGGGGCAGCAGGCAAGTCTCTCTTAAAGGGGCAGTCCAGGCACCATTTCAAACCACTATCTGTACTTCCTTCAGGAAATACACATCTAGTTATTATTATTATTAAGTTGATTTCCGCAATTAATACAGCCCGAACTGCTACACTCACAGACTCCGTTGAGGTGTCGTTTCGAAGCCAGCGCCCATGAGAGGTGTGCTAAGTATTTTTCGTGTCGATCAGATTTGTAGTTTTTGCGCAATTTGCGTTAGAAAATTTTTTTTCCGGTCATTGGAATGCACTGTCTCCAATGCATTTGAATGGGGAAATGGCAAAACATGCCCTGAGGCGATTGAAATGGCAGTTGAGCTCATTGATATGCGCAGGCAGAACCAGTTACTACGCCAACGCCTACGAACGTCACATGACATCTCCATAACAGAGCTTCTGCCACATAATATCAGCTCTTAAAGCGAAACCCACAGCACAAATGCAAATCTAGCTTCATCACATGACACATGCCCCTGAGAGAGAATGTGCGCCAAAGTGTATTTAGAAGCCCAGTGAGCCAAACTGGCTCTTAAAGGGCCGGCGCACCGAAATGAGTCTTAAAGGGCCAACACGCCAAATCGAAAGCTGAGTGACCACAGGCTCCAAATGGGAGGCTGATCGACCACCCGGCCTCCAAATCGGAGGTTGAGCCACCCCGGCCTCCAAATTGGAGGTTGAGCCACCCCGGCCTCCAAATCGGAGGCTGAGCCACCCCGGCCTCCAGATCGGAGGCTGAGCCACCCCGGCCTCCAGATCGGAGGCTGAGCCACCCCGGCCTCCAAATCGGAGGCTGAGCCACCCCGGCCTCCAAATCGGAGGCTGAGCCACCCCGGCCTCCAGATCTGAGCCTGAGAGACCCCGGCCTCCAAATTGGAGGCTGAGCCACCCCGGCCTCCAAATCGGAGGCTGATTGACCCCGGCCTTCAAATCGGAGGCTGAGCCACCCCGGCCTCCAAATCGGAGGCTGATCCACCCTGGCCTCCAAATCGGAGGCTGAGCCACCTCGGCCTCCAAATCGGAGGCTGAGCCACCCCGGCCTCCAAAACGGAGGCTGAGCCACCCCGGCCTCCAAAATGGAGGCTGAGCCACCCCGGCCTCCAAATCGGAGGCTGATCGACCCCGGCCTCCAAATGGGAGGCTGATCGACCCCGGCCTCCAAATGGGAGGCTGATCAACCCCGGCCTCCAAATGGGAGGCTGATCGACCCCGGCCTCCAAATGGGAGGCTGAGCCATCCTGGCCTCCAAATGGGAGGCTGAGCCACCCCGGCCTCCAAATCGGAGGCTGATCGACCCCGGTCTCCAAATCGGAGGCTGATCGACCCCGGCCTCCAAATCGGAGGCTGAACGACCCCGGCCTCCAAATCGGAGGCTGATCGACCCCGGCCTCCAAATCGGAGGCTGAGCCACCCCGGCCTCCAAATCGGAGGCTGAGCCACCCCGGCCTCCAAATCAGAGGCTGAGCCACCCCGGCCTCCAAATCGGAGGCTGAGCCACCCCGGCCTCCAAATCGGAGGCTCTTTGACCTCGGCCTCCAAATCGGAAGCTCATCGACCCCGGCCTCCAAATCTTACCCAGAGTGGCCCCGCCCACCAAATCTTACCGAGTGGCCCCGCCTACCAAATCGGACCCAGAGAGGCCCTGCCCACCAAACCGGACCCTGAGGGGCCCCGCCCACCAAATCGGACCCTGTGGGGCCCCGCCCACTAAATCGGACCCAGAGTGGTCCCGCCAACCAAATCGGACCCAGAGTGGCCCCACCCACCAAATCGGACCCTGAGAGGCCCCGCCCACCAAATCGGACCCTGAGAGGCCCCGCCCACCAAATCGGACCCTGAGAGGCCCCGCCCACCAAATCGGACCCAGAGTGGTCCCGCCCACCAAATTGGACCCAGAGGGTCTCCGCCCACAAAATCAGACCCTAAGGGGCCCCACCCACAAAATCTGACCCTGAGGGGCCCCAACCACAAAATCGGACCCTGATTGGTCCCAACCACAAAATCGGACCCTGAGGGGCCTCGGACTCAAAATCGGACCCTGAGGGGCCCCGGCCACAAAATCAGACCCTGAGGGGCCCAACCCACATAATCGGACCCTGAGGGGCCACGGCCAGAAAATCGGACCCTGAGGGGCCCCACCCACCAAATTGGACCCTGAGGGGCCCCGCCCACCAAATTGGACCCTGAGGGGCCCCGCCCACCAAATCGGACCCTGAGGGGCCCCGCCCACCAAATCGGACCCTGAGGGGCCCCGCCCACCAAATCGGACCCTGAGTGGCCCCGCCCACCAAATCGGACCCAGAGTGGCCCCACCCACCAAATCGGACCCAGAGTGGCCCCACCCACCAAATCGGAACCAGAGTGGCCCCACTTACAAAATCGGACCCTGAGGGGCCCCAACCACAAAATTGGACCCTGATGAGCCCCGGGTACAAAATCGGGCCCTGAAGGGCTCCACCCACAAAATTGGACCATGAGGGGCCCCACCCACAAAATCGGACCCTGAGGGGATCCGGCCACAAAATCAGACCCTGAGGGGCCCTGGCCACAAAATCGGGCCCTGAGGGCCCCCACTCACAAAATCAGAACCTGAGGGGTCCCACCCAGAAAATCGGACCCTGAGGGGCCACACCCACAAAATCGGAGCCTGAGAGATCTCCGCCAACAATTCAAGCCCTGAGGAGCCCAGGCCAAGGAATCGGATCCTGAGGGGCCCCACCCACCAAATCAGACCCTGAGGCCAAAGTGGCCCCTGAGAGGCACTCACAGTTAAAATGGATCCTGAGTTGAAAGTCTTGCAGGGGCAGCAGGCAAGTCTCTCTTAAAGGGGTAGCCCGGGCCCCAACCACCAAATCAGACCCTGAGGGGCCCCGGCCACCAAATCAGACCCTGAGGGGCCCCACCCACCAAATCAGACCCTGAGGTGCCCCGGCGACAAAATCGGACCCTGAGGGGCCCCACCCACAAAATCGGGCCCTGAGGGGCCCCACCCACAAAATCGGACCATGAGGCCAAAGTGGCCCCTGAGAGGCACCCACAGTTAAAACGGATCCTGAGTTGAAAGTCTTGCAGGGGCAGCAGGCAAGTCTCTCTTAAAGGGGTAGCCCGAGCACCATTTCAAACCACTATCTGTACTTCCTTCAGGAAATACACATCTAGTTCTTCTTATTATTATTATTAAGTTGATTTCCGCAATTAATACAGCCCAAACCGCTACACGCACAGATGCCGTTGAGGTGTTGTTTCAAATCAAAACAAATCAATCAATCAAATCAAATTTATTATCGCCAAGTACATATTACATATATACAAGGAATTCTTTGTGGCAAAGAGGCAACATAATATATAACAACAGATACAACAAGTAACATCTAACAAGACAGATACAGTATATAGTCTACACATGATGATTTAATTGTTGAACAGAGAGTGGATAGAAGCTGTTCATATGGCGGTTGGTGCTGCATTTGGGGACTCTGAAGCGACGTCCTGAAGGGAGTAGTTGGAATGAGGAGTGTCCCGGGTGAGAGGGATCGGATGAAATTTTCAATGCGTGGGATCGAATACTCTTATCATAAAGATCCTGGATTTTAGGCAGGGGGAACCTATAATTCTATCTGCTGTTCTGAAAGTCCTTTGTAAGCGGAGTTTGTCATGCGCAGTGGCTCCCCCATACCAGACTATCAGAGAGGAACAAATCACAGATCTGATGACAGCATTAAAGAATAAGATCAGCAGATTCTTAGACAAACCATATCTTTTCAGCTGACGCAGGAAGAACATCCTCTGTTGTGCTTTTCTTATAACAGCATCCACGTTTTTCCCCCATTTAAGATCATGAGAGATGATAACACCAAGGAATTTGGTCTCTGTGACCCTAAGAACCACTTCGTCATGGATGTAGATTGGAAGTATCTCATGTTGATCTTTCCTAAAATCCACAACCATCTCAGCAGTTTTTTTAGTGTTGAGTACAAGATTATTGGCTTTAAACCAGTCACATATTCTTTCCACCTCACTCCGATACAAGTCTTCAGCATTTCCCCTGATGAGACCAATCAGTGTCATATCATCGTCAAATTTCAAGATTTTTACTGAGTCTGCTGAAGAGATGCAATCATTCGTATAGAGAGAAAACAGTAACGGGGACAAAACACACCCCTGAGGTGCCCTGATGTTTGTGACCAAGGTGTCCGAAGTGAATGGTCCAACTTTTACACTCTGTATCCTGGCTGTCAGGAAGTTATAAATCCACAAGCATAAGTTAAGAGGGACTCCAAGAGCTACCATTTTCTTATGAAGTAAATTCGGATCAATGGTATTGATCGCTGAGCTAAAGTCCATGAAAAGAATCCAGACATATGAGTGCAGTTCATCTGTATGATCCAAAATGTACTTCAGTACCAGATTGACAGTGTCGTTTGCCAAACGATTCTCCTTATAGGCAAACTGAAGCGGGTCCCATAGCTTCTGCGTGAATTTTATCAGGTGGGACATCATAATTCTTTCGAAGACTTTCATAGCTACAGATGTGAGTGCTACTGGTCTATAGTCGTTCAACTCGGAGGATCCCACTTTCTTGGGGACAGGGATAATTGTGGAATTTTTCCAACATTGAGGTACAACGCACTCTTTCAGTGACACATTGTATATATTTGTCAGTATAGGGGCAAGCTGGGTAGCACATACTTTCAGACACATTGGAGATACACCATCAGGGCCAGGTGCCTTTTTGACCTTAAGTCCCTTTAGGATGCGTATCACCTCTGCCTCGGAGATCACTACTTGGGTGTTGCACAATGAATGATCTTTATATGAACATACTGAGGAGCTTAGAGATGAATAGCCACTGTGTGTAGAGCTTGCCTCAAATCTGCAGTAGAATTCATTTAACTCTGCTGCCAGACTTCTGCTGGGGTTCCCTATAGTGGGGTGGCTTTTGACCTCTCTTAATCCTCTCCATGCAGATCTATTATCTTTTGATGAGAACCTTTCCTCCAGAATCTTTGCATACTCGTGTTTGGCTAACTTGATCTCTTTAGATAGCGAGTTCCTAAGTTTCTTGAATTCAGTAATATCGCCTGCTTTATAAGCCTCCTCTTTTCTCTTACGGATCAACCTGACTTTATTTGTAAACCACGGCTTGTTGTTTCCCCGAAAGTGGACAGATTTGGATGGAATAAACGTGTCTTCACAAAAACGGATATATGAGGACACTGCTTCAACCCATTCATCCAGACCCGAGCATGTTTCCTGGAATACCTCCCAGTCCGTACATTCAAAGCATGCTTGTAGTTGCAATTTTGCCTCCTCAGACGATGTCTTCTTTGTATAAACTGTAGGTTTGGATGTTTTCAACCTTTGCCTGTAGGCTGGAATTAAATGAATTAGACAATGATCTGAAAAGCCCACTGCTGCTCTCCTCACTGCCCTGTAGGCCCCTTTTAAGACAGTATAGCAGTGATCAAGCGTATTGTTCTCTCTCGTGAAGCAGTTTATATGTTGAGTAAATTTGGGGAGATCCAGGTTGAGTTTTCCTTTGTTAAAGTCCCCCATAACGATCACAAATGCTTCTGGAGATCCTTTCTCCCATTCTGATATTTTGCATGCTAATTCACCAATAGCAGCTTTAACAGATGCTTGGGGGGGAATATATACTGCAACCAGAACCATAGATGAAAACTCTCTTGGAGAGTAAAATGGTCTACAATTGAGTGCAAGGTACTCTAGATCTGGAGAGCAACCTTTTCCCAGTATGTTAACATCACAGCACCAGCTAGTGTTGATGTAGAGACATACCCCACACCCCCTTTGTTTACCTGAAGCTACACAATCACGGTCAGCTCTGTAGATAACAAAACCAGGTAGATCCAGACTACAATCAGGGATGGTCTCATTCAACCAGGTCTCAATAAAACAAAGAGCAGCTGAATTGGCCATATCAGATCTCATGTTACAAAGTAAGCTCAGTTCCTCCATTTTGTTAGATAAGGAACGGACATTAGCAAAGTGGAGTGAAGGAAGAGCTGTTCTGAACCCTCTCCTCCGAAGGCGTGTCAGGACTCCTCCTCTCCTACCTCTCTTGCAGTACACCTCCACAGGTTTCACAGAAGTAATGGATTTTATGTGCTCAATTGTTGAATTAGCAATCATGCTCCAAGAAGGGGAGTCCATGAGAAATTGCGGATGATTCCAGAATAATAAATCGTCCCTTGAAATCATAAGAGTAGGTTTACAGAGTGCAGTGGCCATGATTACACTCAGCTTGTAGCTATAAAGACTGAACAGTCACAGCTTAGCAAAGTTAAATGTACAACTTTCCATAAAGGGTGCTTCCAGCACTGCTGGGGGGAGGGCATGGGTGCAACAAGACAGGGACATCAGGGGACATGCCAACAGTCAGTCCAAACCTGCCCAGCTCACCCCTTCAGCTCCACCTGGACCACAAGATCTCCAGAACATCTCCAGCACCGCACACTCCACCAGCTTTCCTATCCCGGGATCATCTGCATTCTGGAAATGGGTACAAGTTGTAGGAAAGTTGGCAGGCAGCTAGCAGCTTCACTCTCCCCCAGCTGAAACCAGGCACGGAGCTCCACGAGGACAGAAATACACCGGTCCCAGCTGGTCGCAGTCTCCACACTACTCCCAGCTCTGCCGAATCCTGTAGCCCTACAGCTCCACGTGGACCACAAGATCTCCAGAACAACTCCAGCACCGCACACTCCACCAGCTTTCCTATCCCGGGATCATCTGCATTCTGGAATTGGTTACAAGTTGTAGGAAAGTTGGCAGGCAGCCAGCAGCTTCACTCTCTCCCAGCTGAATCCAGGCACGGAGCTCCACGAGGACAGAAAGACACCAGTCCCAGCTGATCGCAGTCTCCACACTACTCCCAGCTCTGCCGAATCCTGTAGCTACGCAATGGTGAGTGCTCCAAAGGGAGAATTAACAATTAAACGGGGTAAAAAACTAAAAAAACTCAGGAGCCTCATGCCAGAGCAGCCATCTCCTCGGCGCTCCTCCTCCCTTTCGAAGCCAGCGTCCACGAGAGGTGTGCTAAGTATTTTTCGTGTCGATCGGATTTGTAGTTTTTGCGCAATTTGCGTTTGAAATTTTTTTTTCCCCGTCATTGGAATGCACTGTCTCCAATGCTTTTCAATGGGTAATGGCAAAACGTGCCCTGAGGCGATTGAAATGGCAGTTGAGCTCATTGATATGCGCAGGCAGACCCAGTTACTATGCCAACGCCTACGAACGTCACATGACATCCCAAGGACAGAGCTTCTGCCACATAATATCAGGTCTTAAAGTGAAACCCACAGCACAAATGCAAATCTAGCTTCATCACATAACACATGCCCCTGAGATAGAATGTGCGACAAAGTGGATTTAGAAGCCCAGTGAGCCACCCTGGCTCTTAAAGGGCCGACGTGCCACAGTGATTCTTAAAGGGCCTGAGCACCGAAATGAGTCTTAAAGGGCCGGCGCGCCAAATCGAAAGCTGAGTGACCCCGGCCTCCAAATCGGAGGCTGAGCCACCCTGGCCTCCAAATCGGACCCAGTTTGGCCCCGCTCAAAAAATCAGACCCAGAGTAGCACAGCCCACCAAATCGGATCCTGAGGGGCCCCGCCCACCAAATCAGACTCCGAGTGGCCCCGCCCACCCAATCGGACCCTGAAGGGCCCCGTCCACCAAATCGGACCCTGAGGAGCCCCGCCCACCAAAACAGACCCTGAGAAGCCCCGCCCACCAAATCGGACCCAGAGTGACCCCACCCACCAGATCGGACCCTGAAGGGCCCTGCCCATCAAATCGGACCCAGAGGGGCCCCGCCCAGCAAATCGGACCCAGAGGGGCCCCGCCCATCAAATCGGACCCTGAGGGGCCCCGCCCACCAAATCGGAACCTGAGGAGCCCCGCCCACCAAATCGGACCCAGATTGACCCCGCCCACCAAATCGGACCCCGAGGAGCCCCGCCCATCAAATCGGACCCAGATTGACCCCGCCCACCAAATCGGACCCTGAAGGGCCCCGCCCACCAAATCGGACCCAGAGGTGGCCCGCCCACCAAATCGGACCCTGAAGGGCCCCGCCCACCAAATCGGACCCAGAGGGGCCCCGCCCACCAAATCGGACCCAGGGGGGCCCCGCCCACCAAATCAGACCATGAGGGGCCCCGCCCACCAAATCGGACCATGAGGGGCACCACCCACTAAATCGGACCCAGAGTGGCCCCGCCCACCAAAATGGACCCAGGGGGCTCCTCCCACAAAATCAGACCCTAAGGGACCCCACCCACAAAATCGGACCCTGAGTGGGCCCGGCCACAAAATCAGACCCTGAGGGGCCCCAACCACAAAATCGGACCCTGAGAGACCCCGGCCACAAAATCGAACCTAGAGGGGCCCCAGTCACAAAATAGGACCCTCAGTAGCCCCAACCACAAAATCAGACTCTGAGGTGCCCCGGTCACAAAATCGGACCCTGAGGGGCCCCACCCACAAAATCAGACCCTGAGGGGCCCCACCCACAAAACCAGACCCTGAGGGGCCCCAGCCGCAAAATAAGACCCTGAGGGGTCCCACCTACAAAATCGGACCCTGAGAGACCCCGGCCACAAAATCGGACCCTGAGGGGCCCCACCCACAAAATCAGACCCTGTGGGGCCCCGCCCACCAAATTAGACCCTGAGGGGCCCCACCCTCAAAATCAGACCCTGAGGGGCCCCAGCCACAAAATCAGACCCTGAGGGGCCCCAGCCACAAAATCGGACTCTGAGGGGCCCCACCCACAAAATCGGAACCTGAGGGGCCCCACCCACAAATCCAGACCCTGAGGGGACCCGGCCACAAAATCGGACCCTGAGAGACTCCGGCCACAAAATCGGTCCCTGAGGGGCCCCAACCACAAAATCAGACCCTGAGGGGCCCCAGTCACAAAATCGGACCCTGAGGGGCCCCACCCACAAAATCAGACCCTGAGGGACCCCAGCCACAAAATCAGAACCTGAGGGGCCCCAACCACAAAATCAGAACCTGAGGGGCCCCACCCACAAAATCAGACCATGAGGGACCCCTCCCATAAAATCGGACCCTGAGGGGCCCCGCCCACCAAATTAGACCCTGAGGGGCCCCACCCTCAAAATCGGTCGCTGAGGGGCCCCACCCACAAAATCGGACCCTGAGAGACCCTGGCCACAAAATCGAACCCAGAGGGGCCTCAGTCACAAAATCAGACCCTAAGGGGCCCTGGCCACAAAATCAGACCCTGAGGGGCCCCACCCACAAAATCGGACCCTGAGGGACCCCAGCCACAAAATCGGACCCTGAGGGGCCCCACCCACAAAATCAGACCCTAAGGGTCCCCGGTCACAAAATCGGACCCTGAGGGGCCCCACCAACACAATCGGACCCTGATGGGCCCCACCCACAAAATGAGACCCTGAGGGGCCCCAGCCACAAAATGGGACCCTGAGGGGCCCCACCCACAAAATCGGAACCCTGAGGGGCCCCGCCCTCAAAATCAGACCCTGAGGGGCCACAGCCACAAAATCAGACCATGAGGGGCCCCAGCCACAAAATCGGACCCTGAGGGGCCCCACCCACAAAATCGGACCCTGATGGGCCCCACCCACAAAATCGGACCCTGATGGGCCCCACCCCCAAATCCAGACCCTGAGGGGCCCCAGCCACAAAATCGGACCGTGAGAGACCTCGGCCACAAAATCGGACCCTGAGGGGCCCCAACCACAAAATCAGACCCTGAGGGGCCCCGATCACAAAATCGTACCCTGAGGGGCCCCACCCACAAAATCGGACCCTGAGGGGCCCCACCCACAAAATCGGACCCTGAGGGGCCCCGCCCACCAAATTATACCCTGAGGGGCCCCACCCTCAAAATCGGTCCCTGAGGGGCCCCGGCCACAAAATCGGACCCTGAGGGGCCCCGGCCACAAAATCGGACCCTGAGGGGCCCCGGCCACAAAATCGGACCCTGAGGTGCCCCGGCCACAAAATCGGACCCTGAGGGGCCCCGGCCACAAAATCGGACCCTGAGGGGCCCCACCCGCAAAATCGGACCCTAAGGGGCCCCGGCCACAAAATCGGACCCTGAGGGGCCCCACCCGCAAAATTGGACCCTGAGGGGCCCCACCCGCAAAATTGGACCCTGAGGGGCCCCACCCGCAAAATTGGACCCTGAGGGGCTCCACCCGCAAAATCGGACCCTGAGGGGCTCCACCCGCAAAATTGGACCCTGAGGGGCCCCGGCCCCAAAAATCGGACCCTGAGGGGCCCCAACCACAAAATCGGACCCTGAGGGGCCCCGGCCACAAAATCGGACCCTGAGGGGCCCAACCCACAAAATCAGACTCAGTGTCCCCGCCCACCAAATTGGACCCTGAAGGGCCCCGTCCACCAAATTGGACCCAAAGTGGCCCCACCCACCAAATCAGACCCAGAGTGGCCCCGCCCACCAAATCGGACCCTGAGGGGCCCCGCCCACCATATGGGACCCTGAGGGGCCCCGCCCACCAAATTGGACCCTGAGGGGCCCCGCCCACCAAATCGGACCCTGAGGGGCCCCGCCCACCAAATCAGACCCTGAGGGGCCCCGCCCACTAAATCGTATTATGAAAGGCCCCAACCACAAAATCGGACCCTGAGGGTCCCCGCTGACCAAATTGAACTCTGAGGGGCCCCGCCCACCAAATCAGACCTAGAGTGGCCCGGCTCACCAAATCGGACCCCGAGGGGCCCCGCCCACCAAATCGGACCCCGAGGGGCCCCGCCCACCAAATCGGACCCCGAGGGGCCCCGCCCACCAAATCGGACCCAGAGTGGCCCCGCCCACCATATGGGACCCTGAGGGGCCCCGCCCACCAAATTGGACCCTGAGGGGCCCCGCCCACCAAATCGGACCCTGAGGGGCCCCGCCCACCAAATCAGACCCTGAGGGGCCCCGCCCACTAAATCGTATTATGAAAGGCCCCAACCACAAAATCGGACCCTGAGGGGCCCCACCCACAAAATCGGACCCTGAGGGTCCCCGCTGACCAAATTGAACTCTGAGGGGCCCCGCCCACCAAATCAGACCTAGAGTGGCCCGGCTCACCAAATCGGACCCCGAGGGGCCCCGCCCACCAAATCGGACCCCGAGGGGCCCCGCCCACCAAATCGGACCCCGAGGGGCCCCGCCCACCAAATCGGACCCAGAGTGGCCCCGCCCACCAAATTGGACCCAGAGTGGCCCCGCCCACCAAATCAGACCCAAAGTGGCCCCGCCCACCAAATTGTACCCTGAGGGGCCCCACCCACAAAATCGGACCCTAAGGAGCCCCACCCACAAAATTGGACCCTGAGGGGCCCCGGCCACAAAATTGGATCCTGGGGGGCCCCACCCACAAAATCGGACCCTGAGGGGATCCGGCCACAACATCGGACCCTGAGTGGCCCCACTCACAAAATCGGACCCTGAGGGGCCCTACCCACAAAATCGGACCCTGAGGGGCCCCAACCACAAAATCGGACCCTGACGGGCCCGGCCACAAAATCGGACCCTGAGGGGCCCCGGCCACAAAATCGGACCCTGAGGGACCCCACCTACAAAATTGAACCCTGAGGGGCCCCAACCACAAAATCGGATCCTGAGGGGCCCCACCCACAAAATCGGACCCTGAGGGGCCCCACCCACAAAATTGGACCCTCAGGGGCCCCGGCCACAAAATCGGACCCTGAGGGGCCCAGCTCACCAAATCGGACCCAGAGTGGCCCCGCCCACCAAATTGGACCTAGAGTGGCCCCGCCCACCAAATCAGACCCAAAGTGGCCCCGCCCACCAAATTGTACCTTGAGGGGCCCCACCCACAAAATCGGACCCTAAGGGGCCCCACCCACAAAATTGGACCCTGAGGGGCCCCGGCCACAAAATTGGATCCTGAGTGGCCCCACTCACAAAATCGGACCCTGAGGGGCCCTACCCATAAAATCGGACCCTGAGGGGCCCCAACCACAAAATCGGACCCTGACGGGCCCCGGCCACAAAATCGGACCCTGAGGGGCCCCGGCCACAAAATCGGACCCTGAGGGACCCCACCTACAAAATTGAACCCTGAGGGGCCCCAACCACAAAATCGGATCCTAAGGGGCCCCACCCACAAAATCGGACCCTGAGGGGCCCCACCCACAAAATTGGACCCTCAGGGGCCCCGGCCACAAAATCGGACCCTGAGGGACCCCGGCCACAAAATCAGATCCTGAGGGGCCCCAACCACAAAATCGGACCCTGAGAGGCTCCGGCCGCAAAATCGGACCCTGAGGGGCCCCAACCACAAAATCGGACCCTGAGAGGCTCCGGCCGCAAAATCGGACCCTGAGGGGCCCCTACCCCAAAATCGGACCCTGAGAGGCACCGGCCACAAAATCGGACCCTGAGGAGCCCCGGCCACAAACTCGGACCCTGAGGGGCCCCGGCAACAAAATCAGACCCTGAGGGGCCCAACCCACAAAATCAGACCCTGAGGGGCCCCGCCCACCAAATTAGACCCTGAGGGGCCCCACCCTCAAAATCGGACCCTGAGGGGCCCCAGCCACAAAATCAGACCCTGAGGGGCCCCAGCCACAAAATCGGACTCTGAGGGGCCCCACCCACAAAATCGGACCCTGAGGGGCCCCACCCACAAATCCAGACCCTGAGGGGACCCAGCCACAAAATCGGACCCTGAGGGGCCCCGCCCACTAAATCGGATTCTGAAAGGCCCCAACCACAAAATCGGACCCTGAGGGGCATCGCTGACCAAATTGAACTCTGAGGGGCCCCGCCCACCAAATCGGACCCAGAGTGGCCCGCCTACCAAATCAGACCTAGAGTGGCCCCGCTCACCAAATCGGACTCCGAGGGGCCCCACCCACCAAATCGGACCCCGAGGGTCCCCGCCCACCAAATCGGACCCCGAGGGGCCCCGCCCACCAAATCGGACCCCGAGGGATCCCGCCCACCAAATCGGACCCCGAGGGTCCCCGCCCACCAAATTGGACCCTGAGGGGCCCCGTCCACCAAATCGGACTCTGATAGATCCCGCTCACCAAATCGGACCCTGAGGGGCCCCGCTCACCAAATCGGACCCTGAGGGGCCCCATCCACCAAATCGGACCCTGAGGGGCCCCGGCCACAAAATCGGACCCTTAGGGGCCCCACCCACCAAATCAGCCCCTGAGGGGACCCGGCCACCAAATCGGACCCTGAGGGGCCCCACCCACCAAATCAGACCCTGAGGCCAAAGTGGCCCCTGAGAGGCACCCACAGTTAAAACGGATCCTGAGTTGAAAGTCTTGCAGGTGCAGCAGGCAAGTCTCTCTTAAAGGGGCAGCCTGGGCAGCATTTCAAACCACTATCTGTACTTCCTTCAGGAAATACACATCTAGTATTATTATTACTATTCAGTTGAATTCCGCAATTAATACAGCCCGAACCGCTACACGCACAGACTCCGTTGAGATGTTGTATCGAAGCCAGCGTCCACGAGAGGTGTGCTAAGTATTTTTCGTGTCGATCGGATTTGTAGTTTTTGCGCAATTTACGTTTGAAAATGTTTTTCCCGTCATTGGAATGCACTGTCTCAATGCATTTGAATGGGAAACTTAAAACGTGCCATGAGGCGATTGAAATGGCAGTAAAGCTCATTGATATGCGCAGGCACACCCAGTTACTATGTCAACGCCTACGAACATCACATGAAGCCCCCAGGACAGATCTTCTGCCACATAATATCAGCTATTAAAGCGAAACCCACAGCACAAATGCAAATCTAGCTTCATCACATGACGCATGCCCCTGAGAATGTGCGCCCCGGCCCACCAAATTGGACCCTGAGGGGCCCCGCCCACCAAATTGGACCCTGAGGGGCCCAACCCACAAAATCAGACCCTGAGGGGCCCCGCCCACCAAATTAGACCCTGAGGGGCCCCACCCTCAAAATCGGACCCTGAGGGGCCCCAGCCACAAAATCAGACCCTGAGGGGCCCCAGCCACAAAATCGGACTCTGAGGGGCCCCACCCACAAAATCAGACCCTGAGGGGCCCCACCCACAAATCCAGACCCTGAGGGGACCCGGCCAAAAAATCGGACCCTGAGGGGCTCCGCCCACCAAATCGGACCCTGAGGGGCCCCGCCCACTAAATCGGATTCTGAAAGGCCCCAACCACAAAATCGGACCCTGAGGGGCCCCGCTGACCAAATTGAACTCTGAGGGGCCCCGCCCACCAAATCGGACCCAGAGTGGCCCGCCTACCAAATCAGACCTGGAGTGGCCCCGCTCACCAAATCGGACCCCGAGGGGCCCCACCCACCAAATCGGACCCCGAGGGTCCCCGCCCACCAAATCGGACCCCGAGGGGCCCCGCCCACCAAATCGGACCCCGAGGGATCCCGCCCACCAAATCGGACCCCGAGGGATCCCGCCCACCAAATCGGACCCCGAGGGATCCCGCGCACCAAATCGGACCCTGAGGGGCCCCGCTCACCAAATCGGACCCTGAGGGGCCCCCCCACCAAATCAGACCCTGAGGGGCCCCGGCCACAAAATCGGACCCTGAGGGGCCCCACCCACAAAATTGGACCCTGAGGGTCCCCGGCCACAAGATTGGACCCTGAGGGGACCCAACCACCAATTCAGACCCTGAGGGGCCCCGGCCACAAAATCGGACCCTTAGGGGCCCCACCCACCAAATCAGCCCCTGAGGGGACCCGGCCACCAAATCGGACCCTGAGGGGCCCCACCCACCAAATCAGACCCTGAGGCCAAAGTGGCCCCTGAGAGGCACCCACAGTTAAAACGGATCCTGAGTTGAAAGTCTTGCAGGTGCAGCAGGCAAGTCTCTCTTAAAGGGGCAGCCTGGGCAGCATTTCAAACCACTATCTGTACTTCCTTCAGGAAATACACATCTAGTATTATTATTACTATTCAGTTGAATTCCGCAATTAATACAGCCTGAACCGCTACACGCACAGACTCCGTTGAGATGTCGTTTCGAAGCCAGAGTCCACGAGAGGTGTGCTAAGTATTTTTCGTGTCGATCGGATTTGTAGTTTTTGCGCAATTTGCATTTGAAAATGTTTTTCCCGTCATTGGAATGTACTGTCTCAATGCATTTGAATGGGAAACTTAAAACGTGCCCTGAGGCGATTGAAATGGCAGTAAAGCTCATTGATATGCGCAGACACACCCAGTTACTATGCCAACGCCTACGAACGTCACATGAAGCCCCCAGGACAGAGCTTCTGCCACATAATATCAGCTATTAAAGCGAAACCCACAGCACAAATGCAAATCTAGCTTCATCACATGACGCATGCCCCTGAGAATGTGCGCCCCCTCCCACCAAATTGGACCCTGAGGGGCCCCGCCCACCAAATTGGACCCTGAGGGGCCCCGCCCACCAAATTGGACCCCGAGTGGCCCCGCTCACCAAATCGACCCCCGAGTGGCCCCGCTCACCAAATCGGCCCCCGAGTGGCCCCGCTCACCAAATCGGCCCCCGAGTGGCCCCGCTCACCAAATCGGCCCCCGAGTTGCCCCGCTCACCAAATCGGCCCCCGAGTGGCCCCGCTCACCAAATCGGCCCCCGAGTGGCCCCGCTCACCAAATCGGCCCCTGAGGTGCCCCGCTCACCAAATCGGCCCCCGAGGTGCCCCGCTCATCAAATCGGCCCCCGAGTTGCCCCGTCCACTAAATCGGACCCCGAGGGGCCCCCGCCCACCAAATCAAACCCTGAGGGGCCGTGCCCAACAAATCGGACCCTGAGGGGCTCCACCCACTAAATCGGGTCAAGAGTGGCCCCAACCACCAAATCGGACCCTGAGGGGCACCGCCCACTAGATCGAACCAAGAGTGGTCCCGCCCACCAAATTGGACCCAGAGTGGCCCTGCCCACCAAAATGGACCCAGCGGGCTCCACCCACAGTCAGACCCTAAGGGGCCCCACCCACAAAATCGGACCCTGAGTGGACAGGCCACAAAATCAGACCCTGAGGGGCCCCACCCACAAAATCGGGCCGCGAGGGGCCACGGCCACAAAATCGGACCCTGAGAGGCCCCGGCCACAAAATGAGACCCTGAGGGGCCCCGGCCACAAAATCGGACCCTAAGGGGCCCCGGCCACAAAATCGGACCCTGAGGGGCCACACCCACAAAATCAGACCCTAAGGGTTCACACCCACAAAATTGGACCCTGAGGGATCCCGGCCACCAATTCGAACCCTGAGGAGCCCAGGCCACCGATTCGGATCCTGAGGAGCCCCACCCACCAAATCAGACCCTGAGGCCAAAGTGGCCCCTGAGAGGCACCCACAATTAAAATGGATCCTGAGTTGAAAGTCTTGCAGGGGCAGCAGGCAAGTCTCTCTTAAAGGGGCAGCCCAGGCACCATTTCAAACCACTATCTGTACTTCCTTCAGGAAATACACATCTAGTATTATTATTATTATTCAGTTAATTTTCCACAATTAATACGGCCCGAACCGCTAAGTGCACAGACTCCGTTGAGGTGTCGTTTCGAAGCCAGTGTCCACGAGTGGTGTGCTAAGTATTTTTCGTTTCAATTGGATTTGCAGTTTTTGCGCTTGAAAATTTTTTTTCCCGTAATTGGATTGCATTATCTCAATGCATCTCAATTTGATAATTTTGCCATAGGGAAAACATGGGGCAGTCGTGAGGTGGCAGTTAAGTTCATTGATATGCGCAGGCACACCCAGATACTATGCCAACGCCTACAAACTTTACATGACCCCTCCAGGACAGTTTCTGCCAGATGATACCACCTCTTAAAGCAAAACCCAAAGCACAAATGCAAATCTAGCTTCATCACATGCCGCATGCCGCTAAGAGAGAATGTGCGCCAAAGTGGATATAGAAGCCCAGTGCGCCTCAGGGCCCCGCCCACCAAATCAGACCCAGAGTGGCCCCGCCCACCAAATCGGACCTTGAGGGGCCCTGCCCACCAAATCTGACCCTGAGGGGCCCCAGCCACAAAATCGGACCCTGAGGGGCCCTGGCCACAAAATTGGACCCTGAGGGATCCCGGCCACCAATTCGAACCCTGAGGAGCCCAGGCCACCGATTCGGATCCTGAGGAGCCCCACCCACCAAATCAGACCCTGAGGCCAAAGTGGCCCCTGAGAGGCACCCACAATTAAAATGGATCCTGAGTTGAAAGTCTTGCAGGGGCAGCAGGCAAGTCTCTCTTAAAGGGGCAGCCCAGGCACCATTTCAAACCACTATCTGTACTTCCTTCAGGAAATACACATCTAGTATTATTATTATTATTCAGTTAATTTTCCACAATTAATACGGCCCGAACCGCTAAGCTCACAGACTCCGTTGAGGTGTCATTTCGAAGCCAGCGTCCACGAGTGGTTTTGCTAAGTATTTTTCGTTTCGATTGGATTTGCAGTTTTTGCGCTTGAAATTTTTTTTTCCCGTAATTGGATTGCATTATCTCAATGCATCTCAATTTGATAATTTTGCCATAGGGAAAACATGGGGCAGTCGTGAGGTGGCAGTTAAGTTCATTGATATGCGCAGGCACACCCAGATACTATGCCAACGCCTACAAACTTTACATGACCCCTCCAGGACAGTTTCTGCCAGATGATACCACCTCTTAAAGCAAAACCGAAAGCACAAATGCAAATCTAGCTTCATAACATGCCGCATGCCGCTAAGAGAGAATGTGCGCCAAAGTGGATATAGAAGCCCAGTGCGCCTCAGGGCCCCGCCCACCAAATCAGACCCAGAGTGGCCCCGCCCACCAAATCGGACCTTGAGGGGCCCTGCCCACCAAATCTGACCCTGAGGGGCCCCAGCCACAAAATCGGACCCTGAGGGGCCCTGGCCACAAAATTGGACCCTGAGGGATCCCGGCCACCAATTCGAACCCTGAGGAGCCCAGGCCACCGATTCGGATCCTGAGGAGCCCCACCCACCAAATCAGACCCTGAGGCCAAAGTGGCCCCTGAGAGGCACCCACAATTAAAATGGATCCTGAGTTGAAAGTCTTGCAGGGGCAGCAGGCAAGTCTCTCTTAAAGGGGCAGCCCAGGCACCATTTCAAACCACTATCTGTACTTCCTTCAGGAAATACACATCTAGTATTATTATTATTATTCAGTTAATTTTCCACAATTAATATGGCCCGAACCGCTAAGCGCACAGACTCCGTTGAGGTGTCGTTTCGAAGCCAGCGTCCACGAGTGGTGTGCTAAGTATTTTTCGTTTCGATTGGATTTGCAGTTTTTGCGCTTGAAATTTTTTTTTCCCGTAATTGGATTGCATTATCTCAATGCATCTCAATTTGATACTTTTGCCATAGGGAAAACATGGGGCAGTCGTGAGGTGGCAGTTAAGTTCATTGATATGCGCAGGCACACCCAGTTACTATGCCAACGCCTACAAACTTTACATGACCCCTCCAGGACAGTTTCTGCCAGATGATACCAGCTCTTAAAGCAAAACCAAAAGCACAAATGCAAATCTAGCTTCATCACATGCCGCATGCCGCTAAGAGAGAATGTGCGCCAAAGTGGATATAGAAGCCCAGTGCGCCTCAGGGCCCCGCCCACCAAATCAGACCCAGAGTGGCCCCGCCCACCAAATCGGACCCTGAGGGGCCCCAGCCACAAAATCGGACCCTGAGAGGCCCTGGCCACAAAATTGAACTCTGAGGGGCCCGCTCACCAAATCGGACCCTGAGGGGCCCCGCCCACCAAATCGGATTCTAAAAAGGCCCCAACCACCAAATCGGACCCTGAGGGGTCCCGCCCACCAAATCGGACCCTGACTGGCCCTGCCCACCAAATCCGACCCTGAGGGGCCCCACCCAGCAAATAAGACCCTGAGGGGCCCCGCCCACCAAATCAAACCCTGAGGGGCCCTGCCCACCAAATCGGACCTCGAGGGGCCCCGCCCACCAAATCAGACCCTGAGGGGCCACGTCCGCTAAATCGGACCCTGAGGGGCCCCGCCCACCAAATCGGACTCTGAGAAATCCCGCCCACCAAATCGGACCCTGAGGGGCCCCGCTCACCAAATCGGACCCTGAGGGGCCCCGCTCACCAAATCGGACCCTGAGCGGCCCTGCCCACCAAATCGGATTCTGAAAGGCCCCAACCGCAAAATCGGACCCAGAGGGGCCCCACCCATAAAATCGAACCCAGAGTGGCCCAGCCCACCAAATCGGACCCTGAGGGGCCCCACCCACAAAATCGGACCCTGAGGGACCCCACCCACAAAATCAGACCCTGAGGGGCCCCACCCACAAAATCAGACCCTGCGGTACCCCAGCCACAAAATCGAACCCTAAGGGACCCCGCCCACAAAATCAGACCCTGAGGGGCCCCGCCCACAAAATTGGACCCTGAGGGGCCCCGCCCACCAAATTAGACCCTGAGGGGCCCCAGCCTCAAAATCGGACCCTGAGGGGCCCCAGCCACAAAATCAGACCCTGAGGGGCCCCAGCCACAAAATTGGACCCTGAGGGGCCCCACCCACAAAATCGGACCCTGAGGGGCCCCACCCACAAATCCAGACCCTGAGGGGCCCCGGCCACAAAATCGGACCCTGAGAGACCCCAGCCACAAAATCGGACCCTGAGGGGCCCCAACCACAAAATCAGACCCTGAGGGGCCCCGGTCACAAAATCGGACCCTGAGGGGCCCCACCCACAAAATCAGACCCTGAGGGACCCCAGCCACAAAATCAGAGCCTGAGGGGCCCCAGCCACAAAATCGGACCCCGAGGGGCCCCAGCCACAAAATCGGACCCCGAGGGGCCCCACCACAAAATCGGACCCTGAGGGGCCCCGGCCACAAAATCGGACCCTGAGGGGCCCCACCCACAAAATCAGACCCTGAGGGACCCCAGCCACAAAATCAGACCCTGAGGGGCCCCAGCCACAAAATCGGACCCCGATGGGCCCCACCCACAAAATCGGACTCTGAGGGGCCCCACCCTCAAAATCAGACCCTGAGGGACCCCGGCCACAAAATCGGACCCTGAGGGGCTCCGGCCACAAAATCGGATCCTGAGGGGCCCCGGCCACAAAATCGGACCCTGAGAGGCCCCACCCACAAAATTGGACCACAAGGGGCCCCATCCACAAAATCGGACCCTGAGGGGCCCCACCCACAAAATCCGACCATGAGGGGCCCCACCCACAAAACTGGACCCTGAGGCATCCCGGCCACCAATAAAAACCCTGAGGAGCCCAGGCCACCGAATCGGATCCTGAGGGGCCCCACCCACCAAATCAGACCCTGAGGCCAAAGTGGCCCCTCAGAGGCACCCACACTTAAAACGGATCCCGAGTTGAAAGTCTTGCAGAGGCAGCAGGCAAGTCTCTCTTAAAAGGGCAGCCCGGGCACCATTTCAAACCACTATCTGTACTTCCTTCAGGAAATACACATCTAGTTATAGTGGTTTGAAAAAACCACTATATTGTAATCCGAACGCTGCTAACTTATTCTTCTTCTTATTATTATTATTATTAAGTTGATTTCCGCAATTAATACAGCCCGAACAGCTACACGCACAGACTCCGTTGAGGTGTCGTTTCGAAGCCAGCGCCCATGAGAGGTGTGCTAAGTATTTTTCGTGTCGATCAGATTTGTAGTTTTTGCGCAATTTGCGTTAGAAAAATTTTTTTCCCGTCATTGGAATGCACTGTCTCCAATGCATTTGAATGGGGAAATGGCAAAACGTGCCCTGAGGCGATTGAAATGGCAGTTGAGCTCATTGATATGCGCAGGCAGAACCAGTTACTATGCCAACGCCTACGAACGTCACATGACATCTCCAGAACAGAGCTTCTGCCACATAATATCAGCTCTTAAAGTGAAACGCACAGCACAAATGCAAATCTAGCTTCATCACATGACACATGCCCCTGATCGACCCCGGCCTCCAAATCGGAGGCTGAACCACCCCGGCCTCCAAATCGGAGGCTGAGCCACCCCGGCCTCCAAATCGGAGGCTGAGCCACCCCGGCCTTCAAATCGGAGGCTGAGCCACCCCGGCCTCCAAATCGGAGGCTGAGCCACCCCGGCCTTCAAATCGGAGGCTGAGCCACCCCGGCCTCCAAATCGGAGGCTGATCCACCCCGGCCTCCAAATCGGAGGCTGAGCCAACCCGGCCTCCAAATCGGAGGCTGAGCCACCCCGGCCTCCAAATCGGAAGCTGAGCCACCCCGGCCTCCAAATCGGAGGCTGAGCCACCCCTGCCTCCAAATCGGAGGCTGATCGACCCCGGCCTCCAAATGGGAGGCTGATCGGCCCCGGCCTCCAAATGGGAGGCTGAGCCACCCCGGCCTCCAAATGGGAGGCTGAGCCACCCCGGCCTCCAAATGGGAGGCTGAGCCACCCCGGCCTCCAAATCGGAGGCTGATCGACCCCAGCCTCCAAATCGGAGGCTGATCGACCCCGGCCTCCAAATCGAAGGCTGAGCCACCCCGGCCTCCAAATCGGAGGCTGAGCCACCCCGGCCTCCAAATCGGAGGCTGAGCCACCCCGGCCTCCAAATGGGAGGCTGAGCCACCCCGGCCTCCAAATCGGAGGCTGATCGACCCCGGCCTTCAAATTGGAGGCTGAGCCACACCGGCCTCCAAATCGGAGGCTGATCCACCCCGGCCTCCAAATCGGAGGGTGATTGACCCCGGCCTCCAAATCGGAGGCTGAGCCACCCCGGCCTCCAAATCGGAGGCTGAGCCACCCCGGCCTCCAAATGGGAGGCTGAGCCACCCCGGCCTCCAAATGGGAGGCTGAGCCACCCCGGCCTCCAAATGGGAGGCTGAGCCACCCCGGCCTCCAAATGGGAGGCTGAGCCACCCCGGCCTCCAAAAGGGAGGCTGAGCCACCCCGGCCTCCAAATGGGATTCTGAGCCACCCCGGCCTCCAAATGGGAGGCTGAGCCACCCCGGCCTCCAAATCGGAGGCTGAGCCACCCCGGCCTCCAAATCGGAGGCTGATCGACCCCGGCCTCCAAATCGGAGGCTGAGCCACCCCGGCCTCCAAATCGGAGGCTGAGCCACCCCGGCCTCCAAATCGGAGGCTGAGCCACCCCGGCCTCCAAATCGGAGGCTCTTTGACCTCGGCCTCCAAATCGGAAGCTCATCGACCCCGGCCTCCAAATCTTACCCAGAGTGGCCCCGCCCACCAAATCTTACCGAGTGGCCCCGCCCACCAAATCGGATCCAGAGAGGCCCCGCCCACCAAACCGGACCCTGAGGGGCCCCGCCCACCAAATCGGACCCTGTGGGGGCCCGCCCACTAAATCGGACCCAGAGTGGTCCCGCCAACCAAATCGGACCCAGAGTGGCCCCGCCGACCAAATCGGACCCAGAGGGTCTCCGCCCACAAAATCAGACCCTAAGGGGCCCAACCCACCAAATCTGACCCTGAGGGGCCCCAACCACAAAATCGGACCCTGATTGGTCCCAACCACAAAATCAGACCGTGAGGGGCCCCGGCAACAAAATCGGACCCTGAGGGGCCCCGGCCACAAAATCGGACCCTGAGGGGCCCTGGCCACAAAATCGGACCCTGAGGGGCCCAACCCACATAATCGGACCCTGAGGGGCCACGGCCAGAAAATCGGACCCTGAGGGGATCCGGCCACAAAATCAGACCCTGAGGGGCCCCGACCACAAAATCGGACCCTGAGGGGCCCCACTCACAAAATCGGAACCTGAGGGGCCCCACCCACAAAATCGGACCCTGAGGGGCCACACCCACAAAATCGGAGCCTGAGAGATCCCTGCCAACAATTCAAGCCCTGAGGAGCCCAGGCCAAGGAATCGGATCCTGAGGGGCCCCACCCACCAAATCAGACCCTGAGGCCAAAGTGGCCTCTGAGAGGCACTCACAGTTAAAATGGATCCCGAGTTGAAAGTCTTGCAGGGGCAGCAGGCAAGTCTCTCTTAAAGGGGCAGCCCGGGCACCATTTCAAACCACTATCTGTACTTCCTACAGGAAATACACATCTAGTTATAGTGGTTTGAAAAAACCACTATATTGTAATCCGAACGCTGCTAACTTATTCTTCTTCTTCTTCTTATTATTATTAAGTTGATTTCCGCAATTAATACAGCCCGAACAGCTACACGCACAGACTCCGTTGAGGTGTCGTTTCGAAGCCAGCGCCCATGAGAGGTGTGCTAAGTATTTTTCGTGTCGATCAGATTTGTAGTTTTTGCGCAATTTGCGTTCGAAAATTTTTTTTCCCGTCATTGGAATGCACTGTCTCCAATGCATTTGAATGGGGAAATGGCAAAACGTGCCCTGAGGCGATTGAAATGGCAGTTGAGCTCATTGATATGCGCAGGCAGAACCAGTTACTATGCCAACGCCTACGAACGTCACATGACATCTCCAGAACAGAGCTTCTGCCACATAATATCAGCTCTTAAAGCGAAACCCACAGCACAAATGCAAATCTAGCTTCATCACATGACACATGCCCCTGAGAGAGAATGTGCGCCAAAGTGTATTTAGAAGCCCAGTGAACCAAACTGGCTCTTAAAGGGCCGAAGTGCAAAAGTGACTGTTAAAGGGCCGGCGCACCGAAATGAGTCTTAAAGGGCCAACACGCCAAATCGAAAGCTGAGTGACCACAGGCTCCAAATGGGAGGCTGATCGACCCCCCGGCCTCCAAATCGGAGGCTGAGCCACCCCGGCCTCCAAATCGGAGGCTGAGCCACCCCGGCCTCCAGATTGGAGGCTGAGCCACCCCGGCCTCCAAATCGGAGGGTGATTGACCCCGGCCTTCAAATCGGAGGCTGAGCCACCCCGGCCTCCAAATCGGAGGCTGAGCCACCCCGGCCTCCAAATCGGAGGCTGAGCCACCCCGGCCTTCAAATCGGATGCTGAGCGACCCCGGCCTCCAAATGGGAGGCTGAGCCACCCCGGCCTCCAAATGGGAGGCTGAGCCACCCCGGCCTCCAAATGGGAGGCTGAGCCACCCCGGCCTCCAAATGGGAGGCTGAGCCACCCCGGCCTCCAAATCGGAGGCTGATCGACCCCGGCCTTCAAATCGGAGGCTGAGCCACACCGGCCTCCAAATCGGAGGCTGATCCACCCCGGCCTCCAAATCGGAGGGTGATTGACCCCAGCCTCCAAATCGGAGGCTGAGCCACCCCGGCCTCCAAATGGGAGGCTGAGCCACCCTGGCCTCCAAATGGGAGGCTGAGCCACCCCGGCCTCCAAATGGGAGGCTGAGCCACCCCGGCCTCCAAATGGGAGGCTGAGCCACCCCGGCCTCCAAATGGGAGGCTGAGCCACCCCGGCCTCCAAAAGGGAGGCTGAGCCACCCCGGCCTCCAAATGGGATTCTGAGCCACCCCGGCCTCCAAATGGGAGGCTGAGCCACCCCGGCCTCCAAATCGGAGGCTGAGCCACCCCGGCCTCCAAATCGGAGGCTGATCGACCCCGGCCTCCAAATCGGAGGCTGAGCCACCCCGGCCTCCAAATCGGAGGCTGAGCCACCCCGGCCTCCAAATCGGAGGCTGAGCCACCCCAGCCTCCAAATCGGAGGCTGATCCACCCCGGCCTCCAAATCGGAGGCTGAGCCACCCCGGCCTCCAAATCGGAGGCTCTTTGACCTCGGCCTCCAAATCGGAAGCTCATCGACCCCGGCCTCCAAATCTTACCCAGAGTGGCCCCGCCCACCAAATCTTACCGAGTGGCCCCGCCCACCAAATCGGATCCAGAGAGGCCCCGCCCACCAAACCGGACCCTGAGGGGCCCCGCCCACCAAATCGGACCCTGTGGGGGCCCGCCCACTAAATCGGACCCAGAGTGGTCCCGCCAACCAAATCGGACCCAGAGTGGCCCCGCCGACCAAATCGGACCCAGAGGGTCTCCGCCCACAAAATCAGACCCTAAGGGGCCCAACCCACCAAATCTGACCCTGAGGGGCCCCAACCACAAAATCGGACCCTGATTGGTCCCAACCACAAAATCAGACCGTGAGGGGCCCCGGCCACAAAATCGGACCCTGAGGGGCCCCGGCCACAAAATCGGACCCTGAGGGGCCCTGGCCACAAAATCGGACCCTGAGGGGCCCAACCCACATAATCGGACCCTGAGGGGCCACGGCCAGAAAATCAGACCCTGAGGGGATCCGGCCACAAAATCAGACCCTGAGGGGCCCCGACCACAAAATCGGACCCTGAGGGGCCCCACTCACAAAATCGGAACCTGAGGGGCCCCACCCACAAAATCGGACCCTGAGGGGCCACACCCACAAAATCGGAGCCTGAGAGATCCCTGCCAACAATTCAAGCCCTGAGGAGCCCAGGCCAAGGAATCGGATCCTGAGGGGCCCCACCCACCAAATCAGACCCTGAGGCCAAAGTGGCCTCTGAGAGGCACTCACAGTTAAAACGGATCCCGAGTTGAAAGTCTTGCAGGGGCAGCAGGCAAGTCTCTCTTAAAGGGGCAGCCCGGGCACCATTTCAAACCACTATCTGTACTTCCTACAGGAAATACACATCTAGTTATAGTGGTTTGAAAAAACCACTATATTGTAATCCGAACGCTGCTAACTTATTCTTCTTATTATTATTATTATTAAGTTGATTTCCGCAATTAATACAGCCCGAACAGCTACACGCACAGACCCCGTTGAGGTGTCATTTCGAAGCCAGCACCCATGAGAGGTGTGCTAAGTATTTTTCATGTCGAACAGATTTGTAGTTTTTGCGCAATTTGCGTTCGAAAATTTTTTTTCCCGTCATTGGAATGCACTGTCTCCAATGCATTTGAATGGGGAAATGGCAAAACGTGCCCTGAGGCGATTGAAATGGCAGTTGAGCTCATTGATATGCGCAGGCAGAACCAGTTACTATGCCAACGCCTACGAACGTCACATGACATCTCCAGAACAGAGCTTCTGCCACATAATATCAGCTCTTAAAGCGAAACGCACAGCACAAATGCAAATCTAGCTTCATCACATGACACATGCCCCTGAGAGAGAATGTGCGCCAAAGTGTATTTAGAAGCCCAGTGAGCCAAACTGGCTCTTAAAGGGCCGAAGTGCAATAGTGACTGTTAAAGGGAGCACCGAAATGAGTCTTAAAGGGCCAACACGCCAAATCGAAAGCTGAGTGACCACAGGCTCCAAATGGGAGGCTGATCGACCCCAGCCTCCAAATGGGAGGCTGATCGACCCCGGCCTCCAAATCGGAGGCTGAACCACCCCGGCCTCCAAATCGGAGGCTGAGCCACCCCGGCCTCCAAATCGGAGGCTGAGCCACCCCGTCCTCCAAATCGGAGGCTGAGCCACCCCGGCCTCCAAATCGGAGGCTGAGCCACCCCGGCCTTCAAATCGGAGGCTGAGCCACCCCGGCCTCCAAATCGGAGGCTGATCCACCCCGGCCTCCAAATCGGAGGCTGATCCACCCCGGCCTCCAAATCGGAGGCTGAGCCACCCCGGCCTCCAAATCGGAAGCTGAGCCACCCCGGCCTCCAAATCGGAGGCTGAGCCACCCCTGCCTCCAAATCGGAGGCTGATCGACCCCGGCCTCCAAATGGGAGGCTGATCGACCCCGGCCTCCAAATGGGAGGCTGAGCCACCCCGGCCTCCAAATGGGAGGCTGAGCCATCCCGGCCTCCAAATGGGAGGCTGAGCCACCCCGGCCTCCAAATCGGAGGCTGATCGACCCCAGCCTCCAAATCGGAGGCTGATCGACCCCGGCCTCCAAATCGGAGGCTGAGCCACCCCGGCCTCCAAATCGGAGGCTGAGCCACCCCGGCCTCCAAATCGGAGGCTGAGCCACCCCGGCCTCCAAATCGGAGGCTGAGCCACCCCGGCCTCCAAATCGGAGGCTGAGCCACCCCGGCCTCCAAATCGGAGGCTGAGCCACCCCAGCCTCCAAATCGGAGGCTGAGCGACCCCGGCCTCCAAATCGGAGGCTGAGCGACCCCGGCTCCAAATCGGAGTCTGATCGACCCCGGCCTCCAAATCGGAGGCTGATCGACCCCGGCCTCCAAATCGGAGGCTGATCGACCCCGGCCTCCAAATCGGAGGCTGAGCCACCCCGGCCTCCAAATCGGAGGCTGAGCCACCCCGGCCTCCAAATCGGAGGCTGAGCCACCCCGGCCTCCAAATCGGAGGCTGATCGACCCCGGCCTCCAAATCGGAGGCTGAGCCACCCCGGCCTCCAAATCGGAGGCTGAGCCACCCCGGCCTCCAAATCGGAGGCTGAGCCACCCCGGCCTCCAAATCGGAGGCTGAGCCACCCCGGCCTCCAAATCGGAGGCTGAGCCACCCCGGCCTCCAAATCGGAGGCTCTTTGACCCCGGCCTCCAAATCTTACCCAGAGTGGCCCCGCCCACCAAATCTCACCGAGTGGCCCCGCCCACCAAATCGGACCCAGAGAGGCCCCACCCACCAAACCGGACCCTGAGGGGCCCCGCCCACCAAATCGGACCCTGTGGGTCCCCGCCCACTAAATCGGACCCAGAGTGGCCCCGCCGACCAAATCGGACCCAGAGGGTCTCCGCCCACAAAATCAGACCCTAAGGGGCCCAACCCACCAAATCTGAACCTGAGGGGCCCCAACCACAAAATCGGACCCTGATTGGTCCCAACCACAAAATCAGACCCTGAGGGGCCCCGGCCACAAAATCGGACCCTGAGGGGCCCCGGCCACAAAATCGGACCCTGAGGGGCCCTGGCCACAAAATCGGACCCTGAGGGGCCCAACCCACATAATCGGACCCTGAGGGGCCACGGCCAGAAAATCGGACCCTGAGGGGATCCGGCCACAAAATCAGACCCTGAGGGGCCCCGGCGACAAAATCGGACCCTGAGGGGCCCCACTCACAAAATCGGAACCTGAGGGGCCCCACCCACAAAATCGGACCCTGAGGGGCCACACCCACAAAATCGGAGCCTGAGAGATCCCCGCCAACAATTCAAGCCCTGAGGAGCCCAGGCCAAGGAATCGGATCCCGAGGGGCCCCACCCACCAAATCAGACCCTGAGGCCAAAGTGGCCTCTGAGAGGCACTCACAGTTAAAACGGATCCTGAGTTGAAAGTCTTGCAGGGGCAGCAGGCAAGTCTCTCTTAAAGGGGCAGCCCGGGCACCATTTCAAACCACTACCTGTACTTCCTTCAGGAAATACACATCTAGTTATAGTGGTTTGAAAAAACAACTATATTGTAATCCGAACGCTGCTAACTTATTCTTCTTATTATTATTATTAAGTTGATTTCCGCAATTAATGCGGCCCGAACCGCTACACGCACAGACTCCGTTGAGGTGTCGTTTCGAAGCCAGCGTCCATGAGAGGTGTGCTAAGTATTTTTCGTGTAGATCGGGTTTGTAGTTTTTGCGCAATTTGCATTTGAAAATTTTTTTTCCCGTCATTGGAATGCACTGTCTCCAATGCTTTTCAATAGGAAATGGCAAAACGTGCCCTGAGGCGATTGAAATGACAGTTGAGCTCATTGATATGCGCAGGCAGACCCAGTTACTATGCCAACGCCTACGAACTTCACTTGAACCCCAGCACAGAGCCTCTGCCACATAATATCAGCTCTTAAAGCGAAACCCACAGCACAAATGCAAATCTAGCTTCATCACATGACACATGCCCCTGAGAGAGAATGTGTGCGCCAAAGTGGATTTAAAAGAAGCCCAGTCAGCCAAACTAGCTCTTAAAGGGCCAACGCGCCAAAGTGATTGTTAAAGGGCCAGCGCACCCAAATGAGTCTAAAAGGGCCGACACACCAAATCGGAGACTGAGCCACCCCGGCCTCCAAATCGGAGGCTGAGCCACCCCGGCCTCCAAATCGGACAATGAGCCACCCCGGCCTCCAAATGGGAGGCTGATCCACCCCGGCCTCCAAATCGGAGGCTGATCGACCCAGGCCTCCAAATCAGAGGCTGAGCCACCCCAGCCTCCAAATAGGAGGCTGATCGACCCCGGCCTCCAAATCGGAGGCTGAGCCACCCCGGCCTCCAAATCGGAGGCTGATCCACCCCGGCCTCCAATCGGAGGCTGATCCACCCCGGCCTCCAAATCGGAGGCTGATCCACCCCGGCCTACAAATCGGAGGCTGATCCACCCCGGCCTACAAATCGGAGGCTGATCGACCCCGGCCTCCAAATCGGAGGCTGATCGACCCCGGCCTCCAAATCGGAGACTGATCCACCACGGCCTCCAAATCGGAGGCTGATCCACCCCGGCCTCCAAATCGGAGGCTGAGCCACCCCGGCCTCCAAATCGGAGGCTGAGCCACCCCGTCCTCCAAATCGGAGGCTGATCCACCCCGGCCTCCAAATCGGAGGCTGATCCACCCCGGCCTCCAAATCGGAGGCTGATCCACCCCGGCCTCCAAATCGGAGGCTGATCGACCCAGGCCTTCAAATCGGAGGCTGATCGACCCAGGCCTCCAAATAGGAGGCTGAGCCACCCCGGCCTCCAAATCGGAAGCTCATCGACCCCGGCCTCCAAATCGGAGGCTCTTTTACCTCGGCCTCCAAATCGGAAGCTCAACGACCCCGGCCTCCAAACTGGAGGCTGAGCGACCCCAGCCTCCAAATCATACCCAGAGTGGCCCCACCCACCAAATCGGACCCTGTGGGGCCCCGCTCACCAAATCGGACCCCGAGGCCCCGCCCACCAAATTGGACCCAGAGTGGTTCCGCCCACCAAATTGGACCCAGAGTGGTCCCGCCCACTAAATTGGACCCAGAGTGGTCCCGCCCACTAAATTGGACCCAGAGGGGCTCCGCCCACAAAATCAGACCCAGATGGGCCCCTGCCACAAAATCAGACCCTGAGGGGCCGCGGCCACAAAATTGGACCCTGATAGGCCCCGGACACAAAATCGGACCCTGAGGGGCCCCAACCACAAAATCGGACCCTGAGGGGACCCAACCACAAAATCGGACCCTGAGAGGTCCCGCCCACCAAATTGGACCCAGAGTGGTCCCGCCCACCAAATTGGACTCAGAGGGGCCCCACCCACAAAATCGGACCCAGAGGGGCCCCTGCCACAAAATCGGGCCCTGAGGGGCCGCGGCCACAAAATCAGACCCTGAGGGGCCGCGGCCACAAAATCGGACCCTGAGGGGCCCCAACCACAAAATCGGACACTGAGGGGACCCAACCACAAAATGGGACCCTGAGGGGCCCCTGACACAAAATCGGACCCTGAGGGGCCCCGGCCACAAAATCAGACCCTGAGGGGCCCCGGCCACAAAATCGGACCCTGAGGGGCCCAATCCACAAAATCGGACCCTGAGGGGCCCTGCCCACCAAATTGGACCCTGAGGGGCCCCGCCCACCAAATCGGACCCTGAGAGGCCCCACCCACAAAATCGGACCCTGACGGGCCCCAGCCACAAAATCGGACCCTGAGGGGCCCCACCCACAAAATTGGACCCTGAGGGGTTCCGGCCACAAAAATTGGATCCTGAGTGGCCCGGCCACAAAATCAGACCCTGAGGGGCCCCAGCCACAAAATCGGACCTTGAGGGGCCCCACCCACCAAATCAGACCCTGAGGGGCCCCGGCCACCAAATCGGACCCTGAGGGGCCCCGGCCACCAAATCAGACCCTGAGTGGCCCCGGCCACAAAATCAGACCCTGAGGGGCCCCACCCACAAAATCAGGCCCTGAGGGGCCCCACCCACAAAATCAGACCCTGAAGCCAAAGTGGCCCCTGAGAGGCACCCACAGTTAAATCGTATCCTGAGTTGAAAGTCTTGCAGGGGCAGCAGGCAAGTCTCTCTTAAAGGGGCAGCCCGGGCACCATTTCAAACCACTATCTGTACTTCCTTCAGGAAATACACATCTAGTTATAGTGGTTTGAAAAAACCACTATATTGTAATCCAAACGCTGCTAACTTATTCTTCTTATTATTATTATTATTAAGTTGATTTCCGCAATTAATACAGCCCGAACCGCTACACGCACAGACTCCGTTGAGGTGTCGTTTCGAAGCCAGCGCCCATGAGAGGTGTGCTAAGTATTTTTTGTGTCGATCAGATTTGTAGTTTTTGCGCAATTTGCGTTCGAAAATTTTTTTTCCCGTCATTGGAATGCACTGTCTCCAATGCATTTGAATGGGGAAATGGCAAAACGTGCCCTGAGGCGATTGAAATGGCAGTTGAGCTCATTGATATGCGCAGGCAGACCCAGTTACTATGCCAACGCCTACGAACGTCACATGACATCTCCAGAACAGAGCTTCTGCCACATAATATCAGCTCTTAAAGCGAAACCCACAGCACAAATGCAAATCTAGCTTCATCACATGACACATGCCCCTGAGAGAGAATGTGCGCCAAAGTGTATTTAGAAGCCCAGTGAGCCAAACTGGCTCTTAAAGGGCCGAAGTGCAATAGTGACTGTTAAAGGGCCGGCGCACCGAAATGAGTCTTAAAGGGCCAACACGCCAAATCGAAAGCTGAGTGACCACAGGCTCCAAATGGGAGGCTGATCGACCCCGGCCTCCAAATGGGAGGCTGATCTACCCCGGCCTCCAAATCGGAGGCTGAGCCACCCCGGCCTCCAAATCGGAGGCTGAGCCACCCCGGCCTTCAAATCGGAGGCTGAGCCACCCCGGCCTCCAAATCGGAGGCTGAGCCACCCCGGCCTTCAAATCGGAGGCTGAGCCACCCCGGCCTCCAAATCGGAGGCTGATCCACCCCGGCCTCCAAATCGGAGGCTGAGCCAACCCGGCCTCCAAATCGGAGGCTGAGCCACCCCGGCCTCCAAATCGGAAGCTGAGCCACCCCGGCCTCCAAATCGGAGGCTGAGCCACCCCTGCCTCCAAATCGGAGGCTGATCGACCCCGGCCTCCAAATGGGAGGCTGATCGGCCCCGGCCTCCAAATGGGAGGCTGAGCCACCCCGGCCTCCAAATGGGAGGCTGAGCCACCCCGGCCTCCAAATGGGAGGCTGAGCCACCCCGGCCTCCAAATCGGAGGCTGATCGACCCCAGCCTCCAAATCGGAGGCTGATCGACCCCGGCCTCCAAATCGGAGGCTGAGCCACCCCGGCCTCCAAATCGGAGGCTGAGCCACCCCGGCCTCCAAATCGGAGGCTGAGCCACCCCGGCCTCCAAATGGGAGGCTGAGCCACCCCGGCCTCCAAATCGGAGGCTGATCGACCCCGGCCTTCAAATTGGAGGCTGAGCCACACCGGCCTCCAAATCGGAGGCTGATCCACCCCGGCCTCCAAATCGGAGGGTGATTGACCCCGGCCTCCAAATCGGAGGCTGAGCCACCCCGGCCTCCAAATGGGAGGCTGAGCCACCCCGGCCTCCAAATGGGAGGCTGAGCCACCCCGGCCTCCAAATGGGAGGCTGAGCCACCCCGGCCTCCAAATGGGAGGCTGAGCCACCCCGGCCTCCAAATGGGAGGCTGAGCCACCCCGGCCTCCAAAAGGGAGGCTGAGCCACCCCGGCCTCCAAATGGGATTCTGAGCCACCCCGGCCTCCAAATGGGAGGCTGAGCCACCCCGGCCTCCAAATCGGAGGCTGAGCCACCCCGGCCTCCAAATCGGAGGCTGATCGACCCCGGCCTCCAAATCGGAGGCTGAGCCACCCCGGCCTCCAAATCGGAGGCTGAGCCACCCCAGCCTCCAAATCGGAGGCTGAGCCACCCCGGCCTCCAAATCGGAGGCTCTTTGACCTCGGCCTCCAAATCGGAAGCTCATCGACCCCGGCCTCCAAATCTTACCCAGAGTGGCCCCGCCCACCAAATCTTACCGAGTGGCCCCGCCCACCAAATCGGATCCAGAGAGGCCCCGCCCACCAAACCGGACCCTGAGGGGCCCCGCCCACCAAATCGGACCCTGTGGGGGCCCGCCCACTAAATCGGACCCAGAGTGGTCCCGCCAACCAAATCGGACCCAGAGTGGCCCCGCCGACCAAATCGGACCCAGAGGGTCTCCGCCCACAAAATCAGACCCTAAGGGGCCCAACCCACCAAATCTGACCCTGAGGGGCCCCAACCACAAAATCGGACCCTGATTGGTCCCAACCACAAAATCAGACCGTGAGGGGCCCCGGCCACAAAATCGGACCCTGAGGGGCCCCGGCCACAAAATCGGACCCTGAGGGGCCCTGGCCACAAAATCGGACCCTGAGGGGCCCAACCCACATAATCGGACCCTGAGGGGCCACGGCCAGAAAATCGGACCCTGAGGGGATCCGGCCACAAAATCAGACCCTGAGGGGCCCCGACCACAAAATCGGACCCTGAGGGGCCCCACTCACAAAATCGGAACCTGAGGGGCCCCACCCACAAAATCGGACCCTGAGGGGCCACACCCACAAAATCGGAGCCTGAGAGATCCCTGCCAACAATTCAAGCCCTGAGGAGCCCAGGCCAAGGAATCGGATCCTGAGGGGCCCCACCCACCAAATCAGACCCTGAGGCCAAAGTGGCCTCTGAGAGGCACTCACAGTTAAAATGGATCCCGAGTTGAAAGTCTTGCAGGGGCAGCAGGCAAGTCTCTCTTAAAGGGGCAGCCCGGGCACCATTTCAAACCACTATCTGTACTTCCTACAGGAAATACACATCTAGTTATAGTGGTTTGAAAAAACCACTATATTGTAATCCGAACGCTGCTAACTTATTCTTCTTCTTCTTATTATTATTATTAAGTTGATTTCCGCAATTAATACAGCCCGAACAGCTACACGCACAGACTCCGTTGAGGTGTCGTTTCGAAGCCAGCGCCCATGAGAGGTGTGCTAAGTATTTTTCGTGTCGATCAGATTTGTAGTTTTTGCGCAATTTGCGTTCGAAAATTTTTTTTCCCGTCATTGGAATGCACTGTCTCCAATGCATTTGAATGGGGAAATGGCAAAACGTGCCCTGAGGCGATTGAAATGGCAGTTGAGCTCATTGATATGCGCAGGCAGAACCAGTTACTATGCCAACGCCTACGAACGTCACATGACATCTCCAGAACAGAGCTTCTGCCACATAATATCAGCTCTTAAAGCGAAACCCACAGCACAAATGCAAATCTAGCTTCATCACATGACACATGCCCCTGAGAGAGAATGTGCGCCAAAGTGTATTTAGAAGCCCAGTGAACCAAACTGGCTCTTAAAGGGCCGAAGTGCAAAAGTGACTGTTAAAGGGCCGGCGCACCGAAATGAGTCTTAAAGGGCCAACACGCCAAATCGAAAGCTGAGTGACCACAGGCTCCAAATGGGAGGCTGATCGACCCCCCGGCCTCCAAATCGGAGGCTGAGCCACCCCGGCCTCCAAATCGGAGGCTGAGCCACCCCGGCCTCCAGATTGGAGGCTGAGCCACCCCGGCCTCCAAATCGGAGGGTGATTGACCCCGGCCTTCAAATCGGAGGCTGAGCCACCCCGGCCTCCAAATCGGAGGCTGAGCCACCCCGGCCTCCAAATCGGAGGCTGAGCCACCCCGGCCTTCAAATCGGATGCTGAGCGACCCCGGCCTCCAAATGGGAGGCTGAGCCACCCCGGCCTCCAAATGGGAGGCTGAGCCACCCCGGCCTCCAAATGGGAGGCTGAGCCACCCCGGCCTCCAAATGGGAGGCTGAGCCACCCCGGCCTCCAAATGGGAGGCTGAGCCACCCCGGCCTCCAAATCGGAGGCTGATCGACCCCGGCCTTCAAATCGGAGGCTGAGCCACACCGGCCTCCAAATCGGAGGCTGATCCACCCCGGCCTCCAAATCGGAGGGTGATTGACCCCAGCCTCCAAATCGGAGGCTGAGCCACCCCGGCCTCCAAATGGGAGGCTGAGCCACCCTGGCCTCCAAATGGGAGGCTGAGCCACCCCGGCCTCCAAATGGGAGGCTGAGCCACCCCGGCCTCCAAATGGGAGGCTGAGCCACCCCGGCCTCCAAATGGGAGGCTGAGCCACCCCGGCCTCCAAAAGGGAGGCTGAGCCACCCCGGCCTCCAAATGGGATTCTGAGCCACCCCGGCCTCCAAATGGGAGGCTGAGCCACCCCGGCCTCCAAATCGGAGGCTGAGCCACCCCGGCCTCCAAATCGGAGGCTGATCGACCCCGGCCTCCAAATCGGAGGCTGAGCCACCCCGGCCTCCAAATCGGAGGCTGAGCCACCCCGGCCTCCAAATCGGAGGCTGAGCCACCCCAGCCTCCAAATCGGAGGCTGAGCCACCCCGGCCTCCAAATCGGAGGCTGAGCCACCCCGGCCTCCAAATCGGAGGCTCTTTGACCTCGGCCTCCAAATCGGAAGCTCATCGACCCCGGCCTCCAAATCTTACCCAGAGTGGCCCCGCCCACCAAATCTTACCGAGTGGCCCCGCCCACCAAATCGGATCCAGAGAGGCCCCGCCCACCAAACCGGACCCTGAGGGGCCCCGCCCACCAAATCGGACCCTGTGGGGGCCCGCCCACTAAATCGGACCCAGAGTGGTCCCGCCAACCAAATAGGACCCAGAGTGGCCCCGCCGACCAAATCGGACCCAGAGGGTCTCCGCCCACAAAATCAGACCCTAAGGGGCCCAACCCACCAAATCTGACCCTGAGGGGCCCCAACCACAAAATCGGACCCTGATTGGTCCCAACCACAAAATCAGACCGTGAGGGGCCCCGGCCACAAAATCGGACCCTGAGGGGCCCCGGCCACAAAATCGGACCCTGAGGGGCCCTGGCCACAAAATCGGACCCTGAGGGGCCCAACCCACATAATCGGACCCTGAGGGGCCACGGCCAGAAAATCAGACCCTGAGGGGATCCGGCCACAAAATCAGACCCTGAGGGGCCCCGACCACAAAATCGGACCCTGAGGGGCCCCACTCACAAAATCGGAACCTGAGGGGCCCCACCCACAAAATCGGACCCTGAGGGGCCACACCCACAAAATCGGAGCCTGAGAGATCCCTGCCAACAATTCAAGCCCTGAGGAGCCCAGGCCAAGGAATCGGATCCTGAGGGGCCCCACCCACCAAATCAGACCCTGAGGCCAAAGTGGCCTCTGAGAGGCACTCACAGTTAAAACGGATCCCGAGTTGAAAGTCTTGCAGGGGCAGCAGGCAAGTCTCTCTTAAAGGGGCAGCCCGGGCACCATTTCAAACCACTATCTGTACTTCCTACAGGAAATACACATCTAGTTATAGTGGTTTGAAAAAACCACTATATTGTAATCCGAACGCTGCTAACTTATTCTTCTTATTATTATTATTATTAAGTTGATTTCCGCAATTAATACAGCCCGAACAGCTACACGCACAGACTCCGTTGAGGTGTCATTTCGAAGCCAGCACCCATGAGAGGTGTGCTAAGTATTTTTCATGTCGAACAGATTTGTAGTTTTTGCGCAATTTGCGTTCGAAAATTTTTTTTCCCGTCATTGGAATGCACTGTCTCCAATGCATTTGAATGGGGAAATGGCAAAACGTGCCCTGAGGCGATTGAAATGGCAGTTGAGCTCATTGATATGCGCAGGCAGAACCAGTTACTATGCCAACGCCTACGAACGTCACATGACATCTCCAGAACAGAGCTTCTGCCACATAATATCAGCTCTTAAAGCGAAACGCACAGCACAAATGCAAATCTAGCTTCATCACATGACACATGCCCCTGAGAGAGAATGTGCGCCAAAGTGTATTTAGAAGCCCAGTGAGCCAAACTGGCTCTTAAAGGGCCGAAGTGCAATAGTGACTGTTAAAGGGAGCACCGAAATGAGTCTTAAAGGGCCAACACGCCAAATCGAAAGCTGAGTGACCACAGGCTCCAAATGGGAGGCTGATCGACCCCAGCCTCCAAATGGGAGGCTGATCGACCCCGGCCTCCAAATCGGAGGCTGAACCACCCCGGCCTCCAAATCGGAGGCTGAGCCACCCCGGCCTCCAAATCGGAGGCTGAGCCACCCCGTCCTCCAAATCGGAGGCTGAGCCACCCCGGCCTCCAAATCGGAGGCTGAGCCACCCCGGCCTTCAAATCGGAGGCTGAGCCACCCCGGCCTCCAAATCGGAGGCTGATCCACCCCGGCCTCCAAATCGGAGGCTGAGCCACCCCGGCCTCCAAATCGGAGGCTGAGCCACCCCGGCCTCCAAATCGGAAGCTGAGCCACCCCGGCCTCCAAATCGGAGGCTGAGCCACCCCTGCCTCCAAATCGGAGGCTGATCGACCCCGGCCTCCAAATGGGAGGCTGATCGACCCCGGCCTCCAAATGGGAGGCTGAGCCACCCCGGCCTCCAAATGGGAGGCTGAGCCATCCCGGCCTCCAAATGGGAGGCTGAGCCACCCCGGCCTCCAAATCGGAGGCTGATCGACCCCAGCCTCCAAATCGGAGGCTGATCGACCCCGGCCTCCAAATCGGAGGCTGAGCCACCCCGGCCTCCAAATCGGAGGCTGAGCCACCCCGGCCTCCAAATCGGAGGCTGAGCCACCCCGGCCTCCAAATCGGAGGCTGAGCCACCCCGGCCTCCAAATCGGAGGCTGAGCCACCCCGGCCTCCAAATCGGAGGCTGAGCCACCCCAGCCTCCAAATCGGAGGCTGAGCGACCCCGGCCTCCAAATCGGAGGCTGAGCGACCCCGGCTCCAAATCGGAGTCTGATCGACCCCGGCCTCCAAATCGGAGGCTGATCGACCCCGGCCTCCAAATCGGAGGCTGATCGACCCCGGCCTCCAAATCGGAGGCTGAGCCACCCCGGCCTCCAAATCGGAGGCTGAGCCACCCCGGCCTCCAAATCGGAGGCTGAGCCACCCCGGCCTCCAAATCGGAGGCTGATCGACCCCGGCCTCCAAATCGGAGGCTGAGCCACCCCGGCCTCCAAATCGGAGGCTGAGCCACCCCGGCCTCCAAATCGGAGGCTGAGCCACCCCGGCCTCCAAATCGGAGGCTGAGCCACCCCGGCCTCCAAATCGGAGGCTGAGCCACCCCGGCCTCCAAATCGGAGGCTCTTTGACCCCGGCCTCCAAATCTTACCCAGAGTGGCCCCGCCCACCAAATCTCACCGAGTGGCCCCGCCCACCAAATCGGACCCAGAGAGGCCCCACCCACCAAACCGGACCCTGAGGGGCCCCGCCCACCAAATCGGACCCTGTGGGTCCCCGCCCACTAAATCGGACCCAGAGTGGTCCCGCCAACCAAATCGGACCCAGAGTGGCCCCGCCGACCAAATCGGACCCAGAGGGTCTCCGCCCACAAAATCAGACCCTAAGGGGCCCAACCCACCAAATCTGAACCTGAGGGGCCCCAACCACAAAATCGGACCCTGATTGGTCCCAACCACAAAATCAGACCCTGAGGGGCCCCGGCCACAAAATCGGACCCTGAGGGGCCCCGGCCACAAAATCGGACCCTGAGGGGCCCTGGCCACAAAATCGGACCCTGAGGGGCCCAACCCACATAATCGGACCCTGAGGGGCCACGGCCAGAAAATCGGACCCTGAGGGGATCCGGCCACAAAATCAGACCCTGAGGGGCCCCGGCGACAAAATCGGACCCTGAGGGGCCCCACTCACAAAATCGGAACCTGAGGGGCCCCACCCACAAAATCGGACCCTGAGGGGCCACACCCACAAAATCGGAGCCTGAGAGATCCCCGCCAACAATTCAAGCCCTGAGGAGCCCAGGCCAAGGAATCGGATCCCGAGGGGCCCCACCCACCAAATCAGACCCTGAGGCCAAAGTGGCCTCTGAGAGGCACTCACAGTTAAAACGGATCCTGAGTTGAAAGTCTTGCAGGGGCAGCAGGCAAGTCTCTCTTAAAGGGGCAGCCCGGGCACCATTTCAAACCACTACCTGTACTTCCTTCAGGAAATACACATCTAGTTATAGTGGTTTGAAAAAACAACTATATTGTAATCCGAACGCTGCTAACTTATTCTTCTTATTATTATTATTAAGTTGATTTCCGCAATTAATGCGGCCCGAACCGCTACACGCACAGACTCCGTTGAGGTGTCGTTTCGAAGCCAGCGTCCATGAGAGGTGTGCTAAGTATTTTTCGTGTAGATCGGGTTTGTAGTTTTTGCGCAATTTGCATTTGAAAATTTTTTTTCCCGTCATTGGAATGCACTGTCTCCAATGCTTTTCAATAGGAAATGGCAAAACGTGCCCTGAGGCGATTGAAATGACAGTTGAGCTCATTGATATGCGCAGGCAGACCCAGTTACTATGCCAACGCCTACGAACTTCACTTGAACCCCAGCACAGAGCCTCTGCCACATAATATCAGCTCTTAAAGCGAAACCCACAGCACAAATGCAAATCTAGCTTCATCACATGACACATGCCCCTGAGAGAGAATGTGTGCGCCAAAGTGGATTTAAAAGAAGCCCAGTCAGCCAAACTAGCTCTTAAAGGGCCAACGCGCCAAAGTGATTGTTAAAGGGCCAGCGCACCCAAATGAGTCTAAAAGGGCCGACACACCAAATCGGAGACTGAGCCACCCCGGCCTCCAAATCGGAGGCTGAGCCACCCCGGCCTCCAATTCGGACAATGAGCCACCCCGGCCTCCAAATGGGAGGCTGATCCACCCCGGCCTCCAAATCGGAGGCTGATCGACCCAGGCCTCCAAATCAGAGGCTGAGCCACCCCAGCCTCCAAATAGGAGGCTGATCGACCCCGGCCTCCAAATCGGAGGCTGAGCCACCCCGGCCTCCAAATCGGAGGCTGATCCACCCCGGCCTCCAATCGGAGGCTGATCCACCCCGGCCTCCAAATCGGAGGCTGATCCACCCCGGCCTACAAATCGGAGGCTGATCCACCCCGGCCTACAAATCGGAGGCTGATCGACCCCGGCCTCCAAATCGGAGGCTGATCGACCCCGGCCTCCAAATCGGAGACTGATCCACCACGGCCTCCAAATCGGAGGCTGATCCACCCCGGCCTCCAAATCGGAGGCTGAGCCACCCCGGCCTCCAAATCGGAGGCTGAGCCACCCCGGCCTCCAAATCGGAGGCTGATCCACCCCGTCCTCCAAATCGGAGGCTGATCCACCCCGGCCTCCAAATCGGAGGCTGATCCACCCCGGCCTCCAAATCGGAGGCTGATCGACCCAGGCCTTCAAATCGGAGGCTGATCGACCCAGGCCTCCAAATAGGAGGCTGAGCCACCCCGGCCTCCAAATCGGAAGCTCATCGACCCCGGCCTCCAAATCGGAGGCTCTTTTACCTCGGCCTCCAAATCGGAAGCTCAACGACCCCGGCCTCCAAACTGGAGGCTGAGCGACCCCAGCCTCCAAATCATACCCAGAGTGGCCCCACCCACCAAATCGGACCCTGTGGGGCCCCGCTCACCAAATCGGACCCCGAGGCCCCGCCCACCAAATTGGACCCAGAGTGGTTCCGCCCACCAAATTGGACCCAGAGTGGTCCCGCCCACTAAATTGGACCCAGAGTGGTCCCGCCCACTAAATTGGACCCAGAGGGGCTCCGCCCACAAAATCAGACCCAGATGGGCCCCTGCCACAAAATCAGACCCTGAGGGGCCGCGGCCACAAAATTGGACCCTGATAGGCCCCGGACACAAAATCGGACCCTGAGGGGCCCCAACCACAAAATCGGACCCTGAGGGGACCCAACCACAAAATCGGACCCTGAGAGGTCCCGCCCACCAAATTGGACCCAGAGTGGTCCCGCCCACCAAATTGGACTCAGAGGGGCCCCACCCACAAAATCGGACCCAGAGGGGCCCCTGCCACAAAATCGGGCCCTGAGGGGCCGCGGCCACAAAATCAGACCCTGAGGGGCCGCGGCCACAAAATCGGACCCTGAGGGGCCCCAACCACAAAATCGGACACTGAGGGGACCCAACCACAAAATGGGACCCTGAGGGGCCCCTGACACAAAATCGGACCCTGAGGGGCCCCGGCCACAAAATCAGACCCTGAGGGGCCCCGGCCACAAAATCGGACCCTGAGGGGCCCAATCCACAAAATCGGACCCTGAGGGGCCCTGCCCACCAAATTGGACCCTGAGGGGCCCCGCCCACCAAATCGGACCCTGAGAGGCCCCACCCACAAAATCGGACCCTGACGGGCCCCAGCCACAAAATCGGACCCTGAGGGGCCCCA
Source organism: Dendrobates tinctorius (assembly GCF_039654945.1). NCBI lineage: Eukaryota > Metazoa > Chordata > Amphibia > Anura > Dendrobatidae > Dendrobates > Dendrobates tinctorius. The sequence continues at coordinate 6,206,933 of NW_027361768.1, forward strand.
CCCACAAAATTGGACCCTGAGGGGTTCCGGCCACAAAAATTGGATCCTGAGTGGCCCGGCCACAAAATCAGACCCTGAGGGGCCCCAGCCATAAAATCGGACCTTGAGGGGCCCCACCCACCAAATCAGACCCTGAGGGGCCCCGGCCACCAAATCGGACCCTGAGGGGCCCCGGCCACCAAATCAGACCCTGAGTGGCCCCGGCCACAAAATCAGACCCTGAGGGGCCCCACCCACAAAATCAGGCCCTGAGGGGCCCCACCCACAAAATCAGACCCTGAAGCCAAAGTGGCCCCTGAGAGGCACCCACAGTTAAATCGTATCCTGAGTTGAAAGTCTTGCAGGGGCAGCAGGCAAGTCTCTCTTAAAGGGGCAGCCCGGGCACCATTTCAAACCACTATCTGTACTTCCTTCAGGAAATACACATCTAGTTATAGTGGTTTGAAAAAACCACTATATTGTAATCCAAACGCTGCTAACTTATTCTTCTTATTATTATTATTATTAAGTTGATTTCCGCAATTAATACAGCCCGAACCGCTACACGCACAGACTCCGTTGAGGTGTC